>NC_142890.1:8396785-9002321 GCF_054131105.1 Drosophila navojoa | reverse complement strand
GCAAATTATCCGCATCAGGCCAAGGGAACCAATTGGACGCGGATCGGGCTAGGGCGCAGTGGGCAGCGGGGGCGGGCAATGACTGTCATATGTTGTGTTATATTGTATTTTATTTAATTTATTGTCGCGCATATTTTGACGGCAATTTATGTGGCCCACGCACGTGTTGCATTTGGATGCAGTGCTCGCTCGAAGGTGCGGGGCACGCGCCTTGAAAGTGTTGCAAATTTAAATTGTGTCAGTGGTGACAGTGGCGCAAATGCGCCATATGCTTGGGCATGGGCATGGGCATTGGCATGGGGCATGGGCATGGTCATGTCCGACACTTGATACACATTTCACACAGAGTAGAAAAAGTTGAAAGAGAAAGAGTACGTTCGCTGCACAGTGGGTCAAATTAACGAAAACTGTTCTCATTAATATGCAATATATATATATATTTAACTGTATAAGCTTCGGTCTGGTAAACATTTGAGTCAAAGTAAGGCTGCTTTTTTATTTTATTGATTTAATCTTATTATCCAACTATAGGGTATCCTCGAGCGAGTCATTCAAATCTGGAGGCCACGGCCAACATGTGATACACTTTCGACAATAATTTCAAGCATTTCTCGTTAAATTTCGGCCACTGTTTTCGACTTTGTAGGGTTTCAGATCCGACAAAGAACGCCGCTCGTATATTTCAAAACAAATGACAGCCGCGGGAGCCATGCAAATGCCGCACATTCGACCACCAGTGCCGGCATCTCACCAATTGGTCACTTGATACACATTGGACAAACCGGTCGCCCTGTAAATGTTTTCATTTTACATGCAGATATATATGCACATACATATACATATATATATTCATCTCTCTCTCTCTCTTTTTTTTTTGCTATTTGTGTTGGCCCGTGGGGTGCGCTTAGCTGAGACGAGAATGTTTGCGGACGGCTCCTGCTAATTAATGCGAGCGTACAGCAAATTAAAATGCAATTTAAGCAGCAGCTGTCTTCTTGACTCGTTTTCCACTGAGCTGCATTCGTGCGGCGCTTGTTAGGCCCCCGTGAAGCCTACCCACGAGCCAAAAGCAAAGCCAAAGTCAAAGTGAAGCCAAAGCGAACAACAAATCCAGAGCTTTCCTAACGAAGTTTTTTGCCTTACAGCAATGTGGGTTAAATGCTTTTTGCGGCTTGCGCCGCTGCAGGTTTCATTTGGCCCCGTGTGTTTGCATTTGTGGTGCATATACTTTTTGCTCGTGGCTCCGCTGCTGCTGGCGCTCTTTCTTTGTGTGCTGAATGCAAATTTTCAATTTGGCTAATTGACTCGAAAAGCTTTTCATTTAGTTTTATTAAAGCATTCGATGAATTGCGCAAAAAGTTGCATTTACTTTTTGTTTGCTGTGCGAAAATCAAATGAACGTAACATACATATATTGTTTAAATGAAAACTCAATTAGTACGCAATTATGTTGGACCGTTTTGCGGTAACTGTAATTAAATTTATGTGTGTGACTGTGTCTGTGTGTGTGTGTGGGTGTATGTGTATTGGTGCAGAGTAATAAGCTTACAGCATTATTACACAGCTGGGAATTAGCTGCTCTTAGTTGCATGATGCATTGTCGACTGGAGAGAGATTTGTGGGAGTAAGTGTAGCTAATGAGTCACAGTCATAAAGTTATAAGTCTTGCAGTTGAAGTTATACAGTCCAAACACAACTGGTTCTGTATATTAAACACATTTTTGCAAACTGAGCTCATTCCAAACTATCGTAATCAATTATAAATAACAAACAATTGTTTTCATTTATTTAAATTAAAGTCATCATAAACTGAAACTAATTGAATCGCATAGCAATGTTTGCCACTATCTAAACGTTGCTCGACACGACTACTGTTGCTGTGTCGAGGGCCATTGATAGCTAGTTGGGCTTGCCCACACCAAGCCAGTGAACTTACAAGCGAACCTTATCAATAACAAGCCTTTATCACTGCATGCAAGCAGCTGCTCTGTATGTGTACATGTGTGTGTGTGTACGTCTGTGGCACATTCTATATCCATGCTAAGCAATAATTTATTATATTTATTTATTACGCATACGCCCCGTGGTGTGTCAGCATTTGGATTCATTGAGAACTCTTGGCTAACTGGTTTCAATGCCAGCAATGCTCCATTAATCAGCTGACAATAATTTGGCCAGGTATGGGATATTTTTTGACAGGTATATAAACGAACATGCAGTTTTGTGTTTAAACTTGTTTGGCGTTTATTATTGCAAGTAACTTTAAACAATTTCCGGCACGGTTGCAACTATGTCAACTCGATAAGATTTGCATGCGCCACAAAGACCGACCTAAATATATATATATTGGTAAACAAGTGTGTGTGTGTGTTTGTTTGTGTCTTGATTGACAGACTGCAGTAGGTTCTCGGCTCTCGACTCTCGAGTCTCGAGTCTCGAGTCTCGACACTCGTCAGCCAGCACTTTGGTCAGTCAATTATTTATGCTGACACTTAGTGCGCTTGAGACTGCAAGACAATTGGCAAAACGTCAATACAAACATACGAGCAATATACACACATGCACATACACACACGCACCAACATAAAGACGCACAAACACGTAGAGCGCGACGCACGTGGCGTATGCGTAACGCAAATGCCGATTGGCGACCCTTGTTAATGCGTTGGCAAACAGCATTATCACAACCGGCGTACACACATGCACAAGTCTATATATGTACTATATATACGTATATATGTATGTACACGTTATATATGTAGCTCTCGTTGTACCAGGCAAACATGACCATAGACACCACAAAGTCCATTTTATGCACTCTGTCAAATTTAATGGCGCTCGATTGGCGCTGCAAATTTGCAAATTTGGCTGTCTAACCAAAATAGGTGGTCGCTGCATTTAATTGCTGCCCACTGTGGCTAGCACAGGTGCTGGTAGAAATGTCAAATCAAAAATCTTGTCAATTGGCTAAAATGCGGCGAACCGAACGTAATTATAATCAGCCAAACGCCAAGTTTGTATGGTAGAACGGAAGCAAATACCCAAAAGGGAGTGCGAAGACCGAGAAGTAAATGTGAAAGGAATAAATGCTGAAAGGCAAATATCACAACTGAAGTGGCTGACGATGAAGTGAAAGATGGTAAAATGTGATGAATAATTGTGAGTGGAGTCAGCACTTTATCACGTTCAACGATGATTCACTTGTGCATTTGAAAGATGATTATTATATAACGCGGCTCACTTACTTTTCGGATTTGCCACACTTCTCAGATGGCGAGTGCCTCTGGTTGAGGGCTATCTAATATGCAGTTAATCGCTTTTCGCCGGACCGGGACAAGTGCTGTTGCCGCAAGCAATTAGCCAAAGTGTCGTCGCCGTATGCTTAGCAACGCCAACAATAGCAACGACAACAACAACAACATCTGTGCACATGGCTCTGCTCATAAAACTCCGGCTAACATTTGAGTGGCGCCGTCGGTCAGCACGGAATGGGGCGTGGCACTTCATGACATCCACACACACACACACACACACACACACACACACACAGAGCGTTTCATTCATGCAACTTTGGGTTTGTTTGCCGTTGCGTTGCGTTGTTATCGTTGCTTTTTGTTTACGCTTCATTTGGCTCTTGATACACTTTGTTTCGGCTATGATAGCTGTGTCACATAATGTGTGACGCATGGCATTAAATAAGCCTGGCCGCTTGATCAATGCAACAAAGTTAACAATTAAATATGTTTCACCTTGACCAAGCAAGGCAACAGCAAGATTAGATATGATATATAAATAGACTGTAAAAGAAAAAGCCTTATAAAATCAGTTGCTAGACGAGAGGGTATTGAAAGTGCAGTGAGCCGAAAAAAATCGCTCTTATTATTACTAGTTTCCATTTGGAGTGTCGCCGACGGCGTCATCGTCGTTGTGGCCGCCTTATTGGGGCGCAATGGGCGCACGCTTTGGCGCTAATTAACAGTTGCGTTCAAATCTTATAAATTAAAGCAACATTTATTACCATAATTGTTAGTTGTAGCTATACCCTGTACTCAGAGTTGACAGTAGAGATATTGTGCTACGCCTTAAGGCCTTTTAAAATGTCGAAATATGTGACAAATATATATATTCTTTTTTTAATCCACATATTTATTACTTTATAATTTTCACTATCTTATCTGCATCTTTCGTAATATTCATTTTCTTCATTCGATATCGCCCTTTTTCTGCTATCTACATTTATCCCTCCTCCCTCTAACTTGCTTCTGATTCTGCGTGAATCCAATGTTTCTATTATTCTAACCACAAAGTGCTTAGGTATATTGAAATACAATGCCAGTTGGCCGTATATCACCGGATATAGGGTAAATTGCTTTAGATTGGCAAATGCTATCCAGTTGAATTATTCTCCGCATATTCAAATGGAATGCACTGAGGTATAAAGAATCGTATTTATCGCCTTTATAAGGCATATAGAAATGCCCAGACATATAAGTACATTTCGCCTTAGAGCTGGCACAAAAAGACGCCGGCAAATACGAAAAGTCAACAAATTGGGTTTGTGTTTATTTTAGAATTTGCATGGCGCTAAATGCGGACTCGTGTTTGCGCGATTTATGTGTTTACGGTAATCAAAGCGAGGGCAAGCCAACCGAAATGCTTATTATAAAATTTAAAAGCCTTTCAACTATGCTCATTCCAAATGCATTTCTCTAGTTTCTGAGAGCACTTCAATTTATAATTCATTTGGCTTTAATTTAGGGAACAGAAGGCCCGAAGGTTTGTTGCCTGCACTTCATTGCGGCAATAAAACAAAGCAATTAAAATGGCTGCCAGGAGCTGGAAATGGACCACAATGAAGTGCCCAGACTTATGTGGGTCACAGGCTCCAAATAGCTGCTGCCAGTTGCCTGCCAGCCTGCCTGCAAAGTTCCTGTCGGACAGCTGGCTGGCTGACTGGTCTGTCCACGGTCCCGGAAAAGCCATTACAATGCCAATCGACAAAATGCTGACAGGCTTGCCCAAATGGCATCTCGACAGAGCAGATGGCAAGTTTTTCGCAGCACTCCAAAAACTTTTACAGGCGAACGCTCTCGGCCACAACAGCACTCTCGCTCCCCAGCCAGGACATGGCATAGAAACAGTGCTTCTATTTATTCTAAGGCAATTTAAGTTTTTAATATGCATTTATCGTGTCGTCAGTGGTTGATGCTATTGCAGTTGCAGTTGATGCTGTTATGCAATAGCATTCATTAATCAGGGGCCTCCCACGCCCCAAGGCGACCCCAAAATGCAGCCATAGTAATTGAGAGCGAACCCAATGAAGCCAACAGCTAGTGGGGCAACCCTAGTCGCTGGCTGGGTCAAACTGTTTGGCTGCCACCCACACATAAAACACTTTCCATTGCGTAAATTGCGGGGGCGCTGCTGGCATCGATGATAAATGTTTGCCGGTTGCGATTGCAACTGGAGGAAATTAATGATAGTTGTTTACGGGTTGCATGTGGCATCACTTACACTTGCAACAAATATATGAAAACTATCACGAACAGGTGCACAGTCCAAGCGAACGATGTTTAATGACGCTTGTTTGCTATCAAATTGCCTTAGATAAACTATTTCATTTGTTACAAGTCGCCAATCAATGTGCCAGATAAATGTTTGTTCCGAGCCGAAAGTTACACAATTTCTATATATTTTGGCCCAATGTGCTTTTCCTTCGCCGTCAGAAATGATAAATATAAACACTTGTCATTCCAAATCTCATGGATAAACATTAAAAGCACCAACAGATGTCACATAATGTATATATACACATATATATTTATTTTTATAAAGCACAACGAATGTTTATCTGGAATTTAGGCAAGCTAAAGATATGCATTATGTAAATTTCTGTCATGTTTAGAGGCTTTTAACGCTATTCAAAATCTGACAAACTAACGTTAAGGGTATAGATTTGTTAATTGAGTAAATACGGTGCTAAACGTTTTGTTGTTTCACATCGATATTTCAGTTAGCTCTTTGCAAAGCTATTCCTTTTGGTACTGCAGCTCGAACCTTCAACTGCAGTTGCATAATGTCTTTTCCATTGCACATTACATAGTTGGCTTACATTATCAATGTGGTCTGTAATGAGTAGAGCCTAAACAACCTGTTTCAAAGACAGCAGCTGCCTTTCAAGTGGAAAATAAAGCGTAAAAGAAATCCATTACAATATTTTCGCTTTCACCGCGTGCTCAATGCTGCCTGCTGTCTGACGACAACAAAATCCCTGACCTTTGTGGCTGGCCTCTCCTCCTCTCAGTGTCTCTTAGCTTAGCGCAGGCCATCGCCGAGTTAATTACACCTGCCCAGCTTCCTCTCATATTTTTCCCTTTGACTGCACTGCCTACAGTGCCTGCGAAATTTGGGTCAGCCACTAAGCGTAAGTGAGTGTTATGTAAATTACAGCGCGCTGTTTGAAAGGACCTGCTCGGGCTACACCCTAAAACAGCCTCCTGCTGCCTCCTGTTGCTTATCTTCCCTTGCTCTTGCTGTCGTTTGCATTCAGCTCGCGCGACGGAGACAAACACAAAACTGGAAATGCTGATGCTGATGCTGCCGCGCCCATTCGAGGGGCCGTTAGCTAAACTGCTGTCATTTCACTTCTCGTGGTGCGTTTTTAATTTAGCTGCAGTTGGCAGCTGCAAACTGCTCATCCCATGCGTAAGTATAGGCGTGTGCGTGTCTCTGTGTGTGTGTGTGGGGCTGCAAACCAATACTGTTGCAGCTAGGGGAGAAGCATCTGCAGCAGCCGCAAAGCTGATGAAATGCTCAAATGCAAGAAAGTCGCTGACGTCGGACGACTGAAGATTATATCATAACCCCAGCATAGCCGTGCCGATGATGATCAAAAACAACAGCATTATAATCATCATTATGTTGAGCGCTGGCTGCTCTGCCTACTATAATACCCCATGTGTCGGCCATTGACCATGACGAAGAGCAGCGCTAAAGCAGAATGTAAATAAAGCACAATAACAAGACAAGACGCGACGACAACAAGCCAAAACTGCACTCGGGCACTGCTCGGCTGAGAGATATCTCTTAAATGTTGGACTAGTTGAATTGGATATGATGATAATTTCGTTACTGAAGAAGTAGTATAAACGAGAATTCATCCAGGATTTGTAATCTATGGGAGTCGAGCACAAGTTCTTCAGCCAAAGTTCAGTTAAGCCAGTCAGAGACCTATTTGGGGCGCATCGTTTATAATGTCTAGTTATGTATATTGATATTGCCTAAAAGTGAAATATTAATGATGCACACTGCATTATTACAGCCGCGAACGACAATCACGATCTAAATCAATGGACACCAGGCCATCTATTTGAGTCCGGGGTATGAGAAGACACAATGAAGACGCGTTAAAGTGCTTTATATATAGCAGCAGACCAAACACTAAGCACAAAGTACCGGCATCGACATCGACACCGGCTGTGGCTCTCGCTGCGACTGCGTCACTTCCCCATTTGGCGTAGAAGGCGGCAACGGCAACGGCAACGGCAGCGGCGACGGCGTACAAGTCAACAATCTCATAATCAGTTAAATTACAAAGCAAAACAATGCTGTGGAGGAGCAGGTGGGGCCAGCGGGTGGTAGAACGTAAGCTGGACGTCGTTTGGCTTTAGTAAGTTATTTAGCCGACTTAAGTGGGTGTGGCCGAAGGGGGCGGAACAGTGCCTTAGTTGGCCAAATATGAGCTACAAACCGTTGGTAATTTGTGCGCCACGGGTAACAGCAACGAATCGATAAGTTTCTACACCAATCTACGGCCCAATCAAATAAAGGGCAACGGGCGTGCTTTACATCATGATGATCGTCATCTATATCATCATCATCGCCACCAGCAGCAGCAGCAGCAGCAACAACAACAACATCAGCACAAAAGGCAGGAAGACAGCACGCCCCCGTCGGGTCACTCACAATTGTTGACCCATTTCGTTCGGTCGGTCGGCCAGCTGACCAAATTGTCGGTTTATTGCATTGAATTAATTATTACGTATGCTCCATAAGCACGTCCGACATGTGGAGCAGTCTCTCAGCTCTCTCTCTCTCGCTCCCTCTCCCTCTCCCTTTCACTGGCGCGGTGCTAAAAATAACAAATAACAAACTCGAAAAACCATCGAAAAATTGAAAAGCCTAAAATAAAGCGCTGGCAAAAGCGCTGAAAAACGATGGAAAAAATAATATTGAAAAACTCCACAGCGAATAGGCGCGTTTTGTACGATTTTGTCAAGTTGTTGCCCCGTCTGCAGCGGCCACAAAAATAGCCGCACAAATCTCATTGAGCGTTGCAGACGGCTGCACCATTGGCCACAGCGATGATGCAACATGGGGCACCGCAATTTGAATACACTTTATGAACATATTCAAATCCAAATCAATGATTTGCTGCCCAACATCATGATTAACCTGGTAGAAATCTTATGATGTCTCTGTCTTTATACTTAAGCAAAATATAGAATTACTTTAGTCTACAATTCTTTAACTCATTTCACTATTGAAATGGCCCCACTCAAATGGGCCTAGGTAAATTAGTAGAACACGTAAATCTCTTGGGCTATGCCTGCAGCACTGGATACCGTCATCATCTCGCTGTCAGCAGCAGCAGCAGCTGCCTGGAACTGTTCCAAAACGTTTGCCCAAGAAAATTTAATGCGGTCAGTGGCTTTTTGACACGCCACAAACTATTTTCAAATATGAATGTATTCAGAGTCGGTATTCATTACGCTTTGGTCAACGCTGGAGCTGCGTTGTTTTTGTTATTTTTAGCGCCGTCTGCAAAGAAGTACGGCTGGGGCTCACTTTGCAGCGCTTGGAGCATCCTTCAATATTTGAAGCACCAGCTGATGCTATATAATTTTTTTTCCTCTATCTTCTCTCGGACTTTTCTTTACCTCGCTGCGACCATGGTGCTGTAAGCAAGAGCGGAGGGGTGGCGGTGAAGCGAATGACGAAGAGCTGAAGAGCTGTAACCGGGCCAAAACTAATAAAACGTCAAAGCAATTTCGACAACTAGAGTTGTAGGGGCACAAAAAAAAAAGTTGTCAAAGAAATAAAGTTTTTCTGGTCTCGCCGCCGTGTGCATCCAGGCACAAAGAAAATGAAATATTTGCGCTTTTATTTAAGTATTATTTGCACACATACACACACACGTGCTTAGTCAAAATAGATGAGTGAATGCCACTGAGTCACTCGTTCTACGACTTGATTCACTAAATTGAGTGATGATATTTCTATATAATATAACACTCAGCATGCCGTTCGGTAAGTACTTCCAGGTTAATGCATAAGCTTATCGCTTGTGTATTTTAAAATATTTTTATTTCACAAAAATTCTAGCTGTTTTATTAAATTTTGTATGCGAACTTCTAAGATATAGATATATCTACATCTAAAAAAATTATTATATGCATATTTCAAATTTGACTATTAAATATCTACATAAACCTCAGTTTTAAGCTTAAATCAATTTGATTTCGAGACTAGCCGCTATTATTGCTACACCATGTAGACTATGGAACGAAACAGAGCGTTGCATAGTTCACGTCGCAACAATAATACCCACTTCATAGGTCAGACAGACAGAGCGAGAAAAAAAAGTAAGCAGGCACTTGGCTTCAGAGCAGTTCGTTTCGCAGTGTAAAATTTTTACAAGCGAAAACTTTGTCTGCCAACAACGACGGGGGGTTAAGCAGGGGGGTCAGAGCTTTCATTTTGCCATTTCTTGGCGTTATTTATGTATCTATCTCTGCCTGGAGATGCGCTTCTTGTGGAGCTTCTGTCAGATCAGCTTAAAGCTATCAGATATGAAACTACGCCATTAAAGCCCTGTGAAAATTGTGGCTTAATGTGTTAAATTGCACTTAGACCTGCGCTAGCAAAGGTGGAAGCGAAGGCGAAAGCTTTGAAGGGGCGCAATGGGCTGGGCGGATGGGGATGGGGGTGGGGATGGGGTTTGGGCAAAGCATGTCAAGAGTGATAAGCGCTCAGTTTATAGAGTAGTCAAGTGCTCATAAAATGTATACCTCACACTTGGCTGCGCTACCTGTGCATTTGTCACGCCTATTTTGCGCGGTTTTCGGTTTTCGGGCAACATGGGTTAAGTGTGGGCCCAAGTGCCGCTCATTAGCACACGCACACCAACGTATCATAAACACATATATACAAACATGTATATGCACACACGCTGCGAGAATTCGAATGAAGTTGTTAGCGCTGAGAGGCCACTCGTTTTTTTTTTAAAGTGTTTTTCATTTTTCTAGGCAACCAGGAAAACCCAGCGGGTTGCCTACAACAGCTCTTGACCCTGGGCCGGCAGACAACAACAAAAACAACAACAGCAACGACAACCCATTTAAGTTTACGACTTGTGCCATTTACACTCCTCATCTCGATTGAATGACTCAGGCCTTGTGTCCTTGCTTGCGTGCATTTGTAGCATTAAAGGACTCGTCGGCCCCTTAAACCCACAGCCCGCTAATAATATTATGAATGTGTTAGCTTCAGGCATATACATACAGAGATAAACACAAATATTTATATCCTTGTAAAGGGTATGCTGATTAGGCATCTTCGAAATCCGAAATGCCCATATAAGCAGCATTACCGCCCTATTGGAATCGTAGTATATATGTAATATTGATACATTTTAATGTAATTTACATATATGAGTCCACTCAAAATTTCTCTGAAATTTCGTACAGGGTATCTTCTAATCAGATACTTTCGCTGGGAGTAACACCCTTTTTAACAGCTTTTTTGGTTTCGTCAATTCAATTAAATTGCAGCCGTGTCCTTAAAAGGCGGCCTACGAAGGATCTGCTGTGTGGTTAAATTTTAATGCTGCGGGCACAGCTCGAGCTTTATTGGGTAATGAAAATTTAATTGACTCGGGTCGCCACAAATTGGCCTCCAGCATTTCAAAGTACCGAGAACTTATGTCAATTCCCGAAATATTACTTCAATTTTAGAAGAGTTTTAAATTGTGCGCAGCTCGTTAAAGATTGCGCTGCATAATCGAGGGATTGGAGGAATTCTCTATTCACAAAATGCAGCGTATCATAAAAAAAATATCGAGCGTAGTGCAAATTATGAAAAGTACCTCGGCCAGCGACATAGAAAAGTGGAAAATGCGCGACCGCAAAATGCAAATGAAAATGCAAAATATGAAAAGGCCGAGAGGGAAAACGGGTCTGGGTCTGGGTCTGGGTTTGCGACTAAGAGTCAGCTGTCGACGCTGCTCTTGAGCTTGAATGGCGACAAGACAGACGGCGTTGGAGTCACAAGCAAACATCCCTGCCCAAACACACACTCGTGCAGAGTGTCTGGTCCGGGACTGACTTTGGCTGTGGCTCTGACTCTGACTCTGACTCTGGATTTCACTCTGGCAATTACGTCAATTGCGCAAACGTCCAAATGTAACAAACAAAACCGTTAAACTGAATTCCACTGCAATTTATGGCAGCTTGTAACTGCTGTGTTTTCGTCTACCCTGTAAAGTGCAATACACAAGGTAGTTTAGCTGTTGATATTGAGTACCAAAACGCAATCTGACTATGAGGTCAGATAGATATTGATAGATATTAATAGAAAACTATGCAAGAAAAGTCTGGTTATGTTAGTCACCTCTACACTCTAAGACATGAAGGGATCATAAACTCTTAAATGTATAGGGTACAACTCCATATATGCTGTGTCCGATTTTTCATTTTGATCGTATCTCAGATCAAAGGTCCATAAGTTCAGACAAAGTCGTCACGGTATATGAGTTTTGGCTTTATATAAATAGATTTACGATACAATAAAACATGGTATCTCGTAGTGTGAATATTAAAATTAGCGCACGCTTGCTTGGCTTTTCTTAGGCGTCTGATTCATAGTCAGTTCTAGTGAAGTTTTTGCACAGTGTTGATGTTTGTTGTTGTTATTCTTCTACGTTTGCTTCTTCTTCTTGTTGATATCATCCAGAATTGTTGCAGACGTCGTGTCGCTGTCGGCGCTTTGTCTGCACAGCTCAGCCCATTGCCATGCGATCCATTCAAGCCTATGCTCGAGCTTTGGGGCGTGGCACAATGCGCATTGTTGTGCTTTCATTTCATAAAGTTGTCGGCACAGGGCAACAAAAAAAAAAAAATCGTAAAAATAACAGCAATGAACATAAAGCCACCAACTGAGAACTTTCTGTGCAGTTACATCAAATATTTAAAGTACGCGCTGACTTGTTGTAGTGTGCCCAATGCACACGCCCACCCACACACACACACATGACTTTGTAGTAGCTATTGCTCACTTCTGTTGTTGTCGTTGTTGTTGTTGTTGCATTTGCTGTTGCTGTTAGAGTGCAGCAACAGCGGCCACAGTGCCGGTTATAATTTTCTCTTTATACCCTGTTTACATACATCAAGTGAGTATATAGCGTGTGACAATAGGAAATGGCTTAGAGCTTTTAAGTAGGAAATTCTTATTACTTTTTGTTTTTAATTTTTAAAAAAGTAGACAAAATAAATAAATAACTGAAGTAATGCAAAATGCATTCATTTCCTACGCCACTTTAAACGCGAGGTCAATTGTGGGCGTTTGATAGACTCACCTTTAGCCAAACATGACACAGAGCGGCGACCTCTGCTTTGCAGCGAGTTAGTCAGTTATCAATGGCTGATAAAAGACGTACGCGGGTGGTTGCTGGCGGCGGCGCGGCGACTGCGGTGGCGGTGGATGCAGAAGGCACAAAAGTCACCCGGTTTGCGTTTGTGCAAAAACGAAAGAAATTAAACGATAATTTGTTGTGAGCGGCAGACGCGACTCCGACTCCGACGCCAACTCCAACTGCGACTGCGACGCTAACGCTGACGTTGGCGACGGCCGTGCAGAGTGCTCACTGTCTCTGTCTGACTGACTGTCGCTCGCTCCCTCGCTGACTCGCTCACTCTCGTCGCGCTTGTTGGCTTGTGTTGTGTTTGTTGGTTTTGTTTGTTCTTCTTTGCTTCGCCTTTTACTTTACAACGCGTTGTTGCATGCTGCACATTTCACTTATTTTAATCACGAATGCATTTTATACGCCGCTTTATTTTCAATTTGTATTTCACTGTTATGATTGCGGCAAATGGCATTCGTCTTGGTTTTATTCTCGTGTTTGCTTTACACGGCTATCCTGCGTGGGCAAGGATATAATTTTCTTTTTCTATGGAGGAAAGTTGTAAGCATAATACGCGTTACATCTTATTTCTCTTTTGCTAATTCAACGCCCAGTAGCCCAGCTAAGTTGTGCGTTGATTATTTTTTATATTTTCACTACATATTTGTTAGTTTTAAATAATTTTCACGCACCGCTAGCAAGCGCAGACACGCTCAAATTTTCTCAAATATCAACTAAGCCAGAATTAGTATGACCGCTGTGATATTACCGAAAAATACCAGCTTCAACACAATTTTAGTATTTTTACGCGATTCGCCATATGGAAATGCTAGCAACATGTCGCTTAAAACTTATCAATGTGACCAGCAGTTGCTTGTGTAAGAAATCCATATTCCCTTTCATTAGTGTTGACAACGCCCGCCGCTTAGTAAATAACTTCTTATGTGTATCGTATTTTAGCTATAGATGGCGCCATTTGCATGTTCGCCATCTATGGAAATATTGAGAAAGTAGTTTTTATTTTTGATGATATGGCATTGCTTGATAATTTATTTGAATACATTGTATATGCATATTTAAAAAATAGCGTTAAAGATGTAATGTAAGCTGCAAATAAATAAAACAACTTAAATAAAAACGCATTTAAAAGTTCAACAGAAAAATATACAGTTTCCGAGTATGTAAATATATGCAATGTCTATTGGAGCTTTAGGCATCAAGTTATTTATAGTTAATGTTTCCCAATTTGCTTATTTTAGGTTTACATAGGTTGCAAATAAAACATACTCTTTTATATTGGTGGCACATGGGCTGATAATAAAGCAATAAACTCTATATCGAATCATGTAAGTTTACGAATCATTTATGCATAAAATTAGATAAATCCTTTTTTCTATCAACGTAATGAATTCTCGATGCAATTGTCGGGTCACAAAATCATAACAAATCATAACAACTACTGTGTTCTTGTTTCGGGCCTGGTTTTTCAACAACAACAATTCACGTTCCGCGATCAAAGCGAGCGAAAACACTTCAAAGGTCAATATATTTCGTGAGCTATACTGAAATTACATAAGTTGTAACAGTAGTTCGTGCCGGGACGCATTGTTCATTCTTTTATTCAGATAGTTTTCTGTTGAAAAATGGCAGTTGAAAAGCAATTGGGAAGCTATTTGTTAATTGGCAAATACAAGCGTTTGCAACGTACACTTAAGTAATTCTTATTAATTTTTCGGCAGGGACTTGGCAGTCTTTCTCGATACGTTCTCAAGTGCACAACAATATGTGTTCTAGTACCTCAGTGCCGCATTCGCGTTTTAAATGGTTCGCTATCTTTTGCCTTCTA
The DNA here is from genome assembly GCF_054131105.1 of Drosophila navojoa. Taxonomy (NCBI): domain Eukaryota; kingdom Metazoa; phylum Arthropoda; class Insecta; order Diptera; family Drosophilidae; genus Drosophila; species Drosophila navojoa. The sequence continues at coordinate 8,987,796 of NC_142890.1, read as the reverse complement.
ATGTTTCTCGTGTACTATATTACCAATAAAGATATAAGCTCAAATTATGACAGCCAAATGACTGAGCTGGTATCGGGTAAAACGGAAATCGAAGCGAACACTGTAAAAGTTGATAAAAGTGTAAATCATGCTCTTCTCAACAAGACCAATGATGGCAAAGAAAAAACAGTAATGCCACAGCCTCTGTACTATGTCGATAGCGCACAGTGCAGAATGCCTTCTGTTGATCCCTTCTCAAAGGACGCAATGGAGGTATACAAGCCAATGGTGTTCGAGACATGCACAAATGACTCGGATCTAATTACACCTATCTTCGATTTCAACCGCAAGCGTTATGTGCTCCGGATTAATGAAACTGTCGCAGCGAAGCTTCTCAATTCCAGTGAAACTGAATTCAATTGCTACTACCAGGAAATAACGAGATATGCAGAGCACGACAGTTATAACGAGTAAGATTCAGTGGCATCACTTTGCGTACGATCTAAATTGAGATAACAATAGGCTGATAATGTTCTTAAAAAACAAATGTTCGTAATTGTTTGATATGCCACTACTTTTCAAAATAAAAATTGTTTTTAATTTAGATACCAAAGTAAACCTAAATTTACGCTAACTTACATGCTACTTATTTTACTGCCACAATCATCAAAATATTCAAATAGTTGATTGTTTTTCTTATTTATATATTCATTTACTCATATCACACCTTTTTTGGTATATTTATGATATATTCTATATCTCAAAACAATAAACTTCTATTATGATCTCGAAAGCCTGCCACCGAAGAAATATTTTAGCCAGCATTACGTAGTGCCGTTACACGTCGATGGCATGATAGTGGGCTGTAACGAAGTGGCCAACGAATCGAACGTGCTGCAGACCGATGCGTTTGGATTCATTCAGCACATACCAACACCTTTATCAATGGCAGTGGACAACGCTAAGGCGGCTCGCCGGAAACCAAGTGTGATAATGTTCGGCATTGACAGCTTCTCAAGGATTAATCTAAGACGCACCATGCCCAAAGTTTACAAGTACCTGACACGTAAGGGTTGGTATGAGATGCAGGGCTACAATAAGGTAATAAGCATATGTGAGACAAGTGTTGCTTGTAAAAATATATCAATCTTGTATTCAGGTGGCTGACAATACCTTCCCCAATCTAATGGCCATTCTCAGTGGCTATTCGCCTGACACGGCCAAAGAGAAAATTTGTGATACGAACAAGGACGGCTGCTTTGATCGATTTCCATTCATCTGGAAATATTTGAAGAATGTAGGATATTTGACGGCCTACGCGGAGGACTCCGTTGGCATGAACACATTTAATTATTTAAAGCCGGGATTTTCAACACAGCCCACAGACTACTACTATAGACCCTTGCTGAAAGCCTTTGATGGCGAGATGAAAACTTGGAAATGCGAAAAATGCTCATTAACATATTGCATCGGACGACGGATCCACAGTAGCTACGTTTATGACTATGCGAAAGAGTTTACCAGGCGCTATGTGAGCGAGCGACCCATTTGGGGTCTATTCTGGTCGAGCAGTTTCAGTCACGACGACTCCGAGATGCCCTCGATGATGGAGGATTATGTTCTACAGTATCTACTCGACTTTGAGGCGGATCGTGTGTTTGATGAGAGCATTGTGATATTTTTCTCTGATCACGGCGCCCGCTATGGCAAACTAATGAACCTGGCCAGTGCTTACCTAGAAGAGCGTTTGCCCATGATGTTCATCTACTTGCCGCCCTGGTTTCGAAAACAGTACCCGGAGTATGCTAAAGCCCTAAAGACAAATCGTAATCGCTTGACATCCAACTTCGATCTATATAATACACTCAAGCACATCGCTGAACTAGGCGGTGATCCCCATTCTCCACCATTGCCAAAGGCTAACGATTGTCCCAGCTGTCAATCGTTGTTCTATCCAGTGAATGAGGTTCGTAACTGTTCGGAAGCCGGCATACCCGAGCACTATTGCACTTGCAAGCCGTATAAAACGATCAACTATGATTGGTCGGATCGTATAGCTGGCCGAGTCATCGAGCGAATGAACGATTATCTATGGGCCAAGAATCTGAGCAGCCTCTGCCATAATCTCACTCTAGACTATATACATACCACGCAATTTAAAATCGGACTAGAGCACGATTTTCACGGAGAGCTGCCACAGACGGAGACTAATGTCTATCGCACCAAGTTCAAAGTGAATCAAAATAGCGCCGACTTTTTTGCAACTGTTGTTTACAATAATGTCACCAATAGCGTGGATGTTGATGTGGAGTCCATCAGCCGCACAAACTCCTACGAAGAAGACTCAACCTGCATTCAGGATAAGATTGCCAAACTGTATTGCATATGCTTTTCAGATCTTAAATCATAATACTGAATTCTAGTCCAATCGAGACTAGAGACGTAAGCCTATATATAATTTAGTTCATAGTAGAAAACAAATATCAAATTATTATTATAACAAAAGGTCTAAAGAGGTGGGAGATATAACTCTATAACTATTGATAACAAAAAATTGAAGTTGTTATAGATTTCTGAAAACAAACTCGAACCGCGTGTGAAATATATGGACCTACTAAAAATTCCAACTCTCTAGCTCTTAGATCTATGGAGTTTGTCACGCCTCCCTCTGCCACTTACATACGTTTAACAAAACCAATATGCCCTGGGCCCAATGAAGTGGAGAATCCATTGATAAAAGTACAAAACCTCATTTCCTCATAGTGTTTTATTAAAATGCACTTTTCATGTATGGACGAGTATAAATAAATGTTGTAGATACTGGAAACACACTCATGCGAAGGGGTACCTTGAACCAACTTACATACCTTGAACATATATCACAATGTTACTATTAATTTTATATTATCTTCAGTTGTTTAGTTCGTTACAAACTTTTTAAAATTAAAAATCTTTATTTACTTCATGTATCATGTAATTTTATAGTTATTTTACTTATCTAGAAACGACTACTCTACTCTTTCAACATATGACATGTGTATTACTTATCTAATTTTTGAACAGTTTCTATGCGAAACGTTATATGTGTATATATATAACTTCAGCAGAACGTGCCCAGCTGTGGGACGTTCTTCTCGATGAAGTCATGCGGGTCACAGCAAAAGGTTAGGCCTGATTCCCTCTTCGGGATGAGCTGCAGCGACAGAGGACACGCCACTTGACGGCAATTCGGTGATGGGGTCCTCGAGTCATGGATATTGTTGTAGGTGAGAATAGCGAGACAGGTGTCAGCGTCATCGGTAATGAGCTTGTACAGCCATTTGGGCACGGGATTGCTATTGCGAGCGCCCAGATAAATATCTGTCAGCTGACCTTGGCTGTCCGGCAGCTGGAGTACGCCCAATGCACCCGTGCACACATGGAGCGCCGGGTAGATGTCGTTTGTGAGCTGCTTGCGTATCCAGAACTCGATCGATTTCCAGTTGCTGCGATTGATGCTCCGGAACTGAGCCACAATATTGATGTACTTGAAGGTTTGGCGCATATATTGCTCAAAGCCAAAGTCCAGAGAGGGCGCCAGATGGCCACGATCAAAGACCAAATCACGCGCAGAGTTAACGTACGCCTGACCTTGGCCGAGCAGCTCCTTGAAGCGCTTATATATGTGCTTGTTTTGGAAAGTGGCGGCCGCAGCCCCGCTAATGATGCCATCTGTGGTGAAGGTCTGGGCAGGTCGACCGCCTGCAAGAGACGCCACCATCAGGCTGGAGTCGCTTTGGAGATCAGCTTACTTACTCAGCTTAACGGGATAGACTAAATGTTTGACAAAGTGCGCTCTTTGATTGGCAGCATCAAAACAACTTCTGTAGATCTCCAGAAACTCGTCGTCGTTCAGCCTATAGCCCACACGGTACGTGGTATATGGACAATGACTATCGACGACTACTTCCACGGTTTCCTTTTCCGAATTACTGCAATTGCCCAGGGCCGCCAGCGACGGCTTGAATCGTCCATTGGGCTGGCAAATGATGTCCGCCATATCCTGGGAGCTGCAAATCATATTCAACTTTTGGTGGGTATGCACCACGTCCACACGTAACGGATATATCCGGTTATTGGCCCTAAATGCGAATATGCGATTTGTCTGAGATACATCCGCAGCGCCAAGTTGGCAATCAGCGCCAACTCGTGCAACAACTGAAAACAACTTGTTGTATGTAAATTTCAATAAACCGTATTCAAGTTGAATACTCACATAAGAGCACGCATAAACAAAGCGTTTTGTTCATTTCTCGGGCTACACACAACTGATGAGCGCTTGCTCTTGATCTCGACTGTGAACCTCAAGAAGACCCCGAGAAACAAATTAAATACAGAGACCAGCTGATGAATAATGCTGTGAGCAACCGATAACGAAACTATGCGAGACGCAAAAATAAAAGTCGGAATATACAATTTAAGAGATAACATATGTATATATCTCTCTCACATTGGCTCGGCACGAAGAGAATATTGACTTTCTATTGTTGAACTTGAGCTGACTCAAGTTAATGTATTCACATTTATTGACACTGAGCGAGGTATTTTCTAGTCGACTCTCTTGTTTATTTTCTCGTCATATCACCCGTTTGCACTTTAAGCTGCTCGTTCGCGTGTCTTGGCATTCATAAATTGCCATTTCAATGTGTCGTCGACACTTCAGAGCGCGGGTCATCGCTGATAAGGGAGACACGGCAAGGGGTTGGGCTGCGTTGGCTCTTAGCAGAGGTGAGGCTGACGCTGCAGTTGCAGCTGCGACTGAGGCACCGACTGAGGCTGAGGCTGACAGTCTGGTTTTATGCATAGAAAACGCCAAGCCCCTCATTGCTTATCAGTGTTTATTATCAGAGCTCGACAAGTGGAAATGTCGGCTGTGCTGTTTGTTTGGCTGCCACATTGAAGCGCACACACAAACATCGCAGCTACCCCCACCCCAAGGCAGTTATGAGTGCCATGACAAAAGGGGTTGCCGTGCAGCACACATACATTTTTAAGCTGCGCTCGCTGTGTGCATTGCATTATATTATCAGCACCCATGCAACTTATCTAAAATTGAATCTAAGGTGTAGCAAAATAAAAAGAAAAAAGAAAGAGAAATGCGGAAAGAAAGCAAAAAATAATATAAAGTAATAAGAAACGCGCACTTGAAACTATTCGCTGGGTCAGCGTATCTCAGCTGTAAGGGCAGCCCAGTCAATCAAGTTTCTGGGACAGCCAACTCTTGGAGCTGCGCGTGTGGCGCTTGGCACTTGATTTTTATCTGAACAATACGAGTATTAGCTCGACATCAGCAGAAATACTAAAGCTAAGATTAAGTGTAATATGGAGAGAATTTTATGTAAAATGTAGAAGTATTTTATTTACTCAATTAAATTGTATTTTAAATGGTAAAATATTTAACACCAAGTTCAACCACCAAGAGCGAACTACATTTATTTGCCAGCATGTGGCGTCGCCTTAAAACTGGGTCAGGCGAACTAGCGAGAGCTGCTCTTTGGCACTTAAATGCATTTTTATTTCACACATATTTAGCCACAATTATTTGGCTGTATTTTATTGCGGCATTGCAGTGCTGCCATGGCAGTAATATTTTATCGCATTCCAACGGCAAGTAAATAGTAGATCGTTTTAAACTAACTAAAAACTAAAGTAGTTTATATCTATGCAAACCAAACAATAAGCTCAACTCAAAGAGCCTTATGGAAGAAAGTTACGTTTTCTTGAAAGTTGCAAATTTAAGCTTTTACTTTAGTATGCTGTCTACTTTGTAGAGCTGTATGCTTTGTGGGCTTGCCGACTGTTTGCGAAAGAAAAACCTTTGGAATGAAATAAATATGAATTCGAAATCGCCGAGTGAACGAAATATAAAGAGAATATATATACATATATCAAACGTATTTCTTTTAGGCAGCACTAACTATTATTCCATGGCAATAATAGTCAGCATAGAAATACATTGAGTGAATGTGTCCAAAGTGGCCAGGATTTCTATGCAACTCCAGCATAGTTCTCTTTTCCATCAAAATGGAAAATACTTGGAGAAAAGGAAACCATTCCATATCCAAGCAGACAATGGACAGAGGATTTGTTATGCAGATGATTTTGCAAGCAACCAAATAGACAATAAACAAACGTTACGTGTGCTAAGGGGAACAACACTGCCTTTGGCATGCCTCTGGGGAGTACGAGCGATGTGGGAGCCGTAAATGCAATTTTCAGGTAATTTGAAGGCATTTCAACGGCCCGTTATGAACGTCAATTGTGCTACATGAAATCATAGAATGAATGAGTGAGAATGATCAATAAAAATAAAAATAATACAAAAGGCAAAAAGGCAACTAGCACTATAAAGCAATGAAATCAACCGCAAGCTGCCGCATAAATGAAATTATGCCGCAGTGCAGAAAGTATTTTCGAGTGTGTGGGTGTGGCTAAGTCCAGCACACACACACACACACACTCACATTTATAGGGCCGGCCATTCGATTTGCGTGTTTACAGCAGAATTACAACTGTTAGGTTTTATGCGTGCTCAATAGACGCGAGTGCGTCCAGGAGGCGCAAAGTTATGCTGCAGTTTTATGGGCAAGCAGAGCGACGTACCCACTGTCCACGCCCACACACACACACACCAACACACAGATATTCTCAGTAATCTCACAGTGGACGAATTAAAAGGCAACAGCAGCGCTGCCAGCTGAATAATTTATTCAATGTCTGCTTTTAGGCGCACCAAAGAGCGACAGCAAAGGCAACAACTGGCACTTTATTGCACACCCTCACACACACACACACACACAGACACACACCTTTGTTCCAGCAGCTGTTTAAATTGCCACTGCCGTAATTTATGAACAGCCACTGAATGACCATTTAAAGTCCGAAATTCTGAGGTAATCAAATGTTGTTTCAGTTGTTGTTATTGCTGTTGTTGTTGTTGTTGTTGTTATGGCTTCAAGTTATACGATTCATGAAAATTGATTTGCTGAAAACTGTGTGTTGTGCTTGCCTTAACGGAATTAAATTGAGATTTTCATAAATATTCGTTTAAGAGCTATGTATGTATATGCACTTCATGCAGAAATGTGAATATAAAAGGCTTTTGAAAGCCAAAATAAAATATCAGTTTATGATTTTCTTTGAGCAAATACCTGCAAATATTAATATACCCTGTAGGTACACAAATGAACAAAGCGGCTATGTTGAATTTTTTTTTTGGCTTAATATTCGACTATGCTAAAAGATGGGAAACTGAGCTAAAAGTATTTGGCTTTTCTTAATTATAAGAAATTTTCATGGCATATATAGGGTATGAAATATATTGTCTTATTGCATCTGATTTAAGTATTAAAGTATTTAAAGAAACAATATCCATTGAAGTCATTTGAAAGTCAGTGTTTGGACCTGGTGCTCGTCCTCTTAAATAATTCAAACAGTTAAATAAAACATAAAGAAACTAAAGACTGAATGTTACACACATACAATGAGCTCTCCGAAATGAAACATACTAACTGGCCAGGCCCTGTCAGAGCACTAATTGGAATGCATGCATCAAAGCAAATGTGGCCTATAGTTGGGCAGCAATTGTAACTGGGTTCGAGTGCACACACAGCATGAGACAGAACCGATGGGATATTACTATGTAAAGCCGTTTGCATTGTTGGCTTTTCACATTTGCACATTGGCAACCTGTTTTCATGGGTTGCTTGCCAGCTAAGTCCACACAAAGTATTGTGCTAACTTTAATGGCTTAGTTGGGCCCAACTGCGCCAGCATAATTTATTTTTACTCAAAGCGCATTATTCAGCTACGATTTTAAGCCATGTTTTGCATATGTTTTTATTTGTGGACGACAACACGTACAGTAGCATTTGGGCTTTGCATTGATTTCGCTCATGTTGAACAAGCGAACAGCAATAACAGTGAAAACACTTGTTAGTTATATTGTATTAAATTGTCATAATGTCGTCGAAAAGCCACACAACATTGCGTATACGCAATGCGCGCGTCAGTGTGCGAGTCTCTGTGAGTATTCAATGATATAAATTTATATACGCCAGCTAAGTCCCTTAACGGCACTAAGGACATGCCTTCTATGGCCCACAGAATGGCGGCCAAACTAATACATGAACATGCATCACCCCCATCACCCACATACAGGAGCTCAAAGCGTTACGTGCTCTGCTCGACGTTGGCCCATTGCAGGCATTGAGCCCAAGAAATTTGTGCTTGTATTCGGCAAGCAGCATTCGTGGCCATGTTTAGCGTTAAGGCAGACCATCTCGTAGAGCTAGTTGCTCGAGCGAACGTTCGCTGTTGGCCCCCAAATGTGCGGTAAGTAGCGCTTAAAAGCAGGCCGAAACAGGCGTGTCTTTAATAGCCTTTCAACTCGCACGCATATTCAAAACATTCACAATCTAAATGCACATATATTTATAACAGCCCACTTGAGCAGTGCGCTGTGGGACCGATAAAGTTCTTAAACAAGGATTCAAGTGGTTCAGGCCAGGCGTATAAATTGTTCGTGCAATGTCGCTAAACGCTTTAACAATTTCATGCGCCAAGCACTTAACACGACCCAGAGGTCAAAGGGCATGCCAACATGTTTGACAAAGCTAAGCCATGCCAATCTTCTCAAATGCCGTGCTTATGTATCTGATAGCAGCCCAGAGAGATAGAATTATGTATCGCTTAGTTCTTTTCTGGGAAACGTATTATTTTATTGTCCTTTTTTTTTTTTGAGTAGCTAACCTTTCTTCTATCGCTCAATGCTGTTGTAATATTTAACGATTAATAGGTTCAGTTAATGTTGCGCGAAATAACCGGGAAAATGGGAAAACTTTTGCATTACTGTGGCCCAGGCTTAGAGCTAAGATTTATAAATGACCCGCGGCATTTAGGGCAAACAACATGTAGGCGACTCAAAGTCGGTGTCGCAAAAGTTAAACAAGCTGCGTTCTGGCCGCATTTATCAAAACAACTTTTTGGCGGAATCAAAATTAATCCGGAAGTGATTTAACTATCACTTTAAATGTATATATATAGATATGTATGTGTGTATATCTAAACCCATATACTCTATTGCGTATAATGTTTTGAGGCAACGTGTCGTATGCGCAACGTTACGTATTATTATTTATTGATTTTATACGGACAGCTAGGGCTTTTGTGCTGTGGCAGCAGCTGAGACTCTCTAACTGTGGTTAAGGTGTCAGCATCAGCAGGTGGCATAGTCGAGCTACCCATGGCAACTACGATTCGATTTGACATTTATTAATTTTTGTCGCTCACATTTCACTCAATATATTGCTTGTATAAGTATTTAAGCTCAAAAGTTCTCAGCTTAACTACATATGCGCAGCGCTTGCTGGATGTATTTTATTAAAGCAAATATCATCATTAGAAGCACACACACACCCACACACATAGCCACACATGAAATGGCGCTCAAAGGGAAGCAGCTCCATTACATGCCTGTTTGCATAGCCTCAATTTGAGGAGCAATTATCTTGGTTGTAACTTGCCAAAAAGGGAGCTAGCAGCGGATAGGCAGACAATTTGATAGACAAAGCAGGCAGGCATGTCCTGGCACGCTCTGCACACTATCCTTTTGCCTTTGCGCGCGCCGTCAAGGAATTACGATGATTTGCATAATTTTAGCGCACCTTCAATGGCAATTGAGGGCCGCTGCTGCTGCCTCTGAAGACGGCACAACAAAGAGCGTTTTCTACTCGACTTTTTGCATCTATATATATATATTTTGTTTTTTTTTTTTGCCATGTCTCTGTATGTGTGTGTGTGTTTATCTGGCTTGATTTTATGCTGCCTCCGTTCCTCTTCAGTATTTTCTCTCTTTTTTTTTTTTTTGGGCCAACAGTAGCCTACATTTTTGTAACTGATGTGCTGCGTTGCCCCTCAGCTCGGATTCAGTTTTTCCAGTCTTTTATCTCTGTGCCTGATCGAAATTGCTTTTGTGGTTGCTGCCGCTGCTCAACTCGAGTTGTTGCTGTTGTTGCTGTTGCTGTAGTTGTTGGTGTTGCTGCTGTTGCTCTTGCTTGATTTTTCAAGCATGTGTGCAGCTGTTTCGACGGCCTTTTTCCTGCTTATACTTTTTAGGCCATTTTGCAATACTTTGCCTTTTTTGGTTTAGATATTCATATCAGCTACTATTATAGCCATTTTCCGCTAAAACTCCGACTGATTGCCGCCTTGTGGCTAACACAGACAGCCGCAACAACCGCAATGTGTTTATACCCTGCAAATTGCAGTCATCGGGTGTAATGCATTTCAAGACAATTTAAAATAATATGACTAACAAAAATATTTCAAGTTAAAGTTTACATGAATAACATATTATTTTAATATTAATATTTAATATATAAAGAGTTTATTTTTTATTTAACTGCTGAGTATCTTATAGCCAACTTAACACTCGTTATATTTGTTTTTGTGTTTTCCCACTTCCTCCTCTTGAATTTTTGTTGGCCAGCAATTCGGATGCAAATAGCCGCTGATTTGAATATAATTTTTAAGTTGGCTATTTTTAAGAGATCCAATTTGGATACGCTTCCGATTAGTGGAGACCCTTGAGTTAAATAATCCATGAGGCTTATATTTATGGCAGCGGCTGCAATTAAATGATGCCAGAGGAATTGCCATTTCCCCATTCAGCAACGCAATCACTTATGCTTGATAGGTTCAAGTATTTGTATGGCTCATATGTTATATGTATGTATGTATGTATGGGTTAGAGTTTATTTGTATATGTAAAACGTTTTAGCGCTTCTCGTTGGCTCGTGGCGGTTGCATTTCCCGTTGGTTTTCAATTGTAAATATTTATTTGTACATTTCCTTGTGCGCTATTTACCCACTTCCGATGTACACACAGACGGGCAAGACATTTCTAAGGGTTTACGTTTTCATTTTCACTCGGTAACCACTTTTGAGACCAACTCACACACACACACACACACACATGAGCTGAGTAACTGCTGACCCAGACTCTAGCGTGAATGCAATTGCAAGCTACGGCGTTTCAGTTTCGGGTTTTGGCTTCGGTTTGACTTGTGCAAATATTTTGCAGCAATTTGCCGTGACCCCCTTGAGCCAAGGCCCACTGGGCAGCCTGTGGCTCGGCTCTTGAAATGAAAATCGTAAATGTCCTATTTCGCTTGACATATTTATATCACGTCTTTAGCTTTTCCATTTCACACAATCAAAATGACTTCTACAAAGGCAAAAATCTCAATATTCAAGCTTTACCGATTGCAAGTTCAGGAACAAAATAAATAAGCCGATTAATACTCGTCGCTCGACTTGCGCTAAATGTAATCAAATTGCTATTGAAGTGCAGGCCATGTCAAAGGGACACTAGAAGCCGTTACAGATTGTAGCATCAGCTAAATGAATTTACTTGCATTAAACCGTAAAGAGCCTACAGACTGCATGCGTCATTTAACGGCAATTTAAATGGTCAGGATTTTTATTGGGCAACTGTATGAATATCACAGCGTTCAGAAATGTCCAAGAGCCATGCAAACTGAAGGATTTGCACTTGCAATCGGCGATGCTGTGAGGCGCATCATAAATTCTTAATGGCTCGGCACGCATTGCAGCTGCAGCTGCTGCAGTTGCAGTCGCATTTAAAATTCAGTTGAAATGCAAAAATTCTCGTATATTATTTCATTTTTATCTTTTATCGCAATCACAACGCATTTCAATAAAAATCTCCGCATGGCGAGGGCCGTAAATATGTCCGAGCGAATCGTAGGCCTTTCGCATTAATAATTACTTGTCGCAGCACGCCCACTGACCCCCTGACTGTCTGCGCCTTCGTCTTTCTTAAGCTGGTCATTAACACTTGGTGCCCAAGAATGTTTGACTGGAGCGCGTAACGCCAACTGTGTTCCTGCTACACCCACACACACATATACACACATATATATACTCCTTTGAGAAGCCTTGACATGCCTTTAAAGTTCATTTCGGCCGTCTCTCTTTCTGGCTATTTCGCTTGCTTCGACCAGGTATGCTTGATAATGGCGGTGAAATTAATAAATTACCAACATATTTGTGCAACAAATTAATTACATTCTTGTAGGTATTCTGACCTACTTTCATTGTTTTCGATTGTTTACTTTCGGGTGGGCAGGCATGCGATGTAAATACACGATAAAATATGGTTAATTAAATTTATGTTTGCTGCAATTGTGTTAAACCCTTTGAATGCACTTATTGATTATTGATACAATGACTGATACAAATAAATCTGTTTATAGAAAGTATCCTTGAATTTGGTTTGTAAACAGTTTATCTCTGCACTCCTTGAGGTAAAATTAAATTTGCTACCTAATGTCATTCTGTCCAATTCAAATTTCTTGGCAAATAGTCCAGCTGCACTTAACCTAGTCTAACACGGCACCTGATGCTCACCTTGGTTGTTGTTGCTATTTCTCTTGCTGTTGAGCTGTAGCTTTTGTGTCGACACGCCTCTGGGTCGTCTGTCATCATTAGGATAATTTATCATGCGGCAAATCTAGCATGTCCAAGTGGCCGCCATCAGTTCTTGCCCCCATTTCTCATACAGCAATTGCAATTTCTTAATAAACGTTTTAATTAAATGAAACCCAAAAATCCAGGCCACTGACACACAATTAATTTAATAGTAATATTTAAGGCAAACGCATAGTTTGCCACTTTATGACAGACGCATAAAATGTTGCATGTGGCAGCTGTGGCTGTTGCTGTTGTTGTTGCTGTTGCTGTAGCTGCGCCGTCTGCTTTCAATTACTGAAGTAAATAAGTAATTTGCCTTTAAATGTGTATATGCTAGATCCTTTATAACAATATTGCGAGCCATTAATTAAATACAAAAGCTCCGCGATTATTGCGTGTCATGAGCGCGACCTGCCCGACATGCCCCGCCTTCATTCAGTCATTCATTCATGCCCTTGGCCTGGGGCAGGAGACCTGCGTCAGTCTAAGGATGCGGCCAAAGGCGAGCGTTGCAGACAATTAATTGTTGCGTTGTGTATTCATTTTGGCTCTTTCAACATTTCATCTGCACTTGTCAGCCGCTTTTGTCATCAGTCGGCCCCGGCTCGGCCCCCCTTTAGCTGCTGTCTTATGATGAATGAGTTATTTCACCATGCGGCTGCGCTGCACCAGAATCTGCCACCGCCCCGCGCATTGCCGTCTGCCATCAATTTAATCCGCTGAGTATTAAGACACTTCATGCCATTCAAGTGCAGCTCAGGCTTCAAGCTGAGTGCGACCAGAATCGCTTAGTTTTATAATGAGCTTACCTGAGGCACTTAAGCTCATGGCAAACACATAGAGATAAGGCAATTCTCGATTTCCATAGCCAGCTAGCTCCTAATAACCCAAATAATGACTATAACATTTCCCATGTGTCTTTACATTCGGCACCCATGTGAGCAAGTCATAGAAATTGAAAATTCCGATTATAAATTGCTGTCAGCCAATTAATGTCAAATGCCGTGATATGATAAGTGCGCCTGTCATTCAGTCACTCAACGGATCAGTCCCCCAATCACACACACTGACGAAGCGAGGCATTTGGATGCGCATATTCGATTAGAGGAATCCCAGCACACGTTCAGGCTCGGCTCGGTGCGGCTCGGCCCCGCTCGGAACTTTTCCAATTTATTATTTCATTTATTTACCAGGCCAACTTACAAATCCCTCATTCCGGGCCATTTTGGCCGACGCATTGCGGAAAAAGCGTGTGTAAATTATTGCTCACAATTTAAGCGGGAACGATGAACAAAATCTGATTTAAGTTCACGTAAAAATCTGACAAAGTGCGACAGCTGAAATCCCATGGGAATTTACATAGTTACGCCGTGAACAGCGCGACGCAAAGAAATGAGTATAAAGAGCTGATCAAATATCTGATTTAACTGCAAATATTTTACGAAATTAAATGGAATTTGTGTGTGGAGAAATGCACTACGGACTGTATATATTGCTTGTAAATTTTTAATTTTTGCGATGCAAAGGGAGATACACAATTTAAAATGAAAGTGCTCAGACGGCTGATTGAGGACCGATGCCTAACACAGTGATTGAGTCAATTTCAGAGTGGGTCCGCTTGGTGCGCATAATATGGAGTGTGGATTTGTGGCTATTGCCGTGGGGCTACGACCTACCAGGGTGGCAACAAACGTATTGGATCATAGTTTTGGCGCTCCCAGCGTGTCCAGTGTACAATGAGCTCTTTTTTGGATTTAGGCGAGGCCGCATGCCTAACAGACTGCGGCTGCTCCTGCTGCTTCCTGTTTGGCTGCTGCATCTGTTGCACTTTCGGGCTATTGTTGGCTTCTCGCTTCACCGGACTCACACATTTGGACTCTAGAGCGAAATGAGCTCCCCTTACAATGCAATCCGATCTACGGCAATGCCTTATTACTGCACTTACCCATCCTTACGCGCTTCACTCCCACAGCATTTTTGACACACTTATCGAACTGGCGGCGACGCATTTTGCCTAGCAGAAGATTTGTACACTTATTTCTTGAGTTTCTTACATACACTTAATAATTTGAATAGGCATGTGCTGTCCATATGAATTGACTCAAAATGCTTGGCAATTCATGACTGTCGAATAATTCACACACTGCTTGACACACATTGGCCCACTCACACACATACACACACACACACACTCACACACTATTGTGATTCTTGAGAGACTTGTTATACATCCATCAAATTGAGCATTGTTATTATTCAAAGTACTTACATTTACACTTGAGCGCAAGAGCAATATTCTAGCTAAGTGCGTGCGATACTTGTTATCCAGTGGTTTTTTGTCATCCTAAAGAGCAACAGCGCAAAGAAATGGCGCCAGTCAGATACAAAAGAGAACTCCGCAGTTGCTCGCTCACACCCACACTCACACATACAAAATCCATTAACTAAAGTGTCAATTTAGTGACAAAGATAAAATGTCATATGCAACACACACACACACACGCACAAGCACAGGCATAAGCCCATGGCAAATACTTGTACAGGAGCAAAAGTGGGTTTTCAGACAATGATTTTTTTCATACTCTAAATTGAGGAGAAACGAGAAACGTTAAGCAAGAGAGAAAGCCTATATATAAATAAAATATACAAAAATAAACTAAATTAAATTTAAGCTAAATAGAGAAGTGAATGGCGAAATAAAAGCATGCAAAGCGACCTGCGACACTTGATTAAATAAAGGAAATGAGAGAAAAATATAGAAATGCAAGAGCTAAAACCAGACAGTAAGATAAACATCGATAATTAAAATTACAAAAAAATAGCAATTCCAGCATGTTCTATAAATATTAAATCAAATATTTACGAAACTCTCTCAACTGTCACAATGCTTTAAGTATTTGTAGTCATATTAAAAGTTTGCACAGCTTTATGCGAATGCTCGCATGCCCTTCCTCAGTAGAGCATCCAGACAGAGACGGAGAAAGGCAGGCGAAGGTAGATGGAAGATGGAAGAAGAGCTCTGAGCAGAGCAGCTGAACAGAATGAATTGCAGTACTTTATATTGTGATTTTTTTCTGTGTCTCGAGTTTTGTTCGCTTGTTTGTTTATCTTTACTGTTGCTGTTGTTGCTGCCGCTGTTGCCGCTGTTGCTGCTGTGTTGCTTTAGCTGATGTAAAAGGATTTTTGGATAAAGTTGTTCGTATGGTTGTTGTTTGCTTTGTGTGCTCCAATAACCTGTTACATGTCACGTTCTGCTGTCATTTTTTCATGTTTTAGTCACATTACGCATACGCCGCATACGACTGTGGCATTTTTCCTCTGTTTCCCTTTCGTTTCTTCTCCTTCTTTCTTTTTTTTTGTTGTTTGTTAATGGATTTTAAAAGCGTAAACTGTTTGCTTTGCATCTGACAATGAAGTTTTAACAAACACGAGGACATGCAAGCTCCATGACAGTCTGCCAAAGTGGCCACAAGTCGTGCGTGCAGCAGAAAGGTGCCAAAGTGGAAATGCGCACAAAAGACGTCAGCCGCAAATGAAAACCGTTACCGTTACCGTTACCGTTGCCACTGCCGTTCCCACTGCCGTTCTCCTGCCCGTTCGCGTTCCTGTTCCTTCTCCCGGTGCCCTATTCCCATTTCTCGATTTTCGTTTCTTGTTTCAGACGCGCTGTGAAGTTGCGCTTAATGTATTGTCTTGCAGCCATTTTATATGCAACGCAACGCGCCACAAAGTGCAAGTCAATACAACGAAGACGCTAGCTGAAGTTGCCACAGCAACTTCTCCCCAAAGCCAATCTTCTCAGTGCATGCCACTTTCAGTTCCAGATGAAACGTTTCGAGCGAAATTCAGCACCAAAGCAAACATTTTCTTATACTTGACACACACACGCATACGCACGCACGCACACATACATATACATATACACAATACACACGTATGCACATGTCTGCTTGTGAAGCGCCAGAGCCAATGTTTGAGGCAAGCGCTTGGTTTTATGCAAAGTTTGTTGAATTGCATAAACTACACTCGAACTTGTAGCTGGGCCTGTGATGGATGTGGAGCACATGTTGCAGATACCGCATAATGGCAATCAAAATCGTAGCAACACGATTTAACTATATCGTACATCTCTATATCGACTGCTTCAGATGAGCACCGACCAACGCTGGAATCTCAGCAAACTTCGCACTAATTCACGTTCCATCGATAGAACTTGATTAAAATCTCTCTGCCGAATCACTTGCACTGCTCAAACTGCATAGTTATGAAGGCAGAAGCCGTACTTTAAGACAACAGCAAAATGCAAGCAGCGGAAAATCGAGAAAAGTTGGCAACTTTGAGATTTTTCATTTTCATTTCATGCCTGCTATCGGAAGTCTGTATTAAAGTTGTAGTAAAAATCATTTTTCTATTATTCATAACTAGATATTAAAGCTTATTAAAATATCACAATATCCTTCAACGACCTTGCTGATGGAAAATAGTTGAAAAAGTGAATCGAAATAGTTAAAAAGTCGCGCTGCCTCAGCTTACATTAACTTAATCTAGTTTTTTTTTTTTTTTTTTCATAAACTAAAGCTGAATTCAAGGTATTAATTTTTCACTAGCTGGCAGCCTACATAGGAGTTTATTAGGGCCACGTCCGAGCTCGGTTGGCGCGGCCTCAACTGAGTCACGCACATTTTTTAAACTTTAGACAATCCTCACACACACACACACACACACACACACACACACAAACAGATAGAGGCGACGCTCAATTATTCAAAGCGGCAAGGATACGGCAAGCGGCTGGACAGATTACACCACGGTGTGGAGGCTGCGCGGAACTGTGTACATGGCCATGGAAAAAGCCTAGACACGGGTAACCAGTTGGGCGACATTGACTAATGTTGATATGACGTCGTCTTTTTTTTTCCCAACACGCCTGATGGTTTATTTTTGATATGTGCACGCTTAAGCTTTGCATATGTGTGCCAGTGTGTGTGTCTTTTGTGTGTGAGCGTGTATATGAGTGGCATCAGCTCGAGGACGCTTGAGTCGATATCTCTTGTGTACCAATTGCTGTTGCTGTTGCTGCTGCTATTGCTGGTGTTGCTGATGCTGCTGTCGCCGCTTGCCAATTTGCTAACGCTTGACGGCTGGCGTGGGCTTCTATTACTTTTATTCTATCTGTTGTGTGCTCATGGATGTGATACGTGCGATAGACGTAAAGGATTTGCTTTGATGATGTTATCCCTAATGGCGTTCGCCTCGCTTGCCTTCCGCACTCTTTTTCCGCATGCCGTTTGACAAATGATTGCAGATTTCACGCCACGCTTTAAAAATCTGCTAATTTTATTTCGCATGACAAAAGGGCCACAAGCAATATGTTTTAATTAGCAACATGTGACGCCCGACAGCACGCACCGCGAGTGCCGCAAAGCTTTACATTGTTTAATTATGCGAGCCATGGCTAGTACCAACACTAGCTGTTGGTCCGCAAGTTCGCCATAATTATTCACAATCACAAGCAGCAACAAAGCTGAGCAGCCAAAAAAAAAAAAAAAACTAAACAAACCCAAAAACTAAATTGGAAACGCATTAATTATTCGGTAAATTGACACCATTCAAGCCGATTATAATATTTGATATTCTGGCAAAATACCGAACACGGTTTGTGATTCTCGCCCCAATAAAATTCATTAAATTTATATTCAACTAGTCTAGTTTATCACTTAAATTATAATTGAATTTGCAGCTGGGCATTGGTATAGGTATTAGTATAGCATTTCTTCCAACAACAACAATAGCAATAGCAACAATTCAACAGCGGGCCCAGACATAACCGACCGCAATGTTGCATGCAACACATGCCGCAAGCGAAGAAATTGGGTCCTTTAGTACTTCAGCTGCTAACCTTGTTGACCACACATAATTTGACCCAGGCGTAGATGGACCAACTGTTTCCACAACATGACCTGCCTCCATCTCAGCCCCTTCTCACACGAATGCACTTACATACATGCTGTGTTTTGTCATAACCGATATTCTGAAATATTACGTATACGTAGCGCTGGGAAAACTGACTGGATGTGAACTCAATCGTTAACTACGTGAGGTAGGCACTTAATAATTGGCTCGTTGAGCTAATACTAGGCGGATACCTATGCTGCAGTCACGCCCCTGAGTAGTTGCTGCTAATTAAAGCTACAAAAATTTGTCTAGTCAATTAGCTGAAGCGCTGTTTAAGTGCAGCCCTCTGAAATTTGCGCGTATTTAAAATTTCAGGACTTGTTAAACCACTTACACGCATTCATGTAGTTTCTGTTTGTTGCCGTTGTTGTTGCTCTTGTAATGCATTTACACTAAACAAGCAGGCCATACACAAATACACACACACACGCATGCAAACACTTAGCCATACAAATATCAATTTCGGTTTAACATGCTAGGGGGAATACATCATAAGGCATAGCATGGACACGGGGTTTATATCGTAAATGTGAAGCTCGCTTCTCTTAAAGCTTTCTCTTTGTTCATTTAGCACAGCAAAAGCTCACGCTCTCGCTCTCTCTCTCTCTCTTTTTTAGCACATGTTTGGCACGTTCTCTTCGTTTGCGCCTCGTTGGGTGCTCACGAAAGCCGGGCCAACGACCACACAGTAGCCCTTCGCCTTCGCCTGTGCCATAATCTATGGCATAGCCGGCAGACAACATTGCTGAGTTAGTTACACAATGCTGTGGCACAGAATTATGCCTAGACATAATGCAGAAACTATGTAGTAGCATTTCCTTATCATTGGCCCGGTTCAAGTCTAGCCCAAGTAGCCGCCGCTAATCTCGTGTTTGCCAAGCAACCGCTAGTGCTCCTGCTGCTCCTGCTGATTCTGCTGCTCCTGCTGATTCTGCTGCTGTTGATATTGCCGCCTTGAGCTTAGCACATTTCTTTATTTGGGCCACGTGACATATGTATGTATATGCCAGCCGTTTGGCAAGTTTGTTGTGCGCTGAACTGTTTTGATATGCGGCTTGTAAATAATAAATACACGTTTCGTGCTGACTGCACAACTGCACATCCGCACATCCTTGAGATCGGGCGTTGTTTCAGTGACTGCCCCACGAAGAGGTCACGTACCGAGCAGCTGTTTCACACCAATTACTTGCAATTTGCATTCAACAACAACAAATATACAGCAACCGCATGCAAATCATTGAGATGCATTGAGTTATACAGTTGCACACTTGCTGTTGGCGCTGCTGCTGCTGCTGCTGCTGCTGCTTGTGCTCCTGGTGGTGTTTGCCCCACTGGGCTGCATATCAAATGTAATCAACATTTGGACACCCAACTTTGGCCCGGCCACAGTTCGAGCCAGAGCAAAAAGTTGTTGGGCCCTCACTTCCAGCTTGGAGTCAATTTGGCCACGAATTAAGCAGCGCAATGAGATCAATTGTTTGAAAATGCCAGAGCGCCCGGTGCAGCAGTCGTCGCGTCGGATATTTGTGCACAGAAAATCCATTCAGCAATTTGGCAAAGTCTAAACTTTCCATTGGTTTTTGCGTTTTAGGGAGATTAGTGCTACGAGTTGTCTCACTTATAAATTAATGATTTCGACAAAAACTTTCTGCCAGTGACACTGACAGCGACAGCGACAGCTGGACCCCCACTTGCCGCCAATCAATACTTCAATATGGCCGCAGGGAATCAACGCCGGATTCCATAGGATGCTAATGAGCTTAAGTTCTGGGGCGGCAATGAGTCAGCGTCATCTCATTAGGACCCAAAACGCATCGATTTACTCCAGGCTAATGCAACACATGTCTAATGCTAATGAATGATAACTAACTAGCGAACAAGTCAGGCGCGCTCCGCTGCCAAAGCGAATATTTAATTAATTAGCAACTGCTGTGTATGGCATTGCAATTTATTAAAAAAGCCTCACAAGTCCATTCAGACGCATGTCTAGATCCGCCGCTAGCAGCCAGAGTTCAACAAGTGCGCGTTCTAGCCGGGCGCCTTCAAAAGTCGCAAATGAAATTTGCGGCTGACTTTGCATTTGCTCCCATGTTTGCAGAGTAAACATGAAAAATGTTGCTCTGGTAAACAAGCAGATAAGCCGCTTTAAACCCACACATGGCATAGCATGCCCACACATACATACATACATACATACATACATACATATTAGCTATGCATGTAAATCACGTTCGCTGGAGATGAAAAACGCTTGCACGACTCTCAGCTCATCCTTTCAGCTTTATGGGATTATTAATACCTTCACATTATATTTAATTGGTATTTGGAATGCCAATTATAAGTAATAAAGAGGGATAATGCACAAAAACCGAAAGCAGTATGTGAAGCCCCAATGGTATTCAAGTCCTAGAGCAACATTTATTTTTCAAGAACAGGGTATAAAAGGATAAACATGTGACTGCCACTGTTTGCTGAACAAAGTCGTATGGAAAACTCCAAATTGACATTTAGAATAATAAATAAAGGCCATGTATCCCGCAGATCTGACTATTGATGTTATTGCTGTTGTTGCCAGGCATTCGCGCTGAATTCCACATCAAGTGGGAGTTGGGCAACTTTGTTTTGCAAATTATATTAAATATGCAAGGCAATGCTTGCTGATAAATACTCTAAATGAATTTCAGGCACGCGCACAGGCACACGCGTCAATAAACAATCCACACAGGCGCACACACACACACACACACACACATCATTGATGTCACTAGATGTATTCAGCCAGAGTTCTAAACAATTTTCTGTGCCATTTTGCACGCGCTTTTTGCAAGTTGTTCAATGCTTATGGCAAATTAGCTTAGACCAAGCCACTTATGCTTAGTGGTTTAATTTTTGAATAGAAGTATGCTCGTACGTCTAGCTCATAAATCTGTGCTAAACTGCTCTCGACTTTAGCAGGAGAATTTAAAACTCTGCTCACGTTCGACTGCCCGAAAAGTTTTCGCTTTCATTTGAGGCACTTGAAAAGCGTTGACGGCAATCTCAAAACAATTTTACAAAGTGCAAGCTGTAACAAGATTGTAAAACCCATTGATGATTACAGTATGCTATTGTTGTTGTTGTTGTTGTTGTTGTTCTCTAATGATTATATTAGATGACAGCTACTGTAGGTTACATGGTTGGTCAACCAGACATCATTGCGTATACTTAACCCTGCCCAATTGCTCTTCTCACCTAGCACCCTGTGCGTGTACACGTTTGTGTGTGTGTGTGTGCGTGTTTGTGTGTGTATATAACCCTTTGACAATACAAATGGCACTAGCTATTTGCACTTTCCTTTCACCAACGGACGGCGGCGGCAGCACATTGACTGCTTTTCGCTCGATTGAGTATTTATTTGATTTCTCATTTGTGTCGCACAGTTTACTTATTTTTCTTTCTCGTCCACCGCTTAGCTCTTTACACTGGTGCGAGCTCTTGTGCAAGTCGCTTTTTGGCCATTTAGTGAGCCACTTCGGTAAATGCTGCTCACTGTGTGGCTTGCTTAGCGCCCGGGTCAATTGTAATTCAAGTTTCGTGGTCAACAGTTAGCCACAGTTGATTGGTTCGTCGAGACTTTCACTACATAGTTTTCGCTCTTTCGATTTTGTTTGCTTGCCTGTGTGAGTTGCGATTGGGCCAACCTAATGCCCAAGTAATGAGACAGCTAAAGTTAATGGAAATTCTCTGGAGTGCCAAGCAAATGGCATTAAGGAGAAGCCGGGCAACATTATGTTCTTATTGTTCTTGTTTAATTCCGTTAGTTAAAGCCAATTGTTGCAGCTACGTCTGCCCGTCTGATATAGTGGGCAATATCGCGCATACGCCCCGTGCAGCTAGAACAGTTGCTGCAACGTGCCCGCGCTGCTCGACTGCTGCGTATAACAAATTTATTGTTCATTTGTACCACGTGCTCACCATTAAAGCAATCAAGCGGCTATTGCTTTGAATCTACAAAGAACAAAAGTTTCTCTCTCTCTCTCTCTCTCTCTCTCAAATTCTTTATAAAATCAACAAACTCTACCAATTCGCTCTAATTTAATCCGAGTTAGACGACGACAGCTACCTGACAACATTTGGTGTCAAAAAGTTTGGTGTTTTACTTTTCTGTAATTATTCGTTGATAACATAGTTTTATTAATTGATATATGTACCATACATATGTATATACATAAATTTTGTATCATATAAATATGGCATTGAGTCTGTTTGCTCAACTGCATCATTTGAAATATTTCAATTATTTTTGCAACTATATTAAAATAAAATATAAATCCTTTATTGGTTAATCCTTTAAGCTGGCAGTTGTTGGCCCAACTAAAAAAATAAACTGTAAAAATGCTGACGATTACTGCCGTTAGGCCATCACAAACGATTTTGCAAATTGAAATTTATACCATTTTTTTTTTTCAGCAGAAGGATAATTCTTTTTTTATTTTATTTATTCATTGATTACAGTCAATTAAAATGTCAGTATTTTAATTTGGAGCAATTAAGCTACGCTTTGTGCTCTGTGATTCATATATATATATATATACAGATATATTCATTTTTGTGTTTAGTCGAAAGGATAATCATGTATGCTTTGACGGGAATAAAGTGAATTTTATGCTTGATTAAATCAAAATGCAAGCCATTTGCTGTGCTCTGCCAGCCCATTGAAGCAGAAGTCACAAACGAAAACCGCACAATGAGCACTGAGGCCTATTTATGTTTCGGTTTGGGTTTGGGTTTGGGTCTGCCGCAGGCCAAGATCTTTATGATGCACTGGAGCTCATTACTTCAAAGCTGACAAGACTGCTGCACAATAAGTCTCTGTTTGTTTGGCCTCAATCGTCTCTGTGTGCTTGATGCCTGCTGCTTGCTGCTTGCTGCTGCTGCTGCTGTTCAGTTTCATAAATGTCAAATATTTCTGACAAATTACGCAAAGAACGGAAAATGCTGTTGGCTTGAGTAATTTGCATTTTGGGGAAACTTGTTCAAGTTTTTGCTGCAACTCAAATTTTGACATTTATCTTACAGTTTTCCTAATCAAACAAGCACACATGCACACATGTGACTATTACGCAATGCGAATATTGCAGATGAACTGCTACTGTTTGCTCAAGTATTGCATTCGCACTAGTATTCCAATTCAGAATATGAATTCTTATTGAAAGTCCTTAAAGACCTCACAGCCCTTGCCCTTTTTATTTAAACTTAAATTTTACTTACAGCTAAATTGATTTTGTGTTTAGTTCCTTTTCATTAAAGCATAAGAAACATTTGCTGTAATCTCATAATATAACTCTTGTAGCGTATCTAAGCTTACTTGGAAATACGTTTTCACAAAATGCCCAAAGCTCTTCAGTTTTCTGCACACAATAAACACATACTTTAAACTTTGAAACTTTTTATTTACCACACTCAGCCCACATCTCTATGCCTCGGCTTCAACCTGCCTTGGTTTGACTTGTGTGGCGAGGCCTATAAAACTTGATGTGTCTACCTAGGGTATACTTAGTTACTATTTATACTCGCTCACCAAATGAACTAAGCATATGTGTCCATTCATCTGGCTTATGTTAGGCTTGATAATGGAGACTACATTTGAGAATTTATATTTTCTGAGAGGTTCCAATATTATATTATGCAAAGCTTTCCGGCAGGATGCTGTGGACTTTTCTTAAGATCAACTATAAGTTTTTAATCAATACCCATTAATGTGAAATCGTCCATTACTGTATCTATCAGCTAAACCTCCTCCCTATAAATTACTTTAAAATAATAAAAATGGTATGTTATCTATTCTGTTTTAATTTGATCATAGTTGACTTCTGTTCCATATCATCTATTACCTATGTAATTTCGACTGTTTCTTAACCTTTACCTTTACCTGTTTTCGGATTGTGAGCGCGTATTGTGCAGTCGGTTGTGCAAGACGGCAGCGTTACGAACGTTTGCTGTAGATAATTTTTCTAGCAATTTATTAGACACATGGCGTTTTGACAGCAACGAGCACTTGCAGTCATAATTCATTGATCAAATTATTAGGGAAATGGCAACTTCATGAACTTAAATTGGCAGCTATAAAAAACTTTGGTCAGCAAAGTTGGTCAGTTGGCAGTGCGAGAGCTGGATGTGCTTTTCATTTGGTCTCATTGGCGTTTCCCTCATAAATAGCTTAAGGCTGTAAGCTTAGATAGCTTACGTATGCTCTTAAAACACTCCGCATAATCTGAGAAATAGTTACCAAACTTTCGGTCTTCGTCCTGAGGCAACTGTAAAAGTATTTCTGTTAGTGGTTTTCCTCTGTGTCTGTGTGTGTGTGTGTGTCCTTCTATCGTAAATATTTCTGACTGACTGTCAACTTTTAACTATTGCCAAAGGCAACATAAAGTCGACTTTATTTTCACTTTCAAATTAAATTCTATGCTTTGCACAGCTGCAACAGTTTTTCGAGCTATCTTAAGTTTCTGAATGCTGCCAAGAAATGGCGATTCTTTTAGCCATTAGAGCGCTCTTCAAAATGCCATCAACAGAGCAAGAAGCTCACTTATTTCTTATTTATTTGTATTTTTTTCATAAATATTAAGTAGCAAATAGCACGACAAAGACTGGCAGCAGCTAATAAAAAACTGTGCATTTCTTATTGCTGGCAGCTAAAAGCAGAAAAGTATAATGAATATGAAGTTATATGTATATGATGAGAATATCCAAAAAGAGATGACGAAGAATGCAGCGAATGTTCTCGGTTTATGTTTAATGAAAGTATTCTTGATATAATGAAAACATCATGGCATGTCAAAAGATAAGTTAAATTTCTTTAAAAATATTGCAATAACATTTAATTAGTTGTTTTATTTATTAAGTGAAGAGCCATCAGCATCTAGTATTTATCATTATTATTTATAATTAATATTAAATAAATTATTTGAAGTATATTCACAATAAATTTATTTTACCTACAGAAAAGCCTATGGAAATTACGTTAAAGCCTGACTACTGTATGAATACTATATAAGTGAAATAAATCAATATGAATGCAAATAAATTAATCTTTCAAAAACTCTACATTGAATGTTTTTATACAAATCTGAACTGGCTTTGTTGGTTTCGTGAATTTTTATTTCTGTAGCGCATAACATCTGAGGGCTCTGTTCCGAAATGCTCTACTATGAGCACTATTTAAATCATTCAACGTTTGTTATAAGCATTCAAAGCGAAAAACATACATATACACGCATACATATATACTCACATACACAGCCACGCGTTCCGCCTACTGCGCATTTTTCGCTGTGTTATGTTAAAAGTTGAATAACTTTTGCTCTAAATACAACATGTTCAGTCTGAGTGTAACAATGACATTCGAATGCCAACTGTAATTGTTAAAGCAGTTCCCTTCATGCTTTTCACAATGAGACATTCAAAATACGAAAATGGCAAAATTATGTATGTCTTTGCATTATAAAGTCTTTGTGTGGCATTGAAATAAGTTCTTAAAAAACAACGGATATGAAATGGGCATTGCTAAGAGAGAAAGACAGACGGGTCCATATGTCTATATTGTCATCTCCAAGTGTTCTATAAACTCAATGGGTTCTGCCACGCCTCTTTCTTTCCATCTCATGCACACTTACGAAAATATTACACGCTAATTGATAGTGAATTATTAAATACGAGAATATTCTATTATGTAGTTCCTCATACTCAAAGTTGACAAGTTGAAAGAGTTTCTTTTTAAGCCACCAAAAAAAAAGGACAACATATCCGCAGACATGAGATCTCTTTCAACACACACCTTTCCAATGCACAATGTACAAATGCAAAAATATTTTTTAGTTGGCGCTGTGTGGTGCCACGTGCAATGCAAAATCTTTCACTGCTGGGAGCTGGGATTTTTACCTACTATTTGTATGTGTGTGTGTGTGCGTGTGTGCTCTGTGCAACTGCAGAAATGCAAGTGGGTTAAGTGATTTTCAGCTCAATTAACATTGCAGCAGATGAGCAGCTCAGCAGCTGAGCATTCTGTTAGCCAATGGGTCGTATACGCACTTACCGCAATGCCAACAAACAATGTGTTTGCCACATTAACAGACTGTGGCCCAAAACTGTGGCCCCCAACAGCTCATCAGCATCTAAAAGGACACTTGAGGACACTGATGTCATTGCTGTTGTCATTCCTATTGTAGTTGTGCTTTTAAAGAGTTGTGTGTGGGTTGTTGGGTGTGTGTGAAATCGCTACTAGATGACAATATGTGAGTTAACTACTTTAAGCTTACGTGACATAATTATGCATCTGAGTAAAAGGACAGCATCTACAAGAACTAGACAAACGGGGCAGGTCAGGATACGTAAGTTAAATGTAGCCCGCTGCCATATGGCTGCTCTACGAAGGTTTTTATGCGTGTACGACTGTGTTGTGTGTGTGTGTGTGTGTGTGTGTGTGTGTGTGTGTGTGTGTGGTTGTTTACACATTTACTATGAAATGCATGCGTCTCGCAAAACGTGCAGACAGACAGCCGGACAGAGTTAGGGGGCAAACTGGCAGGCAAACAAACAGTTTGTAGAGCAAATGAACACGCATCAACATCTATGGGTTGGGTTGGGCGGGTTTTTTCGGTATGAGAGACGACGGCTCAGGCTAAGCGCATAGCAAGTGCTACATTTGCATAAGTGTGTGCTTTATGTACTACCCTCACACGAGGACACACACACATACACTCACACACACATGTACATACATGCATACACTGTTGTTTGGCAGCGGAAGACGCTTAATGAGCACACACAGCAAAAAGAGGGACAACTCGATGTGACTTCCTTATGTGAATGACTGCAATTTGGCTGGACCTACATGAGCACTTGAGTGGTTCATAAAAGAGATTTTTATTGCGTTAAAGTTAACTAACAGCCACGCTTAGACGAATTTATTTCAGCACATATCTACTGGCTTCTAGCTTTAAGCTGTGCCAAGGTCGCATTTCGGGCACTCAGTGCAAAGGTAATTCCCACATAAAGCACATGATGACTGGGGCACTGACTGTGGCTGTGCCTGTGGCTGTGGCTGTGTCTGCTATTCACACACACGCACACAAAGAGATGCGAGACATATGCTCAGTATTGTGTTGACTTTTAGCTTTTAGGTAATTTGCCCAAAATCTACTTGTAGCCCCCAAAGCATTTTGATTAACGACATTGCGCACTAATGTCAAAAGTCATTCAATCGGCTCTGACTGCCATAAACAACCACATGGGCACACATACTATGCACATGCCTTAGGTGCGTGTTTGTATTGATTTTTAGCTACGTTTCATTCATGATTTCATGATTTCGTTAGCATCAATATTGTATTCACGCATTGACAGCATCGATTGATCATTGGCACGTGATTGAATTCAATTTGATGAAACACTCTGTCAATCTGGCAGTCGGCCAATCTGTCGTTAGCATTCTTCATACCAAAAGCATTGTAAAACGATGTCTACATTTTTGTCATAAACTGAATAAATAATCAAAAATATATCAGAGAGAATATTTATTATTACTTAAAACAAAGTCCACTAATATGTCTATAAAAATCTTATTTAAATATTTCCATATTAAGACTTCAGAAATTTTCAACGGCCTTAATCCCAGTCCTACATTTAACTTTATTTACTCCACTTAGTCAGCTATAAATAAGCTGAAATTTGCATATATGTATATGTATCTTGACCTGCAGCCTTAATCACAGAGAGACATCCATTGCCAATCACAATTCCAAATTGTTTTTTGATATGCAGCAAAGCACTAACTAATCACAAATTGGACATTTCATAGGTATTCGATGAAATGACAACTGAATTGTGGATTCAAATGAAAGCCATTGGCCAGGCACTAAGCCACACGGCTGCCACAGGCGCTGCTGACTGCCTCGAATTGTGGCATGCGTTTACTGTTTTTCGAATCGAATCGAATCAATTAAATTTGTCATCGCTGCAAATGGGAGACAAAAGTTGACAGCAGCTGAAACAAAATCCGCTTAAAGGTTTTGCTGGCCGGGTTGATGTAATACCCTGTATAATGCGCTTTCGTTATACGAATAACTGCAATGGGAAAAGGACATTTATGTATAATAAAACGAAGATTATACTGGAATTATACTGGAATTAATTTCACATTTATTGATAAGCTTACGATGATGATATTATTATAGTCCTTAGAGCGCATGGATATCTGTAAGTCGATCAAAACAATTAAAGTTTGGGCTTGCCAACAACAAACAGACAAATGGATATTATCATTTTATCTGTTCATTTGCTGTTGCTGCTGTTGTTGTTGCTGTTGTTGTTGTTGCTGTCGTACACATGGCGCAAAGCTTTTAGCTTGTTTGCTTTAAAGTCGAGATGGGAAGACGCTATACAGCAGAGAGTAACCGGCAGTCCAACAGACCAGGAGTCCTGCAACTAGAAGCCATCTGGCAATGGGCAAACAAAAGCAGCTGCTCTCGAATTAAGCAGCTCTTGCAAGTCCAACAGACATGGTAATATGCTTGAGCAATGAAAATTTAATTGAATTGCATTTCGGCCAGCGGACAGCTTGTAAACTCTGTGTGTGAAACACACCGAGCAAAAGCTGTTTACATTTTCGGTATTGTTGTTGCGGCTGCCAGGTTGAAAATATGCAATTCTTAATTGAAAATTGAATTTGGCTGCAGATTTGCTCGCAGTCTCAAGTGCAAATTGGTTCATTTGTATGCAATTGGCGGTTGCTGAACTGTGCGCTCCACCCCGCCACGCACACGTGTGTGTTTACCTTTGAGCACTTAAATACGCAACATAAATGAATTAAGGCAAACATTTGCTCCCAAAGCCAATAAGCAAGCAGAAGGACATGCGTACAGAGCTGACCAGAACAACAGCTTAAGGATTTGCCAGTCTTGGACTTCGATGTGCTACTCCATCCTATAAGTAGATTAAGGCATTGTCCGTCAGTTAGCTCAGTTATGTCATTTACAACGAGCCGATTAAATCTGCTGCAGACAGATTCTCGGCTGAGTGGTCTGCATATAATCAATGTGCAACAATTAATGCTACAGCCAGGCAAGCTTTTTGGGGGCCACAACACCTGCTAATTGGCAAGCCAAAGTTAATCGATTTGTGGCCTGCCGTGATTGCAGCAGGTGACTTTGCTATGGCTGCAGTCAAATGTGGCTGCTTACCGCCAGTCTGTGGCTTCATTGTGTTGCTTTCGTCCAATAATACATGCGAAAGCCAGCGCAAAAGTGAATAAAAACACGCTCCAAAGCCAACTAAAGTTGTTTTACCCTGAACACATTGAAGAGCTGAAATATGATTATACTGACTTTGGGCAGAAGGCAGAAGGAGGTGACACACGTTGAGTCTGTTTATCCCTCTGTGATCTCGTCTCTACCAAACGCAGAAGGAATTCCGTTGCTATCGATAAAAATCGAACATTTTAACTCATTTTTAAACTCAGCTTGGATACCATAAGAACTGAGGACTTTATATTTACTGAGCGCATACAAGGAATGCAGAGATCTTCTAATAATAAGATTTTGGATACCATCCTCATTTACACACACATACATATTTGTAGGATGTCAGGAAAATATCAAAATTGTATCTTATTTAACTTCAGCTAGTAGAGCTGGTACAAATGTATATGTTTCTTTCTGTCTATATTCTTTGATTGAGATCTCAGTTTCCCTAAGGCAATCTACTATTCGACTAGAGCACTCTTACTTGTTTTTAAATATACTGAATTTTCCATTTTTTTTTTTATGAAGAGTTTCAACAATCGAAATACCTTTGACAATGCATTGCCGTATTCCATTGCCGTATTCAGGCAAGTCATTGACAGCAACTCGTCAGTTAGCATGCTCAGTTTGAGTGACTGTAAGTTTATAGACTCGATTAGCAAATATGCAGAGTTCAATTAGAAAGCAATATTAAGTGTCTTCAAAATGAAATGACATTAATTAATTGGTAATTGGCAGCCAGTCCTTGAGCACATCTGAAGAGAGATTGGATTACACATGACCTCGGCAATTGCGCATTTGGCAAAGCATACTTTTTTGGGCAGACTTTAAGCCCAGGGCCGCAGCTGTATTGTACCTTAATCACTGTGGCGATTCTCTTACAAGTGATAAATACTTTTCCCTTTTCCTTTGCCAGAATCACAGATGTAAAACAACAATGAGAAGGCAAATGCAAACCAAACAAAAGGCAAATGGATACATGCTTACACAAGGAGCGCTGTAAACAGAAATTAAAACATTTTTGCCTTCTACATTTCCATTTGTGCAGCCGGAAATGCAGCAGCTCAAAGATGGCCTCCGTTATGCTGGTCTTAGAGGGCCAGTTATCTTTTACTTAACTTACCTACACTGCCATGCGCTTCCGCTGGAGCGGCCCGTCCCACCCTCCACTCAGCCGTTGGGCTTTCCTCCTTCATTTCTATTTTTTCTGCTTAATGTTTAATGCCTGATTGAGTTTTGCTTTTGATTTCTCGACTTGCTTTTGTTTTTCTGTTGATTTGTTTTCTTCTTTTTTGCTGCTTTTCTGTTTTTGCACTCACTGGACATTTCTAAGAGCTTTTTGCTTTTGAGGTTTTTGTGTTTTGAGCATTTTCAGTTATTAAACTTTTGGACCAGCTTACACTTCGCCCCTCTGCACTGCAGCAGTCGCTGGACTTTCTGTGGCTGCCCGCCCGGTTGCTAAGTAATGAGATCGATTTTAATGGCATACTTCATTTTCATTTTACTCTATTCCCCCAATATGCTCACCATCCTCCTCCGCTTTGCGCCTGCCCACTTGTGCCACATTTCGACGCCGCCTTTGTTGCCATTCGCCTTCTGTGGGCGTGTTTTTTTTTTTCTTTTCTTTTTTTTTTGTATTTATTTATGCTCTGCTCTGCTAATTAAATAATAATTGCTTTTAAGCAATTATTTTGTTTGCATACTCACAGAGGCGCGCTCGCTTTGCGATTGCATGTTTTGCCTTTCTTTCTCTCCTTTCGAAAATAATTCTATTTCATGTTCAATATAAGGCTCTGATATCTGCTTGAGTCTTGCCTAAGCCTGCAGTAGCACTTAGCAGTACTTACTATTATGAGCCTGCTCTCTTGCTTCTTAATAATTACTCGCTGTGTATTCAAACTATAAATAAGCTCAGATACATTATGCTTTAATAACACATAAACATAACAAATTGTATGTATACATCTGTATGTATGTACATATATAAATAAGCATATACTCATGCAAAAGAACGCCAACGGCATTTGCCCTCAGCTCAGCTGGCTACTTTCGGGCCAGTCTGAGTGGGTTTATTTATTAAACATGGCTATTAGCAGTTGAGTCACGTTAAATGCAATCTGGTAGCGATAAAAAAAATTTATTTATTGTTAAAAAATCGCCTTGCTGGAAAACAAAATTTGAAAAGCAAAGCCCAGAACAATTCTTAATTAAGCGGAAATCAGCATCATGATACAATTAAAGCAGCAGTGTAATACAATTAAAGAGGCGTCTGACTGAGCATAAGCACGTTTTGGTCTATGCATGTATTTGTTCAACAAATTAAAACTTGTATTAAATAACTAAGTGCTAGCTGACTAAGTAGGCGAATCATTTGGTTTGGGATCAAAAATTCCTGTCTGGACAGCAGAGCAGATGCTGACCTCAGTGAAAGTCTTGTTATAGCACCAAAAAAGAATCTGTGATCATTGAGGGCTGACGGGAGAGTCTATAATTCCATCAATTTAAATATAAACCATTTATTTAAAGGCCGACCATCAATTAGGGCAATTAGAATTTTTTACAAAGGAATTTAATTGTTTGGTTTATATTAAAATTTATTGACGCTGTATTTTGGCCGCAAGGCCAATAAACTCATCAACACCTGAGCGATAAGTCATTCGGGGTTGACAAAACAAACAACCCCCCAAACCCGGCCCAAATGCTCAGAGAGATGTATTTGCGCCCTGGGCAGATGGCAATGCACTAAATGTGATTTATGGCTATTAATTTAGTTAACGCCATTTAAATGCTGTACATTTCATGCGAAAAGTGAATTCTCCCATGGCAACACCTGGCAAATATTTGCAAATGCTTGCAGACGGTACCAAGATCAAGTCGATGGAATTTCATTTAAATATTCAAAGCGCATTCTTGTCTGTCGCTCTAACCACATAGCCACATTTCTAGATGGCAGAAATAGATAGAAATGCACAAATTGATAAGGACATAGTCACAAACAGGCGTATGTATCTCAGATATAGATGTATGTACATATATATAGAAGCAGACAGAAATGAAGATACAGATACAGATACAGATACAGATACAGATACAGATACAGATACAGATACAGATACAGATACAGATACAGATACAGATACAGATACAGATACAGATACAGATACAGATACAGATACAGATACAGATACAGATACAGATACAGATACAGATACAGATACAGATACAGATACAGATACAGATACAGATACAGATACAGATACAGATACAGATACAGATACAGATACAGATACAGATACAGATACAGATACAGATACAGATACAGATACAGATACAGATACAGATACAGATACAGATACAGATACAGATACAGATACAGATACAGATACAGATACAGATACAGATACAGATACAGATACAGATACAGATACAGATACAGATACAGATACAGATACAGATACAGATACAGATACAGCCTAAAAGCAGGGCAACTTTTTGGTTTTATTCGCATTTAAAAGCTGCTCTGACCGGCTGTCTGTGGCTTTGTTTGTGATTTACAAGCGTGAAATAGCAGCAACATCAAATATTTAACAGTTTTCTATCGACTCGCAGTGCGTGGTTGCCTCTGAGTGAGTGGTCTGTGCATTTGCGGCAGCTCGATGGGTTGTTTATACATACATGTACATGTACACGTGTGTGTGCGTGTGTGTACAGAAAATTGCAACAATAGTTTGTAGCACATAAATATTTGCAATTTACGCATAACTGGCAAATGCCTGCACCAATTTACGAGCGTTAAAACATTTCAAGCTCGACCTCAACAATGGCCAAAATGAAATGCGAAATACGCAAGCATTCATTTAATTTGCATTACAATTTATCGCCGACGCCTGAAGTGCCGTTTGCTAATAAATCACCAAATTAATATTACGATGCGGGCAATGTGAAGAGTCCCATAAGAGAGCTGTCTGGTGAGGTTAAGGAGTACCAGCGTGAGATAGAACCTGTGCGTTAACGTAACGGTATTTATGATAGTATTATTAAAATCTTTATATCGAAATGTTCTATTTGCGAATTGAGTTATATTTGCTTCTATAATTAGTGCTCTAAACAACTTAAAAGAGCAATGCAGCATATAAAATATTTTGTTTACATTCGTATTTTAACTTGAAATCCACACAATGCTCGTTACGTTTCGGATAACATTCAAATATATGTTACGTTTAATAATACCCACGTAGGACAGATATAGGAAATTTCGTAATGAAATACCCAAATAAATAAAAATAAAAATAAAGGTTTGTGTATTAAATAATTCCCAGGCTTATAGGGATATTCTTGAATATATCCCTTCTTGGGGAAAATGTAAAGTTAACATTTTTGCTGAATAAAATGTGTTTCAAACAGATAACTACACAGATGGCGCCAGCGTACTGTACATTCACAACAGATGACACCACAAAGAAATCTGATTAAATATCCCTCACGTATTCTTCGGTAGCGCCACACAGTGTAAGAAAGAATCACGCGTGTTCTCTCGTCAGTGCCAGCACTTATTTGGTTTTTGAACCAGCACATGTCAACTAAATGAACTAATGTCACATCTCTAGCATTCGGTATATCAGCTGTTCATCATTTTAACCTAAAAATACTTTTGTAGTTTTACTTGAGGCGCTTTTTTTTTGCAGCTGCGTCTCGTATTTCCATAATGACCAACAACGAATCAGAGTCCGCTAGCTCGAGTCGAGCAAGCGGCAGCGCTTCAACATCTGCCAACAAAGTGGAAATTACAGAGAAAGTGCGAGTTCTTTGCCTGCACGGATACCGGCAAGATGGTCGGTACTTTTAATGCCATTTGTAATCTAATTTTAGAGCTAAATTGATTTTTAAATTAAAGCGGACTCATTTAAAAGTAAACTTGGCTCCTTTCGCAAATTCGTCGGTAAATACGCCGAGTTTGTGTTTATATCTGCCCCGCACGTAGCAGCGCCCTTGGACCCATCGACAGAGCCGGTGGAGCAGCAGCGCAGTTGGTGGGCCAACAAAGATGATGGCACATTTAAGGGTACCAATAGAAGTGGTCCGGCATTAGGCTTCCAAGAGAGTTTACGCTACGTCGAAGATGTCTGGAAGACACAGGGGCCCTTTCAAGGACTTCTAGGTTTCTCGCAAGGCGCTTGCTTTGTGGGACTCATATGTGGTCTAGCCAAAAAGAAATGTAAGTACATCGATCACATTGCAGGGATGATTACACATTTTATCCACTTTCCCCAAAAGTGACCTCCATTCGACCTGAATTCGCTGTCCTCAGCTCTGGCTTCATTTCTGGTAGCTTGGTGCATATGAGCGCATACGAAGAACGCATCACAATCCCCACTTTACACATTTATGGCTTGACAGACGAAATCATTCCCAAAGAGATGAGCGAATCACTAGCAGCTCACTTCAGAAATGTGGAAGTGCTCGAGCATAGCGGCGGCCATTATTTCCCAGCAACGGCACAGCAGAAACAGACGTACATCAACTTCTTCCAGGACAGGTTGCAAGAGTACTTGGAGCACTTGGAGCTGCAGCAGAGCAGCAACGCCTCGTTCATAGATAGCGCCGAGGAGGACGATGGAACGGCGACGGATGCCAACGATGCAGAAGTGGCCGCTGTGACGGCAGCCGCCGGATCGGGAATGGATGATAGTGATTAGTAATGTAGATTTTTTTCTTTTTAATAATAATTAAATCTTATTATTACAATAATAATAATAATCATAATTTGATTATAAATTATAATAAATTTAAATCCCAATATTTTAAATATTCACCATTTGCTCAATTATCAATTGTTATAAGCTATTTCAATTGTGACTTTCATTTCATAAATTTCCATTTAAATTTTGTGTAGTATCTATTTTCTCTTAGACAAATTCGTACAAATTCCATAAGAAACAAACAAATAGGTAGTATATAAAAAAATAATAAGATTAACAAATCCAATTTCAAATTATAATTTTGAATCATATTGTTTAAATTGTTCCTTGCTATATAACCGACGAAAAAATGCATACATAATTAGCTATTGTTTTCTTATTTTTGTTGCTGTTGCTTTAGTTGTATTGTTGTTGTTTTTGTGTGACCAGGCAGAGAAGAAACTGTAGCACAATTCGAAACATTTAGCATTGTATCGAGAGACTTTTGTTGACTGTGTGTGTTGTGTGGGACAAGCGAGCGATAGTAAATTTGACTTTCAGCATTTATAGTTTTGCTTTGCATGCGATGGCAGCAGTAGCAGCAGCAGCGGCGATGTCCAAGTGGGTAACTGCTCTTGTTGACGGTTTTATTTTGGGGTTTTAAGTGTGGTTGCTGTTGTTGATATTGATGTTGCCGTTACTGTTGCTGTTGATTTTATGCCACTTGCTCCTGTCCATTTGAGGCCTCTTGATTTTTCATCACTTCTGGTAAGTCAGGCGGGGCTGAGTAGGGCGTGATTTCCAGCGACTCGAAATCGCCCGCCTCGTTCCTGCAATCAAAATACATTAGTAAAATGTCAACTCAATAACAAATGCGGCACACGTGTGAAACTATGCGAGGCGGCCGATAACATACATATGTACAATGTTCTAGAGTTGAGTGGAGGTCGTGCTTTATTATGGAGCGCGAAGACGCTTGACCCTTTAGCACGAATGAGCAATTTGCATGCAAGTGCAGGAATAAATAATTGCTTTAGAGGAACAGCAATAAAACAAATCGTAAAAGAAAACCTTTTTGAAATTAAAGAAATAAAATCGCGAGTCTTCTGCATCAAAAAAATGTTCAAAATTAAATTTAAAGCAAACAGGAAAAATGTTTGTGTTATGAAAAATAGTTTACACGCGCTCATCTCTAACATGTGCAAATAATAATAAAAATATTAGCGGCTTATCAGCGTGACTCAAAGGGCGGCTTTCATAACGGGAACTGTGAATGACAGCGAAAGGGAAGCAAGCATAACTCACCTGCATGTTAGGCCTAACTGCGCTGGGGCTTGAGCCTTTGCCGTTGATACCGTAACGCCATAGTCCTGCAACGTTTGATCATCCTCCATGACATCGTTGTCCTGATTGTATAACCGCTGATCGCTGGGTAACACTTTCAAAATGCCTGCCAATGATTATAAAATTACTTAATAATCAAAAATGTGCTCTATAAATAGGAATAACACTTAAACACACGACACTCACACACGTACACGCACTAACACCCACAAACATGCACACACACAGAAGCGCGAATACGCTACGCATAAAGAAATATTTAGATATATTGCTATACTTGCCTTCGATCATGCGTTTCAGCTCAATAACTGATGTGTTTTCCTTAGCATCCGTAAAGATGGTTGTCTTATGCCTTCTGATCATGAGGAACACGTCCTGTAAGAAAGAAATCACATTGTTACGGTCAAAGTTCATAGCAACACCAGAAGCAACGGCGCTGACTACGGCGAAGGCGATGTAGCGCGGCTTTTGCTTATTCACCGTACGCATGCCCCTGCCAGTGTGGGTGCGAGTGCGTACGCTAATATGCGTATATATGTATGTGCATTAGTGAATTGCTACTTATCCAGCGTCCACATATCCTTCAGAGCGACATCGATGGCCGGCGAGGCGTGCTTACCATTATTGAAAATTTGTTGTTTGATGGCTTATGCTGACTATTGCCAAGTGACCTGAAGGTTGTGCTTCAATTTGTTATTGTCGATGCCTACTGCGGCTGTTTCTGCTGCTGGCGTGGGCGGGCGGAGAGCGCTTCCTTTGGCGGTCGTCGAGTCGTTCGATCGTTTCTGCTTACACCATCAGCCAATGCACGCTGGTTGTGCTAGCTTCGGTGCGTTAGTAGTGCGAATGTGGTGATCGCGACGTATGGAAGTGTTTGGGCATTCAACAGCCTAGTCGATTGCCTGCACTTGTAAGTTTTCGTGGAATTTTACGATTTTTAATGTAATTTTTTTTTTGGCGAAGCAAGACCGAATGCCAGCCCTGCCAACTTAAAATATGTAAGTTGGCAGCTCTTGATTTTTTGGTGCGTCAGAAATTATGTTACTTAGCAGTCTGTTAGTATTCTGTGAGTTTACATACTACAATTATGTACTAATTAATCCCTAGCGCACAAGTGTCACTTTACGCCTGGTCTAAGATCTGCCACGAAATGGTTTTGCTCGACAATGCTAACGTAAATAAATACATTAGCCGTGGAATTCCTAAATAATATATCATCTAATTACAGTTTATACTTCGTCTGGAAAAAATTGCCAATGAAGCGAGAAAGGATGCTTCCTTCACGTTGACATTCAAACGCTGTAAGTAACCAGGCTGTCCGCATGCGACTTCTCTAATCAATATGCGCTCCTATTTCCAACATTAGACGATGGGCATGACCGACCTGTGCCTCGTGAAGGGAGGAAACCCCTGCCGAAACCAGAAACGTATATGTGCTTAATGCGTGCCCAATTCAAATCCAAAAAGGTAAACACAATTCTATATTTTTATAAATTTATATTTCAGAACAATAGAATTCTTTTTAGATTTCCACGGTAGTTCGCCAAGAAGATGTTCCCACAATGATGGCGATGTACTCACAATTTATGAAGAGTAAAATGGATGGACTTAAGCGCGTTAAGAAAGTGAAAACCAAGGCTAAAGCAGCCAAGGCATAATACACGCTCGGTAGCTGTGTTTTAATTAGTTAAAGCTCTTAGATATTTACCAATAACCAACGTTCCCTTGTAAATTAAAATTTTTACGGCACTTCTATGTTTCTATTATTGAAATTAATCATATCCTTCTGGACGCACAAGTCGAGCAAAGACTTTGGTAGTTGGTCCAGTCTTAGTCCATACAAGTATTTTGGCCTTACTAGCTGTACTAGCGTATAGATATACTCTCTTTGAGCTTGTGCATCATTATCCTCGGACGCATAACACGAGTCATCAACATATAG
The DNA here is from genome assembly GCF_054131105.1 of Drosophila navojoa. Lineage (NCBI taxonomy): Eukaryota > Metazoa > Arthropoda > Insecta > Diptera > Drosophilidae > Drosophila > Drosophila navojoa. The sequence continues at coordinate 8,949,082 of NC_142890.1, read as the reverse complement.
GACATCAATCCCATTGCCAAGTGCACGGTGAAAGGATGCACCGGCCTTTGGTATAAAGTCCAAATAGCCAAATAGCCTCAAATTGTCAGCTATAAGTGATCTAACGTAGTCATCTAAAAATAAATGTCTGCTATTATATCATCTAAAAATGCGAGTCACTTACTCTTCAAGTAATACAAGGTAGAACTTCCACTATCTTCGTTTTGTCCTGCTGGTATCAAAGTCAAACTGATTTTGGATTCATCATATTTGATACTCGTTTCTTCGTTGGGCCTTAAAACTGTATATACAGGATTTTGGCAGGTTTTGGATAACACACCTTGGAAACGGGCCACATCATTTGCTGAGCCAATAATGCGTCCACACCAATTTGTGGGAACTATGTGATCCTGGAACGCCGCCGACGTTAACAGCATTGGTCCATTATGCTAGTTTATTATAAATAAATCATTTTATCAATTAGCCAATAGGCTCAAGAATTTTTCTTACTTGTTCGTAAGGGCCATATGTCTTTTTAGAATCCAATATTAAAGGTTGTCCAAGATCATTTAAAAACATCTTTTAGTGTAGAAAAGAATACAAACAAATTCCGGAACTAGTTTCAAGCCAAATTGCTCTTAGGAAGTGTTCTGTTAATATAACATTTTCTGCTTATGCCTTTTTTTTAGAGCATATTGCGTTAGCCTACGCAGATTTGCGCGATTTCAAATTGGAATTGATGTAGGCTAAATTATTAAAAAATCTATTTAAATTTTTTAATACCCATTTAAGAACAATAATTTAGATTTAATTATATTTGTATATGTACACATATGGATTTAATTGTAAGTCATCTTATTTAGACTCTTATTTATGATCGGCACTAACCGTGTACTTTTAGCAGCGTTACATATTGACCAGTTTTCTTCTTTTTTGTTTGTTTGTTTTTAACATACAAATATACTGTTAGTTCTATCACAATGAATAATATATTTTGTGTGTTTGGTTGTTTTGTGTATGTATGTATGTATGTGCTGTGCCTTTGTCATCAAGATTCGAGAGCTAGGTATCCTTACGTTATTATGTCTACAAACATGATATTATATGCTAACAATACAAAACAGACTGCAGCATAAGTTAGTTACCTTCTATCTCCCTTTGTTACTTCTTTTTTTTTTTTAGAACAAAGACAGTCTTCATATTTTATGAGAGTTTCAATTGCGTTCATAAAGTTTCTCGATTTGCTATCGAATATTGCAAGTCATTTGGCAATTAATGAGCTAGTGTGCGTTAATGTGGACGAAAGGATCACGAATGTGTGGATAAACTGGTTTACGAGGACAACAAGAAAACGTTTAGAGGTTTACTATGCATTGCAAATGACTAAACAAAAAATATGAAACGCTCCCATTGTAAAGAAATCAAAATTATAAACTAAGTTGAATATTTAAATTAATTTGATTAAAGAATAATAATAACAATAAAGCAATTACGTTTGCTTTTAGTTAAAAGTATTATAGCGCAAATTACTGTCGACGTCGCCAACATTTCCGCCAAAGCTACCGGGATTAGACGGTTGTTCAGCCATGAGATCCGTGCTTGACTGCGAATACCGACGCCACCGGGGCCATGGCCACGCATCGCGTATGCTGTCGATCAAACGCTGCTGGAATGTCTTGTATTCCATATCCACTGACTGGGTATCACCAAAATTGAAATCAGCCACCTCCACCGTAAAGCTGAGATCACAGAAAAGATCAGTTATTTGTGGGGCTTATTTTTAGGATTTATAGTACTTACCGGTTCCGACTTTGCATATAATAGGCGACACCAAAGATGACCAAACAGACGGCCACAAGCGTGCAGGCAATGGGCACCACGACAACAGATAGCTGCGACTGTCGCTTTGCTGTTGGATAAGTGAAAACACATTAACCAAATCGGTCAAATTGTAAGTAGTTTCGGGGTTATTTTACCAACCTTCATAGATGTTGACGGTAACTTGATTTAGAGTTGCCGAGACCTCGTTGCGTATGAAAAATAGAATCGTCTTGCTGTCAGCAAAATAACGAGCAAAGTTAAAATCACACTTATCGAAACTGTCATAACTGCTGCACGTCTCGTTGCCCGTAGCGTTGTATGGTGCTAAAAAAAATAAAATGAGTCAATTAATAATCATTTTCAGTAATTCATCCAATATCTGTCAAGAAAACTCAATGCCAATCTCTTTTAATAAAAAAAATCTTCGCAATAAATAGTTCAAATACATAATGCAATCTTAATACGCACCATTGTAGTATTGAGTGCACACTTCGTACGGTGGGGAGCCTTTGCAGGTGATTTGTAAATTAATCAACTCCCAATGCTGCACCCAGTTTTTGCCGCTAGTGCTAAAGCCAGATATGGGCGCTGCAACAAATAATATTATTAAATACATTTTATATGCAATAGTTGAAACTTATACACACTCTTCGAGATAACTTGTCGGTGAAAGTAACCGTACATCTTGCTCGAATCCTGGGCAACAACTTTGCCGTCTATGCAAGTGTGCGGCGGTGCTGCAACAGGCAGCAGCTTTAGCTTCCGCACACCCAGCGGATTGAGCAGGGCAACTGATGTAGCACCAGTGAGGTTTTGCTTTTGTAGCTCCTGCTTAACAGCGGCTGCAAGATTTAGACCAAGTAGCTTAGCGTTTGCATGCATCGTTTGGTTAACGTCCCGCTTAGACCGCGAAGGCTTAGTTGTTGTTGCTGGTGTCGTTGATGTTGTTGCTGGTGTTGTTGTTGTTGATGTCGTGCTTGTTGTTGTTGTTGATGTTGTGGCTGGTGTTGTAGAAGTGGACGTTGATATTGTCGTTGTAGTTGTAGTTGCGGGCGTGGTAGTTGTCGTTGTAGAAGTCGTTGTGGTTGTAGTGGTTGTTGTTGTAGATGTTGTTGGCTCTGGCAGAGGATCTGGCGATGCTACCACAAGAGCCTCGATATTATAATATTGATCGGGAACTGAATATGTATCTTCAAACTCGAAGACATGTGACATTCCCAGATATGTACAGTTTCTGAACCAGTAAGTATTGATATAGTAATGATTGCTTATCAAAAAGTCCAAGTCCGCTTGCCATAGTTCAATTTTATGTTTAACTACATCCTGCGTGGATACAAAGTCCTTTGTCCGCACCTTATCATTTTGTATAAGTTCCAAACTGCCGCTGAGTGTGTTGATTACACTGATTGTAGCTGTACTTTCGGCAACTGGAAACCAAACTATAAACTTCTCCTCTGATACACCCACTTCTAGACGATGCTCTCCCAAATTGATTTTGTCGTTAGCATAATTGAAAGTCCAATTGCTGAATGGTTCCGATGTTTCGATTTCCTACATATCAACAAATTCAAAGGAAATACGTATGTAATTAGTCTTTAGTTAACAATAAAGGGGCACATCTGCGCTCATTACGTTTGCTTTTAATAGCAGAGCTGTGACGCAGATTAATCATGAAAACCTAGCTGTATGGCTGTATAGGGGAAAACTCAAGTATATATAGAAATAAATCTTTTATCTTTTGTGTGTATTTCTGGTTGTGTTAATGCTATACGACAACGATGAACAATGTTTTTTGTTCTCTACTTCAATAATTTTATGAAATAGAATATGGAACATTAATAATAATGCAAAAGATATACAAAAGAAATTGTTATCTATGAAACTGAAATGTTAAATGAAATGTTATCGAATCGTATGTGCTTAAGCAGCCATATCCCATCAGACCCTACACTCATGCAGGGTATCTAAGCGTACCAGGCACGGCTGCCTACAAATCAAGTGATTGTGAAAATTTAAATGTGATATCGAGTACATATGTAGATATTCTATTGAAGCGGTATCTAAAATTAACTTTATTATTATCTCCGAGTCTAATACGTTTTGAAAAACGTTTTAAATGCATACATTATTTGTAAAAGCCACACAATAGCAGCAATAAGTTGATACGGTGCACATTCAGTAATTCCAACTCATGCATTCTCCTCTAACTAATGAATTTGGGACAGACGTAGGGCATGTGCGGTTCACTGCGAATCAGAGCTTATAGTTTTCGTTATGCACACATGAAATTAGTCATGAAATTTCTTTTGAACGCTCGTATGTACATATGCCTTATCAGCCACCATTCTTGATTTGGCAAACATAGCTTTCTATTTGTAAAACATTTTTACCTTCGTATGCCCAGAGTTGTCCTTCCAGCTGAAGCTATAGGTACCTTTGTTGGCAATATTCCTTCCATCGTATAAAGTAGCGCTCACATTTACCGTGGATCCGATGAGTACATGTTGTGGCGCCGTAATAACAACATGTTTACAATAAACTAGAAATAATGAGAATGTTTAAGTATATTTAAAGTTGCACGAGCTCGTATTGATTGGTATTTCGACTCGTTCTTACCTGCATGCAAAGATGCATATAGCACTAGAGCGAAGAATAGCGTCGCCTTGCTAATTTTATGCATTTTTGCAACGCAACAACTAAGCGTCTGGTATTTCCGACTACGCTTATTATGAAAAATAGCTAACAATGCACCTGCACTCCCGCCCCAATGAACAAACAAAAAACACTACACACATATACACTCACAAACTTCCGAATTGTTTTACGCTTATTCTTCAGTCACTTCTTTAATGTATACAATAGGTTGAACACTTTTAATTGCTTTGTAGTTAGAACTATAACTAAATCATCGGTACATCAATTATTCGCAATAATAATTATTGCGTTTTCGTTTATTTTATAGAACTTCAAGTTAGTGCTGCCCAATCGTTCGGTACAAACCCGAGCGATACACCGAACTAAATGAACAAACGGAACTGCTCAGCTAGTTCACAAGTCGTTCGATACATTAGTTCGTTCACTTGAGTTGAATTTATGGTAAACAGCCCAGAAAAAACGGTATTCATTTACATAGTTTAAAATACTAATATCGTTTATTCGTTAATTGTAAATATTCATACTTATATGTATGTATGCATATATATGTATGTATGTTGGTGCGTGTATATGTTAATATTTGAAGAAAACTTAATAGCATAAATGAAATACAACGAGATGAAAAAGCAATAATTACTTTGGGATACGCAAAACACAAAATACTCGAAGACATTTGCTTATAGCTAATGCTAATGCTGTCCATTTACTTCTTCTTGCTTTTGCCCAGTGTCAGTGTGTGGTGTGCTGTGGCCAATTGCTGCTTGCGTCTCTGAAAGTCCAAATAGTCCTCCTCGAGAGCTTTACGAGACTCTTCAAGTTTTCGTTTCTCTTCCGCATGATCCCGCTTCAATTTTTCAAACTTCAAATGCAAGTCCTTCTCACTGTCCTTCAGCTCGGCCTCCTTCTCCTTGACACGCTGCACAAACATCTGGCGCACCTCCTCCTCCTTGGACTGCAGCTCAGCCAGATGATTGGAGCGTTTTGCTTCGAAAGTTTGCTGAAAGGAAACAGGCTTGTTTTCGCTATCAACATCACTAAAGCCCATCTGTTCCAAACGCTTTTGTCGGTACAGCTCATAATGTCGCGTGTGGGTCTTTTCGCGCATATCTTCCATGTTTGTGCGTATAAGCATCTCTCGCAGCTTGACAAAATCGCAATGTGTCTCGTTTTCCACCTGCACCGTACCCCAGGGATATTGACGAGCACGAATTAGCTTGTTTCCCACCTTTATGAACTCGGTGCTACCAACGACGGCGAACGGAATGTGCGAATTCATGACGCTATTTGTTTCCGCCACAGTCTCATCGTCAGTGGGAAACTGGTAGATATGGACGCCATTGCTGTTGAGTTCCTGTATAATTTTTGCCTTGAAGCGCTGCAGCTCGACCTTGGAAATGGTGTCAGCTTTGGCAATCACCGGTATTATGTTCACCTTGCTGTCTAGCTTCTTCATGCAGACCAGATCCAAGGACTTCAGACCGTGTCCCGTCGGACATATGAAATACAGACAAATATGTATGCGACTGTCATGGCACGTAACAAGGGAGCGCTTAATTTTCAGTTCCTCCTGCAAATAATTCTCAAACTGAGCATCAATGTAGTCGACGACAGCCTTAAATGAATCGTCCTTATTGATTTGGTCGCCATATCCAACCGTATCGCAAATGGTCAGCTTTAGCCGCACATTGCTCTCCTGCAGCTCGTAAGTGTGGGCCTTCAATTTAACGCTAGGCAGCGTATGGGGACTCGGTGTCGATTCGAAACTAGTGTTGAACAGTGTGTCCATCAATGTTGATTTACCCAGACCCGTCTCGCCTAATGGGAAAAGAGACACATGTTACTCATATTGTTCAAAAAGTTACTATAAGTGGCTTCAATTGGGCACTAGACACATATTTGTGTCAAGCGGTGCTACCACTCTAGCTTTTTTGTAGCTATGTGTAGCTTTTTTTTACTATTATAAATGTATGACGTTGTGAAAAATAATTTAGCTATGTATAAATCTATAAAATCAAAGTTGCATATCTCAAATTATAAATTTGTGCTATAGTTCCAGACAATTTTTTATTTAATTCTCTTTTATTCTATAATAATTTGAAAATGAATAAAAATATTTTTTGTATTTTAAAATAGCTGAATTAATTTAATTTATAATAAAAAAAAATAAAAAAAATAGTTTACATGCATACATATTTAAATATAGGGACATTCTAGAATTTTCTTTCATTTCTTGTCAATCTAGCATTTTGCGCCCTTCAAATTCTCTCAGCACTGATATCAGGGTGAAATTGTAGAAAGCAAATTGATGAAAATCGATTGATAAACACTTTGCATATCAATCGGCCTGCTCGCGCCGCTTTCAATTGTTTACATACATATGTATTTACGTACGTGCATGCATACGGTTGAGAAATTATGTATGTGTATATGTATGCTAGTGAGTCATGTATTGCTTGTGTGGCTTAGAATCTGTGTGCAATGCACTCATTACAATTCTCTTAGTTGATTCACTGCACATACATACATATATACACACTTGGGCAATGCCGCATACACACACACACCCACATCTGTAAATACACACCTATACACATGACGTTAAAAACGAATCCATTTTGTACGCTTTTATTAACCAGTTGATCAGGCAAACTGTCAAATCCTACGTGTCCGGACTGCTTCAGAGTACGGAGATGCACTTCTTTTTTATTTACAAAATCAACTTCAGCCGACATTTTGCAACAATTTACACAAAAAACACGCACACTATAGACCTCGCAAAGGCGTCGCCAGCGAGTACGTTTTGTTGATAATTAATTTATCGCTATCGATAAAAAGTCGGTAGGGACTGTTTATCGGTTATAGTTTTAGATAAGTCTGGTAACTCAACACGTTTGACAGTCTTGCTGTGGCAACACTCAAAATTATTGTTGCTGATGTGTCCAACCTGTCAAAGTTTCTAGCAGAGCGAAAGTCCAGTGTCAAATAAGTTTTTCTTAGTTGATTGTTATTATAATGTCGAAAGACACAACTGCCAAGGAGGCGCTTATAAAAGCGGCCTATGCCGACGTTCACAAGTTTGGAAACAATCAGGAGTTTGATAAGGCGGTTAAAGCTGTTAATCGCAGTGAGTATCAAGACATGTGCCAAAGTTTTATCTAATTTTAATCATTCGATTACAATTTTATATCAGTACTGGGTGTAGCACCTGATGATCAAACTGCGCTGCACTGTAAAGTTGTATGCCTGATGCAGTTGTCTAAATTCGATGAGGCCCTTAAGTTCATTGAGAAAAATCGTCTGGCCTCTGTGTTGATTTTTGAGAAGGCGTACTGTGAGTATCGCTTAAATAAGCAGCTACAGGCACTGAAAACCATCGACGATGCTGCAGTGCAGCCTCTGCCTGCGAAGTTGAAGGAATTGCGCACACAAATACTGTATCGTTTGGAACGCTACGAAGATTGTCTAGATGCGTACAAAGAGATCATCAAGAACAGTAGTGATGATTACGAGGATGAACGACGCACTAACCTCAGTGCAGTGGCTGCCAATTTGGCATTGGACAAGGACAAAGACGTTCCAGAAGTACCCGAGGACACCTACGAGCAGTACTTCAACAGCGCTTGCATTCAGGCCAATCGCCAGAAATTCGTTGAAGCCGAGCGCAAACTGCGAACCAGCGAGAAATTGTGTCGCGAGTTTCTGGAAGAGGAGGGTGCCAGTGAGGAGGAGATACTCGAAGAGCTGGACGTCATACGTGTTCAACTCGCCTACTGTCTGCAACAGCAGGGCAAAATCAAGGAAGCTAGCGTTATTTATGCAGAATGTCTACGCCACAAACCGAAGGATGCTGCTTTGGTAGCCGTTGCCAGCAACAATACAGTGGTTATTAACAAGGATCAGAATGTCTTTGACTCTAAAAAGAAAATACGCGCTGCCATGGCAGATGCCTGTGAACCAAAATTGACCTCACGCCAAAAGCAAACAATAGCTCTGAACAATTGCCTCCTGGCTCTGTATACCAATTCCAGCGACCAAGTGCAGCAGTTGACACAGAAATTGACTCAGAGCTATCCGCAAGTGGAGTTCGAAGCTCTGCTGATACGCTGCAGTCAACTGGCCAAGGATAGGAAGCACAAGGAGGCTATCGAGCAACTGAACAAGTTTGCTAGTGCACACAAGACGCATGAATTTATAAGCAAATTTGCCATCATACAGTTGCAATTGCTTCAGGTAAGAGACGTTTACGACAGATTCGCAAAATTTAATCAAAACTTATTTATTATTAATTCTTTATTTGGCAGGGTAATCGTAAGGATGCTATCGAAACTCTACTCTCGTTGGGTGAGGCCAAGTACAAGCCTGGCATTGTCTCGGCGCTGGTGTCTCTTTATTTGGGCACCGACAATAAGCCAGCGGCATCGGCGCTGCTTAAATCAGCCGTCGAATGGTATAAGCAGAATAATGTGAGCAGCGGCGATTTGTCGGACATGTGGCGGCAGGCGGCAGAGTTCCATTTACGTGGTGGCGCCTCAGAGACGGCGGCCAGTTCCTTGGAGGAACTGCTCAAGCTAAAACCGAATGATATGAAAGTGCTGGCTCAGCTAGTTATTGCCTATGCTCAATTTAATCCTAAGCGTGCACTCGAGATAAGCCGCAAGTTGCCTAAACTGGAGACATTGACCACGGCTTCCGAAATTGATGCGCTTGAGGCGGCCAATTGGGTGATGTCTGCGAAGGCAGCTAAGAAGACGGCCAATGCAAAAGTTGAACCCTCGCCCAGCACACCCGCAACAGATAAGAAGAAGAGTGGCAATCGCAAACGCAAAGGTAAACTGCCCAAGAACTACAATGCCGAAGTCGCACCTGATCCTGAGCGCTGGTTGCCCAAGTATGAGCGCACTGGATTCCGTAAGAAGCGTGGCGGTGCCCGTGCCAAGGATATTATCAAAGGCTCACAGGGCATGGCGTCTGGCGCAGCTGATCAATAGTAAGTTTAATACTTAATGCTCATAAGATTCGTATAAATACCTTTTTCAATTTTCAGCGACATGTCCAATCGTGCCAACCTAAACAAGAACTCGCCTGCAACGCCCGTTTACCAAGAGCCCACGCCCGGTCCAAGGCAGCAACACCGCAAAGGCGGTCACAAGAAGAAGAAGGGTGGACGGTTCTAAGTCGTAATCAACAACATGCTTTTAATTTGTATCAATTACATATACACTATCAACTGGTCTTGCATTGTCATCTTATAAATAAATAGATTGGTTATTCTTCTCCATCATCGTCCTCGCTATTATTTTTCGCTGGCTCATCGCGCCTGGTATCATACGAGTGGAAATGCAAGGTACTTAGCCAATCGAGCATGTTGCGTTGCTCGGCCTCCGTTTTGTATATATTTGAGTAAATATACTTCTCTATGAATTGGGTAACTTGCTCCTCTTGCTCTGCCCAAGTCAAGGGCTTGTGGATGCCATCATTACCATAGCGATCATTGTAGCGTTCATAATGAACGGTATCCAATACGAGGCCTAAGCCTGGCGCCATGGGCAAGTCCAGGCGCTCCTCGGTTAGCGCACGCTCCAGCGTTGCAGTTGTGGTATTGCCACGAACTATAGCAATGGCTAGGCCGACCATTTTTCGGATTTGGTGCAGCATAAAGCTTTGTCCCTTTACTTTCAACGTAACAAACTCAATGGATTGCGGACTTAGGAATGGTGCACTGCATGTAAAGGACATTATGAAACGCTTTGCCGACGGATCTAAAAAGTTCCTACGTATAAATTATGTTAATATTATGTACAATATCTATAAAGTTTGTCTTTACTTTTTACTGGTAAAGTTGTGAAAGTTTTTCGTGCCCTCATAGAGTTTTAGTGTCGCGCTAACTTTCTCCTGGCGCTCAATCGGTATGCGATACGTTTCCTGATCAAGCTGATCATCGAAAGCAGCAAATGCTATGGTTGGCAGTGTATATGTGTAGGTGCGTGCGTTACACTGATCCTTAGCATTAAAACCTTTTGTAACGCGCTCCACACCAAAGAGACGAATCTGTTCTGGTAAATCTTTATTGAATGCGTCTAGGTCCAGTTCTTCGGCTGCAAGAAAATTGCCATTATAATAGGCCCAATCAGAATAGTTGAGTTACTTACGCAACTTAACGGAGCACACCTGTCGAGCGGCCGAGACACCCTTATCGGTACGTGCGGCCCGCTGAAAGCAAGCTATTTGCACCTGTTCAAAGGAGTCTTCTGTTATCCATTTGTGTTTAAGCATAGCTTTGAAAAGCTCCTCCTCAATAGTCTGCATACCCGGATTGCGTTGCATGCCATAGTAATTTGCACCGCAGTAGCTTAAAAGTATAGCGCACTTCTTTCGCTTAATGCGATCTGCAGGATCAAATGGAGCGCGTTTCTTTCCGTTTGCAGCATCCTCCTCATCTTGCGCCTTCCAGTCCACCCACTTCTTACGCTTAAGAGTGCGTTTCAAACGATTTGCTTCCTTCACAGCTTTATCCTCAGCTTCTTTGGCGATTCTTTTTGCCTCCCGTTCCTGTTCCAGCTTGTCGAGTGCTTCAGCCATAGCAGTCGCGAAGGATTTTTTACGCGAATAAAAATTGTGCCGGCTTACTTCAACTTGCAACAATCTTCTTAGGCTAACTGCACGACAAAAAAAAACAGATTTTTGTAACTGTGTTTTATAAAATTGCAACACAAAATTCACCTGCCTTAGAGTAGCTGCTCAATATGTGGTTGAACATTTATTCAATTTGAAAAATTAAAATACCAACAAACACAACCTCACACGTGTGCCGTTCTTGGTAATAAAACACAGCTGCTGCATGATAGTATCAACTGCTACAACCCTAGCTTTGTTATAAAACCACTAGCCCGAGTAATAAAACTCAAATTAACAAGCTGTTAAACATATCAATTACAAAATATATAAATTAAAACATTATTAAAAATTAGTTCAGCCTATAAACAGTCTTTAAATATTAAATTTTTCATAAATGAATTAATTTATGCACATTTTGCGGACTGAACGTGTATGGCCACTCGCAACTGGCAAAACTCTGGCAACGCTGCTCAATCCAAAATGGCGAGTAGAAAATTTTTGTACAGAAGAAGCGTCCAAGGAGAGTAAACGCCGTGACCGTGTGTTTTCCTAGCAATTAATTGCCAATAAAATAAATACAAATATTACTTTGAATATCAAATAAACAATTGCGCTAGCCAAGCGTCAAACGCAAATAAAACAACGCAGTGCTGTGCAATATAGTCGCAAAAGGAAAATAAAGCGTAATGTGAACATTTCAATGAAAGTTTTCGTCTCTGTGGGAATTCGTGCAAAAAGAGTAGAGAGAAAAAATTTGCAAACCGTTTGAAATTGATAATACCTTAAATTGTTAGTACATTAATAAACAAATAAAAGTATCGTAAAATGATAATATTTATCAAAAGTACACCGTGTAAAACATAAAACGTTTAAGTGTCATACGAAAGCGAAACTATTTTTTGTCCACAAGGTGACTTGTTTGTGTGTGTGCGAACTCGTGGATGTGTTGTTGTGTCTGTGTACGTGTGTGCAGACAGCCAATTTGGCGTTGTTTTTGTACCGCTGCCACTTTGATTGCGCCTGTCGGGAATGAATGAACAATGAAATGGAATAGAGATCCTAATATAACTAAAAATGTTCACCAAGGGCGCCAACTGCTGGTGAATACAAAATTCTCGCGCTAAAATTAGCCTACGCCCACGATAACAACCCAAAACCGAATCCGCATACCCACGTACACGATACAGCATTCGCATAGATTGACATACTCTGAATAAAAGAAATAAAACATATAAACAAATATACAATGGATTTGGAATTGGAAAATCTTAAGAACGACTTTCTGCCGCTGATTGCCGGCATCAAACAGGAGCAATTGGATTCAGTGGCATCGGATGTGCTGCCGACAAATCATTTGCCCAGCACTGCGGCCACAACATCCACATCCTCTTCCTCATCCTCATCGGTTGGTAATCCATGCGATAGTGCCGAGAAGCGGGTAAGTTGTTGAGTTGGTCTCACTTTTAATTTATCTCTATGTGTATGAGGTTAATAACTTGAGGAGGGCTACACGTGTTGCGTTATGATAAGAAACAGTTGTTATCTTGCTGCGCTCTTAAATCTATTGAATCATGAGAATGACGATTGACACAACTTATCACTGAAACAAATACATACATATATACATACGTAACGCAACTAATCGTAAACAATACGGATATCCATTGTCTCGTGCAATTTTGTTCGTTATCTTTTCCCATGCTATAACAACAAACAAATGCTAAGGCACCCATACGCACAAACACACAGAGTGAGACACACTTGCATATGTATGCAAAAGCACACAGACGTTGCTAAAATTGTGTTTCACTTTCGTGTTCAAGTCTCGTGCTGTTTGTTGTTCGGTTTCTGGTTTTGCTGGTTCGGTGTGAAAGGCAAAGCAAATATGTAACTACAAAGCGGAGAAGGCAACAACAACTGCTCACACTGCCATACACACACACATGAATACACACTCATTTACTCTCTCACACTTTTCGTACCGCAGAGTGCTCTCCATCAAGATCAGCTGCAGCGGACTGAGAATGACTCGCCTCTTTCAAGGCATGTGTGTGTTTGTGTTGTGTTTGCTGTTTACTGTGTTTGCTGCGGTCTCGTCGCGCTTGAGCGCCATGAACGTGAGCTCCTCTAAATATTCAGATTCACAAATACTAGTTCCGAGTGGTGCAGACACTTTGAGTGCTATTGGAGTGGGAGATGAGCCATCGTAGCTCACACTTGCACATGAGGCTACTCGTGGCGGCTGTAAATGACGTGCACTCATTCAGTCCAACCGTCAATCATGCAACTGTCGACACACTACTGCATACATGTACAATATATATGTATGCATATATGTATATATGTACATATATATTTTTAAATATATATGTGTGTGTGCATCTAAGGGTGCTGTAAATGGCCTCGGTCGTCTGCCTTGGCCCCGTCGTATGGTCAGCAATATTTAATGTGCGTCTTTCCTCTCATATTTGCTATCTCACTCACTTAAAATGATAAGTGTCAAAATATGTGCTCGCAACAATTCTAAGGAATTGTAATAGTTCAAAGTATTTCAAAATGGCCGGCAAATGCAAAATGGCGCGCACAGTACCTATCGACAGCTTCAGAAGAAACCTAAGCATGTTTATTCCTATCCGAATACACTTTAATTCTACCACTGTCACTTGTTCATGCGGAATTTTTAATAGACAGTCGTTAATGACATGTAAACTGGCAGCTGTCTAAGATCGTTGGAGCTTGAGCGGAATGAAAGCCGAAAGAGACAAACGATAATAATAATAATAATAAGTGGCCACTTTGGAATGGAATACTGGAATTTAATAAATGATAGATCAACTTGAAGTTGACGTTGTAAAAGTAAGAAATATCTATATGGATTATAATTGACTTTCTTTGTTTATAATACAAAAACATTCCGATCCATTATCTATTGATTTTGATTGAGCTTGAATTAAAATATTAATGTTTATGTAAGAAAAATTGTTTTAAAGTGAAGCGTATTATTATCTCAAATATCGTGTAGGACTTCAGCATATTGCATTTACCTAGGTCATCCTTGGGCTAGTTCAACGATTACCTTAAATGATATTTTCAGCTGTTACGTGTATGTGTGCGTGTGTGTGTGTGTGGTGCGGGCTGTAATTATTTGTTGAATCTGACACTATAATGAATGGGGCAACTGCTGAGTTTCGGTGGAGAGCGGCCATTTTGTTTATTGGCTTTGCGTTGCTTCGTTTTCTTTTTTTTTCGACGAAACGTAAAATTAATTCCAAGAATTTGCTTTTAATGAGGTGCAATTAACTCTAATTTCACTAGAATATGCAAGCAAAGCAAATGGCGATGACCGATGAGAGAGGGGGCGGGGAATGAGCTGGCAGGCGCTTGAGCGCTACCCAAAAGTTTCTAATTAACTTTATTGCGCGGCAATCTTAACGAAGAGATCTTTTGGAAAAGTCTCTTTTCACTTTCAGGCACCACTTGTGCCCTGCACCTGTCAAGCCCTGAGCTGTCTGTAGTTTGTGTGTGTGTGTGTGTTCGTACTCAACAGATACACATTTTAATTACTTTTCCGCCTCAACTGGCAATGGGGCGTGGCTGGGACCTTAATCCAGCTATAGAGCGAGTATAATTGAAATTGACTACGCGAACGGATCAGTTGAACTGTGAAGAGGGTGGCCCGCCTATATCGTACGATATGCTCCGCTCAGCATAGGCTACACATGTCACCGGACGCCCAACTATGGAGGGATTAGGCGCTACGCAGGACATAATCCGATCACATAAATCGGATTATAACGCACAATAAAAGACAGGCAAGCAGCCAGCGGCAACACAAGTTGACGTAACTTTAAATTGAAGCGCATGTCATGCTGTGGACCGGGCCAAAGATACGTATTTTAGCATCTGTGCAAAGTTTCATAAGCTGTATGTATAAATCCTAAGTGAGATGGCAAAATAGTTAGGGCCCCTTCCCCTCAAACGTAAGCAGAAATTCAAAGCTTTGGGCGTTGCATTCGACAGCTGTACCACGCCCATCGTCTTAACGGTACGCCTGCAACTGCATAAGCCAAGATGAAATTTTATTGCAACTGCATCACGTTTTGGACCCCTGCGGCTTAACTGTTTTGTATCTATAACAGTGGTATGCCGTCGCCATTTTGGAAAATGTATCTGAATAAGACTTATGCTGTTGATGGTGTGGAGATTTGCCGTTCATGTCACGGCCCGGGAGCACAAACAATTGCATAGGGCACAGAGAGAACCGCAAACCGCAGCAGCAACAGCGGCATCAGCAGCAGCAGCGGCAGCAACGTCGGCGGTTTTGGTAAGCTCCAGAGACCAGCTCTTCGGCTCTTTGAACCGTTAAACCCACAATGTCCAATGTCGCCAGCATTTGAGGCAGGCACATGGTACACGATACGTCCCTCCCTATAGGCCTGGATTCATAGCCTGTGCACGTAGTCGACCGCTTCATTAGTTTGTGGTTTTTAGAACAAACCCTGTAAGCACCCGACGTTACTTTGAAGATTTTCAACTTTGTCATCTACGTAAATAACAATATCAATTCATAAATTCGACAAAAAATATGTATTCCTAAATGGAATATCGAATAATATTGGGTCTTTTAGGCAGTCAAAAAATTATGGCTTTACTTGCCTAGTAAAAATCACTTGAAAGAATAAGAAATTGTTTATCTATTATTATTCTCATATAGTCAGATATATAATTATTAAATTGGCATTGACAGAATAATAAACAACTTAATGGATATTTCTGCAATGCGAAAGTAGAGCCCATTTTCCTTAATGGGCCTCACATTGACGTAGCGATTGAACAATTTGCTCTATAAGTATGTATCTTAATAAACCACAACCAAAACCACTCAAAGCAATCAACTTCAATGGATTGGCATGGCATAACTCGCTGACTGACTGACTACATGGCTGCTTGACTGTTTGACTGCTTGGGTTGCTGTCATTGCCGATATGAATCATATTTTGAGGTCATCGCTGTCGTCTACGACTTATATTGTTCCTTGTATGTAGATTTGCCCTAATAGGACTTTTAGCTGAAATATAGAAAAATACATTTATATATATATATATATTTCGGTTTGATGTTGCGAGTATGAGTTTCTTAGTTACCTTAATGGAGATTCATCGATTTTCTGTATCCCTCGAAGCTCATAAAAACTTTTTCTTGGTTCTTTTGCGTGCCATTTACGATTTCCATACAATTAAATCTTTACGACTGCGACGATGGGAAACGATGCGAATGAAGCGAATAGCCGCACTTGTTCAAAAAAAAAAAGATTCGAAAGATACATTTCTATACACGTTAAAGAGGAGTTCTAGGGGTGGGGCAGACCAATTTAGCTCCACCCCGTTCGTTGTGCTGCCCATGCTCGGTTATCCTTCTATGTTAATCCACAATCAAATACAAACTCGTACATTTTTATGGCATCATTTTTGTAACAAATTTATTCTCTTTTTTTCCATTGGGTAGCTCAAATTGCGTTATGAAATGTTATGTCAGGTCATTAGGGTTTTCCCATTAGGCGACCCTCTCCACACTCACACACACCCTCTCTGTTCCTGGGGGCAGCGGAAATTGCTGCGCCGGTGCCGGATATGTCAGCGATTTAAGTAAATGGCCCAGACCCCATACTATAGTTTGATAATATAGAAATGCAGTACATTATAGCTTCTCTTTGAAATTCGTTTGATATTTTCCATATAAAAAAAAATTCCAGCCTGATCACGTTCATTTGTTAAAATGAAATGTTATGAAAGTGGGCAAGTAGATCTGCCTTTTATCGTTATTTAATGATTGTGCCGAGTCGAGAATATATCTTTCGTTACTTCAAAATTATGTTCTAAGGGTTGATCGTAGGTGATTAGTAAATTTACGGCCCCACAACGTGATCGGAGCGCCTTTGCCGTTTAATGGCCTCACCTGCATGTTGATTAGGATATTTTCTAGAGTTTTAATGATACTTATTTTGTAGCTAGTGTATCTTTAGTATGCACGCGTGTTGAAATATAATTTTGAATGCAAAGCACGATGCACGCACATTAGCGATCAATTCTTACAAATTAACGATAAATGTGACAAACCCAAAAACGTGATTTCTATCTTAAAAGTGAAAAATGTGTTAAGTAAATCAACATATTATAAAATGTGCTAAAAGCATATGTTCGTAAGCGCTTTCAATTTAATTCTTTGCTGCAGGATATAACGATGCGTTGCGTCTTGGCCGAGTCAACATTATCATATAAATCGCAGCACCCTTGAAGGCTTTGCTGCTGTACATACATTTATTTGTTCCCTCTGCTTAGTTCAATCGAAGAGTTTCAGGCACAATCAAGTTTTTGCTTTTATTATGGGAAGTATAAAGCATTTTATTGTGCCATCTGCTCAGACTATCTCACTCCTTATACATAAATTTATCTCGCTCTTTCGTTCTCCCTACCTCACTTGTCGGAATTTATAGCTGGCATTTTGAGCGTTCCTTATCTTTAAGTTTATTACTCAGACTCATAAATATTTCAAGAGTCGCATTTTCTCTTATTCACCTGAGCCCAGTGACTTTGAGTCCTTGGTTTGGAATTGAAAAGGCAACTCAAATAGAATTCCATTAATATTTTGTATCAAACAAAAAATAAAACCTACAGCGAATCTATTACTCATTGTAAAACTCATATTTATGCTCGGGAAATTTTGATTAGTATGGCCTATCCTATTTTTAGTAAACACCTGGCCTTATCATAAATCATGACTAAGCCCATAAAACCAAAACCCAAATATACAAATGAATTGAAGTTGAACTTTTCCATATTTCCAAAGATAGCAAATTTAATTATGGCCAAGAACCAACCATGACGATGCACGCCAAATTGAATTCGCGTTGCTCATGGAAACTGTAGCAAATAAATTATTATTAGTATGCTTCGGTTTGCATTTAATTAATTTCCATTGTCAAACACAAAGATACGTAATTGATGATATTTGTGCACCGCCATCAGTTGGTAGACACAAAGGACGTGTGTTTGAAATTCAGGATGGTTAAATTTGACTTCGCTTGACTTGATTTGACTTGACTAGGAAAGCGGCAAGCAGACCACAATTTCAAATTGACTTCTGCTGCAATTAATTAGCTCTATTCTGTATATGTTATTCTTGTAGTCTTGTTGCTGGCTTGCTGCTTTTGCTTAAAGCGAGCAAAGGGAGCATCTGTGTCATTTTGCATGTACATTTGTAAAGTGACGATATTTACGTATATTGTATGACGGGAAATATAAATAATGGCCTTTCTGACTGACAAACTGTGTGTTTGTGCAACCTGAAGCCTAAAGACGGAGCCAGTCCGACCACCAGCAGAACCCGCACCAATAGCAATGGGAACAGGACACCGCCCGCAGCGTTAGGGACTTTCACAAAATGGCTGCCGAACGGCACCCGGAGTCCATTTAGTAAGGATTCATGACGCACACAGATGATGCATGTTCTCATATAGCATTGATTTATTTGCCACCCACTGACTCGGACCAAACTGCCCGCTGTGCTGTCCTCGAAAGTGCAGTGCAGCAATGCAGCCAGCCATTTATTAAATTTACTGCTCTTGTTGTCATGCAAAATGCAAAATTTGATTTTAAATGCTTTTGTTGTTATTGCTCACATTTAATTAAAAGTTTGTCAGTCAGTCATTTATATTTGCAGCAAGCAAACGAACTAAATAAGAGTTTTCAATGAAACAGTTTTTAAACTGACTTTACTTCATATATAATCTGCTATGGTATTGCGCTGAATTATCTCATAATCATTGGCTTGAAAAATTGCATTTTGTTGCGTTTGTAAACGCGCACAAAGTTGCAGAGTAAATGCAAATATTCCCTGGATATATGTACATATACATAAACAAGAAATGTATATCAAAAATGTAATTTCAAGTTAATCAAGTGAATTATATATTACGGCCGAACCAATTTGTATGCTAATTTTTGTTGTGTGACTTATCTGAATAATGGAAGTGGATTACATACATAAATACAAAATGATAATCAAAATATTAATGGATATTTATTATGAAATGCTGAAAGCTTAATTTGTACCTTGTATATCCAAGTTAGAGCGGGCGTAACCGATTGCTTAATGCTTGCTCTCGGATAAGCATCATTAATTCTGATATTGATATCATTGAATGATTTATAGCATTCTATATATAGTAGTATTATAGTATTCTATTCAATCTCAAAATATCTAACTGTAATATCTCAATATATAAAAGCAATTTCGGCTACTCAGCTCTTCAGTGGGCGATTTAATAATTACATATATAAGACCCATATACCCCTTTCATTGTAAAACGCGTTTAACATGCAGACATAGCATTTATATAAATAATTATCTTCTTATTCATCATTTATTGTTGTATAAAAAATCACATTTAACATTCGATTCCGCATTACCATTGCAGATGATCGGGGAAACGATTGGTATTTCATTTAGTATAGTATAAAATTATAATATGGTGAAATCATGGCTAATTAGCATAGCATGAGAATGCCATTTGCATTTGCCCTTACGAAGAGGAAGAAAAGTCATTACAAAAAGTTTCATAATCATATTATTTGAAATCAAAGTCAAATTATACGCAGATAGTGCTCATAGATGTGCCTGAATACCAAAAACAAATATTTCGTTGATAACCCAATTAAACTTTGTCTATATGTGTTTTAAACTTATTTCTGGTTTTAAACTAGATTGCTCGACTTGAGGGCTCGTGCTACAGAATAAAAATAGATTTCTAGCAATTGTATGCAATTGTAAGGAAATGCATATTAATATTTATATTTGAATAGAATATGGAATTGAATTGATCAATCTCAAGCGGTCTATGTATAGCTGTTTATCATTGTTCATTTTTTATAGGAGATAATTTTCTTAACTTTGTATACTTTTAAAATATTACGTTGAATTTTCAAAATGTTATTCGTTTGACTGCTTGTCAAAGCTAAAGCCCTGAATTTCGTTCGTCTCAGTGAACTTCTCTGAACAGCAAAAGCTGCGGCTTAACTGAAAATCCAATTTGATGTGAACACGCAAATTAATGGAATTATGGCTGCCTGAAAAAAATAAAAATAAAAAAAATGGATTTGCCATGTGAGATATGTCTGAAAGTTGTAGCCAATGGGAGCTTCAACTGATTTTTGCCGTTGTCATAGTATCAACAACGAGCTCTGGTGTGGTGGCGAAGCGCGGGTGGGCGGCTGGGGCGTGTAATAAAATATAGTTGTAGAACTTCTTTCATTTTCGCAACAAAAAAGTTTTTCTCTGACTAACAAGAATGGAACTTTTAGCAAACTTGAAAAACTTATTGCAAATAAATTCTCAATGAAATGGTAAAGGGCTTTAAAAGGCTTCGCCATTCTGGATGGAAATGTGATTACTTTCATCAAAGTTACATCAATCATAGCTGCACTCATTCTGTGGCAGCCGTCATGCCGTCATACCGCCATTCCATCATGTCAGCACATTTCTAGTGCTTCGTGCTGTGCGCTCCAGCGTTATTGAAGCTCTCAATTGTTGTTGCCGTAGCTGTAGCTTTCAGCCATTGTTGTTGGGGCATCCTTTCAACATTTTCTAATTGAAATTGATTTAGAATTATTTATACATGCGATGCTTGGAACATACTGCCGTGGGCTGCCGATGTGCTGCTGTTGCTCTGATGCTGCTAATGGACAGCACAAAGGCAACGTCCATTTAATTTCATACCCTACCACAGCCCAGTTAGGCATTTGAAATCGTTAGATGTGCGTACCCATTCTATACATAGAATAAACCTGAGTTGCCAATAGTTTATTATTTGAGTGTAATCAAAAATAATAATGCAATTTGTTCAATTGGCTTACATTGGAAAAGTTTTATGTTTATATTTATTATTAATAGCCTCCTATAAAAATAAACGACTCTTCCACAATATTTTGTCATGAAAGAGCATACAAAATATGAATAATTCATAGTATAGATTTCTATTTAATGCTTTTGATACTTGATTGGCTGTTTGGGAGCATCTTTTAATTGGAATTACCCGGCCAAATTGAACCCTTATTGATGTGTGTGTAGAGGCGGAATGTGAGCCAGAAACCAGTTTGCTACCCGCTTCCAGTTTAAGGCAAGTCATTTCATCATGATTGAAAACATGGGGGTAGCAGCTGGTTTCTTTTTTTTTTTTTTTCGCAACATTTATAATGGTATGTCAGTCGCATTGGACTTGAACAACTTTTAAGTGGGCTGCGCCGGCCGAGCATCCAATATGAACGAGCCGAGCGGGTGCACGAGCCCAGTGCCGTAGAGCCGACCTGTTTGGAGGCCCACATTTGGCTAGAGAACGAACGAACGAACGAGCGAGCGAGCGAGCGCCTCAAGTGAGGAGAACGGCCATGGAGCATACATTATGATGAATGGCTTTCAAGTGGAACGTCGCCCCCTAATGCCCTAGCTCTGAAACTATGTTGGCTGTGCTAGCTGCGCGTGGGCATGTGGCAAGCTTCCCATATATACATATACATATATAGTATAAATTTAGTATATATAAATACAAAATGGCTGCTACCAGATGATTTATGAGCGCTGAGGCGTTTCGAAAGCTGAGAAGAGATAGAGAGAGCGAGAGACAGAGAGAGAGAGAGAGAGAGAGTGAGAGAGAGGTTCGATAGAGAAAACCCAGTCCAACTTTCTCTCTTTGACACTGCTGACGTCAACATCCCAGTCCCAAGATGGATCGCTGGATCGTAGCATACGAATTGCAGTGATGGATCCCAGTCTTATTACAATGCCGACCCGCGACTTCGCACTGTTTCACGATTTCACGACTGGTTCTTGCCTGATGTGGCGCATTCATCAATGTCCATGGCGCTTCCGTTGCCACGCAACCAAACACATACATATATAAACTCTGGTCGTTGCAAGTAAAACGCTCGCATACCAATGCAGTAATCTTTATCGAGCAAAAGCATAATCAATCAATTGGATTTATGTGCTCCAACTCGAGATAAAACTAATCAATCTTGCCCTGCGACAGTCGGAGAAGACGACCAGAACTGCGCCAGGACCAGCAGCTGGCTGTGCAACCCATTCCAGCGCCTCTCCAGTACCAGTAGGGAGCTTTATTTATTTGTTTACACCGAGAGCTAAGCTGGTTCTTTTATTTCGCTCGTCGCAAATCTGTATGCTCCCCTTTCTCTTTGGAAAGTTGGTGCGATTAATTATAAAAGAGAAATTGCTTTTCAGATACTGCACGCCTATTTCCTTGCAAATATTTAATATAAATTCCTACTTGATTTGGAACCTATCTATCTATTGTATTACTGCATTCTTTCGGTTTCAATCGTATACTAAATTGTTTTCTGCCTTTTTAATAGTGTAATAATATGTGCACCAAGATATTCCACAAACCACAGACAGTTTCCATGTTTTTTAATTGACAACAGCTTTCGGTCACTTGAATAGTTTGTCAGCTCATCGGGCTGTGGTTTATCAAAATGACTACGAATGGTTCAGATTAGATTAGATAATATTCGTAGACCATTCATCATGGCCTGGTGAAAGTTCTACACAAGTCATTTCAATAAGCAATAAAGGGAAATAAAATAATTTATATCAGCACTCGGTAGATTTTCTAAATAATGTCCTGATCAAGAGGGTTTCCACTTATAGATAAGATAGGCCACTTAAGCAAAAGTGTCTTCTGATATAAATGTATAAGTGGAGTCATTTTTATTTATTTTATTATTAATGTTCACATTTACGATTGCAGTAGCTGATGAAGTGCTCTTCTTTTTATATACTTACAGTCCGAATCAAATTCGTCGGCATCTGCAAAATTTACGCTGTTCAAATGCGTTTACTGCGCTCAGGTGCTGAGCATCAATGATCGTCCCAAACTGCTCGAGTGTCTGCATGTAGCATGTGGACAGTGTGTGAACACAAAGTTCTCGGAGTTAGATCGCTCTCTGCCGCCACTGATACACTGTCCAGTCTGCGACAATGCCTCGCAGAATGAATACATCATTGATAATCAGTTCCTGATTGAGCAATGCGCCGCCGGTGAGAGTGGCGATGGTAACGGGTCTACTGATGGCTTGAAGAGTCTGTTAACGGCCAACATACAGTGCAGCAGCTGCTCGGATGGGGCAGTGGCCACATCGTGGTGCGTGGACTGCTCGGAGTACATATGCGATAGCTGTGTGCAAGCTCATCAGCGTCTTAAGATCACCAAGGATCACACCATCAAGCCAAAAGATGAGGCCAACAACGAACAACTGGCGGGCACTGTCGGCGTCGATAAGCTGCACATGTGTCAGCTGCACACTCAAGAGAAGCTATCGTTATTCTGCGAAACTTGCGACAAGCTCACTTGTCGAGATTGCCAACTGAGCGATCATCGAGATCACAAGTATAAGTTCGCCCATGAGATTGCCACAGAGTCGCGACAGGCGTTGTCCACGCTTGTCTCTGAGATCAACTACAAGCGCTTTTTGCTCTCCTCCGCCACAAAGGTGATCGATGATCGCCAACAGCTGATACATGACAAGAAGAAGGATCTAATAAAGGAAATAACTGCGATGGTGGTCAAAATAACCAACACGGTCAACATGCGCGGCAAGCAGCTGGTCATGCGCCTCAACGAGGTATGCGACAGCAAGTTGAAGGTCCTGGTCGAGAAAAAAGAGACACTGCAGTTGCTTTCGGATAATACGGATCATTGCATTGAATTTATGCAAAATGCCCTTGAAAAGGGCAGCGACTTTGCCATATTATCGAGCAAAAAATCACTTGTGCGCCATCTGCAGAAGCTTAAGTGTCAGCGTGCCGATATACCCAATCCAGAGATTCCAGTGCGAATTCAGGTGCAACTAAACCAGGTCGCCGAGCTGCAAAAGGTTATCTCGCAACTGGGCATTGTTATAGTCGATGGCAAACCATATCCGCCGGCACCAGCGCCCTCTCAAAACGGGCCGCAACCACCGCCACCTCGTCAGCCACCTAGCCCGAATATGGCACCACCACTGCGTCCCGGCCTACCTCCGGGTATGACAGCTGGCCTTTCACCCAACGGTCCACCAGGTGGTTTTGGACCACAGAACGGGCCCCCAATGTACAGTAATGCGGCTGCACAACAGCAATTCAACAATCTGTCCATGAGTCGCTCCTTTCCAGGCGATGGCTCAGGTAAGGGTATGCTACAATTATCTTGATCCTAAATAATCCTTATTTTGGATGCTAACTCATGCTATGATCACTCTCTGCATGTTTACTTACAGTTCGGTTTAGTGGCATGCCACCTGTTGGCATGCAGCGTCAGGGTCAACCACATGTCAGCTCTTCTACACATCCGCAAAATATGGGTTAGTTAGAGATATAATCATATGTAAAGTACAGATTTATAGAAGTTCTAATGCTCCAAATTTTCCATAGATATCAGCCTGCGAGGATTGCTAAACAATCAGGCAGCACAAAGTCCGAATGCTCATTTGGCATTTAATGGCCCGCCTAGCTATCCAGGCGGACCGCAGGGCACACCTTCACCGGCCCACCAGCAATCGATGCCACCGATGCGGCCACATTTTATGCCCGGTCAACAAAGCTTCGGCCAAGGTGGCGGCCCAGGTGGCGGGCCCAGAGACAACAGCAGCTTCATGAACAGCAACGCGCGCTTCCAGTCACAATACCAGCGCATGGCGAGTCATGCCCAGCAGCAGGCCGCAGCAGCAGCTATGGCCAGTGCCAGTGCCGGCGGGGGCGGACAGATACCTTCCCCTGGCGCACTGCAGCGACCACCAATGATGCCCAATCCCATGCAGAATGTAAGCAAAATCATTCAGCTCATAAATTATTTAATAAATAAAATGAATAATGGTTATTGGTTTCATTAACAGCCATTGGGGTTTCATGGGAGCCAGGCTGGTTTTAACGCTGGGCCTCCACAAACCTCACCGCAGTTGAGTAGCGCTATGCACAGCCTCGCCAAATGGCATATACCACAATCTGCGCAGCAATCAAGCAGTGAGTGTCATTAAAATCAAATCCATTCCATACGATTAACAATTGAATAATTACAGTGTGCCAGCAGCAAGGACCGCTATTACCATTCGCTAATGGCCGTCAGACTTCGGAAAATTTTAAAATCTCATTAAAATCGCCAAATACTCTAAAGAATAGTACACCGCCCAGTCTCAACATGGGCGGGCCTGCCTTGCCGGGCTTAAACAATGGATCGTCCTCTGCCAATGCAATAGCGCAGTTAAACGCAGCTGCACTTGGTCTCGGCCCGGCGGTTTCCATACTCTCAAATGTCACATCGACAAATCCAAAGACACCCAGCCCTAGCACTCATGAGGTAAGAAGAATGCTAACAGTATTTATAATAGTTTGATATCTAGAGCGTTTAATTATTTTCTTCTTTTGTTATGCTAGAACACCAAGGACTTTACTGAACCTATTGACAAGGTGCGTGATGACTCCATAAATGATTTAATTGCAACCATTGCCAAATTGGACTCGAATGGCGTCCAAGTATTACCAGAAGGGCGTACCAAAACCACCTCACCGCAGGTGCATAGCTCGACGGACTTATCCAATACCCAAGAAGGTGAGTACCTCTTGCTTACAGCTAATTTCGCTTTCGGTCTAGGCTAATTCTATGGGTTGTGGGTGTGTGACTGTTTGACATCTCTCAAAAGCTGAGAATTAAATCCTGAACTCATTAAAAGAAAAATTCAAAATTTTAAGTGAAAACAATTGGTAATGTATATAAAAAAAATGCCCTTTATAAATGTTTCTTTGTAAAATATAAAAATATGCTGTAAGTTTCTAATCTGCTGTTACTAAAATAACTATGTTAATTAGCTTGAAACTTTGAGTTCCTATTTGAATGAGTGAGAGCAACAATCTGGTTATTTCAATCTGTCACTTTAAGCATTGTATCTCAGTTTTATATTTAACATTACTTTGCTGCTGGTTTTAAATCGATTTTATTCAATTCTCATGTAAGTTTGCTTTGTTTATTTCTATTTTCAAAACTGCAAAACTCGATTTCCGAAAACCAAACCAAAAACCCAAAATAAAAACCAATTTAAACGCGCAATAAACCGTAAAAATCAATTACTAACCAATAAATTATTATATTCGACAATTCAAAATGAAACCAAACAAACCAAATCAAATCAAACCACAAACAAATCAACACGAAACAAATACACATACACATAAACATACACACACCCATACACACTCATCGTACACGAATGCAAACATACAACTAATCATATCAGTTAATAATAAAAACGAACAAAAAGACGACCCCAATGAGGATTGGTGTGCTGTATGCCTGGATGGCGGCGAATTGATGTGCTGCGACAAATGCCCAAAAGTATTCCATCAGAACTGTCACATACCCGCGATAAGCTCGCTGCCGGATGAGAGCGAGAGCTGGCAATGTTTGTTGTGTGTCAATCTCAAGGAGCTAACCAAAGCTGAGGGTAACGAAAAGTCGCAACCGGGCGAGCTGAGCAGCTTGGAGTTGAGAATACTGCAGCGTATATGTCTGGAGCTCTACTGTCAGTATGAACAGAGCCTTAACTTCCGTGAACCGGAATCCCCGGCTAACGCGCAGTACTATGAGATTATTTGCAAGTAAGTTCCCGTAAGTGCTTTTGTGAAAGAATAATATATTGACTTGAATTGTCCCCATAGCCCTATGTCGTTAGATGTTATTCGCACGCGCTTAGATCCTTCAAGTCCCAATCACTACAAGGATATAGCTGGCTTTGTCTCTGATGTTCGATTAATCTTCAAGAATACTTATCTCTTTTATCAGGTGAGTGAATTGTGTATTCGTCGAGTTTCGGTCAGTTTTATAAATTTGTGCTTGTATTCCTTTCACACAGGAGGACTCGAAGACATATAGCAATGCCAAATATTTGGAAAACTTTTTTGAAGAGCAACTGGCTAAATGGCTGCCCAACTATGTCAGCAAAAACGGCACTTCCACTTCATCCAATTCGCCAAGCTTGCAGGCGGCGGCTGCTGCTGGGTCTCCAGCACCAGTTGAGAACGGCCGGAAGAGCTGCAGCTCTGCCTCGCTGGCAGACAGCGAAGATGCTTGCTTGCCGGCCAAGCGGCTGCGTCGCTCCGCGCATGAATAGAACGAGCTTTTGCCCGATGAGAAGGGCACGGAGAAGCAGCCGCAGCCAGACGATAAAGAAAAGCAGTCTAACAAAAAAGACGAGGAAGAGGAAGAAAAACACAATAATTCAGAACGAAATCAAAAGCAACCCGAAGATGGTGAACCGCCGCTTTCGGAAAAAGAAGCTGATAAAAGAGAAGAGCCGTACTTAGCGGATCTGGAATTGGATTTAGCACAGCGACCTCGTAGTTTGGGTAGCAATGTAATACAGGAGAGCGCCGATTATGTGCTTCAGCTTCTGCATGCGTATGCCGCTGCTTTTGGACTGTAGAGCGTTCGATTGAGTGACACATGAAGAAACATATCCGTACACACTCGCAACTACAAAACCCAACACTGTTATAAATAATGAATGGCGCTATACAAGTATATATACTATATGAGTAAATATGATAATCCAAGAATTTTGTAGCTGGTGTACAATTAGTTTTTAATTACCCAACTGTAAATAAGCAAGTCATTTGATATGATTTATGATTTAATAATGCAACAATAAATTTGAAGGTCTCTAGTTAAGTCATGTGCAGATGTTTTAGCTAAACTCTTAAGTGTTAAATATACATAGGTAAACATATATACCAAGTAGAGATTAATTCCGAGCTTAAGTTTACTCCAAATTCACTGCATAATTTAAGAGTGATCCAGACTCTACCCTCTAACCCTCTGTATGTGTTAGAGTTGTATTTACTTTTGTGATAGCAAAAAAAATATAATAATAATAACAAAATGAAAATGAACAAATTTAATTCTAGTATGTATATTAAATACAGCATCCCAAATCATTTTGACATTTTACTTTCGAATTTGCTATGTACGATATTTATTGCCCATTTTTCCGATACTGTATCCATATATACACATATATCCAAAACCTAAGCATTTTCTCAAACCATTTCTTTTCACGCACGCTCATTTATAGAACAACAAACATTCGTATACCGTTTAAGAAGACATTTGTAATAAGTTGCAATTAGGAAAATAAGTTTGAATGAATGAAACCCACAATATAATACAATACAATATATATACACAAATATATATATTAAAAAAACATAGATCTTTTAATGTTGTACGTTTGACGTTCTAATTTAAGTATACCATATAGAGCCGATAAAGCAGCAGCCAATCAGTCTACTAGTAATACCCATTAGAGCCATAACAATACACTACTCCGTTATGAAATAAGGTCAATGCACAATAAGTATGCATTGGTATCGATGTGTATATATAGTACATACATATATGACAAAACTATCTATAATAATTATTATTTCCAACTCAACTAACCAGTCAAATGCTGTGGACAAATGTTTTGTTTTTATATTACATACATATGTATAGTAGTAAGACATGAAATTGAAACTGAAATAAAGCTCGATTCACTATATTGCGAATATTTTTATAAAGAGTTTAACTACACACTTGAAAAGGAAAATACAAGAATATCTTCTAACCGATCTAATCAAATCACAACTATAATAATAAACTGAAATCCTATTAATGTCACACAATGAAAAACAATAAAGTAGAAAAACATGAAAACGAAATTACATAGATGTAATGTCTACTATAGATATATATGTATATGTATGTATTAATAGAGGAACATGAATGTGTGTGCTATCCTATCAAAATTGAGGCAAACAATTGAAAGTGGAATGATACCAGGCGGATGCCTATTATGTTTATATGTTGAATGTGAAAACCATAGAAATTATTATATATCTGTTTTAGCTGTAAGTTTTACTATAAATATCGAAAAGAAAATATGAAATTACATACTGAATGTACTACTTACTATCAAGTGGATTTTTAAATAAAAGAAAAAACATTTCACTTCGATGCTCATTCTTAATCTATCATATACCAAAGAAGCCATCGTCCCGCATATATTGTTCGTCCAGATGCTGGTATGGCTACAGCAGAAATCGCTCATCAATCAGCGTCTTGCGCGAGACATTGCGACGCACCCAGCGCTTGAAGATGTGGCGCATAAGCTGCAATGATTGATGGGCAGCTGTCGGAAATGGCCGAGAATTGAGATATTTATCTTTTGACTCACCATATTTATGGCGCAAGCTATAGCGACGCCAAGCAGCAAGCTGGAGGTCAGCAAATAGATGGAGAGCAGCACAAGTAACTCCAGTACAAATATATGTAAATGGTTTCCCAGCAGCAGAACGCGACTAAAGCTCAGTGCATCATCAATGTAGAAGGTGCCCTTATCTATGAGATACATATATAAATATGTTGTTTTCCCCTGATTTAGAAGACCTCTTGCATAACTCACTCTCCGTTAGATAGTTTTCAATTTCACAGTTGAATAGCTTTTCCGTCAATGTTTTTTCCTTAATGATATAATCCATATCCTTGATGGCCTGTATAAAATTATATTTTTAGTTTTATTTAAATTTATATTGAAATTTTCAAATTTAGAAACTAAATTTATTTAAATTATTGTTATAACACTATTTTAGTATATATTAACTCACGTGATCGATAAATGCACAGAAGAACCGATTGACGCTGGCGTAGGCAATGGAAGTGCGCTCCACCTGGCCATCAATGCTGGAGATTTGCGGTTCCTTTTGGTAGAGCAACGTCTGAGACATGCTGCCATCTCGGCTGCGTTGGAACGGCAAAAGCAGGCGATCCAAGTATATACTAAAATGCAGGTAAAGAATCCAAGTTGAAAGTATACTAGGAGGATAGCAAGTAAAGCTATACCCACCGCAGATTACGTGGTGGCAATATAATGTAGGACTGTTTGTCCGAGTCAATAAGCAGTCCACGTCGGCCGCACATGTTCTGTGCCTCGCGCTGCAGCTGCAGGATCATGGAGGACATGTCCGTATCGGCAAAACCATGCGGCGAACGTCCATGTATATAGTAGCCGTAGCCCGGCTCGAGTAGCGAAAACAAAGAGATGTTAGCCAGGCTGCAGAGATCAACGAACTTCTGGAGTGGATTGGATTGCAGCACTCGAAGCAACAGCAATTGCAACAGATATGTGACCACATACACAGCACTTATCAAGAAATAGCTAAGACCTTGAGACTTCCCGAAATGCTGGAGCAACTGAGAGGCGGCGATCACGACAAAGGCTTGAACCAAACTGGAATATCGCTGAGCACAGCTAAGGCGAATCCAGGCATTGGCTGTAAACAGAATTCGCCAGGCGGAAACGCTGCTCTCGGCGACATAGGTGCGCACGCTGGAGCAGAGCGAGGAGCTGTCCAGATTGAGGCGCTGACCCTCACAGCTGCTGCGCGGACGTTCCCAATCGATGAGGAACAGCTCCAGTTGGCTGGCGCGTCGCAGATGTACAGCGAGAAAGATGAGCTGCAGCAGGCAGGCGGGATAGATGAGCACTGCCAATCGCTGAGGCATGGAAGCCTGCAGAGCCAACAACAGCAACGCCGTGATAAGCAACGCCAGTGCCACATTGGCGGCCAGTTGAAGCAATAGCTCCAGCAAATTTATGGCCTGGCAGAGTTCGGCGCGGCGGCGTCGTCTCAGATTCTGCAGGCGGAGCAGTGCAGCCACGAAGGCCAACAGCAGCAGCAAGGGCAGAGCCAGTTCCAACAAGAGCTTCGCAGTGCCGCTTTGATTCAGTTGCTCAAAGCGGATGCGCAATTGAAATGGATATAGCTGAGTCAAGGACGCGTTCCCCGTAATTTCAATGTGACGATAGCTGAGCCTTAGCAGGGGCAGTCCCAGCCGCTGGCCAGGCTGGACGTTGTACTTCAGCTCCACTCGATCCACATATCGCAAGGAGCGGTAGAGTTGCAACTTATGGGCATCTTCATAAAGCGGTAAAATTGGATGCATTCGATTGTCCCGCGGATACGCGGAAATCAGCTGAAAGCGCTTTACTAGCTGCCATTCCTCTGCCTGCGAGCGCTGCAATGGGGAAGAACGATTAACAAACTAGGATTACGTCGCATAGTCAGATACCTTACCTGATTTTCTGCAGTAAGCGTTTCGATGAGCACAGGCAGCTGGTGTAGGAGATATGACCAGTTGCTGCTAAAGTTGAGATAGAGATTATGGTAGTTGTCATTCCCGTCTCGACTAGCGAAATCTATGAGCTGCTCCAGACTCAGCAAGCAGCTAAGCTCCGGCTGGTGCTGCTGTTGTAAGCCCAAAGTGGGTGCCCTTTGAGCTGGGCAAAGGTTAAGCTGCTCCAAGTGAAAAGGACCCCAACGCTTAAGACGTCCCGCCAAATCGTAGGTTGTGCTAAAGATTTGTAGCTCCGTCTGATTCGCCAGATGGAGCGTGGTTGTAAGCAACTCTCGCGTTGCTCTGCCCTTTTTATAGAACAGAAAGGGCTCCAGAGCGCGCAGCTGTTCGCCCGCATGGGCATATTTGATGACCACATCCGACATCTGAGTCAGCAGAAAGGGGCTGCATGGCGAGTGCTTGTCCAAGGAGTAGTGCGAGAGGACACACAGATTGGCCAGTTCTTGGCATGCACTGTCATTCCTGAGTGCCAAGCAAAAGAAGGCAACAAACTTGAGGTCCCCAAAGTGGAGCCGGCTGGCGGAGCTGGACCTCAATTTTATGGTGGTCTGCCAGAAAGCGTTGTAGTGCAAATACGGTTGTAATAGCGTGTTGGCTATGCAATAGTCCTGGTAGTGGAAATTATACGCAGCATTGCAACTGTGACAGTCGCTGCTATTGCTGCCGGAGTTCGTTTTGGTCAACACTATGGAGCCGCTTGTTGAACTATTCAGATACTGGAAGCTGCACTGTGTGGATGGCAATTGAGCTTCCGTACAGTTCTCAGAGGGCTTTGTGGCATTGCTACAGATCTCATTGCAGGTTGGCCAACGTTTGGACTTCTCGAAAACCGATATATGCCCAGCTGGACAGTGACAACTGAACTCTGAATGGGGGAGAAAGCAAAGAGCAAAGAGAGATTATAATTAGAGAGCTGTATGAGCTTGCGCATTCGGCTAAGGTTATTTGGAATGCATATACTATTTTATAAAGCATAATTAATCGCTGTTTCTACCATATTAAAAATCATATCACGTAAACTGATCTAGTTATAGACTTCAATGTGAATTTGATATACAGACAAGTTATTTGGAGCACATCCATAAGAAGAGCTGAAATACATCAGAATTCTCACGTGATCCTCATAGCAAATCGAGCCTCCCAGCTCTATAGGTAGGAGTTGCCACTCAAATGGCTTGCTTCTGTCACTCAAAGCTTAACCTCAATTGGAAATCCAACATGCAATTTTCTACTTCGTGGTAAACGCTCTAAATGCAATCTCTAAAGAGTGGTACTGCTCCCCCATCTCCTGCATCGTCATTTGTTTAATCAATAGACCCACTTACTGTCTGCAGTAGGCTGCAGCTCCTTCGTGTCTCCGTCTCCAGGCTCATTGCAGGGTGAGCATTGAAAATAGTTCAAATTGTAGAACTCATTCCTGAGACACTTCTGAGGATGTTGAAAACGAAATGTGTGTGGCGTTGGCGATGGTTTCGAATCCAAAATCGTACAGTTTCCGAGCTTAATGAAAACTGTTGTCCACAACAATGGGAAGAACCAATTTACCAAAAGGAAGCACATATTACTCAAACAATATATATGATAGTTCTTTCGTTTTCCGATGTGGGCTCAACGAATCACAAATGTGAACTGAATTTGAGCTGCAATTGCGGTTGCACGTTGGCAAGTAAACAAGTTCTCAGTGGAGTGGGTACATATCCTTTATTGTTTGCCAAAAGTTGCTATAGCTACCCAACCCCCATGCAATATGCTTATTCCACCTGTTTCAGTTGGTGGTGTTCTTTGTTTTGTTTTATTTAGTTTTTATGAACAGTTGAATGACTGACCACCACAGCAATGGGTTAATGAGGGCGTCACTTGTTACGCCTTTCGTTTTGGTTATCGCGTGCTTGACGACTTTTTTCGCCATTTGCGTGCTGTAAATTATGATTAGCTTATTTATAGTAGTTACATTTTGCACATACAAGTTATTTAGCTTACGAAAATGAGTATAATTAATTTCTAATGGATTTACATTAAGAATGGAACTTTGCTTTCTTATTTAGTTTACGATATTATATTAGATTAGGATCAGCAAATATAATATACATACAAAATTTAAGGCTGTATAAATATTTTTGTACGTAAGGTGATTATGGATAATTTATGTAATTTCAAAAAAAAACGTTTATGGTTAAGTATAACAGTTTAAACTGTAATATGCAAATTTATGATACAACCTTAAAAGTATCGGCATTATTCCCAATATCGCAAATATCCACTGGCAACGAAACAAAAATATCGATGTAACATCTCGAGCTCAAAACATCGTCTATGTTGCAATTAATCGATAAGTGTAAGTATCAACAGTCCCCACTTCCTTGCCGAAGGACAACAGAAATAGTCGGCAGACACATACAATTTTCATTTTTGTGACGCTGTTAAAGCACGGACACAATTACAATCCAATTGGACAACTAGCAATAACCGTTAGTGTTTCAAAGATGCATTGGTGGCGCCATTCCAAATAGATGCAGATGTCGCTGCACTCGACGCACCGTACATAGCCGAAAAATGAACAATTTGGTGAGTGTGTGTGCTGTGTGTATATTTGTAGATTGGTTGGGTGGGATGTGGGTGGGGTGTATAGGTGTTGGCGTGCATGTATACGATTGCCCCTGTCTGTGTGTGAAAACTAAGAGTGTTGTATTTGTGTTTGCATTTATATACGTTTGTGTGGATACTTGAAACCTGATTGCAGGAGCACGTCAAGCATTTTTATCCAGAAAATTACAAATTGGATCTCTCAGAGACAATGAAGGCGGCATTATCCAAAGGCCCAGTGGGCGGGGGCGTGGTCAATGCAGTAAGTAGCAACAACAGTAGCAGTAGCAGTAGCAGCAACATAACCAGCTCCATGGGCGGACCAACACACACCGAAATGCTACAACAGCAGCCAAACGCCGGCGTTGGCTATGTCACCGAAAAGCTCTATATGCTGCTACAGCTTTATCTGCAAAACAAGGGCTGGAACCCGAGCGCGGAACTGTTGCAGTGCTTCAGTGATCTGAAGGACAACGCCATGCTGCCCAGTGCCGCCTACTTGCAGTAAGTATAGACAATTAACAATTCAATCCAGTCAATTCATTGCTTTCCCACACAGAGTCCTGGCCAATCGACTTACTCTGGACTCACAAGGTAGACTCATATTGCGCGACAATGGAAAGATTGTGCTGCCTTTTGAGCATTTTGCCAATGCGGTGATGTTGAAGCACATGTCGGGACCGCATGGTCTGCATCTTAGTGTAGATGCCACGGTGCGCGCGGTCATTGAGTCGTACACCATTGGACGAGACCAGTTCGGTATGGAAAAGGAGTTTATTATTGAAGTGGTGCAATCGTGTCCCAGTCCGGCCTGTCGCTATTATAAGAATCACATGGGTATATCCCCCATGCCTTTTATGGAACAACAATATCCTGGCGTTAATACGCCTGACTTTTTGCAGCGCCTATCGCATCTGCCACCAAGTGCTGCCGCAGGAAGCAGCGCTACAGTTAGTTCGGCTGTTGCCAGTGCTGCTAGTGGCGTACCCAGTGGCAGCAACAACGCTGCTCCTGTCGAGATTGACTTGTCCAAATCGAGCGGCTCCAAGGTGCCGCCACAGTTGCAGCACTTAACTAAACAACAGCAGAGTAGCATACAATCGCAGCTGTCGCAAATAAGTGCGGCCGCTGCTGTCGCGCATCATCAGCAGCATCAGCAACAGCAGCAGCAACAACAGCAGCAGCAACAGCAACAGCAGCAGCAGCAACAACAGCAACAACAGGCTCATGCTCAAGCACAGGCAAAACACCAGCAACAACTGACAGCCGCATTGATTCAACAGCAAAATCGCGTGCTCGCTCAGCAGAGCCTGGAAAAGCTTGGCAATCTAAGTGCTTTGGAGAAGCAACGGGTATTCGCGCAACTCGATCCCAAGCATTTTGACCCAATGGCTGTTGCAGCAGCAGCCGCCAATTTGCAAATTCAAGGCATGATGCAGTCACAGGCAGTGGCA
Organism: Drosophila navojoa; assembly: GCF_054131105.1. Lineage (NCBI taxonomy): Eukaryota > Metazoa > Arthropoda > Insecta > Diptera > Drosophilidae > Drosophila > Drosophila navojoa. Next base: position 8,913,703 of record NC_142890.1, on the reverse strand, counting down.
GCAGCTGTCGCCTCTAACCAGCAGCAGCCCACGCCATTAACTACGACTAACTCCTCGGCAACAGTCGGATCTAGCATCGGGGCACAGGTGCATCATACGCATCATTCGTTGCCACCGCCTTCCCAATCGCCGCACTCGTCATCATCGTCTTCCTCTCACTCATCCATGGATCAGTTCACGCATAAGAATATTTCTGATTCCTTGCGGTAGCTTATCTAATCTTTACCAATTGTTCGATTCAATTTCATTGTGTACTCTCTCTCAATAGATCCAATTTGGACTCGATTGAATCAAATAAGGATCTGTTGGCGCTGCATAATGGCGCCTGGGCCAGTCACGATGCCAACCGGATCGATCACATGACAGTTGGGCAGGACAAGATTGTGCGCATATTTTCAGAGCTAATGCGGAACATGTCACGCATGAAGACATACATACGGCCTTCCATGTGTAAGCCCTACGGCAAGCAAAGCGAGAGTCTGCAGAAGAGTAAGTGAATCTGATAATTTATCAACTACTTAGCTGAAATATTTATTATTCCTCTACAGCTCTCATGGATACCATTCAGATCGTGCAGACGTTGCGCAATTGCTTACCGGCACCCCACATTCCTGTTTCGTCTTGGAAGAGCGAAAGCGAGGGTACTGTCGGTGTGGGTGTAGGCGTGGGAGTGGGTGTGCCACAAGGTATGGGTATGAATACGCTTGGCTTGCAATCCAATCGAACGGATAATCTGCACTGAATTGGATTGTAAAGCTCACAATCGAATCAAAATTAAATTACATTAGGTAATATCTTATATTCCTGCGATTCCGAGCATAATACAGTATTTACATAGAATAGAATTTCATCTTTATAGGCTTGGCTCATGGTTTTCCAATTACCTATTATGTGCCATGTTTACCACAAGACTTGATTTCATTTCAATATTTGACTGATATTTTATAACACAATGACACTGGTAGAAAGTTGTGTGTCTCCCATCGTTTAACTAGTGTCATTATGTCATTAGAATTATGCGCTTAAATCCGGCTAGAGTCTTAGATTAAGCTGCAATCCCTTGAGCTATCCATACTTATAAGATTTCGTTATTTTGTTTTGTAATTCGATTATTTTGGTATTTGATTTGGCATGAACAAAATTGACGAAGCATATGAATTCAATTGGCAAAAAGTCTGTGATATTTAAATTATGTTTAAAAAAGCACATTAACGAAACAAAAACAAATCTAAATTTAATTAATTTTTAGCTGTCGGCCCTTTGTTGTGTAAACTACAATTTCCTTTGTGCAATATTACAAGGTGTCTAACTATCTATTCTTAATCACTTTTGTGCAATTGACAACGTTTCACTCATATCAGCAGCGCGCATAGAATTAAAACGACTCAACAATATAAGAAAGGCATCCGGCCTATACTACATAATAAAATGTATTACATATGAAGTATATACATACGTATTAAGAAACATACATACAATTACTTAAGATATTTTGCTATATTGTGTCGTCGGCGGTTGTCACGTAGAAAACGTATAGAAGAGAGTGGAGTTGTATTACTTTATAAGCAGAAAGTGGGTTGTAATTCGACTACATACATTCATACACATAAGCTAATCTTATATTTTATTCCATGCTCATACATTGAAATAACCAATTATTATCAAACATACAGTATTAACCAGAAATAAAGACACTTGTAAACCTTTAATATTTGCCTAGCTAAAATAAATATATTTAAATAAACATTACAATATCCCTTAAACTTCACCTGTGCAATACAATTCAAATATTAGATGTATTCCATTTAGAATTTTGTACGTTAGTAGATTTTCAATTGTGCGCTCAGCTTGCATCGCGTAGTTGGCAACATTGACATTGGCCATTGTTGCTTTCGGAAAAACATCGATAGTTGCATAATTTTAGAGTTCACAAACATCGCAGTAATCATTATTAATCGATATATACAATCGATATCAACTTCCCTACCGTCTGTGCTTGTGCACTGCGTTTTTCGTTGATAATTTTTTAAAATTAAGTTTTAACGTATTTATTTAGTAATTTATTCGTTTAAAATAGTTGCAAGGTGCCCAATAACCATTCAGCAACGTTATGCTTTTTATTTTGAGTAATTTTTTGCGCGCGTTTCGTGTGAAAATGTGAAAAACATTGCCGATGGTATTGGTAATTGGAGAACGTTTTTTCTATTATTTTATCTCCTCCTCTTCCGCTTCGTTTTGTGTCGTGCTACGCTCTTTGTACTCCTGCTCGCTCTAATCATATGCCCGTCATTTGTGAAGTTGTGTGAAAGTAAATAACAAAATATGTGGCGCATTTCTAAAATAAAATTGCGGTGTAAACGCATGGATGGCTACAAAAAAAAATAATTGTTGAGTTTCCAACAACATAAGATGATAGCAGACGCTCCCCCAATACGGTGCCGAGCTGGCATATTTAGGTACGCGACGCCGTCAACTTGTGCGATAATCAACGGCCGCGCACTGCTCAGTGTGCGCAAGGAATTTACAACAACAAAAACAATGTTGTTTTGTGCGCGCTTAGAGAACAATAATGAAATGTGAAACTATAGCTTTACAGTTTTACTGATACGAAGTCAGCTCGATGAATACCTAATAAATTTCGTTGTGGACTACGCAGCATCTTAAAACATATGGCAATACATATGTGTATGTATGTATACGTCCGAAGTCCAATAGGTCGTGTTGATAACCATATTTGTGATTATGCGTAGAATTTTTAATGTTTATAATTTTTTTAATTCGTCAAAGAATTGTTTTTAAATTATATACCGGCTTGTTGGTTATATAAGTAATTATTGTTGCAATGCTATCTGTTGAATGCAACTAAAAACTATGAATTGTTCATAACCTAGGACACATTCCATAGTGTGCCTGTTGTTGTTGCACATAAAGCAACCAAGCATGTAAATTTAAACGTACGCTTAAATTAAAAATTAAACAAAATGGCAGTTGGAGCACGCAGCAATGTTCTTGGGTGTGAGCGCCGGACACTCGCTCAGAGAGCGACAGAGAAAGAGAGTGAGAGAGAGAGGCAAGCGAGTGAAGTAGCGAGTGTTGCTCGTGTCTTGAGTTAACGTGGAAAGTGTTTGCCTGTGTAAGAACATGTGTGTATGTGTATGTGTGTATGTAACAGAGTGTGGAGTAAAAAGATGGAGCACAAGATATATAAAAACAAAATGCAAGCGTTTAATAACAAGAACAAGTGCAAAACAAATATGAAATTATAAAACTTAAAAAGGTTTCTTGTCTTTCTTTCGTAATTTAGAGTTTCTCAACAGCAGTGAAAATAACTGCTGTGTGCAGCAACAGTGACGACAAATGTGTGTAGATGTGTGCGTGTGCATGTATGCTGAAAGAAAAACAACACAAATAAGAAAAAATAAAATCGAAAAGGAACAGAAACAGAGAAATTATATATTTAAATACGGAAATTAATGTAAAGTGTAGCGAATACAAAACAGCATAACTAATGTACGGCGTAAAAATGCTGCAGCTACTGCTGGTACGGCTGAAAAAATGACCGATGAGCGCAACGGTAACGGCAATAAGAGCAATATTAACAGCAGCAGCAACAACAATAGCAGTCCAACAAGCGTTGCCAGCCACAGCAGTAGCAACAGTACAAGCAGCAACAGCAACAGCAACAACGATCGTTTAATTGCAGAGGCGGCTGCAAAATTTTTACTCAAAAATGGTATAAACGGCACAAATACAGCAGCAGCAGCCGCAGCAGCCACACTGCTAACAGCAGCTGCAGCTGCTGTCACATTTCAACTGCCTGCCGCACCAGAACTGAAGCCAACAACGTCTGCAACAGCAACAAACGCAACAAATTCAGCTACATCTTCTTCAACAGCAACATCAACATCCAATGGCACCTCGCCCACATTATCATCAACTAAAACAAACAGCAGTAGCAGCTCAAGTCTCACTATGGCGACGGCCTCTGCTACCGCTCTCATTGCCGGTGGAGCAGGCGTTGCAGCTCCAAAGGCGCCTGTCGATGTTATGTCCGGCGTGCTGGACTATAGTGCATTAAATAGTCCCAGCGCGACAAAGAGCAGCAAATTTGTGGGCACAGGCAACGGCAGCAGTAGTTTTGATATGGGCAGGCATCCAATATCAATGCACAGCAATAACAACATGTCCGGCTGTGGAGGCCGGCTCCAGTTTTTTAAAGGTTGGTAAATTGTTTGTATTTTGTCAATAGATCATTTTGTTGCCTCTCATATTGCGTTCATCTAACTAACGGAAATATTTGATATTTTGTATTTCAGAAGGTAAATTCATATTGGAACTGGCACGTGGCGATAAAGGCAGCTGGGTATCAGTACCGCGTAAGCCATTCCGCACACCATCGGCAGCGACTTCGGCCACGGTAACGCCCACATCGGCAGTGACAACAACGTATCCAAAGAATGAAAATTCCACATCATTAAGCTGTAATTATTAGACGACTTTACTAAGATAGAGTACCATTTAAACAATTTATGTTTTCAGTTTCGGATGACAATAGCTCCATTCAGTCATCACCTTGGCAGCGTGACCAACCCTGGAAGCAAACGCGACCGCGTCGTGGCATTTCCAAAGAACTGTCGCTCTTCTACCAGCGTCCTAGGCACCATGTGCTTAGCCAAAGTGCACGACAAGCTGCAATGCGTAAACGAAGGCGTCCCTACGAGCCAACAATTTCAACTGAGAATCATCAGTCAATCTTTGAGCGCGTTTCTACGCAGGAAAATGGCGATGAAACGCTTAAACCTATAGAAACTGAAACAAAGACACCCGAAGTGCAGTCGGATGAGATTAAATCGGAGGCAATCAAGGAGGAGTTGACTGAGAGCAAGATGGAATCGAAGGCAAAGCCGTGTTCCAGTGACAACAAAGACTCGAATGTCTCAACAGCGAAAGCTGAGGCAGCATTAGAGAAAATGAACACAAGTGAAGATGAGGATGCTATGTCGGTGACAGTGGACGATGGGGCGGCTGCAGCCTGTGATGGTTTGGTGAACGGCAATGCGAGCGAAGTAAATGGTGATCCCAAAGCACACACTAAGTGTGAGACGGCCAGTGAAAAAGACTCAAGAAAAACAGGAGCACCAACAACAAAATCAACAACGACGATGACAGACATAAGACTTAAAAAGCAGAAACCCAGAGCCAAGCTCAATAGCATCATACAGAAATTAATTGACGGCGTGCCTGCGCGCCTAGAGCAATTGTCAAAGACACCAGCGACGGGGGCGGCAACAGCGTCAACTGTGGTTTCAACAGCAGATCGCATCAGCAGCAACAGCAGCGGTGGCGGAGCCATCGGTAGTCTAAGTCACTCTTTGGCGCATAAGGTACGAATTGCTATTCATTAGTCAACAATTTTTATTTATGTGTAACCAATTGCACTTGTATAATTGACTTCTATCGTTGCCTAATACATGTTGTTTCGGTCTTTTAGGTTTCGCCGCCATCGTCGGCAGCGGCTGCCAGCCGTCTAGTCGAATATCATCATCATCAACATGTGTCTCCACGCAAGCGCATTCTGCGTGAATTCGAGAAGGTATCGCTGGAGGATAACAATGGCTGCGTCAACAATGGTAGTGGAGTTGGTGGCGGGATTAGTGGCGGCGCTGGGGGAAAACGTAGCCGTGCAAAGGGCAGCACGGCAACAAGTGTAGTGGCCCCCAAATCCATGCCCATCAATTTGGCGCCGCCACAGGCTAAAGTTTTGGCAACGCCAACAACTTCAACGACCTCAGTAGCAGTAGCAGCAGCAGCTGTAGCAACGCAACCGACTCGACTGAATAGCTCATATAGCATACACTCATTATTGGGTGGCAGCGGTAGCAGCTCCTCCAAGAAGAGCCATGACCAGCCGGCCGCAATAATTAGCAACGTGCACAATCAGCATCACCATCATCACTCATTGTACGCCAGTTCCGCCAACTACCCACGCTCGACGCTCAATTCACCCAAGTCACCGGAAATGGGAGGCAGTAATGGGGGTAAATCGCCGTCACATGCGGCTAGTAAGAAGCAACGTTCACCTCCTTATGCAGCTGCCGGATCACCGTTACCTATCGACTATGGACGACGCACACCGCCAGATAGCTATAAGTTGGCACAAGCGCACGCACAGCAGCTACAGCATCATTCCTTCTATGCTCCATATGGTGGCGCTACTGTTTCGCCGCACATTCCACAGACGGGTGGTGGTTCCGGCTCACGTGATTTGCTGTCACCGCCTCGGTCTTCCAGCGCCTCGCCACGGGAGCCAGCAGCAGCTGCTGGTGCTGCCACTACACCGCACCGCACAGTGCCCAAAAAGACTGCATCGATTCGACGCGAATTCGCCTCACCTACTGCCAGCAATAGTAATAGCAGTAGCGCGGCCAACAGTTGCCCCTCGCCAGGCGAGCGCAGCACTTCGTCCCCGGAAAGGCGGCATCTTCAATTGCAACGTGGCTCGCCTAGCGCTGTTGCTGCAGCTTCTGGTTCGCCATTACACTACTACATGTATCCGCCAACGCAGCTGAATGGCAGTGGCACGGGTAGTCCACATGGAATAGCGCCGAATGCAACGCCCACGACAAGCAGCGCCGCGGTTGCCGCAGCTGCTGCCGCGGCTGCTGCAGCTGCATACATTCCATCGGTAGTCTCGCCCTCTCTCTACCATCCTTACATATCGACGCTTGCCGCGTTGCGTCACAATCCGCTGTGGGTGCAGCATTACCAGGCAGGTGCATCGCCACTATTGCCGCCACCGCCTCCGCATCCACATTCGCATCCACAGACGAGTAGTGCGGCTGGAGCACGATTATCACCACAATCGCCGTATCATCCATTTAACTATAATGGTGTTAATGCGGCCGCTGTGGCAGTCGCAGCGGCTGCGGCAGCTTCTGCTTTTGGGCAGCCAACATCGAATCCGCATTTGGGACATCCAACGCATCCAGGGGCTTTGGGACACCATAATACGCCGCCTACACATTTGGCCGAGCACAGAACGCATACGCCAAAACTGACTGATATCTGTACTGATCAAATGTCTGCAGCGTCCAGTCATCGCACCACTATCTCCAGTTTACCGGCAGGCTCAAGCGTGCCCGTAACGTCTGCAGGTACAACGCAAGGTGGTGGTGGTGCAGGCAGCGGCAGCACTATTAACTCAGTACAATCCGCAATGTTTCAAAATAGTAGTCTAAGAAATGAACTAAGTTCAGGTGAGCGTAATTGAGTGATATATAAAGTTAAAATATTAAAACTAATTATAACATTAAATTCCAGACTTACCACTGAATCTGTCAAAACACTGAGACATTCGCGTTCACTCCACCATCCTCCTAGCCCCATCCATCCCAGCAGTTTCAGTGTGCGTTTGGGCAAACCCTCGAGTTAAGTACATTATTGCACTAGTAGCGCTTAAGACGACATTCAAACAACACTACACACATAAAACTTATGGATAAGTTCGCTGCTATTTATTAGTTGTAACTCAATTGTTTTGCATTAAGATAGCTAGGGTTTATTTTAAGGCCGAGAGACAATTTAAACTACAAAGAAGAAAGAACAACTGCGAGTTTTTCTATACAAATTTTAAAATGTTTTCAAAACCGTTCCAAAACCCGTTAGGAATATAATTAAAATACACTTTATTTGGCCAACATATTCAATAACCAAACTTATGAATAATATTATATAAATATATATATTTTTGTATATTCCCATAGGATGCACGTCTTAAAGAATCTCAAAAAATATTTAAAGGCCATTATTTCAATGTCAGGGTACAAAATGAATTTTGTTTAAACTGTTCATTGAGTAGGTGGACCTAAGATTTTTTTTTATCAAAACATTTCCTTGAAACAGACTGAACTTAAAATTTTTAGAAAATGAAAAAAAAAGCGGTAATAAATTTAACATAAGACACTGCATCTTAATTTTGTATGTATGTGTGTATGTGTAACAAAACATTTTGAAAATAAGAAAGAAAAAACTAAATAAAAAACAAATCAGATTTTTAAAGAATGCGTGTGCCTTTGAACATGAAAATAAAACTAGGAAGTAAAAAAGATAGTAATTTACTACAATACAACTAATTACAAATGAAAACATTCACACATATACAAAACAAGCAACGTTATTCTAAAAAGCATACTTAACTGTATAAAAAGGTCCATAATACATATGTAAATTGAAAATAGTTGACATTCGATTTTATATTAAGTCCTGGCCATTTTTTTTCAATAAGAAATTTGATGCAATAGTTTTAAAACTGAATCTAATCCATTATATATTGTTAAATGGATATGTAACAAAATAGTATTTCTTATTTTGCTATGTTTTCATTTGATATTTACAATAATACAACAAAATATTACCAATTCGAATTAATTAATTGGATAGTCTAAGACAAAAGCTTGATCAAGCTTATCTTAAACATTTCAATTGATAGAATGAAAAATTATCCATTATGGCTGCACTTAATATAAAGTGGTTGTTTTGCCAACATTAAATCAAAATTGCTAAAATGTACAAAAAGAATGCTAAGTCTACATATACTGAAAATATTTACACACAAGAAACACAGACCTAAATTTCGTACAACTGAAACTAATACAAATAATTAACGAAATGAATATATATTCCTAAATCTAAAAAGACAAAAAATATTTCTCATATTTTCTAAATTATTTATAAAATACAAATGACTATTTATATGTTATGCTATAAGTAAAAATAGTTGTAATATTTGTAAATACAGTATTTTTACACCGACAACAATGTAACAACAACAGCAACAAAATGAGTAAATAGATTACCCATATATTTAATATAAAAACTATTTTTTTAAAAGGATATTAAATTCATATACTGATGTATACACAATAATAAAACCTAAACGATTCAAACCCCAAAATTATTTTTAACTGAACGTTAACACTCTTTTACAGTTAACGTTAGTTTCATAAAATAAACACAAATAACTTAAAATTTCCATAAATTATTATTCAGCCTAGGGTTTACTATTTTGTTAAAAGTATAGTGTTGGCACTGTGTACAACGTTTTTGTTTGATAAAAATTGTATCCCCTTCCTAATTAATTTTCGTCAAATTGTTTATATGTAGAACGCTGGCAACGTTTGTTTAAGTGTACTGTGTGCATTTAAGATGTTGATTGGCGAGGTTTCAAACACTAAAAACGCGAACCTAACTGAAAAACGCGCTATAGGGTTATATAGTATAGTAAACTTATATTGAATATTTCTTCGTCTATATGGTCAAAAGATGAGTGTAAAGTAAACCAGAAACAAAACTAGTTTTAAACAAATAATATATTTTATATACATGCATAAAACTGAAACTGAATTATTGATGTCAAATAAAATTTATACTAAATGAATTTTATATAGTTTTAATTTGTGAATATTGTGTGGACAAACACATTAATCTTAAGGTAAGTAGCCGAAACTTAAATTGTTTTCAAAAGATAACTCTTTCCTAATAAAAAACAATATTTTCTTGGTGTTGCATACAGTCTATCAAAGAAGCACATTTTTATTTATTTTTGTTATTTCGATTAAAGTATACATCATTTATTTATGTTATCTGTCGTAATATATGCTTGCATATATTTATAAATTACCCGGCATATTTATTATTTCCCTCTTTTGTTGTTTTTTATGTTTGAATGTAATTAGTTATTTTGAATTGCTTTTATCATCCAGACACATATATTATCTTAATAAAATAAACATAGGGTTACAAAAAACCAAAAACTGTCAATGCAGCAATTAGAAAAATTGGAGTATAATATAATAGCTTATCATTAACAAAAAGCCTAAAGGTAAATACATATTTTAATAGGATACATTCGTGATAATTTTTGTAGTTCAGCGCTGTTGTAGATTCAGTCGCTCAAAATCCAGGTAAGTTAAAGACAAAAATTTGGGACAACAGTTTATACAATTTGATAGGGAAATAATCAAGTTCTTGTTGAAGCAATTATGGAGACAGTCAACAGTATATATGGCCTAACATAGTGAACACATGATTTTTAACTTAGTTGAATGATTTATCAAAAATTGTATAAATTTTTCAGAAAATAACCAACGATCAAAAGAATAAGGAGCACTTAACAAAATGTTTCAAAAAAAAGGATGGTCGAAGTTAAAGTCCAGTTTAAATAGATAATTTAAATACATTATATTCTGATAATATTAATTGTTTTAGGGTAATATCGAATTAATGACGTTTTCAATCTAAGGTCGCATGACACATCACTTTTACAATTGCGACCAGACCTATCGCTTCTGTTTGCTTATGCATTTGCAAAAACAGTTCTAGATATTTCGGCTAATGATAATTCTTATTTTATGCTTATATTAAATACACACTTTTGCGTGTTCCCAATCAATTCATAATATACAGCATTTGCATTCTAATTGTATGCTGTGTTCAGAACATTATTTGCCGTACTTAACTGACTACCTGTTCCACGATGTAAATCACTCCGACCGACAATGGTCTAATATTACAAACAAAAAGAAGAAAAAAAAAAAAAACAATAAGTCGTTTTTGCAGTTAACACAGGAAAAAATGAGTTTACAAATAACAGTATCAATAATAATATGCATATCGATCAAACAATACAAAAAGTTACACGCTTACTTTAAATATATATTAATAGGATACATTCATAATCATATTTTATATGGGCGTAGAATCTCTTCTCAATCAAAAGAACGTAAATTCATTGAACAAATTCTACAGGTCGACAAGAAAACATTACAGAAATTATAGAAATAAAGCACTTATGGGGCGACAGAAGCGTATGGTCTGTTATAACTTATTAGCTGTGTAAGTGTGTGTGGGTGTTTATGTGTATCTTGACCTTATATAGTGAACACATAGTTTTGAACTTTTTTCGTGGTTGTATTATATAAAAAAATTGTACTACGCCTCATCCGAAAACGTAAACATAGAAATGTAGACCGATAAGATACAGGAGCTGCAGATACTGAGGGAGTGCTTATGTCTGTGTGTACTCGCTACTACAAATTTTAGTTGTAGTTCACTGTTTGTTGTTTTTAGAGAAATTGTGTGAGGCCCAATTGAGTGACGTTTTCCATGAATTGGCTAAAGCATCACTGAATTTCGCTTGGAAATGTTTACGTGCATTTTCCTCCGTGTATTCCAGCACCTGTTTAAAAACACATTAGATACGTACGAGATATAAGGGACTTATACTTACCAAAGTCTCACGTAAATAGTTCAGGTCCTTCTCTGAGGATAGTTCCGGCAGTCCCGTTGAAATCATCATTGAGAATAGCGATAAAATAAGGCAACCATGTTTGCGTAATATTAAAAATGCCTAAATGGTAATTCAAAAATAATATCTTAAGTTTTTGATAACAATCTAATCTAATGCTGTATTTCAACTTACGCGCTCACACAACTCCTGGAAGTAGCAAAACTCCTTTGCCTCGCGGTCAATACAACCTTTGTTGATGACGTAAACAAAGTCGTGGGTAAGCACAAAGGGCACACGTTCGCGTCGCACTCCGAACTTCTCTTTAAAGTGACCCAAAATATGGCCGAAGTCAATATGGAAGAGCTATAAATGGTGAATCAGAATTATTGTTGTGTCCTGTAAAGTAAACTGATTCACTCACCTGTCCGTTACGCTTGACCATAATATTGTCTGAATGACGATCGGCGACGCCCAACACGTAAGTGGCAACGCAGTAGCCTGCACAGCTGAGCGTGAACTCGTTGATGGCTTTGTTAAGTTTCTCGGGCGCCTTATTGTGCTCCTTGAGCCAACTGTAGAGCGAACCCTTTTTAAAGGGTGATGTTGCCGAAAACATGCCCTTTAACTTCTGTATATTAGCTATTGTCTCTGCATGACGAACCACCTCAATCATGCCCAATCGTTGTTCCATGCTGATGCAGTTGTAGATATTCATTCGCAAATCCAAACTATAAGAAACAACTTTCGATTAGTAAAAACACCCTTAGATAGTTGCTAAGCTTAAATGAAAACGAACCCTTCACGTTTCCACAACTGATCCATGACACGTAACATTTGCAGTGTAAGCATGTCCTGGCGCAGATCATCGCCATTTTTAAATATGATATACACATCATTGGCCGTCTGATCCACGTTTTCGAATACTACCCAGAGCGGTCGCATTTTGCTATCCATGACCTTACATTTGTCGGGTGTGACTCGCCTGCATCTAAAGCTTGGGTTTAAAGGGTTTTGTATATTTTGGAAGACGCCGTTGTTGTGTTCGTTGCGGAGAAATTTTTGCAATTCGGTGCGTACTTTCTCCTTACTGCCCTTTTTGGCTAACACGGAGCCCACCCTTAATTTTTCTAACACCTCGAGTTGTTTTCGCAGTGGCTTCACATGCTGATTACAGCCTTTAAGGTAAGCTTCCAGAAGTAGACCAAACCGTGTCTGCATGCAGGGCGTATACATTTCGGACCGCAGATGCCAGAAAAAGTAATGCCCAATCCGTTGGTTCCGCAGAGCTCGTTCCAGCAAAAATATTACCAAATCGTTTACCAAATACGATTCGTGCTTTATTGCCTGTACCAGTTGTAATAAGTACAGCAACAGTTCCTCATCTCTGCAAAATATTATTAATATGTAAGAAACCTATATTCTACAGAGTCATAGAATACTCACTTGAGATTATGCAGACACTTGATGGCGAATCCACGCACTGCTGGATCTGGATAGGCATAGTCTAGCAATTCCAGTGAGCGTTCAATGGATATAAGCGGCCACATCTTGAGCAAATAACAAATATCAGACACATCATCGCGATCTTTCCAGTACACGCATTGCAACAATACAGACAAATCTTCTGGAAAATCGCGCAAAATGTCGTTTCTGCAAAATAAAATTCGTTTTTAGTTTTTTGACGATAAACGAATGAAAAACTTATCCCAACTTACTTATGCTCCCATATGGTATTGCGATCCTGATCAACCATTTCATAAATTTTGTCTTTGCCCGAATAATTCGCCAATAGGGCACCAAGCTCCTCTGTATTAAGCAGTTGTTTATCACGATTAGAGTACGCCCGTTCTGCTGCATATTGTAGAACTTCATCCTCGCTGGGATAACAGATAACTTCGTCGTTGCAATTTTCATTGGCGCCTTGGTGGAATGTCAGATGCACCATGGCACAACCGTCTATGCGTGGATTTGACTCGACAGTGCCCAGCGGATAAAACACATCATCCGACTGTATATCATCTGCATAGGTCCAAGTGTACAGTGTTTGACGTCCCTTACGCAACTGCCCTTTATAATCAAAAACCGTTGTATTGACCCAGGCCAATGGATTGTTGTTGTAAAAGTCGTCCTTGAGCGTGCTGGTATTATTAGACGATTTCTTCGAGCGCGACATTTTGGTCACCTCGAATACCACAATACACAGACGCGTCATTCGTGGCAGGTTGCGCATTTGAATATCAAATGTCATGACGTTTTCATCAAACTGAAAGTCCTGCGAATTGCCTTGGCTAGGCGCATCGACGGTGCGCTGCGAGCACAATTTGCGCTTTCCATGATAGAGGCCAACATGGACGCCAACTTTAAAGGCTCGAGCACGATCGAAGTTGACATTAGTGACGCCATGCATTGTTAATGTGAAGTTCACATTCTCCAAATTCCATATCACATTACTGGGCTCCAATGGGATTTGTGCGATTTGATTATTTGGATTTGGGGTCTTCTTTTGACTCAAACTTTTCTCATTGTAGTGATTGATGTAGCACTCGAGCCGCAGTACCGACTGCAGCACCACATTTGGCACGGCTGCATCGGAGAGCGTTTCTTGTATGTACAGGAATTGTATCAGCGGATGATCACCAAACAGATACTCATCACGGCCGCTCACTTTGAGTATATAGTCGGAGGCGCGATCGTTAATCTTCATCTGTGAACGGTTCATCTTCTGAAGCGTGCTTTCGATCAATGTGAGCGGGGTATCATGCTCCAGTACGGATAGTGTGAATGTGCTCTGATCATTCTCGTTCTTGACGGCAATCAAAAATGCTGAGCTTGGATGACGCTGTCGTATTAGTTCTGGCATGGCTGTCGAGTTGGCAAGCCGCAGTGGATGTTCGTAGAGCAATCGCTGTTGCCACGAATATCTCGATCGCTCCAATTTTATTTCATCGGACACTTCTGTCACCTTTGCGCGAAAATAATCTACCTCAGGAGAGCCTTGAGTGTTTTGACGATCGAACGATGTGCCAATAATGTTGTTAACCATTTTGGTTAGCTCATAGTCGCTGGAAAAGGTGGTCGTGTCGCTGCGCTCCCTAAGACTAAGCAAGCCAAAGTACGGCTGGACCTCGAACAGACGCTTCGTCTCGTCCGTATATGGTTCGATCGTATAGGTTGAGATGCCACATATTTGATAATCGCAGGCATCCTTAATCATATAGCTCAATGGTAGGTATCTAGCCTGTGCCAATATGTCCTCTTTTACCTCTCGAATGGTGGCCGTGGACTTGGCGTGCAAATATATCGTCGAACCATTAAAAACTAGGCATGTTAGATAGACAGTATCCGGCGGATCGTACTTCCAGAGATCAATTGAGAATTCGCTGAACATGTATGTTTCATTGGAGATATACAGTGTATCGCCCATGTCTGTTTTTTTCTTTTAAATATATATGTATTTGTTAAAAGTAATTTAATTTATATATAAGAGTAAAATACTCTATCTGGCTCTCTTTGTTGCACTCTTGATCGTTCGCTTGTCTTTTAATCGTTTCGCATGCAGTTTCGATTTTGTTGCGCCTTATTATCACAAGTTTTTCCTTTAATTTTTGTTGTTGTAACTTGCACACATTTTAGGTGCATATTGTTTTTGTTTCGTTTGAGCCTTTCCATTTAAGCGTTGGTCTTCTCTGTAGGGGAATAAAATCAAAAGGTGGCATTGAGTAATTGCAAAAGCAAACAGATGGAAATAAGTCGCCCACTTTGATAAGATGTGGCAATAGTTAAGACTTTCTAATGGAAAAGTTTGAATCGGTTTAAAATCGGTTCAATGCGGTATGCGCCGAATTCTTATATGGAATTTTATATACAATAGCAATTTAATGATATTAATCGTAAACTTAAGCATCAAATGATAGATTAATAAATTAAAATATTAAATTTGCAGTTAATAACGAAAGAAAGACTCGAAAAATTTAGAAATTTTAGTTAGCCGTATGGATTAAATAAAGCTCCAGAAGATTGACTTTATATTTAGTATGAATCATACATTATAACTACAAATATGCACAGCGGGGAAGTGTAGCGGCGGTGTCGGCGGCGTCAGCGGCAATGGCGAATAAGCAAAAATACGTAATCCAAATCGTATGACGAAGCTGGCATACTCTACGTGGTATAATGCTATAATTCATAACTACTATTGGCTAATTTTTAGTATTATCATTAATATAGTTAAGATTAAAACTCTAATTCCCGTTGAAGGCCAATGTTGTTGACCCCATATTTGCGCACTTTCATCATTGACGTGCCTAGGCACAACACAAAGCGGTTGTACTTCACACGAGTTAGGGTAAGTTATTAAGTTACGCGGCACGGCCTTTGGCATCGGAGTCTCATCTCTAAGTCGCGATGCTTAAATATTATTAGTGCATTGAAAAACAACAAAACGCAATTAATGTTTACAGCTGATTAATTTCTAATATATTTCAAACTTTTCCATTTGTTTTTACTGTTGTTTTTATTACCGAGTCTCTCTTTACACACACACATATATACACACACGCATATAAGCATGTACATATATATTTTTTGGGTGTGCGCTGCGCAAGCCTGCTTGTTGTGACCCGTCCGACAATGGCCGCGCGTTTATTAACACAAATTACTGATGCAGCGCAAACAACGCAATCAATACGTTAATAACTTATTTTTAAAACTTGTAATTCTTTTTATTTTGATGATTTCTTCTCTCCTTGTTTACTTGTTGAAAGAAGTAGTGCTGCATAGGGCCCTTTTTTTCAACGACGGCGAGCTGTACAATCGAAACGATAACGATAAACTTAACGAATGTACCATGGTTGTTTCAGCCCTGGTACAAAAGTAAATAAACAAAGTGAAAAGTTCGCAAATCAAACAGCGAAAAACTTGGTAAAAAAAATTGCGAAAAATGTGAAAATTTTCTTTTAGATAGTTTAAGTGACTTGCAGCGTGCTGTGCATCATACACTTGCTGAAATAAGACGCAAGACCTTTTATGTGCCTAGGCTATGGAACATAAAGATGACTCTGACGAGGGTAAGTAAAAGTCAATAAACTTGCATCGCCACAGGGTGGCTATCAACGCTATAAATGTCAAATAGGCGCGAAAACTATAATTTTAAATATAAATAAATGAAAATTTGATACACAGAGTGACAAATTTGCCAGATTTGGTTCCAGAATTCTCACTCGAGCTCTGCAATCGGATTGATACTTGATCCACGCACATACATATACATATGCGTAGTTGCATATGTATGTTTGTTTACATTGAGCAAAGTAAACAAATAAATGCACACCTGTCCACCTGTCTACCTAACCATGACCCATACCCAATGTGCAACAGTTGTTTGTGGGATTTGTGTGTCTTGCGCACTGTGTGCAACGACTTCAATGAATGAAATGTTGGCTGAACCGGACACCAGACGACGAGTCGCGACGTTGACGACAAATGAATCGATTTTCCAAGGCGACTGACAAGCCAATCGTTGGCTCAGTTACAGTTTGAACAGCTCCACGCACGGTCGCTCGATGGCTTAAGCATATAATTTATTATTTTATTCCTTTTGAAAGCTGGAGTCAGGTTATATAAGAATGTCTTGGAAGTTTATCGAAGGCCCTAAGCCTGGCACCGAAACAGCTTTGGATGCCTGCGACTATTTTGTCGATGAGGTCATTGAGAATTCAGGTGGAATGGGTGCGGCACATACCATGCAAAGCCATCGACCATATGGAGCCTTAATTATTCAATTTCCTTTGTGTCTTACAGATGCGCGCGAGGAGGTGCGTCAGATAAAGCATGGCGAGCTGCGTGCGGCGGTTAGCGCTGGAGATGAACGCACAGTGCGAGTCCTCCTCGAGGCTCTGGGGAGAGAGCGGCAGATTATTGTAAACGTGGCACCAGCCGGTGCCAATACTCTGCTTTATATGTAAGTTAAAATTGCAAGACATTACGATGAAAGTTATGTAAGGCAAGCGTGAACTATCAATCAACTACGCACGTGGAAGCCCCAGAATGGATTATATTTTACAGCGTGGCCTCTAATAATTCTCCCCACTACTTGCAGTGCCAGTCAATCAGGCTTTGAGAGCATCACACAACGATTGATTGACGCTGGTGCGGATGGACGGTCCCACGCGGTGACTAAGTATTCGCCTCTTTATGCAGCCGTGCACAATGGTCATTATGGCATAGCGAAGCTAATGCTGGAACGCTTTCCGGAGCTGATACAACAGGCAACTGTGGAGCGCTGGCTACCCTTGCATGCGGCCTGCATCAATGGGCATATCAAGATGCTGGAACTGATAATAAACTTCCCATATCCCGACTACCTCTATCAAACATATCGTGATGAAGAGGGGCAATGGGAGTGGCGCCTGCCCTTCGATGCGAATGCTCAAGATGTGACTGGGCAAACCAGTCTCTACATAGCCAGCTTGCTGGGAAACAAGCAATTGCTGAATGTGCTGCTCAAGTGGCAAATACGTTGTCGGCGTACCTTGAGTGACGATTCAGCCAGCTCGACAACGGGTCAGAGTACGCCCATAACACCGACGCGCAAGCGTATCTCGTTTGGAATACAGGCAATCATGTCTAAGCTGCATATTTCCGGCGAGGGCGAGACGCTCGAAGCTCAACCCACTCAGGAACAGGAGTCGCTGAGATGTCCACTCCATATCAATTTGCTGTGTGGGGCGGCACGTGAAACAGCGCTTCTAGCAGCAGTTCGCGGAGGGCACTTAGATGTGGCGCAAGCGTTGCTGCAACATGGCGCTAATCCAAACATTGTAGCAAAGCCCGTAGAGGATCACAATGATCCAAAGTGCAGCGAAGAGATCTATGGCCTAAGCAACATGCCCATCACCGAGGCATGCAAGCAACGCTCTCTGGCCATGCTGGATCTGTTACTAAAGTTCGGTGCACGCGATGATAATGGCACGGCGATAAGTGTGGCCATTGCCAGCGAGGATGAGGCGTTACTGAGTCGCTTGTTGGCTCGTCGCGTGCATCCTGACTCGGACTATAAGATTAATAAAAAAGGACTGCCCACACCAGTAGAAGTAAATGTGTTTCAACCCTCCGCCAGCAATATTTCGTATAGCGCCATGTTTCCTAACGTTCCTACGATCATTGACTGGCATAGCGTGAATATGAATGTGCAACTGCCCTTTGTGCGGATTGGCTGGCTGGTAAGTGGGGTGCTCCAATTGAATCCCAAGCTTAGTTCGCACCCCAGGCTGAACGAGGTAGCGCTAACAGCCATCACTCGAATTGATTTCTCACATAATATTTTAACCAGCATTCCGCCGGAGCTGTTTAACCTAGTTAGTCTCAAGTGAGTGTTTAATTGTAAACTGTTAAAGGAATTTAATTAACGATTTATATCATTTAGATATCTGAACATTGCGCAGAATAAGATCGCAGAGCTACCGGAACCCCTAGGCAAGGCGTACAACTGTCCCGTATTGGATGAGCTCTTTCTGCAGGATAATCAACTGACTACTCTCCCGGCAGCAATTTTCCAGTTGCCCGCTTTGACCATTTTGGATATTTCCAACAACAAGCTGCAGCAGTTGCCCTTCGACATGTGGCGTGCGCCCAAGCTGCGCGAGCTAAATGTAGCCTTCAATTTACTTCGCGAGCTACCCGTACCGCCAATGCAAACTAGCGGATCCCTGCTGAGCTTAGATAAGCTTCAGCTGCTGCAATCGTGCGATGAGGCGTCCTCCACTAAGCCGCATTCGTTGCTGCTGCAAAAAATCACGCATCGCAATCTCTGGTCTACAGCGCTGGACGTAACAGACAATGACCTGAAGTGGCAGCAGGAACAAGAGCAGGATCAGGAGCAGGCACAGGCCTTTGCAGATGGCAAAGTTCCACATGGTGTCTCACAGCTAAGCAGCCTAAACATTGCCAACAATTTGTTTACCAGCATTCCCGCTGCGTTGCCTTGTTTGGCGGTTAATTTGACCAGGCTGAACATGTCCTATAACAGTCTTCGCTCCATGGGTCATGTAACCAGCTACCCGGCCACATTGAAGCAGCTGGATTTGAGTCACAATGAAATTTCTTGTTGGCCCAGCTTGCCGCGTATTACGGAGTCCGATCCGCATCTGCTATGCTATAGTCATGTACAGCTGCCAGAGAACACAGATGAACCTGTCTATAAGGCTTCTAAGGGCAGCAGCTGTTCCTTCCGAGCTTCTGTACTGAAGAGCGTGTGTCGGCACAGGCGTCATTTACGGCTGGAGGCTCTGCGAACTCTTATTCTGGCAGATAACCTACTGACACGCATCCAACTATCCACAGATGATGCCACGACATTGTTCAATGAGAGCGAGGATGCCGATTGGAGTGTGGTTGGTATCAATAAGTCCAAAGTCATATTTCCCAACCTATCCATGCTGGACATGACCAATAACTGCCTGAAGGAAATACCCGCATCCTTGCACGAGCTGAGTAGCCTCTCTGTCCTGAATATCAGTGGGAATGTCCAGATTACCGATTTGCCACCTCATCTGGGTCTGCTCTCACGACTGTGGAATTTGAATACACGCGGCTGCCTGCTTCAGGAGCCGCTGCGTTCCATGCTCGAGAGCAAAAAGCACAAGACTATGGACATTATTGGTTATCTGAAATCTATCTATGAGGATGCACAGCCGTATGCGCGCATGAAGCTCATGGTGGTGGGGTCCTGTGGCATTGGCAAGACCACGCTTCTGGATCTGCTGCGTCAAGGCATAGGCAATAGTTCGGGTGGGTCCAGCTCGCATCGGTCGCGTGCCAATGAGAATCATTGGGCCAAGCGCATGGGTCACTCGCGCAGCACGTCGCGCTCCCAGCGCCAGGCAAACATCTCAACAGTGGGCGTGGACATTGGCACATGGATATGTGAGAAGCGGAAGCGTGCAACTGGATGTCAAGCGATTGTGTTTCGCACTTGGGACTTTGGTGGCCAGAAGGAATACTATGCGACACATCAATACTTTCTGTCCAAGCGTAGTCTCTATTTGGTGCTCTGGCGCATTAGTGATGGCCACAAGGGCTTAGCAGAGCTGCTGCAATGGCTGGGGAATATTCAGGCACGTGCTCCAAATTCACCAGTGCTCATCGTGGGCACGCATTTTGATGCGGTAGGGGAATCGATCTCTGCACAGCAGGCCGAGCAACTGCAGCAGCTGATACGGGAGAAGTTTATAGCTATACCAGATGCGGAGAAGATTGGACTGCCACGCGTTATTGACTCTATTGAAATTAGCTGCCGGTAGGTCGGAAAGAAACCAAATCATATACAATCTATTATATTAAAACGTCTATTCTACAGCACTCTACACAACATCCATTTGCTGGCCAACATCATCTATGACACGGCCATGCAGTTACGCTCCCCGGGCTCCAAGGAACCGATGCTGCTGCAGAAGATACCCGCCAGCTATATCGCCTTAGAGGATATTGTCAATGTTATCGCTTGTAGTCTACGTGCTGCAGGCCGCGATCCCGTACTGGATGCGGAGCAATATCGATCTATGGTCACCGAGAAAATGCGTCTGCATAACTATAAGAGTTTTCGTGATGCCGCTGAGCTGCAGCAGGCAACAACCTGGTGCCACGACAATGGCATTCTTTTGCATTACGATGATGCGACTCTCAGGGATTACTACTTCCTCGATCCCCAATGGCTATGCGATATGCTGGCGCATGTTGTTACCGTGCGTGAGATCAATCCGTTTGCGCCCACTGGCGTCATGAAACTAGACGATCTGCAGCTGCTCTTCCGAAGTGTGCATGCGCAGAGCAACGGAAATAGAAGGTGAGTCGATTTGCCTACTCATTTAGTTACTGTTATTAACCATTCTTGTGTCGTTTTCCAGCTATATAGTCAGTTTACTGAACAAGTTTGAGGTGGCACTTACTTGGGATTCACGAACGTTATTGATTCCTTCATTGCTGCCGGTGCAGGAGGCAGCTGTGTATAACGAAGGCACAACGGTTAAATTGCTACAGCGTGTGCGTGGTCGAAATGTTGGGTGCTCCGTCTCACAGGAGCTGAATCTCAATAAGCTCATCTATGAGCCGCGTCCCTCGACTTCTTCTGCTTCTATGAGTTGCCAAGGATTGCGTCGTATGTTGCTCATGACTTACTTTCCTTCCGGTTTCTGGTCACGCTTGATTACACGCGTCTTGGCTGATGAGCAAATTATTGAGGCCATACGTGGAGTCTATGTTGTCTCGCAGGATGTAAGTAACCCCAATTATATTTGGCTTAACATATTCTAATGCTTGATGTATATTAGAAATATCTTGACTTTGATTTGCGCGGATCGCTGGAGCAGGATACACAGTGGAACCTATGGCAGACGGGTTTAGCTCTATATTATGGACCCATTTTAATCTTTCGAATTTGGGAAGTACCCTTCCAAAACAACGAGCGAACACAGCCTTTTCGTACAACTAGTAATCGCTTCAAACTCAAGCTGGATGGTATTTGGAGTGATGTGAATCTAAGTTCCTCCAGCATTTTGGAAGTTTTCTTTCCGCTGCATAATGTGAGCATTTATCAAGAACTCGAAGCGGGCAATAGACAGCTACTGGCTGAGCTGCAGCCGCATATGTCGCACGTTGCCAAGCTACTGGCCTTGGTTGTGGATCATATTGATCTGTTGCTAGAGGATTGGTACCCAGCACTGGGTACACGCTTTGTGCATACCTCTGAGGGCCGTTTCCTGATAACACGTCTTGTGCTCTGCCCACGTTGCTTACGCAAGCTGCAGCTGCAGAATGGTGCAGAGCCCGGGGAAAAGGAGCCCAGTCTGCCAAATAGCAGCAGACCTAGTCGTAGCAGTAAACGGGGCACATACTTTCTGCATGGCGTCGGTGATCCTGGAGACGATGGAGCATTAAATGTGTTCTCTGCTTATTTGAATGCAACTGCAAGCCGAGAGAGACGCTCAGCTGACTCGCTGGGTGCTGGATCGGACGCAGACTCGGGTGTAGGACCCGACTCGGCTTTCTCTTCTCGTAACACCTCTATAGATGGTCATCCGACCTATGCATCGCATCATCTGCCGGATAACTCGAACGTCTGCTATGCCTGGATGGTTGAGGAGTGCATATTGTCTGTGTACAATCAGATCAAACTCAGTTGCCCGGTTCATCTGGAACAGTCAATGGCTCAACTGGCGCCGGATGTGATATTTGCAGATATACCCGACAAGCACACGATTGCCACGGAGTGCATCGTCAAAGGCTCGCTGCTGGGACGTGGCGCCTTTGGCTTTGTGTTTAAAGCAAGCTGTAAGTTACGTGGAACTCGGGTTTTCCGGCCGGTAGCAATGAAAATGCTTCAGCCAGTGCAGCCAGGTGCGCGAGCCAAGGAGGTGAGTTCAGACTAAAATTAAATAGTTCAAAGATATTATATCTTGTCTACTTTGCATAGAGTGCTTTGATGGCCTACAAGGTCGCACTGGGCAAATGGGATCGAGATCCGCTGCAGCATTCCTGCAAGGCCTACTGCACAGCCAGGCAGGAGCTAGCCGTTCTACTCACTTTGAAGCATCCGAATATTGTTCCACTGGTTGGAATTTGCATTAAACCCTTGGCTTTAGTGCTGGAACTAGCGCCATTGGGTGGCCTCGATGCTCTGCTGCGCCAGTATAGACGAAGTGGCGCACATATTGGTCCACATACATTCCAAATGTTAGTGCTGCAAGCTGCACGCGCAATCGAGTATCTGCATCGCAGGCGGATTATATATCGGGATCTCAAATCTGAAAATGTGCTCGTCTGGGAGCTGCCCCAGCCTCACACTGAGGATAGTCCACGCAACCAGGTGCACATCAAGATTGCGGATTATGGGATAAGTCGTCAGACAGCGGCTGGTCTGAGTGCCAAGGGTTTCGGCGGCACGGAAGGATTTATGGCGCCCGAGATAATACGATTTAATGGCGAGGAGGAATATACCGAAAAGGTAATTCGTAATAAATAAATGATTTGCATCTCCGCTCACATTTTATTTTCCCTCTAGGTGGACTGCTTTTCCTTTGGAATGTTCATCTATGAGAACATCACCCTGCGCCAACCCTTTGAGGGCCATGAATCCATCAAGGAGTGCATATTGGAGGGCAGTCGTCCGGCTCTAACACATCGTGAGACACAGTTTCCCACTTGTTGTCTAGATCTAATGGTGCTCTGCTGGCACGAGCAGCCGCGTCGACGACCATCAGCTAGTCAGATAGTTTCAATACTGAGGTAACTTTTGTTGACAACTTTTACTTTTGATTATAATCTTACAATCAAGTTCACCTTTTAGTGCACCTGAATGCATCCATTTGCTGGATGTGGTAGCTTTGCCGCATAACGACAAGATTGTCTGCGGCGTATTCCAATTAATATTGACTGGCATTGACGAGGAGCGTTCCGGCCTCGAGCTGTGGCTGCCTGCCTTTGGCTCACACATTGATATACTAGACGTGGCGCCAACTGGCAGTGTGCTGCAGTGCAGCAGCATTAGCTGTGCTCCACAGCCACAAGTGGTACCGCCCAAAACGCCCGAAAACAGCGCAACTTCACGAGCACGCTCCGCACAGCGTATGCCAAAAGTGAATATGCTGTGCTGCTGCCTGGTGGGTGAGGCCATTTGGATGGGCGATGTTTCGGGCAACTTACACGCCTATAGCACATCGAGCTATGCACATCTGTTCTCCTACATGCTTGATCCTGCCATCAAGTCAGCTGTGATAAGTTTAGTGTATATGGAGGGTATCGCGCGAGTCGCAGTGGGCTTGCAAAATGGTCGCGTCTTCCTGGTGGATGCCTGTCGCATGCCCACTAATTGTGCCTTTGCCGAGGGCTCATTTGTACTAACTGAGATCTGTTCCGGATTTGTGCTTCATGCCGCTTGCTCCGTGCTAATCGAAGGGTGAGTATGCTATAAATCTGTGAGAAACTCGAATAATCTTATGGGATCTCTGCAGCGTCTATGAGCTCTGGTGTGGTGAGTTAGCTGGCAAAATCAACGTGTTTCCAGTTAATGAATCTGGGGTGTGTGGTCATCAGGCCTTGTGTCACAGCGATGAGCCGAATCTCATTGAGGACGTTAAAGTGACGCGTCTTTGTAGCAACGAGAGCCACGTCTTCAGTTGCTTATATCCCGGTTGCATGGTGTACCAGTGGGGAGCCGTCTCGAAGCGCATTGAAAACAAATTGGATTGCTCTAAGCTACTGCCTTGCTCTGAGTCTCTTCAGAGCATTGCCATTGATGAGCACGTAAACCTAATCAAATGTCAAATCTCAGCGCTGGCGGCCCACAATACAGAGCTGTACATCGGCACCACCTGGGGTTGTCTCATTGTAGCTGAGTTGCTTACGTTGCGTCCCATTAGCGTATTTCGTCCATATGAGAATGAGGTAAAGAATTTGGTATATATATCTTGTTGGTAATTATGGTTATTTATGTGTAAATCCATTGCAGATCAAGGCTATAATCACCATGCCGAATGCCGGCATTCCACTAATAGCTACGCTCGGACGGCGCTATCGCTCGCTGATTTCACGTTATGTGGACATGGGCGAGTCCACGTCGAATAATTCTAGTTCAGTAGCAAGCACGCCTACGCACGGTGCGGGTAAACCCATGCCCATAGCAGATCTAGATAACCACATACATTGCTTGCTTTGGCGAGCCAAGAACTGGACCTAAGTCCGATCTCAACTATGTACTAGGTACAATATTTATTAATAGATGGCATAATATTCTAAAAAATACTTTAAAATTCATTGAAAAATCTCTCTGTTTCTCATAATATTTTTTGGTGCATAGGCAAATCAACTACGTTTATTGCACAGAACAATTAGTATTAACAGTTAAGCTATATGCAGTTGCTTTAATAGGCATTTGAACTTGGAAAAGTGTTTTTCAAATTATTTCAAGCATTCCATTTAAATTAAAAAAGTTTTTAATAAAGCTAACGATGACCAATTTAATGGTATCATTACTGTCCTATTGAACCCACTGACATAGAAGACTGACGACTGCGTGAGTAAATCGAATCCGAGCTCTTGAGCACGCGTACATAGTTATTGAAGTCAATTAAAAACCGAAACTCTTCCAAGAAGGCCTCCTTGAACGGCACCTGAAATCAAACGAAGTATTTGAATTGAATTCTTGGCTTTAATTATGTTGTGTTAACCTTAAAGTGCCGCGCCTTTTTGACGATGAACAGCACCCAGCTGACAGCCCCATAGAGCAACGCACAACATGAACCCACGAGCAGCACGAAGAAAACGCCTTCCAAATTATCCATGGCCAGAGCTGTAGCCTCTGGTGCTTCTTCCTTGGTGGCGCAAATACCAGAGCCAACTTCATTCCACCATTTGTTTTTCATCTTCTCCAGCACGCCCTGCTCCTGCAGCTGCAGCAGAGCATTATTCAATTTATCACGATGGGGCCAATCTGGAGGACAATAGTTTAAGTGCTTATGTCTAATGATGATATGTTTTATATTACTTTTCCGCATGGCTATGCCATAGCCTTTCTCGTCCAGAGCATCGCCAATTTTCTTCAGATTACATTCACGTTTTGTGTTGTACTCAATGGATGTTGATTCCATGAGAAACGCGTATTGAGTGCTAACTTTAACGCGGTCCACACCCTCCTGATTGGTCTCTGTTAGATACTCGGGATGCTCAGTCATAAATTTATTCATTTTTATGTAGCGTTCATCCTCAGAGTTCTGTCAAAGTATTATTAAGGTAGTTCCTAGTGGCATGAAAAAATTGTATGACTTACCAAGAAGAAATTCCTAGTTGATCCCGTTCGCTTGGCTCCATAGACAACGCCATCTTTGTTATCCGCCAAATCATCCACGCTGTTGATTAAACTTTGTGGTTTTTCAATAGTCAAGAAAGCAGCCAGATTAGCTGTATAGGAGGACACGACAATCAACGTGAAGAACCACCAAAAACTAGCCACAGTGCGTGTGGATAAGGCTCTGTTGAAAAATAAAATGCAATATAATTTTCTGAAATGTTGACTACGACAACTCACTTGGGTCCTATTTCGGAGCCTTGCTGTAGCAGAGCACCAGTTGTAAACCAAATAGAGTTGCCTATTGTAAACTGATTCTCCAACTCTTCTGGCTCTTCAATGCACGGATATGGGTTATCCCATTCACTGGGCGACAGACGGCCA
This sequence comes from Drosophila navojoa, assembly GCF_054131105.1. NCBI lineage: Eukaryota > Metazoa > Arthropoda > Insecta > Diptera > Drosophilidae > Drosophila > Drosophila navojoa. The sequence goes on along the minus strand of NC_142890.1, from coordinate 8,887,196 downwards.
AGTATGAAGAAGCTTAACGAAACGCCCAAAAAGGACAGTCCGAGAAACCACCAAACCTCCTCCGAAAATGGATCCATGAAGGTGAAAAGTTCCGGCTGGGCTTTCTGAGGCTTCAAAAACAGTATAGCGATGCCTAAAATTTAAATATATGTAAATAAGAGGTCGTGATTTCAAGAATATAATCACTTGCCAAGATTCATAAACGGTATACTAAATTCAATGGCCTCCTGACGCTCCGATGTTATAGTCAGATCGGTAACTGCCAAATCGGCGTGCTATGATGAAATGCTGATTTAGATAATAATATTTCACTTGAAGTAAAGATAGCTTACTCCATGCATTATCTCTCTTAGCATGCCCGTGGATTCGTTCGAAGTTTTGTTGTATGAGCCGTAGTCATTGCCTCCATTCTTAAATGTAAAGTTGAATCCAAGTTTGTCAGCCAGTTCCATGATCAGGTCTACACCATATCCTTCATATTGACTGTTGCCCTCAAGCTGCTTGTAGCTCTCCACCAAGCTGGCGTAAGGTTTGTTCTGTTTGAAACAAATTTACTTTCAACTTCAGCTGTGCCCTTTTAGTTTCCTCTCTTACCGGCACTGAAAGCAGTATGATGAAAGTCTTGTTTGCCAGAGAATTATCAATATTATCGAATTGAGAGTTGGTCGCCGCCAAGCGCTCTGGTCTGAAGTCACGCTCCTCGCTCCAAGTGCCCACTTTGACTATTCCGGAGGGCTGTAGCTCAATTACGTCCAAATGATATCCTTTGCGTACGTTGCCCTCAAAGTAAATAGGTCCGGTGAGCAATCGGTCTTTAAGACGCAGCTAATGGATCGTAGAACACTTAGCATAAGTCAAATATTTAATTTGATTCAATTATACTACCGTTCTCATATAGTTCTTGAAAGAGGAACCATCGTCTCGCACACTTTCTGTGCGTTGTGAGCAATTCTGGGAGACCGGTTTAAAGGGCAGATTCTTTAAAGTTTCAGCAAACAATTGCACTGCATCATATGTGAGAGCCATTTCTACGGTAATGGGACAGGAGCCTATAAAGAACTAAATGAGAGTCGGTGCCGTAATATCAAGGTATCTTATTTACCATTCCGAAAGTCATCTTGTGCGCTCGTATAGCCCATTTTCTCCATAAGCTCCTTGACCACCATTTTTTCCGAGGAAAACATTCGAAAACTTGTTATGTTGGCCTCACTGTATTTGTACTCCTCCAAATCGAATGAGTGGAAGTCTAAATTGCCAATGATATAACTGTAGTCCTCATTGATAATGCCAACTTGTTGTGCCTGGGATGGAAAAGGTCACAGATGTATTTATTAAATAGTTTCATATACGATTTGTAGATCCCACTTGATTTAGAAACTCTGGCACTGTATCTGTGGATCCCACAACTACAATCCGATTGTCTTTGGACTTGCGTACGCGCCTTAACACCGGCTTGTAATTCCCATTCAGCTGCATGTCATAGCGTAAAACTGTGACGATTGGCCCATTCATGCCGAAGAGGGAGTTGAGCTCATTCAGAATACTCAGATATTCAGCTACGACGAAACATACATATCAGATTATGGCATAGCATGACAAGAATAGTTAACATACCCGACTCATAAAGAAATATAAAACGCGACCACTCGAATGCAGTGATAAGGCTATAGAGAGCCTTCGATAGGTCAGCAGGATGGGGATGCAAATTAAAGCCCTCGGAATTTTCGCTCATATAAGAGTATATATGGGGTATATCCATGGCATCGCATATGGACATCAGGTGCAAGGCTGTGTGTCGTGACGAAGGTCCAAAGACACCTGCTATACCCGTCTGCAGAGAGCGTTTGAATCAAATTGTTTATATTTATTCAAACAACAACAAAGATTAAGACCCACCTCCAGCATGCGACACAGCTTACCGTAACTGTGGTAAGCATCGCCGTAGTTCACCTCCGCTTTTAGGGATGTCATAGCTAGGCCCAGCTCTTCATTAGCTACATCGATTGCATGATCAAATACAATATTCATTTCATCCGTATTTTGATCAGTGAGCAAACCTGACAATTGAAAATTAAATGTTATTTAAGCAAATGTAAAATCATTCAAGAGGGGTAAGAGGCATTTCTGCAAGCTACATAGAACTACAAATATTTTGTTGTTAATTTTTTGGGTAGCTCCTAGTCGGGCATACTCGAACAGAGAGAGCGATCTTATAGAATTTGTAATCATATTAATAAAACGCAAGGTTTGCCGGTTTGTTTATAAACAAAAACTTGAACTTAATGCAGTCTATATTCAGATATTCAGAGTACATTTAGACGCTGCCACGATTTCTTGCAAAACAAAATAAACAAATACTTAAAAGCATTTTATGAGCTTTCGGCGTTGATGGAACGAACAGCATGTTCTCTTAACGAGACATTAAAAATAAATCAGGCGAACGGCGACCGCAATTTTCATTGCTAGAAAAACTTACCAATCGGAATGCTGGCCGCGTTTTGGAAGCTATCATATCCGCCATAATGATCGTATTGGGCATTAAGAATCGGAATTCTTGATGTGATTATTGAAAAATATATTAAAATATTAATCATAAACATTGTTTATGGATGAAATAACTAAGCTTTTTACTCTATATACATAATACAATATTGGGCAGAGAAATATACTACAGCTTTAGACTTTATGTTCTGCACGCAGTGAGCGAAAGTTGACGACTGAATGAGCATTTCCAAAATATGCATTTGGAAAACGTTTTGAGTAAAAGTTTTCAAAAGCTTTGAGTTAAAAAAGTTTATTGAAGCATTTTTATGATAATATCAAGTGAGACAATTTACAAAATTATTAAGTATATATATTTTTTGTCAAAATTTTAGTCTCCATCGGGTAGATTATTCTCCGAATCAGTTTCCAGAGAGTCTATGGACTGTGAGGAATTGCGACTGCGTGAATAGACCGACTGGGCGCTCTTCAGAGCGCGTTCATTTTCCGCAAAACTGACAACAATCTTAAACTCCTCAGCAAGCGCATCGCAGAAGGGCACCTTTAAATAGTAAGAGGAGTAGAGTAGAGCAGAGTAGTAGAGAAGCATCTAACTTACCTCATAGAACTTGGCTTTCTTGAAGACAAACAAACACCAGTAGAAAAAGGAGATGATAAAGGAAAACAATGAACCAACGATTAGCACAGCGTAAATGCCACTTAAATTTTTCATGCCCAATGCAGAAGAGCCCTCGTCGTCGCTCTTGTCCTGCATTAAATGATAAAATTATTACACATAATCGAAAGAGTGCTTAACCATTGAAAACTTACGCTGCAAACACCGGCACCTATTTCATTCCACCATTTGTTCTTTAGCCTAGCCAGGACTCCCTGTTCCTGCAGCTCGAGCAGCGCATTGTTGAATTTATCGCGATACGGCCAGTCTAGGTAGCAGTATTTCAGTTTACTTTCAGTTTAAGATCAAGCTCGAATCCTTACTCACTCTTAGGCATTGCAATGCCATAACCCTTCTCATCCAGCGCTTCGCCAATCTTTTTCAGACTACATTCCCTCACCGTATTATACTCTATAGACGTTGACTCCATGAGAAAAGCATATTTTGTGCCCGCCTTGACTTTATCGACGCCAGCTTGATTTGTTTCAGTAAGCATCTCTGGATGATTGGTCATGTAGGTATTCATTTTCATGTAGATCGGGTCTTCGGACGTCTGAATTAGGGATAATAAGCATTGAGTACAGTTACGCTCTCCGACTTGCTACTTACCAAGAAAAAGTTTCTCGTTGAGCCGGTACGTTTTGCACCGTATTGAACGTCATCTTTGTTCTCTGCCAGATCTTCAACGCTGTTAATTGAGCTGGACGGGTTTTCTATGGTCAGAAACGCAGCCAAGTTCGCAGTGTATGACGATACCATGATCAGCGTGAAGAACCACCAAATAGCTGATATAGTACGTGTGCTCAGGGCTCTGCGATATGGAAAAGTGATTAATACAAATTAATTTTTACATTTTATGGTAATACTTGGGCGCGATCTCAGAGCCCTGTTGGAGCAACGCTCCTGTGGTGAACCACAGTGAATTATTTATGGTAAATTGATTCTCTAGTTCTTCCGGCTCTTCGATACAGGGATACGGATTATCCCATTCTGAAGGTGAGAGACGGCCCAGCACAAACAGACACAGTGAGACTCCTAAATACGCAATGCCCAGGTACAGCCAAACCTCCTTTGAAAATGGGTCCATGAATGAAAAGATCTCAGGCTCGGCCTTTTGCGGTTTTATATATAAAATGGCAATACCTTAACAGCAATAAAGTATTAATTAAAATCATTTTAAAGCATTATCTTCAATATGGCTTACCTAGGTTCATAAATGGTATGGAGAAGTCAATGGCTTCCTCTCTTTCTGAAGTGATAGTCAAATCAGTGATGGCCAGGTCTGCATGCTATTGGAGATTGTCGATTCATATATATATATATAGTTAATCACATAGTTAATACTACTTACGCCCTCAACAATTTCCTTGAGCATTCCTGTTGTCATGTTTGTGCTCTTATTGAAGGAGCCATAATCATTGCCACCATTGTGAAAGGTAAAGTTGAAGCCAAGTTTGTCAGCCAGCTCCTTAATCAGATCTACGCCATAGCCCTCGTACTGATCATTGCCAATCAGAGTATTAATGCTTTCCACCAGACTAGCATAGGGTTTGTTCTGAATATGGCAAAATGTTAAGCAGGGAGCCATATGCATATGAGGTTTAACTTACCGGGACAGAGATAAGCACTTTAAATGTTTTATTCACTAAGGTATTTTCCTCGTTCTCATTCAGATCTATTATCGGTGGTGGCCGCTTAAATTCAAAGTCTTTGCCCTCCTCCCAGGTGCCGATCTTCACCAGACCCACGGGCTGCAGCTCGATCACATCGAAGCTGAATTTCTTACGCATATTGCCTTGAAAAAATATTCGTCCCGTAATGGTTTTGTCCAAAATGTCCAACTGTAAAGCATGAAGATGAATATATAAATACTTCGAATTTCTTAAAACACTTTTACCGATCTCATATAGTTCTTGAATGTGGAGCCATCTGGCTGAACGTTATCATGGCGCTCAGAGCAATTCAGCTGCTGCGGCTGGTAGGGCAGAAAGTTGGTTGTTTCGGCAATGACTCGCACTGCATCATAGGTTAGGGCCATGGCCAACGTTATGGTGGAAGAACCTGCAATCATTGAATTAAGTAAGGGGGAATGGGGGAGAATTGATACTCAGCTCTTACCATTGTTCATGGGCTCACTTTCGCCTATCTCGTGTTGCAGTGTTTCGACTAAGTCACGCACCTCTTTCTTATCCGGGTCAAACATGCGTATGCCGGTTATATTTGCCTCGCTGTATTTGTACTCCTCCAGCTCGTAGGTGTGCAGATCAAGATTTCCCACCAAATATGTGTAGTCCTCATTCATGATGCCCACTTGCTGAGCCTGTCGCAGCAGCTCGGCCACGCCCTCCGTTGAGCCAACAACCACGATGCGGCTATCCTGCGATTTGCGGATGCGCCGCAGAACCGCCTTGTAGTTGCCATTGAGATTGAGATCGTAGCGCATCACTTTGATGACTGGTCCCTTGGTGCCATACAATGTCATTAGGTGATCCAGTATGGTGAGGTATTCCGCTGCAAGCAGTAACAAATTATCAGACATATTCCGATCGAAGGGGCATTTGCCATACAGGACTCGTAGCAGAAAATAAAGCGTGACCACTCGAACTGTGTGATGATGTCGAAGAGCGCATGGGCAATGTCCTCCGGATGCGGATGCAGGTTAAAGCCATCGGTCTGTGGACTCCACGACAGGTGCGGATATATGAAGGGCACATCCTTGGCATCGCAGGCATTCAGTAGATGGGCAGCAGTATGCCTGGCAGCAGGTCCAAATACGGCGCCCACCCCATTCTATCGCATGGTAACGATTTTAATTAACATTCAGCAATTCGTGTTTACGCATTTCTCACCTGCATTAGTCTGCATAGTTGCTCAAAAGCATGCACAGAGTTCCCATAAGCCACTTGCTCCGTTTCACCCACCAGCGGGACGCTCAGGTCGCTGTTAACCACGGCAATGGCATGCTCGAACGTTTGGCGTATTCTGTCCGTGCTATCGTCAGTGATTAGACCTGCGCGCCGTTGATTGAGTCAAAGAGCGGTGAGTATGCGAGAGTGTTTGAGTGGAATGTCTGCTCAGTTCTCTGTTGGCTTACCAATGCGTATGGCCTGTCTATTGGAAATTGCATAGGGATTGCTGCCGTAGCCATGGACCGCACGTGACCACAGAAGTACCACAACAGCCAACCAAAAATGCATTTAATCTACTTCTATTTGTTAATTTTGAATATTTTATTTTTTAATCAGTAAGTGTTCTGTGTCTATTTTTGATACTTTTCTCTGTTCTCTATATATATATTTTTGGACGACCAACTCAGACGGCGTTCCGTCCCCTCTGAAGACACTGCTACAACTGAAGAGGAATATATTAGAAAATATGCTCAAAAGTTTTCCAAAATATTTGTTTTGTATGAAGCTTGAAAGCTGCAAAGTTTTGGAACTGTTGCCAGTGTTGCGTAGTCCCCATATACAAATATATCAGAATGGATTGAAAATAATATTTCTTGATTCGTTTGTGCACATTTCGCTATTGTTAATATTTTATTAGAATTATCACAAACATAAATAGTTTCAACTAAATTATTGCAATTTAAAAATATAGTTAGTTAAATACTATAATATTTATATATAAAATAAAATCGTAAAGTATATCATACTTTATTTTAATTTTTTTTCTTTTTGGCACACTTCGGCTTTAATATCTTTGGTTGAATACACTTGCGAATATATCCTGGTAGTTTTAGTTTAATGGCAAGTCAGGCTTGGGATAAATCCGAAAATCAGCGCCATCTGTAAAGTTTAAAAGGCTTAAAGATAACAAAACTAATATTGAGTTTTAATTTACAAATTTTTACAAATTAATTAAGTCATAAATTCACAACTCTAACTTCAATTTTTCTCGAAATAATTTCTAAAATTTATGTGTTGGCTTGCTAATTGGAAAGACAATTGAAGAAGTTCACCACAGCAAGAAGGAGAGCAACAACCGCATAGGGAGGCCATTAAAAGCAATCCAACTAGTGGGCATAAATCACCATTAATTAAGGGAATGTAAATTGTGGCGCAACGGGACCAACTGAAGTGCGACGTTGTTGATGACAGCACCACAACAAGCCCATCTTCAATGCGATAAATGACAGTTGAGAGGAAGCTGGCGAACATCATGGGGCTCCGAAAGTGGAGCGATTCTGAGTGTGATGTGTCAGCATTGGAATGCCTAGTGCTAAGTGGTTTTATTAGTTGATATAATACTTACAATTAGCGTTAGATCCAACTGGCGTGTGCTGGTTGGTTTAGGAATGGATCGTTTGTAATACTCTTAGGCTATAGGAAACAATGGGCTGCGGCTACCACACACTGCACTTCTTTTGGGGATTCATGGGCGTGCCAGCCGCGCAGTTGAACTCGCGTGCAAAGTCGTATGAGTTGGAGAGGGTGCCGATGACACGATAGCGTCCAGGGCTATGTATGGCTGTATTCAGCTTGTTGCGTATCGCCTCCGGTCGCATGGCGCCGCACCACACCTGGCCGAAATTCAAGAAGAATAGCTGCGGTCCGGTCATATTCAGTCCCGGCAACATCTCATCTTTGGCCTCGTTTGGGTTTTCATTTAACCAACGCATGTAAGCGTGAAAAGCTTGCCGCAGTCCTCCATTGTCCGCAATATTCTCGCCTGAGGGGCAGATGACTGATGAGCCATGCAATTAATTGGATTACAGGATTTGTGGCCTACCTTGCGTGCTCTCGCCATTGAGAGCTATGCCCACCTCCTCGACCGTATAATTGCCGTACTGTGAAATGATACAGCGGGCGCGGTCGTCAAAGCCGCGAATGGACGAGTCCGTCCACCACTTGTGTATGTTGCCATTGCTATCGAAGAGCCGGCCTTTATCGTCAAAGCCGTGGGTCAGCTCATGCCCAATGACCACTCCGATGCCGCCAAAGTTCAGAGATTTGGGAAAATAACGATGATAGAAGGGCGGCTGCAGTATGCCAGCGGGAAACATGATCTGATTCTTGTTGCGGCTATAGTAGGCATTAACAATAGCCGGTGCCGTCTGCCAGTTGGTTTTGTTGACACGCTCGTGCAGCTTGGCCTGCTCCATCTTGGCCGTGTGCAGCAGCACATTGAGCGTGTTCTCAAAGTATTTGTCTGGATGTATATCGATGCCAGCGTACTTCTCGTTCAGCTCCTCGGCATTAAGTATGAAGTCCGGATAGCCAATCTTGAGGGACATTGCATTCACCTTCTCCTCGGCCAACAGCTTAGTGGTCTGATCTAGCCAGTCTGTGGTCTTCAGTATGTCCCGGAATGCCTGCTGCAGCTCGTGGGTCATGCGCATCGTGTCCCTCTTGCTGTTGTCATCGAAGTACCGACTCACAAACATCGAGCCTACGGCCATGCCCATATTCGTGTTCACCTGCGCTATGCACACCTTCCACCGCTGCGGACTCTCTTCGCGTCCGAAGAGCGCATGGTAGAAGCTCTGTTTGATGTCATCGAAGCGATCGTCAACATTGTTGATGCGATGCCGAACGAACCGCCACATCATATAGTTGGCCACTGTGCGGGGCTCCGTAACGGCAAGCAGTGCCACCAGCTGCTTCATGTACTCCACCGCATAGATGACCACCTGCTCCGTCTCGTTGACGTTGCGTCCCTGAAGCGTACTCAAGTACATAGTCCAGTCAATCTGTGGCACCGTCGCCTTCAGTTGCTGCAGCGTCATCCGTTTGTAGAGCTGTGCATGTAAAAAGTTATAGTATTATTGATAATAGGGAACAGTTTAATGAAGTATATCTCATTCTACTGTGATTTATCACCACTTACCTTGGTTACATTGAGTCTTTGCTCCGCTGGAGCTGTAATCGCTGCCAGCCTTGTCTCGAAGGCAATCAGTTCGGTGGCCGTATGAGCTGCATCCGCCTTGCTGGCGCCCAGCTTGTGCATCACCTCGGACATGTAGCGCTGGTAGGCAGTCAAATACTTGGCGTTGCTCTGCTGTAGAAAGTATTCGCGTGTGGGCAGACCCAGCCCGGTTTGATCGAACTGTATGATATTCTCCTCAGAGTTCTTGATATCAGCGCCCACCCACTGGACGATCAGAATGTCGTTGTTGTACCGACGCAGCGTGGCGGCTAGCTGCTGCCAGTTGAAGTGGGTGCTACGCCAATCCGGGTCAAGCACTGGCCAGCCGCCCAGCTGCCGAATGAGCGCGTGCAGCGGCTCCAGGCCGCGACGATTGAGCAGCTCGCTGTTCACGCATGACTTGTACAGATTCTTTGCCTTCAGTTGAGCATCGTGCTTGGGTTTCAGGAACTCCTTGGTATTCACTTGCATCGGTGTAATTTCCTCCTTGAACTTGTCCTTGTCTTTGTCAACGTCCCTATCCTTAACATGTATCGTAGATGACGCCGGCGTATCCTGCTCTCTGTTCCTCTCGCGCACTGGCTCAAAGAGCCTTTTCCGCTTGGTGGCATTGGTAAAGCGCTTATAGCGCACCAGCACACGATTCAGCAAATGACGCCGATGGACAATGTGCCGACGCAGACGCTCAGCCTTAAGCTCGGATGCCTGATCCGTTTCCGGCTCCTGCTCGTTCAGTTTGAATACGTTTTGCCGCACACGCATCTCTGAGTTCGGTGAGTGTGGACTCCTCTCAAGCAGATTGCGCAGCACTAAATCCAGACTCTCACGCAACATCTCAAAAGTATCGAAGCCCGCCTTGTCCTTTGGTATGGGATGCAGTCTCTCCCAGTTACCGCAGGCAAACTTGTAAAAGTCCACGCACGGATCCGCGTGTCTGTTCATGTAACGTTGCATGGTCTTCGACTGGGCCTGCCGTATATCCTCCCGAGTGCCCTGCTCATTCCAAAAAGATTGCAGTGAGCTCTCAATCAACTCCGCTTCCAAATTATCCACGTGCTGCTCCTGCTGTGCTTCGCGTCGCTCCCGCGCTGCCTTCCGTCGCCGGGACATGTACTGACTTTTATCCGGATACCGTTTGGGTGAGCTCTTCTTGTGAGTGGTGTCGAGCTCGGAGCCTTCATCGTCGACCACCGTGTTCCTCTCGGTGTCTGTCGCTTCGTTCGCAAAGCACTCGCTGGGCATTGCGCCAATTACAGAGCCATGGGGTAGGAAGGATGTGCGGGCATCTTTCATCAGAATGCTGCGATCCTCTAGCTCCAGCGTCTCGCCATTCGCATAGCGATAAGGCAGACAGCGTTTGGCTTTCTCTGCTGCGTTCAACTCTATCTGGGCACGCTTGGCGTGCGGCAACAGGAACTCATCATTGATTAGGTCATTGTAGGTCTCGCCCTCCGGCAGCAGCGACTCGTAGTCCTCCAGGTAGCCGGGCACCGAGATGTCAGCTTTGCGTTGCTCGCGTACGCGTTGTTCGCTCAACTGCAGCGCTTGCAGCATTCCGTCCAGCCGCAGTAGCAGCAGCAGCACCAATGTCAATGGCAGCATCACCACTGGAATCAGTAAGAGCAATTTGCAACAGGTTAGACCGGGACACCACTGTACGCGACCCGTTTGCTGATTAACCCCTAGCCCCAGCTTGACGCGACGCTCGGCACGAGCGCCATGCGGATTTGGCGGTGGGTGAGCACCGTGCACCTGCACCAGCGTCAGCTTCAGGGGGCTGAGTCGGCTCATAATGCACGTTTTCAAATATGTTTAATCAATATGAAAACGACAACGAATACTGCCGAATGGCGTGCTCTGGCCTTTATACTTTAATTAAACGCAATTTTGTTCGCGACGCAATTGCGAAAGAATGAAAAGCCGCCAGCTAAAGAGCCGCGAATCGAGATTCGAAAACCGAGAACCGAGAACCGAGCACCGAGCACCAAGCAACGCGAACCGCGAACTGCGATCTGATAACCGAGAGCAGCCAGCAGCGAGATTGAGTGCGGGCGCATCAGTCGCGCGCGCATTGCCTACTGAAACTGCTAGCTCCATTTGGGGCTGTCCAGTGCGCCGGTCAGGCTGGACGTAATCACGGCGCGCGACAAACAATTGAATGAAGACGACAACGGCAGAGACGACGCCGACACCCACAGCGCGGCGCTTAAATAAGCCCCTCAGAAGCATAGTACACAAGAAAAGGAGATGGCGTCAGAGACGGAAGAAGAGATAGAGACAGAAGAGGTAGCGACGTAATTGTGATCTGTGTTTACTGTTCAGATACTCTCCGTATGTATGTGTGTGTGTGTGTGTGTGTGTGTGTTTATGCGGTCTGCTACTTCCATTTAGTTTGCCTGACAGGCCGTAAAGCCAAGTAAATATTGACCGCTTGGGGTAACATTAATGTTCTACCGATATCAATGGGTCTTTGACCTTCTGCAATTGCTTCAACCTGCAGCAGAGTTGATCGCATTGCCATAGTCCCAGCATTTGACCCATTAACCTTATTTGGGCGCTTACAAATCGACCACTTCCGGTTGTATTAATGTGCGCTAATGTCTGCTAAATAAACAAGTTTTGCACAAGCAACAACAACAATAATACAATATAGCCATTACCAGCAGAGGCAGCTGCAGCCGTTGCAGCAACAAACATAACGTATAAAGAATTAGTGTCATTATCACTAGCACACACACACACACACTCACAAATGCACACAATCTGTGAATGGTGGCACCTCAGTGTTGACCTCCGTCCGGGTTCAGCTTTGAATTGGGTCTAAATTCAATCAATTTAATTTAATTTCACAAAACAATTGGACGTAACAGACAGCCAAAGCAGGTTAAACTTTGTGCTTCGCTGCGCTACACCCTACGGGGTACGGCATATGGACAGTGACAATTGTTGAGTAGTTAAGGAATTTGTGTGTACATACAAACTGTCGCCATAAATCTGTTTAATCAGTCCCAGAGCGACTTGGTGCCCTTTATATTTTCTTTTTTAGGAATGCTTCAAACATACGTATATTGAATAAAAAAAAGTGCCCTGCTGAAGCATTTATTTTAATTGTATTAGTTAACTTTTCGTTGAGTTTATGGAAAATCCAATTTACATTAATCTCTTCTAGAATGTCAATGGAAAAAGTCGCGACAAGGCGGAATTCTATTACCGTGCGTATACGTAATATTCATCATGGTTGTTAAAATGTCAAAAGTATTTACTGCTTATATACATAATCACTGGCTGCACACACATACACACATACATATATATTCATTTATACACACGCAAGTTACTAGTTAAGTGAATTTAAGCTACTTGCGAGGCGAAAGAAAACTTGTCAGTAAATTGCCTTTCGACATCATTTTGGGTTTAGGTTAGTATTACAAGATTATGCGGATAATTGCTGGCATGCGATGCCATCTAATATGGCGACACGCAGCTCATGCTCAACAAAACAGTCCACACTGCCTCGGACCCATCCCCACACACACACATTGAGCACATCAGCACATTCACGTTCGCATTCACAGAGTACAAGCCTATGGACACTTTTTTGTTGTTGTTGGGGTCCACTTCGCCATCTCGCACCGCACGAATTTGTGCTTCATGAACAGCAAACACGCAAATTAGCCTGAGTGTGTGTGTGTGTAAAATGAGATGTACTTGTATGCGAATGTGTGGATCGGCCTTTTTATGCGTGTGCTGTAGGGTGCATCTGTAGTGGTGTTCACTTGAATTGCCGTTCGTTCGTATGCTAATTTTAGCCTTAAACCTTTTAATTAGCGACTATGACCGAGATTGGATAACATGTCAATTAACAAGCAGATACACACACAGACACATGTGCAGATGTGTACGTGGCATGCACTGCATAGCATATTTGTTGCTGCGGCTGGCGCGTGCAACTGCAGTCTGCGGGTCTAGAGTTTATATAATTGTCAACCTTATGGCTTCTAATTGCGTTTGACCATCGGACTCATTTGATCTCTAGTTCAAGAACGCAAACTGTATGGAACTGAGCGAATATCTCACGTCAGGTTGTGTGAAAGGTAAACGAACCATTCATGAATCAGTTATTAAATGTGAGCGTGAATGAGCGTCGAATGAATGAACACCGAACTACTATAGAATCTTTTCAGTTGCGCCGTTTAATCACAAATTAGCTCTCTTATCAGCGCAGTACTTCCCCCTGCAATAATTGGCAGTCAGCTAGTCTGATGAGCTGAACAGCCACAACAGACAGAAAATTAATTAATAGTTAAGACGTATGTGATGTCTGTTCTTATCTGCCCTAAACTAGTCAAAGTATTTGGCATGTGCAGCTTCCCTGAGTTATACCCTGTATTTAAATAGCTGATTTGAGTGGTTATTATGAAAATATATTTACCAGCATGCAGTTTCGTATAATTGCTTAATAAACAGTTGAGTCGATGTACCTCTGTCTGCCTGTCTGTCTGTCTGAGACTTGAAATTGGCATCTATTTTATATATATTGAAATGTAATTTTCGATGCAGCAGTCGACGTCAACGTCAGCTGCGCTGTTAGCAGAGATGTGTAGAATTATTGGAATACCATTTCTCTAAAAGGGTTCAGGGGACCCCGAAGTCGAGCCGTCTCGCCTAGATTTGTCTTACTTGATTTTTTTTAGCATATCACGATTTGATCAATGCGGATGTGAAATTTTTCACTACTTATCGTCAACGACCGATTGGGAATGATTTTCACGTTTGTAACGATGCAACTCACAATGATGAATCATATTTACAAAACCAGTTTTCAGCACTTATTGCGTATTTCCTCAAAACAAAGTTACGTCGGCTCTAACTATAAGAACTGAACTCTGATCCGAGACATGGGCTGCATAACAGTTAAGGAACAACACTTACATTCAAACTGTGGCACACTTGAACTTGAACAGCTTTCCAGTTGCAATTGACTTCACACACTTCATGCAGTTTAGATATTGTATCGAGCACCGAGTATTTTTTGCAGTTGTTGTCGATGTAGCTGTCGCTGCTGCTGCTGCATCTGCCTGTTAACGCCTTGGCAGCGAAGTAACGAATGCTTCACCGGCCCGACAATGATGAGCGTTGAAGGCGAAATGTTGCTGGCCCTTGATGTGACGTTCTGATGGCGGAATAATGGTAGAGCTGCTGCCAGTATGCCCAGCACTCGGCGTACTGCTGCTACTAATTTTAATTGCCGCGAGATTACCGCTAATTGATATGTCTAAAGCAGCGGGCGCATCTGCTTTGCGGGCGCACTCACAGTGAAAGCCAGATGGGAACTCGACTGTGAGCATATCATCAGTGTTTCTTAACTGTTATCAGTTGACTTAATAGTCAAAGCTTAGTCTGACTGCAAAGTGCTTTTCAATTAAAACGAAAGCAAGTGCGAGGAGTACCAGTGCGAGTACGTGTACGACTTTAATAAACAATTGTTTTTGCTAACTAATTATTTACAGAATGATTTATGGGAGTGTTTTCAGTGGACTTGCTTTGGCTCAGTATGAAATTAACTGTCATATCGTTTAGGGAAAGTTGAAAAGAATGAATGAGCTTATGAGTGTGTGTGTGTGAGAGAGAGACAGCGATTTGGGAGGAGAGAAAAAGAGAGAGATAAAGTGACCGAGAGAGAGAGAGAGTGATTTAAGAAATTGGGGAGAAAGAGAGAGTGAGATGCAGGAAGAGATGAGAAGGAACTGCAGAGAGCGAAGCAGAGAGAATGAGATAAGAGATAGAGAGAGGCAGTGAGGAGAAAGAGAGAGAACAACAACAAAGACAGATACAGGGAGTCTCAACAGATACTGCGAGAGAGCGAAACCAAATTCTGATTAAATCTGAGCATAAGCCTTCTGCAGTACATGTCAATCAATTGTGATATGAGAATTGTGCGCTTAATTAAATTCTTTTCACAACAAATTAAACGCGAGTTGTCCACTCTAAAGTGCGTGCAAATAAATTGCAATTTGACATTCGAGTGGTATTAATTACCATAAGCACCATAATGTGGACATTAATCATTGGAATTGGCGTTGTCTACGCTTATGTACTCGATTAATTGATTACATGAGTGATTGAGCTTATTTGTTGTCAGGCTTTGACAAGAACATTTCAATTTGTATTGGCTGGACCACACCTGATATGTACATATGTACATATAGAACATTGATATGCTATGCTTGAAAATGTTTTTTTTTTTAACACCTGCTGGCATTCAAGCTGTTGGCGAATGTCGTCATGACATGTCCCGCGTCACGCTCCCAACTCAATTGCGATAGTAATTCTTAACGTATTTATTCAACACATTAAATTGTTTATTTGTTATTTGTTCTTGTTTGCTTTTGAATTACATATATTTTGATTAGCTAATTTATTTATTAAGCATTCTATTGTGAGCGTGCGTGTGTAGGGCTTCTAACTGGGCTTCGCAATATGCGAAATGCATTTTCTAAAGTGCTGCCCCGGGTAAATGTTTTCATTGCAAATAACAAATATGTGTGGGAGGCGCCGTTTATATTTTCCCATTTTTTATGGTTTCTGTGCTGGCTCTCCAGTTCCGTTTAAAGCAAGCATATTTATGGGACTATTTAACGAGTATATGTATGCAGTTGCAATTAAATTGACACGTTCTATGACTTTGATTGATGTTGATATATTGGCTATGCAAAAAAGGTATTACACTAGAATTAACATGTAAGGGAGAAAATGCATGAAAGAGATTGCTGAAAAGTCAATTATAATATATACTGCATTTAAACATATATTGCAAAAAAATGAATTAAATGTTATTTCTGCTAATGGAAAATGTAAATCCAATTTATTTCGAAATAAAACATAATGGCCAATTAATTATCCGGGTATTGGTTTATTCGCTTGATTACTGCATTACTGACACTCAATTTGCTTTGTTCGATTCCATTGCAGATATTCCGCTAATGCAGCCAATTCCCCGGTTTCTTTTCCATTTAAATGGCTAATTATTGGAAAACCAAAAGACAGCCATGCCAGCCAGTGGAAAGTATTTCGATTAGTGGCAGATACAGACCAAAATCGTTGGCCAGCCACACAGTTAAACACTGTCCCGAGCTGTGGGGCCGCTACAGTTGCGGATCCAAAAATGGTCGGCGTTTTAATACCTGTGCATAAATCTTATACTATCGATCATTGTCAAGTGGCTAGATAATTTACAATAAATCTGTACAGTATTAGAATCCGGCATAGTCGGCTTGTTTTTGTTGTTGTTGGGCGGTGCAATCGAAAGCTGCCATAGAGCGAGCAGCATACAACATAAATTAGGATAATTACAATTGCACCCACAAGTGCCATACGAGCCGTGGTAGTAGCAGTTGTTGTTGTTGTTGTTGTTGTTACTTTTGCCATGGGGCTAGCAAGAATTTTGATTGCATAAACACCATCAAAAGCAATAGCAACAGCAACAACTCGGAGTGGCCCAATAACATTTGCCGCTAAAAGTTTATGGCAAGCGAGTGGAAATGAAAATCCATTGGGCCGCTGCCACCGTCGCATTTGAGAATTAGCCAAAAAATGTGCAAACCATGGCAATTACAATAACAGCAACAACAAGCAGAGCTGTAAAATCAGGAAATGAGGCGAGAGGGTGCCAAGTGGAATAATCGCCATGGTGGCTCAGGCTTTGCGGTGGGCGACTGGATGCAAAAATCCACAATTAGGAGCCGCCGAATTTGGCCGCGAATGTTTGGCAACTCTTTTGCATACCGGGGCATGGACGGAGCTCCACTGTCTCCACAACATGTTCAGTTAAATTAGTTGCCCAAGCGCAAATTTAGTTTAGCAACTCATCGGCTGTAGGTCGGTTGGTGCACGTTGTGTGGCTGTGGTTGCCGGTCGGTGGTGCAGGCGTTGCCGTTCCTGCTGCAATCGGCCAACAGACAACAGACAACCAGACACAACAAAATCAATTAAAACGAATCGCTGAAGCAAAGTTCCACCGGCTCCAACGGCGACTCCAACTGTCAGCCAACTGCCAGCTGTCGACTCGTTCATCCGTGACTTTGCACTTTTACGATGGCAACGGTAACGGCAACCGTAACGGTAACGGCTATGCCAGCAACTAACGATTGCAATTTCAATTGAGTGACCACCCGCCCGCATAAGTTGACCAGGCCAAGCTCTTGCCTATCGCCCGGTTGCGCATGCGCAAAGGTGTTGCACTTAGGCAATTGATATGCTTAATAATATTGCCCACTGCCGACACTGAATGCAAACATTTTGTAGGTTGTTGCTGTTGCTGCGGACCAAAATAAATGAACATGAACATACAATTGCAGCAATGCAGACTGGCCAAATGCCAATCTGGGATATAAATTAGGCATATTTAAGATGCAGACACGCTCACAGACATCAAACGAGATTTGGCCAGCCTAATATGTTTTAACAAATTTTAGCTAATGTTCATAAAATGGCTGAAGAAATTTCACAAGTTCTTTCACAATTATTATTATAGTGTGGACTTTTAATTGTATATTTATTATATTTATTATATTTACTATAAGCATAAAGAAATCATATTTTTAATAATGGCACACATTCTCTTACGTGATTTCAGAAAGATTCAGTGCGTTGCCTTTGGAAAATATATGCTGTGCATTCCCACAAGAACTGCTCACTTACCACATTACGCACACATCGATTAGTCTCCATCGGACACTTCATTCATCTGCAAGTTTTCTTGTGTGTGTGTGCGCTGAACTTCAGCCATGGCATTGACTTACAATTTGTTAGCGCACGCAAGTTGCTCTAATCGACACGTTGCACAGCTGCAACTGGTTTTGTATTGCTTTTTTTTTCGGACCCACCCAAGGCTGACGAACCAGAAATTGCGTATACGCAACATGTGCCACTCGCATGCGTCACTGCCGCATTCGTTAAGTGTGTGTCTTGGTGAATGTGTGTGCTTTGTTGTCGTTGTTGCTGTTGTTGCTTTTGCAAGTGTTGCAGTCGATTTGACGCTGTTGTCGTTAATAGCGCTAACAAGTTGCATTGTTTTCCATGCAACCCATTTGACTTCAATTCGATCCGCCGCATTTTCATTCGCTTTTCAATTCAATTGCGAGCTTTCACGCAATTTTCATGCTGTGATTGCTAGTGACAATTCGATTAGTCCACGCCGTTTATTCAAAATCGATTGCGGCATTTAGTCAGCAATAACGAAAAGATAATGCAATAATTGGCATGCAAGAGGATTGCCTGCAATTAATAAGAACCTTGTCGCAATCAAAGCACTGCGACGGGCGGGCACAGCGTAATTAGCCAGTAAAAGGAACTCTTAGCATAGCTCCACCGGAATCCCTTGCTATGCGATTTCTGCTAGTTCCTTATACCTTAGCTTAGTGCTGAACGTTTTTCTCTCCTACGTTCTTTCATAATTCCGTTTTGCTCTATTTACTCCGTTGGCCCAGCTTAATTATCTTTTTATTTTTTATATATATATATATATATATTTTTTAATTCCATAAACTTTGCTGCAGGTCAGCGCTGGGCAGAGGGCAGAGGGCAGCTTGTAACTTGGCCAGAGCAATTTTACTGCATTTCTCTGCTCTAATCTGAGTAACACTGCTGCGCACTGCTAATTAACCTTGAAAATCTGAGCTGAATAGCCAAGGGTGGGCCTGGGCAACTGGTTGCTAGCTGCCATAGAGCTAGACCTATCCGATCAATCAATTGAAAAGTTTCAGCTGTGGCCTTTGTTATTTCGATGGCAGATTGCTTGACAGGCATTGTGGACATTTTTCGTTCCTGTCATTGCATGAATTTGAAAGTGAAACTGAAGCTGACAGCTCGACATTTAGATAGCGATGCATACGGCGCAGAGAGAGAGCCCTAATCGGGCGACACTTGAGCGACATTTGTTGTTGTTTTTCCTTCATCTCGATTTTGGGCATTTACTCGCACCTGACTCGCGGTGATTGGACGACCTTCACATAGGGCACAAACATGAATATAAAACGAATGTCGCCAGTCTAACAGTTATATTTGAGCATATATCACAATTCCAATTAGAATCCTTTTTTCCCAAAGGCAATTTGTTCGAGCTTCGACAGTCTCAGTTTCAACAGAAGTAAAATGCCATAAATCTTGACGAGTTTACTCTGACATCAATACGACAAGTTTTGTGAGTTAACTTTAAAATCAGTTTAGTTAGCATATATATTGAATTGTCAATATAAATAGTCAAGCAATGTTAAATCGCAAATAAAGCTCTTGTAATGCTACAAGCTGACATCACTGACATAATTTCCGTTTTTTGTTGATCTACATAGGCAAATAAATTTTATATCAAGTATAAACTTAAGCTTCCTAATTCCGGTGTCATTTTTCGTGTGGAAGAAGTAGCTACTTGAAAGTCAGCGCCATTTAATGATTTGACTATTTTTATGTATCTCTCAGCAGCTTGTGCATAATTTGACCAGCACCGGCCCCAATCTGAGCTCCTGCCTCGATAAAGTAACAAAATCTTTACGGTATTTTATAAGATTTTATGGAGTACAAATTTAATGCTCCGCTTCGCCTCAGCAGTAGCGCAGCTCTGCTCACCTGTTTTTTATACGCTCATTTTAGCAGAGGACTCCAGATGCGAATCAATTTCACCGTGGGCTATACTCGGCGTTTATTTGCCTGCCTTTGAACAGCAGTCCAGCCAGCCAACTCCATTTGCAACGGTTGCCATCGCACGTAGCTGCCTGCCCCATCGAGTCGCGTCGTAGCAACGTGTTGGGGTTTGATTTCGTTTTGGATGCGGGATCGTTGGGTGGTCAGTTGGCTGCTAAAGAGCGCAACTCTGACTTTTTTGGCGTTTTTTTTTATGAATGCTGGCAGACTTTTTTTGGGAATGTTTTTTGTTTTGGTTTTTAATATCAGAGGCCAAATGGTGAGGCGCGGCCCCCAGCAATGCTCTCCAACCAGTTGGCCGCCCGTCATTTCATTCGCTTGTGCGCACTTTATGGACATGAATCTGAGCATAACAGCGTGCTGCATGTGTCCATGTATCCAAGTTGCTGCTGTGCGGTTTATGTGTCACTTTTTTGGGGGCAAATGGAAATCCATTCTTATCGCACGCTAAGAATTTCCATGTCAAATACGTTGAAGGTTAAGCTCGGCAGCAAGGCGCGAGCGTTCCTGGTTGCGTGGGACGTGCGTAACCCAAGTCACATTATCAGATCATGGTCGTTTGGCAATATATTTCATACAGGAAAGTCATCCACAGCCACAGCAGAGTTTCTGTGGGGAATCGCTGCACTGTTGTAAGCCAACTGGCCCCAAATATTAAGGCGGCACAAAGTGTTGCAAGCAAACCAGCCCAAAGACTGGTTTGAAGCGTGTCAAATTGCTTCAAGTTGTATGCCAGCTGCTGTGGCTGTGGCTGCTGTTGCTCTGGCTGCGGCTGCTGGTTGTGGCTGCTGCTTCAGTTTGTTGGCCGTCTGGAACTGGGCCACAAAATGCAATATTAATATCAATATCACTAGTGGCAGGCCAACCCACGCGTTTGACGGGCCACTGCACCCAAATCGCATCCTAGACAAATTGCCATCTAATGCGCGCGCACAACTGCCCAATCAATCAAGCTGGAACAATATTCGTAATTTGATTTCTGTGCACCCAGAGTCGCGACAGTTGGTTGGCCCTTGGCGTAGCAGTCAACAGTCTACTTGCAGCGACCCGTCCCGTCCTATGACAATTTGCCATAACCACAGACCAAGTCAAAACAGTGTTTCCTCCTCCAGTGGAGTGCCGCGGCCCCTCCCCTCTCGTCTAGCAACGCCTTAATGATAAGTTAGTCAACTTTTTGTGCCGTCCGCGTCCATAATTTTCGTAATTTCATGTTAGGGCGGCCACCGTTGATTGAATTGAATTATCTGCTACTCAGCGCGTATAGCTGAATCAAATCAAATCAAATCCAAATCCAAATAGAAACTGCATACAAGTGCAACTCAGCAGCTGCAAGTGCTCGTTTATGGGTGGTGGTAGTTCAAGTTGCGATCGTAGTTAGCTACGCTTTTTATCTGTGGCAATAATTGAAGGCAATTAAATTCATAAATTTTAATGATTTATTTAAACTTTGCACGCTTAGCACATTGAATTAATTCTTAAGATAACTACAGGGTGTTGCCACTGGCTATTTGAGGAAATTTATGGTAGATAATTTTGAAAAGACGAATTTGCTGATCTACAGAAAGAAATTATTTGTAGGTATTTAACAAAAAATTGCTATTTAAATAAATAAAAAAAATCTAATACAATTTTCAATAATTTTGGATTATATACAAACTTAAAATTTGTTTAATATTGCAATAAAAAAATTAAAGCATTTTTAAGATAATAAAGTTACAGTTAAATTTTATAGAGTTTTCATAAATAACTTATTTGCAAACCAAAATACAGGGTATTCATCTGACTCATAGTCTCTAGCCAGTATAAGAGCCGTTTTATATTCAGCAATTAGCTAAAGATAATTAACAGCAAATATTTGAAGCAAGAGCTTGAGTAAGAACAAACAGCATTAGACATATGAAGGTAATCAAATAATTGATACACCCATACACAAATAGCTCGAGTGCGAAATCACACCCCACGGCGCGAGTCCGTCTGACCGAGAGTCCGCCATGGAGTGTCGGTTGTGCTTCAGTGCACCTCGGCGAGCAAAGCGGAGCAGCAGTTGCATTAATGACTTCCAAATAACTAACCAAAACTTGGACGAGTGCAAGAATTTCAATGCCAGCTGCAGCGCAGTGATGCGTGACGGGTCCTGAGTGGTCTACTCTGATTTCCCAGGCCACATTGAATTGGCTCAGAGCTGCCAGCTTGGCAGTGTGGTGCACCATTTTATTGTCTTCACTGGCTGTGTATGAATATTAATTGCTTTTAATTGGAGCGAGCCAAGTGTTGCTCTTGTCGTACTCATTTGCCTAATGGCCCAGCAGATCAGTAATTGGCCAGGCTAAGCAGCTGGCCAACTGGTCAACTCAAAGCTGTACTCACAATGTGGTAGAATTCGCCATAATTATGTTGTTTACAGCTAGTGCAATTAATTAAACATGACATCGCTTATGAATATGGATAATCGAGCAACACGATAAACTGACTGCACATAACACCTGACTGTCTGAAAAATATATATCCGAAATAAACAATTACTTCTAATAGCTACAAACCTGGACAATAATAATTAAAGAGACGCTGACAATTGGCCAGGCATTTGGCTTGCAATTTACTGCCGCATTTTCAGTCTTGTACTCCCCATTCCCCATGCCCCATTCCCCATGCTGAATGCCAGAATTTGCATATATGCTGATAAATAAGAACAGTCACCGTACGCCCACATACGTCTTATGATTGTTGTTGTTGGCCAGCTGATTTCGCGTCGCATGGGATTGTCTGGAATTGGCGAGTAATGGTAGGGCATAGAGGGTGCTAAGCTTGTATATTTAATTACATATTAGAGTTGAGCCTAAGTGCTGAAACTATTAAATTCAAGTGAAATAGGCGTATATTTGATATGTTTAGTATAAAGGTTACATGAGGTGTAATATTACCTTAAGGTGAAGTGCTACAAAAAGTGAAGTATAAATTATTATATAAATATATATTTCTATATTTTTTACTTCCAATATATTAATAAATGAAAAATGAAATTTGTGTTATAAAAATTACTTTCAAATTAACTTGATTTATTTTCAAGGTATTTTTGAAATGATTAATGGAATTATAATTATAAATACCTAATTGTTAAAGTGAATGTGAAGCATGCACGGTAAATTGATTGCCCAGCATTTTCCACTTGCCTTGCCCGATTGCATTTTACCCAAACTAATTATAATTTGTAATACTCTGCAAAGTGTCATTTTAAATACAAGTATTTCATGTAATTATTTGATTAACACTTTTATGCACCAGTCTATTCATGCATGTGTGTATCATATGCCACACCGTTCTGCATGTAGCGCACCCATATAAAACGATAATTATAGCTCACAAATTGCAGGAGAGGTGGGCATGCACAAATCTGTAGATTGCACTTGAGTAGCTCAGCCCACATGTCGGCAAAGACAACAACGAAATATATTTGCAAAAAGTAAAGAAAATGAAAATGAAAACGAAGGTGACAACGGGAATATAATTTATAATGTTGCGCATGCCACAAAAATGTCAAAACACACCCGCCACGCCCCCCAAGGCAGTCGTAGGTTCTGTAGGGGGAGTTCAAGAGAGCAAATTGCATTTGGGTTATTCAAATGAGGCTGGCGCTGACGTTGCAGTTGAGACAAGCTAAATGAAGTTGCGGCTTTGTGTGCAACACATGCAACACACACGCTGCCGCAATGGCTGGCGCCAATCGAATGCAAATAATCGAACTCTCAATGCGCACTCGTTATTAAATGTGTTGCTTGTGTGCTGTCTGTTGGCCAGGTAAAACAATAAAAGAATAACAGCAAATCAACAACAACAACAACAACAACAACAGTTGCTGCAAAGTGTGGCAAATGCAACATCAAGATTGAACTCCAAAGAAATGCTGCAACATGTGGCAACAACGGCAATACTCTGTTTTATGTCTTTTGTTTTGTACGCCATGCTTTTGTTTTTAATTTGCAAACTTTTCGTTTCAGCCCGTTTTCGATGCAGTTCAATGATTAAAGAGGCAAAACGCCCAGAAATTGGCTTACAATTTGTGTTTTTGTGTTTTTGTTTTTGTTTTTCAACTTTTTTCAAAAAATATTTGTTGTTCGTTGAATTTCGGTTGTGGCCCGTGGCATGTTGCAAGCCACGGCAACTGCAACTCCCTAAGCGCCGCACTAGCATAACAAATTCATAAGAATTTTTTAATTTGCTGCCCATGCCGCCGTGCTAAGGCAGCGAAGGCATGGGCCCCTTGTTGCCGGCTGATGTGAGCGCTTGCGGGCGTGGTCTCTGGGCATTTTTTCTCTTTTTGGAAAGGCACGCGCCGATAAGATCGCACATAAAGTGTATATGCCGAATAATGAGTACTAATTGTTCAATCCACGGAAGTTCAAATGCCCACACATTCGCATTCACCAACGCGTTCACAAAACAGCCAAAAACAGAAAGCAACAAACAAAAAATGTCGTAAAAAACCCGCCAAGATAGCAATTAAAATTCTTTTCCGACGTGGCCATAACGTTTGAGCCGATCGAAAGCAAGGTCAGGGCAGCATTTGCAGTGACAAACGCAGAATGCAGCGGCCTTAGCTACAGACATGTGTGCATGTGCGTACTATATGGTATATACAATTTTATAGCCATTTCTAGCTATAAACCCGCTGGCAGCATGCCTGGACAACATTCATGGCTCGATTCTGCAGCGGTTGCGACTGCCGCTTCGGCTTCGGCTTCGGCTTCGGCTTCCACTTCGGCTTTTGACTAAAACCCGCTTCGAGCCGCGATTAACGTTGTAATTCGATTACTTTTGTGCCACATTGTTCTGCTATTGCTCTCATTGTATTTACTGTTATTGTGGCATGGTGTATGTGTGCGAATTGCTCTGGTTATTACTTTTGCTTTTGTCTTTGTCTTTGTCTTTGCGCAGTCGCCGGCGTCTCAGCCGACGCCGTCTCTGGCGGTATATATTAGAGCCGTCAGCCAACAGTCAGCACAGTTCGTTAACAGTCCTAGTCGAGATTCTAGGAGGTTCAACCAGCGTCCAGCGACCAGCGACCAGTGTCTGTGCCGTGTCGTGTGTGTGTAGTCAGTTCTCTGTTACTTCCCAGCTAACCCTACTCCTGTGAACGGCCAAGCACCGTTTTTTTTAAACCCAACTCAACTTGTGATTTACGTTTTGTAAACAAAAATGAAGCCATTTGTAAGTAAACAAACTCATATTTTACGAGAAAATATGCTAAAAAGGATAATTACCGACAAGTTAAGTGCTAGACACAATAAATAATCACACGCCATTGAGAAAACTTTTGAGTTGCCCTATAAAATCTGGTAAATTTGTAATGGATTAATTACGGAAGATAACTGAACAGTAAATAACGTAACTTATAGCAAAAGGTAAAAAAAAACCTTCAGTAAGCAGACATAGAATCCACTGAGATTTTATCTCACAACTCCACGCTTCCTCATTGCATAAAACAAAGTTTTCATAGAATCTGAAAAACGGGGATTCATATAAGACATGGCATATCAAATTTTGTCGTTTTTATATAGATTTATATTTAATATTTATTCCAGTTGAGATATTAATTACCTCTGTTATAAACATTTTTTAAGCAGTTCCAAGCCTCCTAATTGGATAAAACAATATTTTGCTTGGAATTCAATCTGTATAACGGTTTCCTCTAATATTTTTAAAAACAGTCAAGGTATTAAAGACATTTGTTAGAGTTATTTTCCAAGCAGTTTCATGCTTCTTCTTATTCGAAAAACGATTTATTTTAAAGCATTTCAAGTAATACATAATATTCTTTTATCTATATTTCTTATAATCATATAATATATTTTATTTCATTTTAACTATATTTAAAATATTGGCCACCTTTGCTGTAGCTATTTTTTAAGCTGTCCAGCAGTAGGCTATGGAGCTTACACAACACTCCAGCTGCATGTCCAGTGACACAGAAACCACCCAGAAATCAGAGACCGTTGCCATCAAGCACTACAAATTTTAACTGATAAGCCGTTGACATGTTGCATGTCGGTTAGCCACCGCACCTCTCGCAGTTCGCAGCCCCACAGCTGCTCCACATAATAATGGCCTCGTATGCGGTAATACTCGGCTACTTGGCTACTTGGCTGCTTGGGCACTTGGCTGGCCAAGTAATATCTCGAAGCGAAATCAAATCAAACGTTTCGCTTGATGGAGCTTAATGGTGAGCCAGAGATATACAAGAGAGTGTTGTGTGGATGGGCCGAGCAGACAGAGAGGCGGTCGGCCAGACTGCCAGATTGGCCAGGCGAAAGGCAATCGCAAGAGAAATTGTTTTAAAGACTGACCGACTGACTGACAAGCACAATTATTGCGCCGCCCGGGTGGCGTGAGCTGTTACGTATCTGCATAAGCTATGGCATAAGCACGGCCAACTCTTAATTATACTCTTTCCCTTGCTCTCTTTATTTCTGTCCCGCGCAGTTGATTGCCGCCGTGCTGCTCATCTCGACAGTGTCCGCCTCCTGGCATGGTGCTGTCTCCACACAGTACCAGCATCTGGACCCTCATAGCCACACCTATTCATACGGCTACGCAGATCCAAACTCACAGAAGCACGAGACTCGCGCCCATGACGGCACCACGCGCGGCTCCTATTCCTACGTCGATGGACACGGCCATTTGCAGTCCGTATCGTACACAGCGGATCCACATCATGGCTTCAATGCCGTTGGCACCAATCTGCCACAAGCGCCTGCTGTGCCCCATGTTGCTCCCGTCTACGCCGCTGCCCATTCCGCTTACGTGCCATACGCTCAGCATCCGCATGGCATCCACATCCCAGTGCTGACCCATGGCGGCGTCCCCGTTGACACACCGGAAGTTCAGCACGCCAAGGCTGCCCATGCTGCTGCTCATGCCGCTGCCGCGCACAATGCTGGCCATCATCTGTACAAGCGTTCGATCTATGGCGGTGGCTGGGCCTACGGTGCTGCTCCTGCTCACGTGCCCCTCACCCATGGTGGCGTGCCAGTCGATACACCCGACGTGCAGGCCGCTAAGGCTGAACACTATGCTGCCCATGCCAAGGCCCTGGGTCAGGTGGCTCACGCCCGTGGCACTCCCGTCGAGACTCCCGAGGTTCAACACGCCAAGGCCGCTCACTTTGCTGCCCACGCTGCCGCTCGTTCCGGTCATGTCATCGCTCCCATTGCCCACGGTGGCTACCATGTGCCTGTGATCCACAACGGCGTGCCCGTCGATACACCCGAAGTGCAGCACGCCAAGGCCGCCCACTTTGCCGCTCTCTCTCAGGCCTCCGCGGCCAGCAGCTCCCACAGCTCCTGGGACGATGGTCGCTATGACGGTCGCTGGGATGCCAGCCACGATAGCCACGCCCAGAGCTACTCCTCCGGCTATGCGCATAAGGGTCCCATCCACATCCCGGTCATCCACAACGGTGTCCCCGTCGAGCCCGCCGAGGTGCAGCATGCCCGTGCCGCGCATCTGAGCGCCTTGGCAGCGGCCAGTCACGGTGCTGCCTCCCACGGTGGCTACTACGGTGGCTCTGCGCACGAGGATGATGGCCAGTACCGTGAGCAGTACAACCACTACTAAGTCGAGGATCTGCCAGAGTCTGCCATTCACCACAACGATAACGACGAGCTCTTTTACATAATCTGCCCGACTCTCTAACGACTACCGAAGGCAGCTGTCTCTTTCACGCCACCTGTCTAACTATCTGCAACTACATATCTACATCCCTGTCATCTCGATCGGGAAAGGACTACACACGGGAGATCTGAGCAGCTGTCTCACTTGCCCGCCAACTCACCGGATCGCTTCGAGTAGTATTTCTCATCCTGTTCAACTCTTGAACCATCAATGATTATTTTCAGCTCTTACGCTCTACTTATACTGTTCTTATACTGTATAACTCTTTCTGTCCTCAACCGACATCAACTTTTCTGATTTCCTTTGTCTATAACTCCTCAATCTAACTTTGCTTTAAGCAACTCTGAACCAGCATGTTGTAAATAATTGTTGTAACTTTCAATGAATCTTGTACGAGTTATGATGTATCTATATTTTATATGAAACTGCAAACAGACAAATAAACTGCAAAAAAGTATTTGAACACGGAATCGTTTTAATTGGAAACCGCTAAATATGTAAATAATAATTATGCTATTTTCAGTGATTTTTTTTTAATGTTTAACAAAAAATTATTGGAAAAAATATGATTATCATAAAATGCAGTCTTACTTTTATTTTAATACAAAGTTCTGAGGAAACAATCGAAATTAAATTGAATAAAATGCAAC
The DNA here is from genome assembly GCF_054131105.1 of Drosophila navojoa. Lineage (NCBI taxonomy): Eukaryota > Metazoa > Arthropoda > Insecta > Diptera > Drosophilidae > Drosophila > Drosophila navojoa. The sequence goes on along the minus strand of NC_142890.1, from coordinate 8,859,155 downwards.
TCATTCAAATGGAGAGCTCTGGAACTCTTTTAGTTTCTGTTTCATTCCAAGAATTGCAAACTGTGGACTTCACAGCATTTTAGCTTTTCCTCTTCCTCGACTGAGCTAGTATTTATCTATCTGAATTGCAATTCACATTTTATAACATTAGTACGCATTCCATTGAAATTCCATCAGAATGTTAAAGAGTGCAAGCCTTGTGCTCGGCTTGTCGTAATTGTGCACATGCATACATATACGTATATGTATAGGTATATGTTGGTATATATCCAGCTAAGAATACTCGCTAGAATCGCAAATATGTGAACATTCGAAGATGAATGCACACGTATGTAGCTGCAGTGCTTCGAGTGAAATGTGCATATGCCATTGAGCAGGAATGCAAAAGTGTGTGTGTGAAGTGTGGGGTGTGGGCTGTGGAGGGGACGTGTGGGGTCTCCATTGAATGGCATCCAAAGGCTCTCAGTGAAAGAGACAAGCAATCAATCAAATGCGGAAAATCGAACTTGCACTATTTCCAGTTTACAGACTGCGAATTTTCGCATCATGCATCGCTCCCGCTGTGTGGATTTGCTCCGGGCTATTTGCGGGTAATTCAGTAACAAATATGTACTAACACAACGTGGGTGCTCTTCAATTTGTGTGACTGTTTGGCGTCGGCCTCGGGCTGGAATTAATTTGTACACCTCATGTCGGTGGGCCATAAATTGAAATGCAACCTTTGCACTAATCAATAACCTTGGCGGCTCGACGTCAATTAAAGGGAATGCCCAACGTGGCTAACGACTAATTAAAAATTAACAATCTACGCCGCACACGCAAAGGTCAGAGCACAAGTGGCCAACACTGTTCGATTCGCATAAATAACGGAAGGGTCACGGAGCCCCAAAAAAGCAACCCGATGCCAAGCTGGCCGGCTGAAAAGGCCATTTAACGGGCTTAGGCTGGCTGGGTCGCAAAGGCAATCAAATTGAGCTATTTAATTAGAGGTGCATTTGGCAGCAAATCCGTATTTGAGCTCACTCGAGTGACCTTCGCCAGAGACAGGTGTAGTTAAGGATCACGTCTTTGGCTCGATGAAATCTAATTTAATTATGCCCGAGCAAAAACAATAAAGTGCAATTGAAATTATTTAAATTGCGAGCAGCCGCTTAAATGGTCAGCCCAGATAGTGGGGCAGCCGCAAATGTTGCTGTTGTTGCAGGCGTTGCAACGGTAGCATGACCGCAACGTTTGTGCAGCTTGCCACAAGTGTGAGGCGTGGCCAACCCCACGTCAAAAGTGAATGTGCTACATTGTTGATGTTGGTGCCTTTTGCTGTTGCTGTTGTTGTGGCTGTTGTTGTTGTTGTTGCTGCTATTGCTGTTGGCGCAAATCATTTTTGCCAACTTTATTATTGCAATTTTCGGCGTTGATTTGCACAAGTGGCAGCGAGGTGGCTGCTTGCTTCTTGCCACGATTTACTTCATTGTTTTTCTTTTATTTTTTTTTTTTTATATTTTTATAATTTCTGAATTTTCATATTTCATAGTATTCGAAGAACTCTTTTGTTGGCGCTTCGCGGCTCATTTGCATGCACCGCCAATTTGGCAATCAGTTGGGCGAGAGCCTCGTTTAATTGGAGGGTCACTTCCAGCCCAGCGACCAATTTGGTAGCACCAGCACCAACAACAACAGCAACGAGAACCGTTAAGCAAACAAATGCCAGCCAACAATTTGTATAAAACAACACAATTACTAAGCCATTTTCGACAGTTGGTTCTCTCCTATCTGCGCCAAATTGATATACACTACTTTTTCGCATTTTATTTTGTGGTAGGCGTTTTCATGCAGCGTTTTGCATATATTTGTTGAAGCGGTTTTCAGTATTTACTTCAATTTAATTTGTGGTTAAGGCCTTAATTTATGGCCTAATTGATCCAATTTGAATATATGTATGTAAATAAACTAAAGTGTTGAAATAAAATCCAAACTATTGTAATTACAGTCAAGGCTCAGACTGAAAGTTGCTGGATTGTGTAGCTAACGCACATTAATTAAAAATCTCCTCAGCCTCTCCTCTACAGAGCTGATTGCCCCTAGATTTGTTAGCTTTAATTAAATTCCATTTATTTGTGTGTTTTCTCTTTCTGTTTTAAGCAACGTAAACAGGTCAGCGAAGTGGCCAGACTCCAGCATATGTTCCTGTAAACGCTTAATTAGGGTATACGGTTTTTATGCAAATATATTCAGCATATGGAAAAAATGCATATCTAACCTCATAAATATTGCTAATTAGAATGCTACGCTCAGAGTTAATTTAAACAATTGTATTATCTCTCTCACTGATTCATCATAAAATCTGTTTATTAAGTTCAAATAAGTAAGCCGAGGAGTGATAAGTTTAGATGAGCTATGTCTTTAATTTAATAATTTTTTTGCTTTAAATGTGTGTGCTGATAAATGAAGCTAAGTCAGTGCATTACGTGGCATTGGATATCTCTCTCAAAAATTTTACACTTTTGCGTAATTATCTGAAACAAAAGAGCACACACAAATAACAGAGATACATTACCGCCGAATAACTGGCAGCAGCAACAAACTGAAACAATACGTAGAGATAATGCAACAAAATTTGCTGCTGCAAATACTGGAAACGTTTCGCGCATTTGCACAACAAAGTAAGCAGCGGATAATGTGAAATGCGATTTCGGATTGCTGATTGCTGCGTGGCAGACGGTTTCTACGGGCTTCCTTTTCACTCTTCTGCCAAATCCTGCTGTGGAAATATGCTCGGTGCAGGAGCAGCGACAGCAACGGCAACAGCAACAGCAGAAAATTGATTTTGGCTGCTGTATTCACTTCATTTTGAGTTGAACGTGCGATGCAATAAACTTGCAATTTGTTGCATATGCAGCAGCAGCAGCAGACTGATGCATGGCAAACAATATGAAAAATATCTAAAATTGTCAATTTGCGGTTGACATTTTATTTAATTAAACTAAATATCGTAACGGCAGCTGTCTCTCTATCTCGCTTTCTCTTTTTTGAGGGGTAGATGATGTGAAAATTTGTGTTGCCTGCTTTTAGGCATGCGATAAATTTACGATGCTGTTGAACGCTGCTGTCAAAAGCTTAATGCTATGACACACATTGATGCACAGTAAATAAAGCCAAGAGCAGTCACAATGAATCCTTGAACTTTAACATGCATACATACATATGTAGTTGGGGCACACGTGTAGGATATGCTTATTTATTGCCGTTTGAGAAGAGTTTAGGATTACACATAAATTGGTTGGTGTCAGAGAAACAATGTGGGATTGAAAGAGAATGTCAGTGGGAGAGAGCCAATAACTATATGACAGGAAGAGTGAGAGTGAGAGAGAGAGAGAGAGAGAGAGAGAGAGAGAGAGAGCTGCTGGCCAAAGTAAATATGAATTTTAATGTGCATTGTTATTTTAGATGTCAAACAGATGCTGCTAGGCTACAAACTTTGTCCAGCTGCTGCAGGAGAGTTTGTAAAGTACGCAGATTTATTGCAAGCACTAAAGGACCTCACATTTCTTTCTGGGCAAGAGTTTACCACCCGGGTGCATATGCAAACAGCAGTGGTTGCGTTTTGGGCATTCTCGAATTTTAATATTCGCTTGCTTGATTCTGGCACAATTGACTAGTCCTATGGCTAAAAGAGACTTAAACGACTACGTTAAACTTGTTGCTGAAGACACGGGACTGTTGGTTAGGCCACGGCGCTGCAAGGATACAGGATTTGAGCAATTTTTGTAATAAATTCTGGTCTATCCTACTTACATCGAATTGAGTTCCGGCTGTTGCCAGACGGGGGCCGGAAGTAGAGCAGCAGCCGGGGCTGGTTGAGGTGCAGCGCCACCGCCACCACCGCCGCCTCCGGCACCATTACGTGCTCCCTTGCCGCCTTTGCCACCTTTGCCGCCTTTGGAGCCGTCCGGTCCGTCGGGTCCATCTGCTCCATCCGCACCATCTTCGCCATCCGGCTGTGCACCAGCTAGACTGGGTCCACCAGGCTCTCCATTTTTTCCGCTGTCGCCGGATGTCAATGTACCACCGCCACCGCCGCCACCTCCAGCGCCGCCACCACCGGCACTGCCTTTGCCACCAGAACCGCCACTGCCACCAGCACCGCCTAAAATGCCACCGGCTTGTCCTGCCTGTCCTGCGCCGCCACCGCCGCCACCACCGCCACCACCAGCACCACCATCACCACCCTTGTCCCCAGAAGCGGCCGCAGAAGCCGCAGCAGCATCTGCCTCACTTGAACCAGCTTCATCAGCAGCATTAGCAGCCGCAGAGGAAGCCTCTTCAATCGCATTGCCACTGCCCGTGGAGGACTCCACATATTCGCCCTCCAGGCCGGGCTGCGGCTTCCACAGTCCATCATCGGCGCCATTTGGCGGCTTATAGCTGCCATCATCCTCTGGCGGCTGCACCAGCAGCAGAACAGGCGAAGCCTGTGCCACCAAATAAGTGCCTGCCACTGGCAGTGTTAATGGCACAACATGCGCCATGCCCCCATCAATACGGTGGGCAGCCCATACGCCCACGAGCGCCAGCAGCAGCTGCAGGTGTAAATGATGTTCAATCTGCGAAACAGGCATTAATTGAATTCAATTAATTGCTTACCGCTGTTGTTCGCATATTGCCGAGCAATTCAATTGGAAATTTATTGTCCCTTTTGAGTCCGATCTCCGCTGAGGCTGAGCTGGAACTAACTCCATTGGCAATGCCCTAACATTGTTTATATATGATCTTTCAGCCGTTTGCTTGATTAATTGGAACTGGGCTAAAAGCGGCGCCATTGTCTATAAATGGTATCGGCTTCTACTTCTACGGCAGCCATGCAACCGCATAAATCAAGTTCGATCCCAGTTAATTAGAGCAAAATCCACTATTACAATATAATATCGAGCAGCAATTACACATCGCACAATGATCGCGTTAATATGCGCAACTCAGTTCACAGCACCCGTTCAATCAAATACGCAGTAAGGTTTTCTCAGATCAATAGTTGAATGAATGAATTCTTGTTCTGCTAGGGCTACACCCCAAAGGCAGTATGACTCCATGGTTACCCTGTAATGTATTTAGTTAATTATGTGCAACAAGCTATTTCTAGAGTTTGCTTAAGTTAATCATTATTTCTTACAGATATTTTATGTAGTGAATGCAAGTATATAGTGCCTATGGAACTGTGGAACATATAGGGTATCAGGACAGGGATTCGATTATTTAATCAAGATTCTTGAAATTTCTTACTAGTTGATCGGCGAATGAATAATTATAATGTCGTCCCACTTAAGTGCAATCGCTGACAGCGCTGGCAGAACGCCGAGATAAGATGCCATTCATGGCCATGTGCCGGCAGTCGAGAATCTGCGCCCACTGGGAGGAGCCGGCTCAAAGTGGCGTTGGCGTTGGCGTCGCCGACTGCATGCGAGCTGTGGCCGTGTTGTAGGCAAATGTGGCGTTTGAGGAGTTACTCAACCGGTTTCCACATTCTGCGTCGCGTGTCAAATGTGTAACACAGTGGTGGCAAATATTAATTGCCAGCTGAGGGACCGATTGTGGCAGCTGTGGTTGCTGCACACGAATAATGAGCGACTATTAGACTCTATGCTGCGCTGACTAAATCAATTAAGCCAACAAGCCCGAATAGCAGAAACAACAAGATCAAAAACAACGGCAGCGAGAGGCCAACAAGCAGCAAGTAATAGAAACGAGGCCATTATCATCATCATGCTCGTCCTCGTCGTCGCTGCATCGTCTGCTGTCCCATGCCTCTTTGGCTATTCTTGGCGTTCAGCTTCAAAGCCCGGCACATTATTCACAGCGACCCAGGGGAGGGCGAGCTGGCAACTTAGTAAAACTAAATTGTTTGTGCGTGTGGCAACGGCTGATAAAAAGGCGCAGCGTGTATGCTCAAAGGATGTTGGGGTGGAGCCAGTTAGTTAGTTGACTAGTTAGCCAGTTACCCCTCCCCAAGGCATTAGCTAACTTGCAGTCAATTAGCCCAGGGACAGACGTCGGAACGCGACTGGCACGCGAAATGATGCCAACGTTGCGCATTTGGCCAAAACAGCTACCGAGATTCAATTTAGCTGGCATTGCAAATATTTCTGCGCGTCAGTGTAAGCATTGACCACTGTCCAAGGTGGGGCCCGTCGCGCGGGCTATTAATCAAAACAGAGGCGCCAATCGACTTAAATATGCTGCCCATAAATGGCTAGGCTGTGGCCCCGGCAAGGAGGCAACCTTCCACATACCATCGATGTCCTAGCCGCTCCCTTGCCACACCCCGGCCACGCCCTTGCTGGCCGCGTATAAATAGTTTGCCAGAGCCTCAACGGTGCTTCATTTGTTAGCTGACTGACAGCCGAGTCAAGTTGACGTTGCCATCGACTCTGATGGGCGGACAGTTGTTGTTGCTGTTGCTGTTGTGGGACACAAAAAGGCTTCTACGTGCCTCGCATATGCGTTGTGTGTGGGCGTGGGTATTGGAACAATGCGAGGGCGCAACCACACGAAGCTCAGATCGAAAACAGTTTACAGAAATGATTACTACTGGGCGAATGCGTAATGAGCAATGCGGCGTATGTGTGATATATGGCCCTGTCCTACACACACGATTGCCCTTCAGAGCATGCGAACAGCACATCAACAGCATCTTATGCAGCTGTCTATGGGCACATTCCATCAACATCATTAGTGTGACACATGACTGCAATTGTTGATTCACTGTACGGCCATGTATCTAATTAAAACTACGCTCGTTCCATGCTGAAGATTAAAGATATATTGTATTGTAGTTGCTTTCAGGATTTATTTTTAAATCAAATCGGACAAGCAACGGTCGCAAGGGCTGCTGATATCGGCATCTATTTACTGCTAACCCAACGGGAAATTCCTGTTAAGTACAGATTTGTAAATATCATATTTCCGCAATTGTGAATTTTGAAATGTAATATATGTTTTGATTAGTTTTGTAAAGACTGTATACTTATTTTACAATTTTTTTTTCATATTTTTATATTTTCTTTCGCAGTTTCTGCGCTTTAAACAACATGGGCATAAATTGTAAACTCGTGTACGCATATTTATTCAAACTGCATTTCCGTTTCACCTTTATGGAAAGCCGTGCGCGATGATTTATGATGTTTGTTGAAGTACTTCCACATGATGCTGACACAACAAAAAGTACATAATCTCTGAACTGAACTTTGACTGCTCGCCGTAAGTGGCATATAGAAGCCAAAGGCTCCGGGCGCAACATTTACGGCGAGCGTCAAAGGTCGTTACAGCTGTCACAATATGCAGCGTGCTGAAAGTGTCGACAAACCCATCAATATCAAACGAATGCTCAGCCAAACAAACGTATTCTAGTGCGGTTGGAGTGGAGCACAGAACAAGCCGCATTTAAATCACAATAAATCATAGATCTCCACGTTAAGGTTCACTTCCATGCCATTTGTTGTTGCGATTGCATGAATGTATGAAAAATAAAATATATTTATTGCCCAGCTAAATTCTATGTGAGACTATGGTCATAATATCATCATGAGAAAATTGTATTAGACTTAAACTCTAGGCCTTAGGCTAGTCGACTGCTTGGTTATTTTTTTATAGGTACATCAAACAAAAACTTATTACAATTACAAATTAAAGCAATTTTTACCATTAGCGAACAAGTTTTGTTTTTAATTAGCTAATGAGCCACAGCGAAAATATTTGAAATTGCGTTTAAGTGCGCTTATATTAAATGTATAAGATATGGCTCTGATGAGCTCATCAAAATGTCTGGCAAATATAGCCGAGCCGTATCAACTGCTACAGACATAAATATAACGATTTATGAGACTGCCAACAGATATTTGCACAGATATTTATTGAGCTCATATGTGTTACTTGTTGCCCATTAGCGGGGCAAAAAAGTAAGAAATAAACTGAAAACGATTACGCAGAGCCTGAATGAAACCGTATAAAACGCATGAAACTGAATGTGGGCACTTTAATAAGTGTAGCAATATTTGTATTGTTTTTATTGTTTTTATTGGGCGCCGACAAATTGGTTTTGGTTGAGTCAGCCGCTTGTGCTGGCTTTTATGTTCATATCATAACGGCATTTGTATTGTTTCTTTAGTTTTCGATTTCAGTTTGATTGCATTCGTCGGCAGCGTTTCGCTCTCTGTTATGGACTGAAGGCATTTATGGAGCTTTTCACGCCATTGCTAATGAGTAAAACATTTACGACCAGCCCCCTACCTACAATTTTTCGCCGGCTCGCCAATGCCAATAGCAACAACAATGATAGCCGAAGCAAAGCCATCCGCTTGGCCAACTTGAAGTAAGGAAACTTTAAGGTCTACAGAATTGGTGCTCTTTAATTTGGGCCAGCTCATGTGCAAAGCCTTTGGTAAATCTCTTGTAACAAGAACTTTCTATTTATAGTACTCGCATTGAAGCCCTGAGGGCTTATCAGCACGCAGCCTGCTGTCGCCAGCTTGTCTGGCGCTCTCTTTGTAAAACCGCAAGCTATACGCCGCTGGCGCCCATCCATCAATTTGGTTTACTTTATCGATAGGCAAAGCATTATCCTGATCCCTCACCAGGCTCGCCTTGTATCTGTTATGATTTCGTCATAGTTAGATGATAATGCGCTCAAGTTAAGCACGGACAATTTGACGCAAAAGGCATTCGGCTACTTGGAGTTGAGCTGAGATTTAGCCAAGGTCGACTGTTCGAAAATCAATGTTATATAGATACAAAGCTTTGCCCATGGCCCGAATTACATTTGGACCAACAATATTGTGCTGCAAAACTTTTGTATCTCATAATTGGTGGCAACAGCAATAACAACGCAGCAATGACACACTTCGAGCACAGACAAAGTTCCACTCTCAGCTTAAGTTGAATTTACACTCAGAGTCATTTTCGTAGTACCGGAGCACAGAAATCATCTATGCAAAGTGCTTGCTTTTGGCATTGGAAAGCAATTGGCAGCACTGGGAGTGGAATGGAAGCTGTTCCTGATAATTGAATGTATTGTTCTGGGAATGTTTTGTGTGTTTCTGTCATGACTCTAGTGTGCTGTAAGAAGTTGGTAGTTTTGGTTTATTTGTCGCCCATTTGCTTAAATGCCTTTGGGGAGCACAAGGCAGAGCCGTCTCCGAGTAGACCACAGAGATTCGAGTGGGTCTCTTCTCATTTCTTTTCTGTGGGCGTCTAGTTTTAGCTGATGACGCACATTCAGCGCCCGACATCGCCTTGGCTTGGCCTTGTATTTATGCTTTCGTCATCCTCCGAAGAGGAGACGACGCCAACCTGTTGGATGGGGGACTCTTTGGCTCTGGCTCATTGGCCAAGCAATTGAAGGCGATAGAAATGTAAATGAAGGATGCTTTACAAAGTCATTTGTATTTCTCTCCGTCAAGAATAACTGTGTTTCTTACGTGCTCATGCATAAACGCATATTTTTATGAATAAGTCCATCGGCCTCAATTAAAGTATCAATTTAAGAAGCTTCACGGACCATTTAAGCGACACCAGAATTAGGGTCTCTGACTCTTTGCATGTATTTATAGGCGTAATGCTGTCCCGTTCTAAAAATAATTTAAACTCAATCTGCTTTCTATTTTGGCTATTGATGAGTTTGTCAGCCGAAAGCACAAATATACAAGAGAGACGAAATTTAAACGCAACTCACAGCCCAAAAATACATTCAAAGCCAATTTGCATGCAGCACAGCGTCAAACGGTGTAATTGTGTGGGTGAGTGTGTGTGTGCTTGTGTTTGTGTGCCTGCTTGTGCCTGTGTGTGTGTGTGTATCAGGAGTAGCACCTGATCCCATTGCGAATGGGAACTTGGCTTTTATGTAGCGGCTGTTGACTTTTCACATTGGCTCCGGCCTGCCCTTAAAACAAATCATCTTTTATTATAACGCATTAATCATACGCTCTGTGAGCTCCGCACTTTGCCTTCCTGGCTGCGGAAGTGCAAAGTTCTTGCACACAGCACACACAAATACTGAGCGCTACGTTCTGTTTCACTTTGCTTACTTTGCTTTTCATCAGGTTTTGCCGGAGCTTTTAATTCTTTGCGTCCTCTTGTTGCCTACTTTTGTGCTGAGGCCATAATTTATGGCCAGGTGTGCAGTGGCTCTAATTGCGTGATAAGTTTTAGCAATGAGCATTTTGTGTGTGCTTCACTTTTTTTCTGTTGTATTTGTTTGTGTTTTTTGTTGTTTACGCTAGACCTGATGCCTTATCAGGCGTTTTTGTTACGATTGACGTCAGTTTTGTGAAGGAGCTTCAACTAGTCTCAGCAGGTCGACTGGCTCCCCGGAAACCAATTGATTTATGACTGTCGCTTATTAACGGGGCCCGCAGTGGGGCTCGCCCGGCACAATAGTGCCCTGACATTCCGCCAAAAAGCAGACAACTCTAATTGAGACAAAAAAAAAACAAAAAAAAGTTTCCCACTTAAAATGCTCAGCTCATCGCGGCAGTAGGGGGCACAGCGTGTCAGCCGTAGCATACTTTGCGGCGTGCTTCAGTCCATGGCCATGGCAGCCAGAACACAATATCCAACACTAACAATGTCGCTATTCACTTCGCAGCCATAAAACCATTGAAAGTTCGTCTAGCTGCACGTCGAACCAGAATAGCTTTGGGGCGTATGTGGTTTTTCGGCTACACAGTAACTGTGATGGGGAGCAAGGAGTTTCTCGCCGCGAGGGGCAAGTGCACTTGCGCCAATACGCGCCTCGCGACTACGGTACGCGGCTATGTGGGGTGCACGTGGATGTGCAGCTGTTTAATGCCAGCCAACCAAGCGGCAGGGCATCTGTTTATCTTGGCCCTGTCAACGCCAAACTGTTGGCCTCAAACGCAGTTCGACATTTGGTAGGCGATACCACGAAAAACAGTAAAAAGAGCAGTGGATATACCAGCTAACTTTAACTTTTCACATTTCGCATTTCGTATTTCGTCTTTCGCATTTGGTATTCAAAAACTCAGTTCACGACGAGCTATCATGCTGAGTCCTAGGCCATGTGAACGTTATTCGCCCCTTGAGCATGTGGGCGTGACACTCAACCGGAAAATTTGGGCTCAGCACGAAGTGAGGTAGCCGTGGGCCGCAAGTCTCTGAGCACACAGTGTCTATTACAAAGATACAAGTCGAGTCATGGCAGAAGTTTACATTTAAATTCAGGACGCCAAACATCAAATTAATGTGAAATTTGGATTTTGATTAAGACTGAATGAAAATAAATGGCAGCGTTAAAGTCAAATGTAAATGCTAAAAAGCACGGCAGGCACAGCACGGTATTGACAGCGAAATGCAAGACATTTGGGAGAGAATTAGACAGTCTAAGTAGCTATTGAGTCCAGCCTTGGAACAATGGAATTAACAGAGTACGTAAGTTTAGTTAAAGATGATTTAAACGGTGTAATTATATAGAATACAATTAAATGATAATAAAATACAGTTCAAGCCTTAATTGAATCATAAATCTCTCACTTTGCATGCTTTGATATATTAAACCATTATGACACGTGATTCTTAAACAGATTTTATGATGATCATTTCCCTTTTACTCACGCCGGCCACACAGTTGCTCGCAACATGTACATACATATAGGCATATCCTGGAGATGCTGTCATAATATCATGAAAGTAGCTCGTGACCCCACAGTCCCACCTATTGTTGAATAAACAAAACGCACGTCAGCCAACGCCGTATTTATGGGCGTGTCGTTAATTTTGCGCATCGCGACGGGCAGAACCAACAGCTGGGAGAGTTTTTGGGCATGGACGCTGTTCCGGCGGAGGTGTCCGCCATTTTCTGGCAATAAACTTGCAATTAATGGCCGCCAAATGAGTTTGAGTGGCCGACGCACTGCGGCCGCTTTGTGTATTTGCCTTTTGTTTGCCGCAGGTGCTTTAGTCTGTTTGCCTGGTTTGCGGTTGCTTACAGTGGCTCCGCAGCGCCCCGGCCCGGCCCGAGGTGTTGATGGCCCAGAATCGGGTCGCAGTGCGCTTTAATTTTTGGTCTATTTACCTCGCGGACTGCCGTCAGTTATGTCTGCATTAATTTAATTTAAGATTAAATTATTGAATACGTAATAAAATATGCGTGAGCCTCGGCTGCTGCCTGCAGCGTATTGCAACGATTAGAATATTAATATATTGTTTGCCAATTTCGAAACATAATAGTCGTTACACAGCATTGCAAATGGCTCGCACAGCTTAACGCCCACATAATTGAGAAAGTTGCTCGGCTGTCTCTGCAGGGTACATTTCCATATTTGCTTCAGGCGTCATTTTTATCCTATTTGAAATGTTTCGAAAGTCGGCAAACATTTTGTTGGCAGCACACTTTATGGAAATGGGAGCGTGACATAATTGTTTCAGCATGACAAGGCAACAAGCACGACTGCCAGACACGAAAGACAGCCTCTTGGCATTTCTTTTAAATTTATTTTTTATTATAAAAGTAACTAACTTTGATTAACCATCAAAATATAAATGTAAAAAAAAAAAATAAATAAATTTAAAAAAAATTCCAAGAGGCTGTCTTTCGTGTTTAATTATATATTTTAATTTTTTAATAATTTAGGCTTCATTATAAAATATTTAAGCTTATCATTGATTGATATTTATAGCACAATTCGAATTAGTTTTTTCTGCCACCTTTTCTAGTATGAAGCTGTTAAGGAGCAAAGGCAGTTTTCAGTTATGATGTTGCGAAAGCATGAACTTATTTTTTAGCTCTTTGTCATTACAGCAAACACGACCAACTACCAGCTCCAGTGTATGGCCAAGACGTCGGCAGAGCATACAGCTACCTACGAACAAGTACATAAACATATATATACACACACACACACACACTCAGCGCAGACAACAAACGTCTGGCTATGGCAACGACTTCAACTTCCGTTTCCGCTTGTAGCAAAATGCTGGGGGCAATGAAGTTAATAAAAGGGAAACCAACTTTTTTGTGCTTTGTTTAAACAAGATTTCAGGCCGTTTAGGTTTATGGCTTTGTGTTGAAACGAACGTCGAGACAGTTCACTTAGACCAACTTTTGCCCTAAGCTAATTTAGCTAATTTAAGCAACTTTCCAAGTGCGCCGTGCAACTGCGTTTCATTTAATGGTAGCACGACAAAATGGAATAATAAGTGCGTGAAATCGGGTGTCAACAACGATAAGCAATCAATGATGTTGAGAACGGAATTGAGGAGCGGGCAAAGCGGGACCTCAAGTGCATTTGTCCATTCACATTGATTGACCAACATTCAATTCAAACAAATCATTGGTTCAATTGAGTCGAATGTCTGCCAGAATTGATAATCCAAATGACAGCAGCCTCAAACAGCAATAGCAGCAATAGCAGCAACAAGACCCAAAAATAATCACAACCACAAAATGTAACGAAAAACGAAAAACACTCTACCGCACAGCTGCAAATGATGTAAAAACTGTAAAAAAGGAAAAGTCAAATGGACTGCGATGGTAAAGGGAGCTTCAAAGAGGAGCGCGGCTCAAGTCGAGTGGGCTGAAGTGTCTGGTGGAGGTTTTAGAGTGTCTAAAGGATATCAGAATGACTGGGCTGTGTTTTGTTTTGCCATAAAATCCAATTGCTTGCCATTTCCGTGGATTGGTAGTACACAAAACGAAACAAAAAACTCGTTGCCATCATGACACAAAAATTAAAGTAAGACAGAGACTGGGGGTTAAGGTGTTGATTGCTGAGCTAAAAAGTCTGCACCGCTTGCCAAATAAGAGCAAACCACTTTTTTGCCCTTCAATATTCATTCTATTCCCAGCCACATCCGACCCACTCGAAATTCCCGTGAGGACTTTGTTTTCATTTAACAAAAGCCAATTGCCTTTGCCAAGGCGGCTCTGCTGCTGTGCTGTGGTTCTGTGCTGCTGCTCCTGTTGATTGCACCGCGGGCGACCATAACAATTAGACTGAAATTAAGGAAATTAACGCCTTCTGCAAATTGTCAGCAGCAGCTTGCGTGCTGTGTGAGGTGGTTAGCCACGGAACAGGGAGCAGGGGACACACACATGACAGCTCTCTCTGCGGCTAACCGCAGCAGCAATTGTGTCCAAGTGTGAATCCAGTCAACTGATTATCAAGCATCCAGCTTAATTCCGCAGATGCTTAAGCCACAAATTCCAACTATACAATCTGCAAAATAATGTTGGTGAATAAATTCAAATTTGTATAAATCGAAAACAGCTTTAGTAACTTACTTATTCCCTGTTGCTGTTCAACATTGTTATCGTTTATTTCATTCATAGTAAAATTGTTTATCCCAACTTCATCAAAGTTCAATTCAAAACTTTGGCTTCAGCCCAACTAAGTTAACAACAAATGCTCTAAAATAGTAGCGTAAAAGTCAATAACTTTTGAAACGATTATTTCTTGAGGAGCAACACGAGCTGCTGCGCATTTGCCGTACAGTTGCAGTTGAAAGTTGGCCTCAACACGTTCACTTTAAAAAGTCAGCGAATAGTTGTAGTATTTTTTTAGATCGACTCTCTCGCTGCTGACCCCTTTTTGCACTGATGCTCTTCTTCTTATTGTAGTACTTTGTATTGTGTGCAAGTGGCAAAATGTTCATATAGTCGCCTACTTATATCTCTATTTAGTTTACTTTCCATTGCTTTTGCTTCATTGCGCAATCGGCTTTATAGTGGTGCACAACGAAAGGACTTCCTGTGGAGTTGAGCAAAGTCTAAAGGGAAATGCCTGCTGAGATTATAGCTTAGATGCACAGGCATCTAGACTAGGAAAAAAAAAATAAATAACATAGTGAACTCTATGAGCCAAGTAAGCTGAATTCCAGAGCTTTGTACAAAAAATCAATTAGGCCAATCCATGAAGCAGCGCTATATACATAGCATCTGTTGCTATAGCCCAAGCGAACTGACAATATTTGCACGGTAAATGTCAACTTTTAAAGTTCATATTGTGGTGGAATAAATGGCAGCATTGTTATTTCAACCTTTCCCCACACACGCCCACACACATGTTTTCACTCTCTTGCTCCCTTGCTCTGTTGCAATATGCCGCTCTCTCTCTCTCTCTCTACCATTCTCTGCTGAAGCCTTTCATTCGCCTGTTTGTATGCAGATTTGTTTGCTTTATCGATTGTGCGATAGCATGGACTATTTGACTGACCTCAACACCGTTTGCCTGCCCTGCGTTGCCATTTCTGTTTGCCGGCCTTTCTGCACCTGGCAAAAGCAAACAACTTCCGTGCGGTGGCAGGGCTAAGCCGGACCACTCAGACGGCCGGTTAAGTCAGGCAGGCGGCCGTAGCGTCTAAATGAGTGCATTCAGACTACATTCATGTTTGTTTTTTATTCGATTTCTTTTTCTTATCCCACAGCTGTCTTAAAGATTTACAAAAAGCAATAGCAGTAGAAGCTGTTGACTTGGAGTTACTCAGAGCAGCCGCATGTTAACCCTCAGTTACCTGAAAAAGTTCGATTGGACTTGTAATACTATTTCTAGAGTGCAGCCACATAACCATGGTTATATTTAGTTAGTTGCAGATGGCTGAAAGTTGATCAAATATATAGTTCTATTTAATTAATTAAATCGGCAAATTTAAGACACAGTTAATCTAAATAAGTGGCTGATTGCTGCGAATTACTTAGAAGTTTGTTTAGCTCACTAAACTCAGCAGCACTCAACAGTCGCTGCTTGGCGGAGGGAGGTGGTTCCGAGTCGATGATAAACAATGGGTTTCCGTTGTCTGGCGGATAATATGAGAGTCGAACTTAAATGAACAATCGATGTTATCTCTGACGTAGCCGTCCCATGGCAGCCACTTGGGCAGCGTGCACGTTTTTATGGAAGGTACTTAAATGGGGGAGCTCTGGAACTTTAGCGCCAAGTTAATGCGTTTTATCAATTGAGTTCCATCAAATGAAACACTTTGTAGCGAGAACTGAAAGCGAAATGAAGCCAAATAAATTGGATTCCTCAAACGGAATGGGTGCCCAAAAGTTAGTTAGTGGTGCTCCAGCGAACAGCCCTCCGCCGCATAAATTAGTTGCCATCGTCAGCAATCTCATTGCCTTAAAAGTATTTATTGCCAGCATTTGGGAGGAACGAAGGCGCCCTCCTGATTAAAGGTGAGTTCAGCCTCGCAGGCACATTATATGCGCAGGCTTTTCACTTTGCTCTCCTACGCGTTGCTCCATTCTGATTTTAATTGCAGTTGCTGCTCAAGTCCGGATACTCAAGCTATTTTTATACAAAAGCCTTCAGCTGGAATGCGAGACTTAACAGCTGGGTGAGAATTTAGCTTTAAGGCTTGGCGAAAGACTATGAGCTAGTAAAAGAGAACGAGCCATAATCAGTTTTTCCTTTTACTCATTATATGCATTTCATGCATATCTGCATTGCTCCGAGACAAATTTCGAAAAGTCAAAAGTGAAGTCTTTGAATTTTAGATTTGAAATAATTTGTGATGAAATTCTTTATTTATTGCACACAGAAAGAACATTTAACTGGAATCGTACATATTATATATGAGAATCGTATGTAGCTATTTCATATATCTTATGTCCTATGGTATATACATATAGTATGTCACATTTATGTAGATATATATAATCCTGGAAGTATGCTGAAAGTAGTACAACACACAACATTAACAATGCCATATATAATTCATATACTTAAGATGCTTTGTGCAACGTTTTGGTTTCGGATTTCTTCGGATTTCTGTAATTCTGCAACATGTTGATATCGTTTGGTTAATTAAAGGTACAACTCTCATTTCATATACATATATGGCGAATATTCTCGTAGATTTGGCCTCGAATATATGTAATTTGTAAACATATAGACACTCAGTTTAACTAGTATGAGAAACTATTCTCCCTTGTCTTTGGACTAACTACTCTATATATATTTATGTCGATCTTTAACTATTTACTATTTTGCTTAAAATATATCAATAAGTTAAAATATTTATTTTTTTAACAGAAGCTGAATTTATATTAATTTTTTTTTGGTTTTACCAAAGAGTTGTTAATCATATTTTATCTACGAAGTTTTAGATACAAGTCGCTTACTAGGCTAATGTCCTATTCCTAGGTTCCCGTTTAGACGCTCGCATCGCTGTACTCAATTCGAACTGTGCGCCGCGGTCGCTGCCCCGCTGTCGCAGTGGGATTCGTGTCGCTGGCTGTTAGGCTGCGCAGCGCCAGCAGCTCCCGCGGCTACAATTGCGTCCGCTTTGAGGTGCCATTGATGGTTGAGGTGGGCGCATCGCCTGGGGTCTCAACGTAGGAGTAGGAGGGCGTTTCCATGACTAGGGGATGGCAAATCTCGTAGACGGGCACCTTCAGGCTCGTCTTACGCAACCCGCCCAAGCTGCTCTGTGAGCTTGAGCTGGGCCCAAACGAGCGTCATCTGGACTCGTTGCCCAGCTCGGAGTGTGACGGATGCAGCTCGCTCTCGTCGCCAAAGCTGTGCGCCGCTGCGCTGGGTGTAATACTGGGTGTACGTCCTTGGATGCGTATGGCGGACATGTCAGAGCCACGACGGGAGCTCTTCAGAGAGACGCTCTGCCGGGAGCAGAAGCAGCGGCATATGATGCGCTTGAATGCGAATCGAAAGTCTTTGGAGAATAGTGCATAAATCATGGGATTCACTGCCGAGTTGCAATAGCCCAGCCAGAAGAGCACCGAAAACAGTAGTGGATCAACGCAGTCCTGGCAGAACGGCCTGATGATGTAAATTGTGAAGAACGGACACCAGCAGAAGATGAACATGCCCACAATGATTGCCAACGTTTTGGCCGCCTTCGTCTCCATGCGAAAACGCTTCACTTGCGCCTTGATATTGCGCCTGCCCATTTTTTTGTTCGTGGATCTCGGATGGCCAGCCACGACACCTGCTTCGCTGGTGTTGCTCTGCCGCCGCGACAGCTCTGGCAGCGTCTTCCCGACCTGCAAGTAACAGGAGCTGCCGCCATGATGCTGCTGTCGATAAAGTTGCGACTCTGTCGACTCACGTCCGTGGGCGCCGTTATAGTGTACGGAGAAGAGGGCGTTGCCGGAGGTGCGCCGCTCATGCGTTGGCTCCGGCTGTGCCATCTCATTTATATTTTCGCTAGACGGATACGATACAGATATCTTGATTTTATCGTGCTGATGATGTAGGCGACGCGTGGCATATTTGCTAAGACGCTCCGGCGATGGGGTGCCCAGAGTAGTTGTGGTGCTTTGAGTGCTGCCGTTGCTGTGCAGCGAGTCCTGCTGGTTGGAGCCGCGGCCGCGATGTATGCGCAACGTTAGACGCTGCTCCTCGAAGCGAGAGCCAATGCCTTTGGAGCCTGTTGAATGGGAAAAAGTGAATTAACATTAGTTTGGCGTTGCACACATTTCCCCATACTGATTCCTGCCTTATTGAATATCGCTCAAGCGTCCCGCCCCGCAGCTCGCATTGCGCTTAAATGCCCTCTGTGTTGCCATTGTCATTGCCTACAGTGCCTGGCATGGCATGTTTTTCCCGCCCATGCGACATGTCTTGGCGCTCTGCCAGGCTGCACTTTAGCAAATTAAACGCGTAATTATGCAAATGTCTTGGCATAAGCACAACAAGCACTCAATGCAGGCCCTTGTCTCGCCGCTATCCTTGGCAACAATATTGTCCTATTGCTCGCCTTAGTCTTGTTTAAGCTGCTTTCAAAGCGAACTTTATTTCATTAGCACACATACATTTGCATAATTTCACACACACACACACCCGCACACACACCCGCACAGTAACACGCGCAACCACTCACGCACTTTAGTATTCCTGTTCCCTCGGTCTGCTGCTCGTTTTGCATTTATTACTCATACGCACGTTTAGCAGCTGTATAAATTTTCATTACCCGCCGCGTGAATGTAATGAATAATCAGCGCAATAATGCCATGTCATTCGGATTGTTGCCGCCGTTTATATACTGTTCAATAATTTATGACTCTATGCAGCTCTGACCTATGTCAACCAACGATTCATTTACTTTGGGCATTTTTACTATCCAAACATGTTAGTGGAGACGAAGGTCACAAGCACTGCAATATTTGTTAAATATGTTAGTCTGCCAGTGCGATTAAAGTAGGTGCATGATCAAGATAAAAAAGTCTGCACTGAAGAGTCAGGGTCAGGTTTGAAAGTGAACTCTATTTCGTTAAAGATTAATCATCAGGGAATGCTTATCATTTCTCTTAAATGAATTCGAATTAATTTCTCTTTAGTCAGCTTAAAGAATGGTGTGTGTCTATGTGTATAATTGGGTCAGTGTGTGTCTTGTTATTACCTTGGTGTGTGTTTTCTGTTTACCTGTAGAACGTCAGCACTGCTGTGTCTAGCAATTATTCTTAACATAAATTACCTTTAATTTGGTCGGCGATCGATTTTTGCTCTTTGTTTGCTTTCATTTTATTGATATTATTTTCACTTAACCAAATTATTGGCCGATATACACATATTAAGTACTATATTACTCTGATAACTGAACTGATGTATTCGACTAACAGAAAAGTGAAACGAATGGGGGCCTGCTTAATACAATATACATATGTATATATGTAGTTACTCGGAGTACTTAGCTCAAAGCGTGTGTTGTATATAACATTAATTTAGCTTAAAGTAGAGATATATGTAGGTACAAGTATATGTTTGTATGTATGTCTTATGTCTAGTTAAATACGCGAAAATTATTGCCATATAGTTACAACGTTGTTCAATGCGAATACTGTATGTGTCAGTGGGGCTGACGGCGTTTACAAAAGTACAAAAGCGAGGTGCATTGCCTTATGTCAAGTACTTGTAGTTGTTGTTGCTGTTGTTTTGGCTGGTACTCCTGCCGTATGGGGCTTGCTTAGAGCACACGACCCTTGCAGAAGCCGCCGCGCCGTATACGTCTGCTGCCCGTGGTATCCACATCGCCATCTCTGCTGCTGGCTTCCTGCGGCAGTGAGGCAGTGCGCTGCAGGGGACTCGGCTCATAGTTGCCCATTAGTCAGCTGAAATCAACCCCATCGCCGTCGTCGGAACAGCCCGAAATGGTCTTGTGGAAAGTGGCGGGCGCCATAAGAGCCCGCGCGGCAATCATCTGGAAATTCTCGGAGGCCCTAAAGCCGCTGCGAGTGCACACGCAACGGCAGACGATGCGCTTGAAGGCAATGCGAAACTCGTGGGAGAAGAGGGCATAGATGACCGGATTAATGGCCGAATTGCAGTAGCCCAGCCAAAACAATACCGAAAATACTGTCGGCTGGATGCAGTCCTCGCAGAACGCGCGTATCAGATACATCGTGAAGAACGGCAGCCAACAGACTATGAACCCGCCTACAATAATGGCCAATGTCTTGGCCGCCTTGGTCTCCATGCGAAAGCGCTTCACTTGGAACTTTGCACTGCGTTTGCCGGAACGCTTCTTCCCGGATGTCAAGCCAGTCGAATTGCCACTCTCCAGATCAGCTGCTGCTCCGCTGGCCGTGTCCAGATTGAAGGTGGTTTCGCCAATGTCGAAGAGGCTGCTCTTGAAGGAGGCGCGTCGCCCGTTGGTGAGGCTGCTGACACCACTTTTGGTGCTGCTGATGACGGCATAGTGGGGCGAGGGTGGCGGCTGCTGCGAGGCACCCATGCGCGGTGACTCCAACATATTTTCCGAGGAGGGAAACGAAACCTTGATGGACACCTTCTCGTGCCGCTGGCGATTCACACGCATCGAAGTCGCCCTCTTTGGCGTGCCCGTCTGGGAGGCGGGCTGTTGATCCTCATTCGCCGTGCTGAGGGCAGCGCCTGTTGGCCCATTGCTGTTTACACTCAGCGTCGAGGACATGGAGTGCACCGAAAGTGGCGTGCGCTGCGGTGTGCCGCAGGGGCGCCCACGATGGATGCGCAGTATTAGCTGGGAGTCATCAACGCGATTGTTGCCCCCCGATTCGCGTGGACTGCCTGCAATAAGTCAGTGTGGGAATTTGGCAGGAAGTCGAAATGGGACTCAGTACAAAAATCACATCAAATGCAATCACATTAGATTGTTTTGGTTGTATGTAGTGGGTGTCATCGTGAGCACATGAAAACATTCAGCTTGTATTATACATGAGCTTGTGTATGCGTGATTGTTGTTTGTCTTGGATCGGTATTGATTTCTGATTGTTTCGAGTTTTCTTTGGTTAGAGACACACAAAATTTTAGTAATTAGGGCTAGCACACATGAGCAGAAAACGGGAATCTAACTACGTACGTTCACATATAGATGTTTATTGAAAAACTTGGCAGTTTATCTTTAATTATAAGAATGTACTACGTCAATATTTTATATATTGTATAAGATGGTATAATATAATTTAAAAATGTATAAGGAATAGGCAGATATTCGATTTTAATTAAATTTTAATGCCTTTTTGTGGGGCATGCTTAAAAATGTTAATTTATTTATTTTTAAGATATTATTAAGAGTATGGTTTATAAAAAATTTGGGATTTATAATAGAACATGCCCGAATGTACAAAAGTTGGGTTTCAAAACGCCTAATTACAATTGAGTATTGAAAAATATGATCAAATAATTGATTTAATCAAAAATAAGTAATTAAGTAATTCGGGAAGTTTGTTTATTAATTAGCTGGGGTTTTTATGCTTATTGATTTTCCGGTCCGTGTTGACATAATTAACAATGGCTGTCGGCTTTTGGCCCCGTTCGTATTAGCTAATAACGTTGGGATTTCGTAGACAGTCGATGTCAGTCTGTATTGACAAATTGACAGAAATTAATCAATGAAAGATGTGTGTATACTAAAAATATTTTATTTATGTAAACATATATTTTTAAAAATTCAAATTTTACATTTTAAAAGCATAGTTTCAAGAGTCGGACTTAATTAAAAATATTTTTTATAAAATATTCTATGTATACAAAAAAAATATTGAATTGGATTTGTATGGTATTCATATTGGCAAATGCAAATGATATAAATGACAGAAAGTAGACAGACCTGAAAAATTCCATTTGCATAAAAACAAACCTTTTGACATACATATGTAAAAATGTAAATATGGAGCAGAAGTCTTTGATATTAAAAGCCCGAATGAAAAAGAGAAACAGCCATTGAAAAGCTTTTAATAAATTTGATAAAGTTTGAAAAGGGAAAATGCGAACACGGTATATTTTCCCATTAATGTGAATATGAAAACTATTTTATATTTGTTTCCCGATGCGGAAGCCTTCTGAACGGCCGCAGGCATTGGGTGGGATAAACATATCTAAGCTGCTCGGCTAAAGCGAGGGCTTCTCCACAAACAAGCAAATCAAATGAAACTGTTCTCCGCCCAAATCATTGGCAAATAGAAATGCCACCCATATGCAAATTTGTCGCTGGCATAACAATACATAATGGAAACTTTATGAACAAAATAAAACATAATCGAACAAAACACATAAAATATTTAAATCCGCATACGGAAAAACCATTTACAGCCAATTTCAATGCAACGGATTTTGTGGCTTGTAAAATAATTATATAATCAATTATTTGTCATTTGCTTTCATTTGTAATATTAATGGGCACTTTTTGTTTTGCTTGCCTTAATTGACCTTTTAGTAGGTATTTGTAAGGCTAAAAACTGAGGCAAGTGAAAGTCAAGGTGAAATCTAAAATCTTGAAAGGGCTGGCGTGAAAGTTCCAGCGCCTGCTGTTGACACGGGGCCCTGGCCCTGGCTAGGCCCATTGAAATTGAAATTTTGAAAGCCCTCAGTTTCTGTGCAACTGGCGTAAGAACAATAACAGGCTCAAGTGCCATGCCTGGCACTCTTCTCCTGCTGCTGCTACTGCTGTTGCTGTTGGTAGTGCTACTGCGTATATTTTAATAGACGTCGCCATGAACCTCAGCTAGTTTATGAACTTGAAACTTGATTACCTTCAAAAACCACTAAAGGGCGAGTGGGCCATATAGGAATTCTACCCTAACAGCAACAATAATAATAAAAACAACAACAAAAACAAAAACAAAAAACTATGCACACGCCCCCGCATTGTGTCACGAAATGTTTTCCGACTTTTGCGTTTCGTGTTGTGTGCTAAAACTAGGACCGGCGCGCAAAGTGAAAGAAATGAAGACACGCACGGCAAGTGGTCCGTAGAAAGAAAAAGAAAAAAAAAAAAAAATAACAACTATAACAAGCTCAGCGCCGCTGTGTCTACATGTGTGCTCCAAGGCTGTCGCATGATATTCAGCAAGCGGATGTTTCTGAAAATCAGGGCTTTGTCTTCAAAACAGTGTCAACTAAGGACACGCCAGCTGCAAAACAAAGCAACACAACGGCCCAACTGAGCCCAAAAAGCGGGGCATACAGCAAACAGCACGATGGCATCATAGGCCAACAAAACAGCATTTAGGTCATAATTACGAGACATTCAAGACCCACTCCTTTAATGCTGATAATATTATGTGACACACGCGAAGTGGAGTATTGACAGGAGAAGAGGCGTTGGGAATTTAACGCACAAGTTTTTCATATTCGTTTTAAGTGTGTAAAAAAATCGATAGAAAACTGTATAGATAAATGTATATGTATATATAGAATTATATATGTAAATGTAATAAATTAAAAGTCTTTTGCTTGTTTTTCATCCAACATCTACTCTGAGCACATTTAAGCCCAACCAAATTAAAGCAAGTTGTATCGTAATAGAAAAAACAAAAATTATAGATTACAAGAGTCCGGGCATTAAACTGTCATTAGGCTTATGGCGAATTGTAGGCACTTTTGACTGGTCTTTTATTTTGGGACTCGCACAAAAGTAGCTGCTCTCGGCCCACAATTAGCAGGAGCATTGAACGCACGAAAGCGGCTTATTGATTTTTATTATATAACCAACCAGTAAGCGAGTCAGCGAGTCAGCGAGTCAGTTAGTCAGTTAGTCAGTTTGCCAGTAGGGCAGTCAGTCAGCCGGTTGGCTTGGCCTTTTTGGCTTGCTCGGATTATAGACAATGCGTGCGCTTGGCTTGACAACGTTATTGCAGGTGGCAGCCAAGTCGATGAGATCCAAAAGCCCAACTAGAACTGTGCTCAATGAGCTGATCAGCTGGAAGAAAGTGCGCTGCAGTATTGACAAAATATTGCGCATCTAATGGGCCACATATGGGAACAGACACACACATTCATACATACATATGTATGTATGTGACATGTGTACATACAGACGACAAGGGTGTACGAGTTGCCCGAGTATTTAATGGCAATTTAAAAAGACACTAACTTCAAATGAAAGTGCCCGTATAGGACGAAATAAAAATAAATAATTTAACACAGCAGCAGGGATACGTGGGTCACCCACACTCATCTCAAGCGTGCGGAATTTCGTATTTTTCCTTGCTTTTCCCCAAAGTTGGAACTTTTTTCGTTTCATTACATTGACGCTGCTTTTTGCCTAAGCTGCTGAATCGTTTGATGTGCTCGCTCTTGTACTTGGATGAAAAACAATGCCAATTATTACAAGGATCGCAAACGAGATGTATGCTGGAAAACAAAGTGAAGATGTATGCTTCGTATGATAAAACTGTGTATTCTAGCATTCCGAAGACTTTAACGTGCTAAGTGTGCATGGATTCTCGTAGATTATGGGCAGGAAATATTAAAGCCTGAACGCCATAGGGAGGGCTATCCCATTCGAGGATGTACTGTGTGGTTTTCGTTGACAGTTGTTGGGCTGGGATATTTCCATTATCGCATATACATATTTATAATAGTAGTCTAAACTAAATGTGTATTTAAGCTACAAATATGCACAGTAAAATTAGGTAATTTTTATTTAATTAATTAGGATTTTAGTGACAAGGATTTAGTATACAAATTGAGTTTTTGATTACCTTTTTGTTTTTTTAATGTAGACTTAATTGAATATTTAAAAACTTTGTTCTGCAATTTACATTTGGATTATGTCTTAGGGTTCTATTTGTAAATACTTATTTATTTTTTTATATATTTGTTTTATTCAGAATGTTTCATGTTTATTTATAATGTACCGAGTGCAAGACACAAGAACGAGTTTCCGACATAAATGTGTGTGTGTGTATGTGTGGTTATTTATAAATGTCAAATATGATTTTTACAATTGTTTATAAAACATATCTGACAGCACTAGCTGTTGGACTGAAAAAAACAATTGCTGTATTAGACACGGGACACAGACGCACAAACAGAGAGATGAGTTTCTAGATTGCTGACATAAGCGTTAGATATTCAATATTTCGTTGAACCATCCACATCTGTTTCGAAATATTGTGTTTAATCTATGAGCTTGTATTGGTGGATATGTTTTACCAGGTTGTTATAGACAATGGCTCTGATGTGTCATGTTCATAATGTGTGTATACAAATATATATATGTATATATGTGTCTCATTTTATATCGACTTTCATTTGATATTATTGTTGTGGTGTTTTTTATTTTGTATTTATTTTTTATGAAATTAAAAAGAAACGGGGCAAAGACGTCACTCAACAATCTACACGAATAGAGTTTAAAAAAAATTGATAAACAGTCAATATGAATATTGAGGATAATTTATGTATTTATATGTACGAACTACAACCGCTACGAGGATTATAAAACTTACTATTTAAGAGTATCAAATCGTATTGAATGAGAAATATTAGAAAATATTAAAGGGACAAAACTTTAAGCTACGCACAAGTTGCCATTAATTTTGTGAATGAGAGTTCAAAAAAGATGTGTCCAAAAGTTGAATGTTTCTTTTAGCTACCAATCTTGATGTTAACACTACGAGAACAGATACGAATTGTTACTCACCCTTTGTGGTCTTGAAGCCTTGATTTATGGCACGCGTGGTGCGCACGGCCGCTCGATATATGCGCCAATAGAAGAAGAGCATTACAAACATGGGTATGTAGAAGGAGCCCAGTGCCGAGTAGAGTACATAGCCTCTATCATTGGTGAGCTCGCATTTCCAGGGGCAACTTGTTGCCGGCTGTGGCACATTCAACGCGGGCGCATTAAAAATATTGGAATCCATTTCGGTGCTGGGCGAAATTGTGCTTGTTGTTGTCATGGCTGCAATATGTATTTCAGCCGAGTCATCGATTGGCGAGAAGTTGGGATCGTATGGATTGTAGGCATTGCCATTGCCATTGCCATTGCCATTGCCGTTGCCACTTTTAGTTAACAAGGAGCCAGCAGCATCGTGCTCCTCCTTATGCTTAATTCTATCTACATCTAGTTGCTCATCCTGTGTGCTTGACATTGTGGTGGCATAGTAAAGCGTATAGTTTCCCCGTGTGTAGGTTGGCTGTACCACGGCCTGAAAGAGAAACACACACGTATTAAATATCTATATTTATGTATGTATGCATATGTGACAGTTGACGGGTTTTTATTAAAAGCTTTATCATCTGGCTAACCCCGTCAAAGTGGTGGTATATATGAAATGTGATGGTGTATATTAAATGCTTTGTCATCCAGCCAACCCATTGAAATTCTAGACTCGCACACAAAATTTCAGAGTCACACATTGCTCACAATAAGCCAATAAAAATTCAACTTAAAGCGGTTTATTTTGCAAAAGATATGCAGGAACGTGCGCTGCATGAATATTATGCCAAGGTGTAGCATACATTTAAGCGCCAGGAACTGGATGTACACATGTACTATATGGTTTCACAATAAGCTAAAGTGAAGTCGGCTAACACATACTCTGAATCAATTAGTTTGTTAACCTTAGCATAAATATGATTAATTATGGAATTTATTGTTAAAATTTGTCATTATGATAGATATTCAGATTGAGGAATTTTAGAATTATAGACCTCAGCCAATTAGGTCGCTTCCCATTTACAGAGTATTCTTATGTATTTTCAATATAAAGTCAACACAGTTTAAAGCTTCTTCCGAATGCCAAGGTCAACGCTTGACGAGAATATATTATATGTTCTGTCATTTGCAGAGTAGTCAACGGAATATATGTGTGTATGTATGTACACCTGATTCGAAATTGAATGAAGTCAAGTGAGAGAGTGCGGGATAAGACGCTCTCGCTGGCTGAATTGCTGCCAACAATGCCGCATGGCAGTCGTATAATAATCGCTGCTGCCAGCAGCTGAGCGCGTAAATCAAACCTCAATTATGCTCGTGGAATCGGCTCGAGTCCGAATGCACTCAGTAGATGCGCCCTTATGATATTTGTACGTCTCTGTGAATGCGACCTAAGGCAACAGTTGCTGGCTGACTGTCACGATTCGATGGGCATCTGCCATTAAGATTAGGCAAATAAACAGGACAAGATTTGGCCACCAGCTATGCTAGATTTATGTGCCCTAAATGGGCTGCCCAAGTGACATACATATTTGTAGGTGGCTCCCACTAGCTGTACGACTACAAAGTTGAAACAATATGGCTAGTAAATTTGACCCAACTTGGCCTTAGGCTAGTTGGGCAATAACAACAGAGAGAGACACAGGCACAAGACCATAGAAGCCCACACAGATACACACCCACACACACACACACACACTGTGGACAATAAAGTGTTGCAGGAAGTCGTAATTCGTTGGACCAGTTAGTTGCCATATCGCTGTTGATCTGATTACCCCAGTACAGGGCGCATACACATGAATTATGCCATGCGCTCTGTCGTCGCCTGCTGTCCGCTTTTGGTTGGATTCCCTGTCCGCATGTGTGGCACATCATTATCATTGCCATTACATAAGAGTTTTATGCATGTGTGCCAAAAATGACAACACTAAAACCGTTGCGCTGATGGCAGCAATGTGCCAAAATAGCTAGAAAAAGGAGAATGGCTAAAATACCCTGTAATAGTTGTCAATCGGGTAGTCTGACGAGAAGAAGTCCTTGCCTATGGCATGCTAGCTTACATCAAGTGATTACAGTCAAGTTAAGGGTATTTCTCTTCTGGTAGAATTAGGGTATTTCCTAATCATGTTTGATCAAAGGCACTTTACTTGTTTGACATGCATGTTGACACAAGTGAACTAGCTTTGAAGACTTGCAGCACTCGCCTCATTTTCAGCTGCGGTTAGGCAACGGCTCAGTCGAAAACTTTAACTTGTAATGATGTCAATGACAGAACATTGCGGTCCGAAGGGTCACCTAAGCGTCGGACTGAGGTTTCTTTTGTAGTTGTCGGTGCGAGTTACAAGCGAGTGGATTGCCTGCCAAAAGCAGTTTTCATGGTTTCAGGTCAGTGTGGCCAAGCGCTTTACACTTAAATTTACTGTACTTGTGGGTGGGCTTATGCATGGTCAGTGTGGTAGCTTACCTTTTGATCTTTCCAGCCCACCAGAGGCGGAAAGCAAATTACAAATGAGAGTACCCAAATGCCGGCGATTAACGACTTGGCCTTCTTCGTTGACATAATGCTTGGGTAGGTGACGGGTCGCGTGACTGCCACGTACCGATCCAAGGATATGGCACACAGATTCAGGATCGATGCCGTGCACATCCAGACATCCACGGCCAACCAGATGCGGCACCAAACGTCACCAAATATCCAGACCTAAACAAGTTGGAATTAGAGACTGTCTTATTTGTTTGGCATCATGATTGCACTTACCTTGAACACCTCCCAGGTGGCCGAGAATGGTAGCACCGCCAGGCCCACCAGTAAATCGGCAACGGCCAAGTTAACAATAAAAAAATTGGTAACACTACGTAATTTGTTTGAACAGAAGACGGCGGCAATGACTAGACAATTGCCACCTATGACCAATACGTTGATAAACTCGAGTATGGCCAGAGAGATCAGGTTCGCCGGTTCCGTCCATTTCACAGATTTAATGAGATCCTCACACTCTGTTTCATTCATGGCGGTACTTTTGTGATGGGTGTATACTTGTGTTTACCACCTGCAAGCCAAGTTAATAAGAAACAGAGAGGGCATTACTACAGGTCCATTCAGCGCACAATTAGCTGGCCGCTCTAGGCCACACAGACGGCGCGTGGGCGGCATGGCTAATTAATTTATGAAAATACAGTACATAGATATCAGACCAGAAATTCAAGTTCTCGAGGCATGGCCAACATAACAATAGCCAAAACAAATGCGTTCTATTTTGTGGTGTTTGCTTAGCTTGATAGTGCACGTTTTCGATGGCCAGCAGGCAATTGGCTAAAGCACAAACCTGAAACATTAAAGAATATCGTTGTCGACGATAAAAAAGTCTCTCAACTATTATTTGCTAGTTAATTGCCCGCTAAGTGCCTGTGGAAACGGAAGCTATGACATTTCAAATAGTGCAACAGTGTTGGGCCCAATGGGCTGGCGAAATTTATAATTCAGCTGGCGTTGACGTTGTAATTTAATTGACATCATTTTGGATATGTTTGTTAAATGTCGCTGGCAATTGCTATTCACAATTTATGAATGAATTCAAACTCAAATACGGACTGTCATTTCGATTGCTATCGGCTAATCGAACACGCAATAAAGACAGCACAACACATTCAAAATTCGCGCTCGATTTGGCCACTAATCAATATTTGTGGCAAACAGCTGAAACAGTTGAAATTATTTGCAACTTTAATGTTCTAATGGCTGGACAGCCAAAAGGCAACAAAACATTATCTCATATTGGGGCCTGGGCGACGTAATTGCCTAGCATGAAATATTCAAAGCACGCAACAAATCGATTACACTTTATTCGACAGTGTACAGGCCCCACACTCTGGTATGCGTACCCAGCTCTATTCAAAATAGACTAGTACTTGAGCGCGATGGAGCGCACGTTCTTTTCCACCCAATAAGTTAATTATACTCCAAGATTTACCACAAACCAAAATAGTTGACACTTGCGCCTGATAGTCAAGAACTGCAGGGTAAATTTACCTATGGGGCAATAGTTGCCGGACTCGATTTCTTACTGTCATTTAATATTGAATGCCAGCAAGTTATTTCCCACAGCAATCAATTAAGTCTGAGTCAGTGTCAAGGAGAGAGCTGACGTCGATCGAAATTAACTATTCAGGCTAAGAACTGCCGGTTGGGTTCAAGAGCAGCCGTACACTGAAAATAACAACAGCTGAATAAATTCGTAGAAAGTAAAGCCAACGCGCAAAGGAAATATTAATATAATCATATAAAGCTGGCAAACATCATGTATCGCACTTGTTACTCGAATGCCGTTGTAGAATTCGGCGTTAAGGAATGATGCTTTTGCCGGCTCAAAATGAAAGTAATCAGTGGCACTTTGTCTGAGTGAAAGGCAGCCGAAATTACTCACATGACAAACAGTATACATATGTGTGTGTGTGTGTGTATGTGTGTGGCATAAGCTGGCTGAGGCAGCCTTTGTGGACCAGGCTGCCAAATATTTTATAGGGCGCCGGGCGGGGGGGCGTCGTGGCATGCGCCAAAGAGAGTCTTCTGTTGCGTTGAAAATTAAAAGTACATATACGAGCTTTTCATTTTAGTGCAATATTTGTCGTTTTCTTGTCGAGGGAGGTTCGCCGGGTAAAAATAGCTTTATGGCAGCTAATAATGAAAAATGACTAAATTGAGTTACAAGTTGAAATTGGCCAACATTAAATTCTTGTGCACGATAAATAATTCACATTTAAAATGAGAGGCGTCTATAAATCGGCAAAAAGCTTTTTTAATACGGCTCATACGATGCACACGCACTCTTGGACGCTCGTTGCGCATACGCCCAGTTGGCGGAGGCTTTATAGCCTTTATCGCATTGAGCGTGGGGGTGCAGTGCATGGATACGGAAATGTGCTGGTCTTAATTATATGGCATAAAATGCTGAACGGATTTCGAAATGGTTATTTAAAAGACACTCAATTTTAATAATCTGCCATGTAAATGGAGCACACCATCAACTGGAAAAATGTATACTTAATTGAGCGCATGCAAAAGAAATTTTAAGTGAATAAAATTGTAAAAAACTTATTGAATATATAATATTCAAGCTCAATCGATGATTGTCAACAAAATAAATAATTAACTTGGAGCAAATTATCAGCACTGCCGAGAGCCAACGGAGTAGAAATAGAGCATGAAATTATTTTATGAGAAATTAATTTCCGAAACTTCACTCGCACTCGCGTTCTGCAAAAGTTTAATTTGCATTCTAAGTTATTTTATGTTTAGCAAAATTACTAGTGACTCGCTGTTCGCCTGGGTGAAAGGGCAAATGGGAAGCTTGGCAATGAAACTGCTTCTATATATATTAAAAACAGAGCTTTGCGGAAATACAACATAAACAAAAGTTTCGCGTGTGCTGTTGCGCATTGCTGGGAACTCGCAGCCTTAAGGGAATCCAACTGCAAGTATTTTGTATATGGCAATAAATATTCGTTCGCTATTGAAAAGACCTTAAACTGTTTAGCTTTGTGTTTCCTCAGAAGAGCTCTACTATATGGCTCACTTTCCACATAATCTTAAAGGAGTGTAGGGGAGAATCTATTAAGAAAATCTGTAATATCCATAGTAGTTGTGTGGCCACACGCTCTGAAAGTCTCAAATGTGCCAACTAGAAATTAAATTCACCGCTAATTAGTGCAACTTGCCACGTGTCACAAAACAAGCTGAATTAAGCGCCAAATTTGCACAAATTTTCTGTGAAACTGCACCATCTCACGTACCCACAGAACCCAGAATAGAACGCCACAGAACACACTGAGATAAGGTTTTTTTTTGGCGCTCTGTAATTTGCGGCAGAAGCGATTCCGTGTTAGCAACCATCAAGAACTTTCAATTTAATTCTGATAATTGCTTGCGAATGCCGGCCAACAGGATATACATAAGAGATAAAAATAATAATAACATGGCCTAAAATTCCACGCGCCAAATAACAGCTCGTAATTTGCAAATTTATGTTGACTTCGCGTAGAGCTTTATCATTAACAGAGCGGATTATGCTGGGATTGTGATGATGGTAGGACGGTGCAAAGTCAAGACAGCATTGAGCCGTGGCTGCTTTGTGCTACTTGAGTGGGCTTTACATAAAGCAAAAACTACACTTGATTTAATCTGCAGTCGCACGAGTGATTCATTTAATCCTACTGCTACAGTGGCCAGATTAAAGCTTACACAATGTCAGCCTGAGGCAAAATCTAAGATGATCTTAAAGGCTCAGCTAAATAGTTTGGCTATTAACGGAGTCCTTAAATCCAAGAAAAATACTGTGGCGTTCATCTCCGCTGTTTAATGTGCTTTTTACGAGCTGACGTGTAACGTGTGTCGCTGCGATTCGGTGGCGTATACGTTACAACCACACACACATACACATACAAGTGCACATGCAAACATGCGCGTAGCTCATAAAAGCAACGCCTCGCCACCAATGTCGCAAGTGGCATGTAGATTTATCCTTAGAATTTATTGCCACACATTTCACTAATGCTAACTGCACTCCTAACGGTATAAAGAACATGCTGCTCACTGCTGTGTAAACCTGACAGTTACAATATAATCAATGTCTATGGCACATTTCAGCTTGTCAATGTTGATTGCAACACGCAGAACAGGAGTCGAGACAACTGCTGCAATGTGCAACTGTGTCGCTACAGCTGCCACACGCGCCGCATTCCACTTGCCAGCGCCTTTTCCGATTTGCTGTTGAAATGCGTAAATTGCCTACCACCATAGAAACAGGGTTGCGTCCCAGTGGCACCAAAGTCCTAACTGTGTACTGTGTGCTCTGCAGGATGTGCGTGCCTCTATTAACAACGGAAACATGCAACGGAAATATAAACAGGAAATGTTGCCAGCAATATTTTCAACACGCCAACATGACTAATTGCAGATACACATTTAAAGTTTTATGACGACCGAGTGGTAAAAATAGTTTTAATTACACTACAAAGCTATAATAAGTGTACATGCCACAGAGAGAGTTTAACATATGCCTTGGGTGAAGAAAGTTCTAACGTGTTTTACAATTCTTTAAGGCTATGGATATGGCATGCAGAGCTTGGTAAGGCATAGGCTAACTAAACTCTCTTTTAGATCTTTCAGCTATGTCTCTAGTAGCTATTATTATTAATGACTAAATTGCGGCCCTCGTGTGGCAGATAGATTGAAGTTAATGTTAATTGATTCAATCAACGTTCTTTTTGATTTGCACGCACTTACCTGTAGCAGCAGGCTGTTGAGTACTTGTAACCATGAATTACGTTTAGTTCGTTGCTGTTGCCTTATTATGGCCATGTTGTTGTCGTGGCTGATGTTGGCAAACATTGGCCAACGTTGGAGCCCCGATAGCTGCGTCTGCTTGCCGTCGCCCGTTTGCGTCCACACGTCGTCTCCATTCAGAACATTGAACAGTGTCGCCTCTGTGTCTTGTTGTGTTGTGCAAACTGAGCCGCTGACGCTGGGGCACGGAGCTGCCTGGGCTGTCTATAGTTTCTGTTTACATGCAACAATATGGGGCACGATTCACTTTGAGCTGCACTCTCACTGGCATCGCTGTCTCTCACTGAGCCTGCAGCATACTCATCAGCAAAATGCTGGCTCGATTGTTTACACGACTGCCCAAAAGCTTCGACAACCTTTTTGGCACGGAGTCGAACGTGTTGGTATAAGTTTTCTTGTTGTCCTTCGTTTTTCGCTTTTTTTTTTTTTTTTGTTCAGATTGTGATTTTTTTTGTATTTTTTACATGTATGCTGAAACAGACAAAGAGAGAGAGAGAGATAGGTAAAAAAAAAGGTTAGCGAATGGCTTAGCACATGGAACGGACGTATACGCAATGCGACCAATGCCACCTTTGTACTATCACGTATTAAAATATAGTTGCTACAGATGTTGCACTTAAAATCGATTGCGAAAATGCCTGAAATCTTTTAAATAACTCGCAACAGCAAGTGAAGCAAAACTGCAATCAAAATTTAATTGCTGCGCTTTCAGCAACTTGTTCCCCCACAAATCCCAATGCACAAATCACCTGTTCATTTAATAAGTTCGCAGCAATTCATTACTCTCGATTGCCATTGACAAAGTTTTCTTATTAGTAATCAAGCGAAATCGTAAGCCGCTTACTATGGCTCTGCTATGCACACATTGATTGCAAAGTTTCGCCCAGAAATATTATTTGTGTATTGAGTTCCTCACAATGGAGTTGCCTGTGCTGCCAAAAAAAAAAAAAAGTAGATTTTCTCTGATTAATTTGTTTTTCTCAAGGCCCATTGCGGTTGCATTCCTGGCGTAGTTTTTCGTTTGAATTTCGCCCAATTCTCTCGTCGTTTCATGCGCTGTCATTTTTCAGCTTGTCCGCATTTCTTACGGACCCACAACTGTCAGTTAGTCTTTCCCTTGCTTTCGCCAGCTACGAAAATGAAACGTCAAAGTGCAAAGTATGACAAATTGCATTTCCATTGTTAATTTGTATGCATAGCTTGCTTGCTTCGCCTCCTCGCCCGTTGCCCATGCAAATTAGCTTTAACATTCTTATACATTCCCATATATATGTACGTAGATATACAAATCTTGGCTCTCGGTGGCCAAAAAAACTTTTTCAATTCAAGTTTACCGAGCCTATACTATTGAATATTGGAAAAAAATCGATAAGTTACGTTACGTTGATTATTTTGACTATTCTTTGTTCAATTAATGCTTTAATATTTCAAGCACGCACAGCACACTGACTGCTGTATATCTATCTATTCATATGTAATCTTTATTATATAATTGCTTAGATTCAGCAGCAAAGGTTAAAAGTTATCCAAAGGTCAAATAACGGACGTAATTCGAATACTATGGGATGACATATGTCTGTACTGTGGAATATGACGTAATGATCTGACGTATTATTTACTCGTTCTTCCTTTTAAATCACAATAATGATAACTATTTTTACTTAACAACTTATTTGGCTATCACTGGCACAATCTGAATCTGGAAAGGTTCGTGTGCTTCGACACACCTTTGAATTGGGCCTTTTGTGAATGGGATTTAGGTATGCAGAGCTATTTTCGGACTGAGCTAATTTCCATTTGGACAGCTAATGAATATGGTCAAAACGTGTATCTCGAAAATGCGTCCTAATATTTATTAATTTATTGAAGCGGCTGATGATTTATAGCTGCCAAGCATGAAGACACGCGTACGCGTGGCATATATTTTATTTGTAGTTTATTTTTAATAAATTAACATTGTATTTAATGTAAATATGTTCATATATAGGGATTGAGCTTCTTTAAACTTAAGCCAAGCGGAAATTTAAAGTGAAAACTCAAAAAAAATGTTGTTTATTGTTTACATTAAAACAGATAGCAAATAAAATAAATTAAAATAAATAAAGATATATTTTTTAGTCACTGTTCAGTTACAAATAATTTCATATCCTAATGAAAATATACTTTTAGGCGTATTTAAATTTTCTGAAAAGCATCAAATTAAAGCCACATTAACATATAAATTTGTGTACTCTATGGACTCAACAGCCACGGTGAATGGAGATTTATTTGAAGTGCAATATACATATGTCATTTAATATATACTCGTTAAATAGATCATATATTCTACTTAAGTGTTTGGGATTTTAAATTGTGTGGACCATTAGAAGATTAAATGACAGAAATATTGCCATTAGGGTCCATAACGTCCAGCTTAACTGCCATGGCTGAGTATGATGACTAGCAACAGCAACAGCAACTGCAATTGGCCACATGTTGTTGGTTAGTGTGTGTGTGTGTGTGTGTGTGTGTGTGTGAGTATGTGTCGCTAACAAGGCAAAATCACTCGACTGCATAACAGATTGAGATTTAAACCGAATGCCATTTAAGTGACGGGCCACAACGGTCTTACTCTTGGCCCCCAGACATTCCTCGGATCTACTTGTAGCTGCTTACATTCATTCATTGTGTTCTCACTGGCGTAAATATGTGTAAAATACTTTACAACAACAGCAACGTAGGTTGCATGCCACTTGCATTGGTAGGCGTCCGACTGGGGTGTCGAGGCTCTTTCTTGGGAGCACACACTTTAAACGATGCTGCGGCACTTAAGTATGTGGCGCTGCTGCTGTGCCTGTGTGTGAGTGTTTTATGACATTTATGTACATTGTGGGGCCAAATGCACCCGCACACAGCACACACACACGCCAGCACTTTGTATGCTAAATGTACATATGTAAATGTAAGAAGTGCTGATGCGAACCAAGCGGCTAGTTCACTTCCGTCTAACAAAAGGATTTATGTGCCATGCACAACAAATAGGAAAAATGTGCAGCAATCTTTTTCGCACACACACACGCATATATGCTCAGATAGAAAATGAGAGAAATATACATATGTATGTATGTAAGTGGGAAGCGTTGTCTTTGGCTTTGCATAAAAAATTGGCTGTGAAAACGCTTTGGGCAAATTTGTTTTCAGTTTTGCGCACACATTTCTCACTCCCTGCTCACATGTTCAGCCAGTTTCCCTTTCATGCTGTTCCGCGTCATGTTTTACAGCTGTGCGGTTTTATTTGCGTTTCAGCATTTTTCACATTTCACTTTCCAGCTTTCTTTTTTATCATTTGGCAGGGGAAAATATTTTTGTGGCCACAACTAATTTGCTTGGCCATTTCAAATTCTAAAAAGCGAATTATTTAAAAAGCAGCCCAGCTTACATTTCATATTCATTTTAGTAATCTAATCTCAAATTGCATTTTATCACAGCATATTCTGTTTGATAATGTATTACAAGTTGTATTTTTAAAGCACTTTAATACTCACACACATAAATCCTCATATTTTAGCTCATGGGAAAATCCCCCAGTTTGTCATATTCATTCACACACACACACACACACACACACACAGGCACTTGTTTAGGATCATTGGGGCGTGTCGCCAAAATGATTCATGAATTGGCTAATAAATGCGTCAACATAAACGCTTCAGTTGCTGCCCAAGCAACCATGCCCCATAACTAAAGCTAAACGAGAATAATTAGGAATTTAAACTTTGCTTTTAATTAAGTTAATCGCAATCGCCAGCACGCACGAATTAAAACAAAAAGCAAATGAATTTCAGCTCGATTTAATTAATTTACCAATGAGAGGGAATTTGTTATTCCTATTATCGAATCTTATGGCATTATTTACGAACAACAATTTGGACAAATAGTTTCTGGGATGCGCCATTGAAAATGAAATTGAAATTGAAATCGAGCGGAGCTCAGAGAACACACGAGGAACTGCACAATGCCAAATTGATGAGCTGTTGCCAATTTGAAATGCCAATCAACATGACAGAATAGCACAAATCGAATCCATAAATTGCAATACAATTTTTCTGAGGTCTACTTAATTTGATATACTCTGGCGTCAGCTAGATATACGTGAGTTTCTGCCACAGCTTGTCACATTCACTGAATGTTTCAGTTACAGGAATTTGATTCCCTTATCACAGCATAGATAACATCGTTTAAGCTAAAGATCTCTGTGCACGTGTTCTACTCTATAATTTAATTATGTCATATGAAACTACTTTAAACTCGTAAATAAATGAAAAACATCTCTTTTCGAGACATAAAATTACCTAATATTATACAATTTATTACATTAATGTTAATGATCGCACCGAGAATACAATTTAGATGCCAATAAATGCATATATGCGCTAGGGGCGTGGCTCAGGGGGCCCCCAAAAAGGAATTTGATTCGATTGTTTGTCTGTTGCTTGACAGCTTTTACATTTGATTGAATGCCTGATGACTTTGGCAATGACAAAACTAAATGACAAATTATCAAAGTGATCAGAGTGAATCATTACTGAATGCCTCACAATTCATTTGGGCACGAAATGAAAAAGTTGACGCCATTAATTGACATTTTCTTGTAGGCATTTTATGCAACGTAAGGTAGGCTAAGGTGTATGTGCGTGCGTGTGTGTGTGGATGAGTGTGTGCTGTGCAGTTCATTTAGTACGTTTCGGGTATAATCCCAGCTCGGAGTGTAATTCGTAGAAAGTCACTGGGGGACAGCTAGAATCGCACTGGGCTGTCTGGCAAAGCTCATTTCCGTTTTATATTTAAACACTTGAGGCTAAAATGTTTGCTTTGCCCAATGCCCGGAGCTGTGAGGCACTAGGCACCAGCCACCAGCCACCAACCACCAGCTACCAGGCGCCAAGAGCAGTGCAAAATCATCATAAAAAGGCAAGAAATGAAAAAATAAATAGCCAGCCAAAGCGGGTGGCAAGTTCTAGTCTATGAGTCTCGCAGGAGGTGCCTGAGCGGAGGTGTAGTTGGTAGTGCTTAGCGAGTGGATTTTTAAATTAGTTTGCCGACTCTGCACAGACATGCAGGCGAAAGGACGATGGGACGAGAGCACACCGAACGAACTGTTTGGCGACCTTCTTTGGGGCAAATGGACTTCCAAGTCATTGGATGTGACATTTTGGTGCTTATTTAAATGAATTAAGTGATTTTTCAAGTGCTAAGCTCGCCACGAGCTGCAAACTCATTTCCGCTCAGTTCGCATTCGCTATTTATTTTCTGTAGCAGCTCTTGGCTCTTTAAGGTTCATTTGGTTTTCATTTTTTTGCGGCAACAACGAGCTGTTTATTTACAGGCAATCAAAACTTTAACAGCCGCTCACAATTCGCCGTCGCTGTTTTATGACACTCTATTCAAATAGACGGCAATGAAAATACTTTAACAAAACTCAAAACATAAATAAACCAGCTCCAAGGCAATACTTAAATGGGTGCTCAGGGAAGATTCTCTCTATTCTGTCGTAAATACACCTTGCATTAATGTATAGACATATTTCTGTTTATACTTATATATAGTCTTTCTGCTGAAATTTACTTGCTGCAAGTGGGATAGATAAGTTTTAAGAGTCTCCCCACCCGTTTGGTATGCAAAGAGAAATTCCTGCTCGACCGTTAAGTGAAACTTAGGTAAACTAACTGAAAAGAATGTGTGCTTCAATTAAGATGTAAAACGTTGCATACGAAAGTTCTGCGACGGCTCTGGAAAGTGGTGAAGTGGAAAATGGCTAAGGGGAAAATTCGCCCAGCAGACACGAAATTCAACTTTGAATAACGTTTATACTTTAAGGTGCTTTATCATCCAGTATTATTCTAGGCACCCTCTAAGTAGCTTTTCTGTTTATTTTTAGGCATTGGTTCCCTGAAGCAGGCCGAGGCTCACTGCGTGTGCCTGGTATAGGGTATTAAATGACGTAATTAAGACGTGCGCAGCCACAAACAATGTGTTAAATACAGTGTGCAGATACTTATATGCCCAAAATAACTCGGACTATCTGCGTTTCTGCTGCTTTTCTCCATTTTTTGGCACACTTTGCACACGCGGCGTATGCGCAATGAGGTTTGCCAGTCAACCTTAATAATTGTTTGTTTTCCCTGCCGGCCTGGGACCATTGTTACATACTACTGGGGATACGTGTGCCTTGACAGGTGTGGAGTGACAGCCGTGCAGCAAAGTGTCAAAGTGGCACGAAGAGAAAAAAATAATAATAAGAGAGGAAAACGCGAATCGCTTAACACAAGCACTCACAATTCATGAAAGGGTTGTGCCGCCTCGCACCTCACTCCGCGTTTGTGCCCACATCGAAGACATATACTTTCGGTGCCCAATTGCAGTAGTCGTGCCCAAGCTGTTTTATTGTTATGCTATTGTTATTTAATGCCGAGCTTAATGCCAGCACTCGCACACTGCAGACACCTAAAGCAATTTTATAACCGACCCATAAATAAGTATGTGTTTCAGCTGCTTTCCTTATACGTATGTACGTGTGGGTCTGTCTCGCGCTCTCCGATAAAGACTGCCCTCGTCTGGTTAGCCACCCAGTCACCAACCACTAGTTGTTAGTTTCTATTTTCCGCACAGATACAAAAAGCTCACACACACACACACACACATATATGTCATTTTTTTTGCCATACATTTCTCACTTTGTTTGTTGCACATTTGAATATTTTTCGCTTTTGTTTTGGTATGCAACTGTTCTAAAGAATCTCAGGTTTCAGAACCTTATGCACGTAGGCTGTGTCTGTTGTCGAGCTATTATTATTATTATTTTGCCATAGCTATTTAGTTTAGACAACGAAATGTTGCAAAACTATTTAGCGTGCATTCTCCAAGTGCAACACCTGACAGAATTCATTGAGTTCAAAAGCCACAAATTGATTGCACGCCAAATGAATTCCTTCAACTCCCAATCTTGAGTGGAATACATGAAAATGCTTTTACGCGCATTATTAATTCAGGTCTTTTGTTAACCTTTGTTGAGTCGCATTTGTGATTCTGAACCCTCCTTAACTGTCAATTATGCCTGTGTCACCGAAACACTTGTGACGATCAGCAATAAATGCGACCCCAAACAGATTGGAAGTAACTCAGCTTTAAAGGTGATAAACTGCCCATATACAAATACAGTTTACTTTTCTGTCATCTCAAGTGCTAACAAATCAATTTCCAAATTGCTTGTTACCCAACTCAGTGCCTCAGGCCGTACGAAATATACGCCTGGATCTCAGTCGATTGTATTAGTTTCACTAGCTTGCAACTTGAATCTGCTCAGCACTGGAAGCCGTCTATTCAATTTGAATGAGAGAATTACTATAACAAGATCTGTTTGCATTTAAGCACGTGCCAAACTTGAAAAGTTGCTAAATTACAACATGAGAAATACGCGTGTTTCTTTAATTGCATTTTGTAATATGCCCTTCCGCCTTGCTGTTAATTACGCCGTTCTCGCTGTCGTTGTCTTGAACAAAGCAATACACTAGAAGAGAGAAAAAAAACAGGCGAAATTTCCGTAGCTACAGCGACGGCAATAACAAATTGTAATTAGCTGAAGTGGCGGATTTACGGCCGGTGCCAAGTGCAATAAAAGTCATTCAAAATCGTTACACTTGAGAGTTCAGCCCTGAAACTGATCAGACGCTATGTGTATGACACCCGGCCCAAAAAAACAAAAAAAAAGAGACGCCCATTACCAATATCAATTTGCATAGCTAAACGCCGCTGGCAGCTGAACATGAAAAAAAAAGTGCGTTTCGCTCGGCTCGAAACTTACCTGAATAAATCATTGGGTTTGCGATTGCGATTGCGATCTTGAAGCCGACATCAACGGCTACGAATAATCTGGGCGAGATTGGAGACTCCAAATTGATTGGAAATTCGGTCAAGTTTTTTAGTTGTTGTTGTTGTTGTTGTTGTAGTTGCGGCTACTGTAGATGCACTCTAGAGGCGGTAACCGGCTTGACAGTTTGCTTAATATTTGATTTTGTTTTTTTTTCTTGTTTTTATATCAATTTATTGATGTTGTCTCTGTCGCTCTGCTTGCTGCTGCGCGTATTATTTATGTTAGTTTGAACATATTTTATGATTGGCTTAGCTGCAGAACGAATTATTCACTTGAGCCAGCTGAAACACAATTAATTTGTCGATCGTAAGCACACAATTTATGAATAAATATTTATTAGCTGTCATGGTACGAACTGTTTAGCCAAAGTAATTGTAAACAGCTTAAACTATTAGCGGAGATTATGATAAAATTAGTTGAGGTATAAGTATTAGTATGAAAAGAAACAAAAATATAATTATTCGCGGACATTATGAGCAATGTATTGACAGCTTTGCATATTAGTGTGGAACGAATCTCATTATTAAATATGTATAATATATTAAATATATAATAGCAAACGGCTAAATTTCAATAGTATTTTGGAATTGGCAAAATTAAATGTGTTTTGAATTTCTATTCAACCGTCATTATGCAAATGGCGAAACATTAAAAACAATGAAATCATTCCCCAATGATGCTAATTGCTGCCAACAAAAGAAATTATGTATTTTGTAGCACAGACAATGCACGCGAAA
This sequence comes from Drosophila navojoa, assembly GCF_054131105.1. Lineage (NCBI taxonomy): Eukaryota > Metazoa > Arthropoda > Insecta > Diptera > Drosophilidae > Drosophila > Drosophila navojoa. The sequence goes on along the minus strand of NC_142890.1, from coordinate 8,817,280 downwards.
CACACAATAAAACTCAATGAAAGACATTTTACTCTTGATTTCAAATCTGTAAATGTATAACAAATGAGCGTGAGTACATAAATGCACCAATTCAAGCACACACACACATACACACGCACGCACACACATTGTCACTCACAAACACCCACTCAGAGTCGATTTACAATTTGTTGATTTGATTAATAATTCCATTTGGAATTGTTGACTGTCCAAAATACATTTCACAGTGTGAAGCACGTAGCCGTTGCAGCTGTTCAGCGTGCGGCATTCACTTTTGGGATTATTCACTGTAATATTGAATTTATTTACTTGAGCATCAATCCACGCTTAAATCCTTGCACTTTTGTTCAATTCGAGGACTCATTGCCAACTGAATGCGTACGACGGAAACGCGGCTGCGATCACGACTTCGTAGCACGACAACGAGCGCTCTTCACTTCGGCACCCACACACAGGCATATTAATACACACACACACCCACACAGAAATCCACAGTGCACGTATTCGACTATACTACCGTTATGACTGCTTTAAAATGGCGTCGAGGCGAACGTTTTCATGCGTTGCACAACCAACGCGGCGGCATTTTCAACACGAACTGATTGCCAATTCGATTCTAGTTGGCGCCACAGCGCCAAATGGAACGTTATGGAAGTGGAACACACAAGCAGAACAGCACAGTGAGTTTTCCAGCAAGACAGAACAGCAACAGACATTGCTGTTGCCGGCGTTTGCGCTACGGACAAAAATCGCATGCGATAAATTTTGGTAATGAGAGAATTACTTTCGGCCAAGTAGTATATCAATAACGGGACTAATTAGGCGCGTTTTTTTTTTTTGTAATTTTTTTTCATTGTATTTTTATCGGATTTGCTGGCGGAATTTGGTCTCAGAAATTCTTTTTGATACGCGGCTACTTGTTAGCCATTTGACGCCGCTTCGCAGCAGCAGAAGGACAACATGAAGGGACGCATAATAAATGGAAGAGCATCAAGAAATTTGCTGATGGCCAGCAAAATGGGGCAATAAGGGAATAAAGGGGCACTCGCTGCTATACACAGCGTATAAAAGTGTGAATTGTACAGAAAATTGTGTTGGGTTTTCCGTTTTGACACTCCCTTTTTGCTTTATTTGCCATTTTACTTGATGATCAAGTTGACATTGTCAATTTAGCAAATTTCTGCTTTGATTTTCATGAGAAAAAAAAAATGAAAACTTATTTATGCTTTGATTACTTTGGTTATCCTTTAGAGTTAGGCAGCTGAGCTGATGCTGCAAGAGGAGATTTTAACTACTTGGTCAATATGGATAATGGGCTACCTAAAACATTTCAAGGTTCGTCTGATTGTTGAGCTGAGCCTTCATGCTTGGGGCCAGCAGAAAATCAAGTTATGGATAAAATGCTGTTAAGAACAGTTTGCTTCCTCCTTGAACAAGTTTCGGGACATGTAATGCCTAAAATATCTCTATTTATTTTATATACTCATAGCATTATACATATTGACTATTTTGACTACAGCTTAAACGTTCCACCATTTTGTTTAGCTAACGGTGCTATGATAAATGCGCAGTACCCGCCCCCAGAATGATTCACATAGATACGACTAGATAACACATACACACGCACACTGACGAACATATACAGACACAGGCACAGTCACCCACTTATGTGGAAACAACAAGGATTCATCGCTAATTAGGATAAACAGCTGTTGCCAAATTAATTACATATGATGGGCACATGAATATACGCATAAGTCGGCCATCGCTTAACAACAAATGCAAACTGTATTTAGGTTATCTACTTTATCTACTATACGCCATCGCAGCGAACTAACAATGCGACCGTACCGCATTAATTTTGGCTCGTTTACATTGTATCCTTGTGCCTTGTGCCAGCAATAAATCTAACAATCAGCTGCCAAGCAGAAAGAAAAACTTTTGTTGAATGGCCAAAGAGGAAACGCTGCAGGCAGCAGCAGCTCTCCCTCGAAATTTGCATAAGCAGCCAGAAAATCCACTTGGACGTTGCACCTGACAGTCGGTAAGTCACCAACGAAGAGTGCTGACTGTCTCTCTGGCTTAGGGCACAACGGTGAATGGCGCAGCAGTGACAGGCGAAGCTCTGCAGCATGCAACCTGGAATATTTTGTGCTCTTTAAAGGCACGGCGGGTTGACATATTAAAGAAGTCAACACCTTGATCTATGTGCATATACTTAAGAAGCTCTTTAGCTCCTCTTTCCGTCAAACGCAAAAGCTTAAAGTACTGAAAACACCAACACATACAACTTTTCTGCACGTCACGTTGTTGGCAGTCGCTTCGTAACGTATTGGCGTATTCCTTTAACTTTATCATTTTCATCATTCATTATTGTTGTCCCCATTCTGGGAACTGAGGCAAATTCTGATAATCAACTTATCTCATGATTTTGGGTGTTCAATTTGTACAAAGCTGATTACACAATTTTCATACTTTTCAACACAAAATCCCGAAAATCACATACACCCACGCACATTTGGTTATTCTGAATTTCTCTTTGCCTTTTTATCGATTTGCCTCTCAACAATTAAGGCTCAGTCTAGGTTAATATTGGCCAAATATAATTGGCATTACGATTTATCTGACTCCCAAAGGTGCATTAAAATTATCTATCGTCTGTCTGGCAGCAACGATAAGCCTCTTTTTTTTTAGAAATCTTAAAGATTTAAGAGAATGATGGCAAAGTAAAATTTGCAATTATTGTTCACTCTTCTCTTTCGCTTAGTTACTGAATAGTTAAAATCAGCTTTTGGCTTAAGTATTCTGTGAAAGTCCTCCGGTGATATTTTACTAGAATAATATGACTTTAAGTTGAATTTCAGGGATATGTGTTTATTTTTCGACTGCTATTATTACGCCTTTGATTGCATATCCCAAAGCTTGGATTTGTACAGTTGCTTGAGAGACTCTTTTCTGGTGCTCAGTATCTCATGAAAGTCGTCCCTAATGCGGTTGTTGTGCTGGCGCTTCTGTCACTCAAAGGCAAACACCTGTAATAAATATTCGTTTGCCGTTTCTGGTTTACGCTTTCGCTTCGGTCGGTTATCCTGGTTTGCTGGCTGCCTGCCAGATACATTTCGCTTGATTTTCCATGTGAGAGCACAGCAGCAGCAGCAGTGGCAGCAGCAGCAGCAGCAGGAGCAACAAGAAAAGCCAGAGATGAAAAACTGCCTGGCTGGCACATTTTCATATGGCATCGCCTGAGAACTTAACTCAATTCCCATTCAAGCAATGGCAGTGTGCATAAAATGGCAACAAGGCAGGGCCATCATTGGACCAACAGCGCGAAAGAAGTGCAGCCACGCACTAGATGTCACAGGCACTCGAGCTGAGCGAGTTCAGTGGCCACGCTTTAAGGCCATTTACAGACGATGGCCACATTTGGTTGCACACGTTGCACGATATGTGTATAATTAAGCGTATAGAGCACACTTGTTTCTTAATTTAGCTTAGTGGTGTTTAATATAGCTCCTGCTGTTGCTGTTGCTGCTGCTTTTGCTGCCACGGCTGTTGCAGCTTCCTTCCTACTAGATATTGCAGCAGGATGCTGCTCAACGTGAGTCGCACTTTTCATCTGGCTGCAGGGTGGCACCATTTGCGCACATCTGAGCACTCACTGTGTGTTATTAATTGCGTAATTTGCTTATTAATACACAAATGAGCACACACCTGCACCCAGAGCCGTTGCCTATGCAACCCAATTACATGATGTGCACCTAAAAGCCGTAAACTGTTGCCTGTTGTAGGCACGCCGTGGCCCGAACAAAAGGAAGTTTAGTATCTGCTGCCGCATTGTACATTTGGCAGTACTTAAAGCCGTACTTAAAGCCTTTGTTGTCACTCGCTCGACACAATTAAAGAACTTACCTGCCTGGGCATACTCTCTACACAAATTTTAATCTCGTTTCAACGAAAGTTGCGCACAAACTTTTCCGCCAAGTGTTTGACTTGCAATTGAAATATTTTGCTTCAGTATTTTTCCAACAAACTCACATACTCACTCACACGCACACACACACACACTCACGCACACTCAGACACACTTCATATGCGCAGGGGAGCTGACTTGTGGGGCATAAATCAATTTTTATATGCTCCTACCTCAGCAGCCTCTTCAGCTGCTTCTAGCTGCCGCCTCTTTAATTGGCTGCACATGGAAAATTCTAATGGCAAACACGAGCGTCAGGCTCCTCGTGGAGACCATGTGTGGAGCTGGTAACGCTTTAATTAAATTATAATTACCAGCGTCTTATTAGCCCAATTACAGACACCACCACAGCCGTAACCAAGCAAGGGCACGTGTCCGCACATCAACATCTGTCCTTCCGCTTTAAGCCCAAGTCTCGCGCACTTTGCCATATTGAATTTAATATTATTTTCTCTAGAAAGCCACAAATGCTCGAGTTCAGCGGCGTTCAGCAAGCGAAGCAACACCAGTAGGATTTTCCAATGAAACAGATGGCAATTCTGGCATTGTGTTGTGCGCTGATATTTTATAAATAAACAAGTCGATCTAAAAATATTTTGTAAAAATAAATACTATTTATTTTTAGGTAAAGCTAATTTTAAATCAAAGTTAAAGATTGAAATAAATTTTTAGGAATTAATTCGAATTGAAGAAAAATATCCTTCTGAAATTTAAGTCAAACACAAATTGACTCAATAAAGTTAATTTTTGTGACTTAATATGTTACGTAAAATAAGGGAAAAAAATAAATAAAAAATTAAAGTGTAAAATGAATATAAACTTTAAAATGAATGTTTACGAGGCACTACAAATATTTGCTAAACTAGCCGCAAAATCCACTTAAGTAGCCGTTGAAACTGACATTTTGAAAATTGCATGCGAATTTCTGCTGTCAACGGCTATAATAGAATAGAATAGAGCTTAAATCAATAAACAATATAAAATAAGAGCAGATATTAGCATATATCATACGTGATACACACACACACACGCACATGCATGTAGGTATTTACTGTTGCTGGCAAAATATGCGAAATGCAATGCTTGGATGAGCAAGGAATATGCAAGTCATCGACGTGTTATGTTTATGTGGATGTGCATTGTATTTGTGTATTTATGGTTATCACATAAGGCTGTTGCTGACGTATGTTGAAAGCTTGTGCATACCCCACACTGATTAATCAAAGCCCTCGTCGGGCGGCAATAACTTTTCCCAGTTTGAGCAAGCACCAATATTGCGCATACGTCACGTTCGCATTTGAATAGCCCCATCATGGCAGTGGCCAAGCAAATTGTGGGCAGCCAGCCACTTGCAACGCAATGATTACAGCACACAACACACACAGGTAACAACACACACACATACACATTCTGTTGAGTTTTCAATTGCAGCAATCTGCTAGTAGCAGTTGCCCGCTCAGCAGCTGCAGCAAGCTCAGTGAAGAGCCAAGAAAAATGAAGCCAATACAAAAACAGCACCCAGGGTGTCGAGTGCATTAGATGAATATTAAAAGCACTTTGCTAACAGCACTCAAAGCTCACCGATAGGTCAAGATGGAGTCTGGCAGGCAGTCAGTCAGTTAGCCTGCTCCTGCTGCTGCTCCTGCTCCTGCTCCTGCTCCTGCTGCTGTTGATACTCATGCTGGGAAGGCTGCTTGTCCAGCAGCTGCAGCCGTCAACTTTGTGTTGCACAATGCATGGCTCAACCATAGTTTGGATCGTTACGGTTGCTTACATCAAACCGTTGAACCCGTAGCGTATTTTGCTTGCATAATAATTAGAATTTTCACGTAATTGCATATCATCACAGCGACTGAAATCAAAGGATTCTGGTCTGACAGCGCATATTTTAAACACAATGTAACTCGTTGTCCAAATAACACTCTTTTAAGTCCAGCGCAATCACTGATTTTAACAATTGTCCGGCGTAATTTTACAAACAGATTTTCGCACAGCAACCACGTGCGGTTCATAATTCGCAGCGCCGGCGACGTTGAGTGGCATTGTCATTGCCATTGTCAGTGTCACAGCCAGCTGTCAGGCAATGGCAGCCGCAGGCCGTCCACCCGTTTGACCACCTGCCCGACAATCCGTTCGCCTGTCAGCGCCAGCAGCGGCCGCCGTGGGCTCACCTGTTGGGTTCATTGCGCGTGGAACGGGGCACAGGTTTTCAATCCGTATCTGCAGCTGATGGCTGCAGATGTACAGAAAATACTTTCACATTTAATTCGTTGAGCTTTAATGTGCTCTTTAGTTCACTTGGCCTGGCTGAATAAACGTTTCATTTGAGCAGAAGACGTAACCACCTGTTGCCGCTTTCGTTTGATGCTGTGCGCTGTCAGAGCTTTTCCCTTAATCAAACACAAAAATGTAATTTATAAAAACGCCCAAAGGACTAAGCAAACAGACAGCAACAAGGCCGAATATTCATTCAGGCAAATGCAATAGGATTAGTTTTATCCAGTTAACGATGCTCGGCTGCCTGCGACATAAGTCGGCACGTGATCTCATTGATTTTGCAAATACAGCAACAAACTTTAGTTCCTAGCACTTGGCTGCTGGCTGAGATTAGGCAGCAGCCATCTACAGCCTGCATAATGAGTTCAACTAGTAGAATAATTTCGCTCTGAGAGGCTAAGATGTAATATACTCACAGGCTCACATACAATTGATATATTTTTAGCCACTATTTATATTATCTTTAGCCTTTTTACGGGATGCACAATATATAATGATATTTAAAATCGAGCCAGTGCAAATGTCAAAAGATGTCTTGGCATTAGTGCTGGGAATAAGCCGTCCTGCTGACATTTACATGCGCTGGTATTTGTGTAAGTAAGAGTGTTCCAGCAAAACCCCATGACAACAAATAGATTGTGGTGTGAGTCTTGCCTTAAGGCAAGCCATGGAAGCCGAATGCAAACTAACAAGTAACCAGAAGCAATGCGCCAATCCAGAGCTGAGTCTAACTAACAAGAACAATAACGCCAACAAGAGCAGCAACAACATAGTCAACAACAACAATGACAACTGAAGGCATCTGAAATTCTTTGGCTTATCAACGGGCCAATGCCGGAAGCTGTGAAAGCATTCATACATATTTGCACGCCTCGATGTTGGTAGAGCTGGCTCTGTTTCTGGGTCTGGTTCTGGTTCTGTTTCTGCGGGTGTTGGTACTGGCGACGCTGCTGCTCTTGTTGCCCCATTGTGTGTCAAGTTGGCGACGCTGCTGCGTATCGTGTGCTCATCAAATTACGTATTCAGTAGACAGTCTGTCTTACTGACGTGTCAGACAGGCTAAACAAATAAACGACTAATAAAAATGTTCTTTGCCATGAAATTTTACTGCACTCGGTGTAGTTGGGTAAGAAAGAGCCTGCCTGGCTGGACTGGCAGCATCTTGCTAGGTATTTGGCATATTTATCTAATCTATTTACATTGCTGATCAGCAAATTGCCTTAGCTCTTGCCTTTGTTTGCAGGCAATTAAACTATTCCGTCAGCAAATGCATATTTAGTCATCCTTCGGTGCTGCACTTGTTAAGCAAGTCATGCAATTCCTTCAGTGTAAACTCAATTGCTGCATGCAAAACGAAATTGAAGAAAATGTCCATTAAAAAATTTTTGTGTAATTACAATGTTAATAACTTAATGCAATTGCCATAAATTTCTCTTGCCGCCGTCTTGCCCGACGTGCAACGTCTGTCGCCATGCCACATTTTCAATTCAGCACCAAAAATCAATCATAATTTCATTAACGCCTGGGCAGAGTGCGCTCGAGTGTCCCGTGCTGGTATGGACGCCACACCCACACACACACACATATATACATAAATATTTTTTTCTTTTTTCTTTTCAAAGTAAACTTAAAGAATATTTTTTAATGTAATGCCAATGCCCTTACCTTTCGTACATATTCAATTCATTCATAAGAAAAGAAGAGAATCGCAAGAAATAATATTAATTTTTCAACATTTATTAATATAAATAATGTATTCGCAATTTAGTGAGAGGCATCAATTTTCAGAGCTGTGCACAACTAACGACGCAGCTCACGTAAGAAAGAAACAACAACTCAGTGGAATGGAGCACATCCATCAACTAAATTGAACACGCCCCTGTCGCATAGATTACGCCCAACTCTTTAACGGGTGGCCTCAAATGCAAGCAGCGCCAAATCTGCACCGCGTGCGTCGACTTACAATGGGCACTGTGCTCTGTTATAACACGCCATTAATAAACTCAAACAAAAAGTACGTCAACCCACGCTAGGTTTGCTGACGGATCAGCCAAAAGCCATAAAGGAATAGAGATGCCAACAGATCCTGCGGCGCAAATGGTCTGTGTCACATCAGCCCTAGAGGGGCGGAAGACGGATGGCAAATGCGCTGCCGTCTGCGCCGCAGATACGTGTTGACATGTCAGTTAGGCAAATGAGGGTAGACAGCTCACTAAAAAGGCCCATTCCCCGGGCCTACCGTCCTTAAAGCAGCTCCAAAAGTTCACCAAGAAGAACAAAAAAAAAAAAAAAAAAAATGAAAACCACACAAACTTGGCAAGTTTCAATGGCCTTTGTCACAGCCTTAAAAACCGAGCCTCAGACAGGTCATTAACTGAATTTGCACTGCAAACTGCAGGGGGCAGGCCAATTGCCCCAATGACTGCTCACTCAAATAAATGGTCTCTGTGGGCAACTCCCCAATAATAAATTTCGGCCATTTATAGAACAATTGCTATTGCCAGCTCGAAATCACAGCTGAAATCTACCGATTTATCAGCGGACAAGCTACGGCTGCTACCCTATAATAAACACGAAGAAGTATAATAAACACGAAGCAATATAAAGTAAATATTCATGATATGAAGAAATCTATATTATATTTCTATATTTATGTGTAAGCAGCGGATCTGCAGTGAATCATCAGTCGATAAGAAATGCTCTGACAATATACATGCCCGCTATTCATGGGCTACTTAGGTTGAACTACAGCATATCTTAAAGTTGAAATTCTTCAGTTCTGGCATTATTGTTATAATTTATCTGGCTGCTGTGACGTGCGCATGTGTCACCGCACCAGACTGGAATGGCATAGATTTTGCTGTGGCCTCAAGGGCTCTCAGCCCGTCACCTACATAAAGCCACAAAACCAACCGACAAACTGCCCGCATACAAACCAATACGAGAAACGATAGTGCTTAAAAATGTAAAGAAGAAAAAGTAGAAATGAAAAAAAAAAAATAAATAAATAAAATAAAATAATAGGAAAAGCCAACAACAGTGCTCGTAAATGCAAAGAGAATAATAAAAATCGATTTAAAACAGGGCTACAATTGAAATTGAAATAGAGCCTGTCCCATCCTTTTGGCCAGGCCAACCCGACGGCATTATGTGGTATTGTAGCCACTGCTCATCCTGCAGCTTCAGCATCGTGGCACGTTGTTATTTGATAACCCATTGTGGCAAACGTTTTTCACTGAACGCGCAAATTGAAAAAAAAGAAAAAAAATCTCATCGAGTGCAAAATGGCAAAGGGAAAGGCTGTGGATCCATCCCGGCGAATGCCGAAGTGGCAAGTGGCAAGTGGCAAGTGACAACCGATGAACGTGTGAAATCCATAAAAGGGTAACCAATGCCTGTCCTTGATGGCGCGTGTCCATTTTGTGCTGTCATTGAACGTGAACGTGAACGTGAACGTGAAGAGGAACGTGAAGGGGAACGGCAAAGCCTAAGCAGAATACCAAAATAACAGCAGGGAGTAAAGGGAAAGCCAAATGCGGAATACGGAATGCCAATGTCATGGACTCCACTTCCTCTGAAGTCCACTGAAGTCTCAATTAGTCTCATTTGGCTGACGATTATCAGTCTCAAAGGTCAAAGGCGCAACAGGAGCAGCTATGCTGATTGGATTTATGTGCGCACCGTTTGCAAAACGAGAGCGTTTCAATAATTTAAAGAGAATCACCTTAAATCGTATGATGGGGCGGCACATTAACTGCTCTTGCCTCTTGATTCATTCAAGTGTTAAGATAGGAAAGGGTTTTTTTTGGCAGCACAGCTCCATCCAGGGCGTCTCGTACACCTCCCGATTACTTTTGATACTGCCACAAAGTGTGGCGCACAGGGCGTATACGTAGTTTGGCAAGTGTAGAGATTAAATAAATCTGCATAAGCATTCAGAGAGTGAGTCGACCGAATATCAGCTAAATAAGCCTTTAAATACATTCAGATTTTGAATTCATTGAATTCGTAACGCAAGGCTCAGAGATTAAAAATCCGCCGCAAAACATTTAAGATTTAATTTAAGTAAATGTACAGCCATCCAGCCATCCAAATTCAGCGAATATTTCAACGCACAGTCAACTTTCACCCTTGCCTGGGCGCTTCCCCAGTCCCCCGGACTCCGGAATAACTTTGTCTGGAGTTGAGAATTTGTGTTTATGCATTAAATTAGAGGAGTCTCGGCGAGGGCAACTTTTATGATTGGGTTATGCTGTTTGCAGGGCCGCGTGTGCCGGCTGCTTGGGTTAATAAAATATGCAAATATCCAGCATCCAAAATTAAGTTTCTCTTTCGTTTCCATTTTGCTGCCCTAGCCCACAGCTGGAATCGTGCAGCCGTTGACAGGACGGACGAGCTGTCATCCGGCTCGTGGCCAAAGTGAAAGCGACATATGCAGCCGACAAGTTTCTCTGTGGTGTGGCCCACGAAGCCATAGGTCTATTAACTAATAATCAAATTATTTTAAATATCACAAACTTTCCAGCACTTGTACCGCCTTTTATCTGGGCGTCGAGCTAATAGTAATATCGTGTTTGCCTCCAATTAAGTGTTGTAACTCATTTATAATTACAGTAATCATATTATTTAGTTGACAGGATTTGTGGTGATAGGCGTGGGCTTTGTGCGTGCGTGTGTGTAAGCACGAGTTTCGGCTTAGGGCCATCATATGTATGTATATAAACTTGTTGCTGTGTCTCCCAGGCTTTTAAGGACGCGGCCATTATTTTGAATTACTAATTGCATATCAAACTTTTAATGGAAACGCCCAAAGCCATACATTGTCTGCGACAAATATTTTTTGTGTCTTTTTAGAGGTGGGCGTTCTTGTCATCTGAGTATTAACACTTAGCTATTCTTAGTCTAAGCTCAAAATATATATACATATATATGAAAATCCCTGTTGATTATCAATGTCTTGAGTCTGCACACTCACTAAATGTCAGATCAAACACCTATGGAAAACATTTGTGACACAAATATAAAGGTATTTTTATGTAATTTTGCTATCAATTTGCTTGTCCTTAGCTACAAATATAACAAAAGCTGTTGGGGTAAACTCTCGCATACAAATGCAAAAATACACACACACACAAACACACAAGAGAAGCTTCAACCTGGCCAATAATTTATTTCACATTTGCCACACGTAACAAATAACGAAATTCTATTAAATAAATTGAATATGTGACAGACAAGTGGAAAGTCTTATAGCAAAGCTTAGGTGAATATAGAATCTCAGTTACACAGCCGTTGCCTTTCGCTCCCACTCTCACCCTCTCTCTCTCTCTCTTTCACTGAAGGACATCGCATATTTGTGCGCACACAAATTCGATAACCAAAAATGCTATATAACGAAATAAGCCTAGCCAAGAAGTCAAATGCCTTTCATTTTGTTTGATTGTTGTGCCATTCATGCACACACACACACACTCACACACACGACTGGCCACACTCATTCAGTTTTTTATGTTGGCCCCTCTGACGTGTGTCAATAATTTCTTACCTGCAACTAGGCAGCAAATACACATATATATTATTTATGTGCGCGTGTGTGTGTGTGTGTATTTGTATTGAGATGAAATTGAATTGTTATTTGTGGTTGCTGCTGTTTACATGCGCCGCACCACTCGCACAACTTTCCTCTCGTTTATTTGTACAGGAGAGAGCCCAGAATATGACTTGAACGTGTTTATGCTCCGAATGGAGTACTTTAGATTCAATTATATGCCATATTTGGTAGCTGAATTCATAATGCAGCCGAGGATAGCAGATACCAGATGCCGTAAATCGTTTATTGTTCACCTCACGCAACCCGCAGAGGTGTCAGCAACAGGTTGACCCGGACACTAATAATAATTACATTTTCCTGTAGCTCTAAGTGAAACACAATCATCATATTCGAAATTCAGACAATTCAACCCATTAGTAGCTGCTGAGTTGCAATTCAGTGAATTTCCAGATTCAATGCCACAACAGTTGCTGTGGCGAGCACAAATCTGATTTGGGCCACAAAACCATTTATTTGTCTCTGATGCCTGATGCGGTAAAGCCAAAAACCAAAAGCCAAAAGCCGAAAAACCGAACAACCAAAAACCCAAAAGCACTTAATAGCAGCAGCTGCTCATTGCCGGACTACAGCAAGTCAAAACAGGATGCAAATTGAAGACTATTAAAGGATTTGGCTGCATGTACAAGTGGCCAGTTGATTTTGACAGCTGCTGTCCGCCACAATTGTCTGGTGCGAATGTTTATAAATGACCGTTGCGTTATTTATCAGATTTCTATTCATCTGTTTTTTATTATTTCTGTGCTTTTACATTTTCAGCTTTCTGCTGTTTCATGACGCACAGCAGATTTCAATGTGATTCACTCACATTACCCATACGCCACGTCCAATCAGTGGAGGACTTACAAGTGTAAGCAGCAGCAATAGCATCACATGGGCCAATGCCCAGCCCAGTGACAACAACAAATCTGTGCTAATATGCTGCAGCATTCAATGACCCAGAACACAGTGACCCTAGGCTGGCGCAGCTATAATCGAAACCCAAATTCTTAACATGTTAACGCCCAAGCTCGCGCTGCCCGAATCCTTTGAGAAATTAGTTTGGGACCAGTTCAGAGATTTTGCTCTTGGCTTTGCCACTTACCCGTCGACTTTTGGCATTTATCAGTTGCTTGCCTTCGGTGATTTAATAAGCTTGAGCAGCTGATGAGTTCTAAGTTCTGTTTCAGTCTGGCTTAGCTGCCATTTATATTTGACAGCAGCGTCTGCGGCGGCGGCGGCGGCGACGGCGACGGCGGCAGACTGCATTTAATATTCCGCAGACCCATTGCTGGGGGGCAAACAAATTCCACGGCAAGGAGCGCCTACACAAACAATCAAAATTGCTTTACAAATCCGACGAATTAGAGGGTGGCTGTGGATGGGAGGGCAGCATGAAAAAAAAAATACGTCCATTAAAAATTGCCACACGCAATGTAACGAGACTTGCGTCAAAGTTTTTCATGGCAGTTGAATCTTGGTTTGGCCATATTCCAGGGCCCATGGCGAGGGGAACTTGGCAGAGCGCAATAAAAATCAATCGCCACTGACGTCAGCCCGGACAAGCGTCTGCACTGGGGTTTCTAAACTTGACATTAACCACTGTTTGACTGGCATGTCACAGACACAGACACACACACATACACACACACAGCAATACATATACATAGCACACATACAGTTGTAATTCATGCTGTTTGTACAAACTAAATGGAACTTGAAACTAAGTTTTGCCTGCAAATTGCATGCGGTTGACCAAGAGGCAAGAGCTGGGCGCCAAAGCTCTTAAATTGCAAACACCGTATTGCAATATGGCTGCTCAGTGCTCAGTGTGACTCGGCGTCGTCTCTGTCAATTTGTTGCTGCATTTAGCTGAATGTGTCCCTAATGAAATAGAGTCAAAGGACAAGGCAAGCCAGCTGAATCAAATTACTGCTTGTAAAATGCAATTACATCCAACTACTATATAAACAGAAGTCACAGTTTTTACATTTTACTCGCCTTGGGGCCCAAGTCGAAGCTGGACTGAATGCTTAAAATTAGATGGCATCTGACTTAATGCAGTGCGGCGCCTGCTCTCAATCAAGGCCAAGTGGCAAATGCAGCCCAGCAACTCAATTACAAATATGCAACTGATAAAAGCCGAGTTAACTAGCAGCCAGTCCAACACAAAGTAGTTGATGAAATCATTTAAAGCTCCAGACTGTGTAAAAAGGAAATTACTGCGAGATTGCAAAAGTCAACACCTGCTGCTGGCCTTCGCTCGTATCCTTTAATTGGTTTGCATCCCTCCCCAAGCTTTGACCCACGCTAGAATTTAATTATCGATAAAAACAACTCAGACGATTCGCCACTGCCAGCTGCCGTCCCTTCCTATACACATTGTGTCAATATTTAACGACACTTAACTAAGAAATTATTGGAGCTTTTTATATGAGCATCGGCTAGACACTTAATGTGGCAACCGTTAAGTCTGAAGTGAAGGTGCTAGTCTGAAACATCAACCGAGAAGGTGCCGACAATACTTTATTTATTCCCTTAAAGTAAATACTTTCTGTTGCAATATTTAATATTCATGTTAATTGTAATGAAATGTATTAGCTTATTCATTTAATCTTAAAGCAATATATTTAATAAGATGTGTACTGTATATAATACACATCAAATTGCTCTAGGGAAAGAATTTTGATTTTTTGATTAAACCAAAGCCTTAATATTTGCATGTTGATTTTGAAAGCCAAATCTTTTCATTTAATTTGCGCTCTCTCCATTTATCCACAGGGCCAATCGTCGTGTTAGGCCCATAAAAATGAGAATGAGAGAAATGGATAAAAACAAACCTCGGGGCTCTAATACAAAGAACAGCCAAAAGTCAAAGCAGGAAAACACAAAAACAAGCATTAAACACATAAAATACAAAAATAAAGAATTCAGTGAAATGTCAGCAGAAAGCGTGGCAGTGAGATGGTGTTCCATTTACAGAAAACAAAAAAAAAAAAAAAAAATGAACGAAAAAATGCAGAAAACAATAAATTAAAATCGAATAAAATGCGAGATGATGCTTAGGCCAGGCAGAAGTGGGAGTACGGAGTACAATTGTTGCCCACTGCCAATGTTGTTGTTCCCTTTGTTGTTATTGTTGCTGTGGCTGGCTATGGCACACTGAATGGCCTGCTGCTGGTTGGTACACGCCCACCACCACACTTGCGACAATTGTAGATTACGTGTACGTCATGTAAGCCGCAGAGCTTCATCAGTTACTATGACACTTGACATTCGTTGTACTTACAAAAAGCTCACGATATCAAAGAGTTGAAATATGAAAGTCTACTTAAAAGAAAGTTAAATTTAGGCAAACAAAGAATTGAAATGAATTAAAAATACATAATAATATGCTAAGTTATTCGTCTACTTGAAGACGTCAAAAATTGTTTATGATGTAAGAGCTCATGCGATGTAACCCCAGCTGTTTATCTGTTGGCAGCTACTGGCCAACTGAAAGCTGGCTGAAACAGAGCAGAGACTTTGGGATTAACAGCAAGCGCTTTCCAGGAACATGTTGGAATTCGGCACACCGAAATGGAACACAACAACAGCAGAACTAACAAAGTAAATGTTCCCAATTGCATAATACAAGCATCATCTTGTTTTCATTCTTTGAAATTGGTAGTACACTCTTACAACAGGTTTATAGTTAGTGAAATAAATATCTTTGCAAATACTTACAGGTATGAGTTAACTGAAAGCTCACGTAGCATTGCCCGCCTGACAGTTGGTCGGCCTGTCTGGCCCCAGCATTCAACAAATCACCTGTTGCGCTCATTGTCCATTGCCCAAGGCTCTAATTAAAGTCTGCCCTGCTCATAGCCAACTTTTTGCGTTACTTTCGCAAAAGTTTGGTCGCCTGCGGGTCTAAGCTGCTTGGACAAACTTTGATTTTGTGCCCAAATGACAGTTGGGCTATAGGTGGAATAAAATAAATTACATAATCCACTTCGCTGGCATTTGTCAAAGCCAAAGTCAAAGGAAAGTAGCTCCTAAGACGTTATATTCAATACGACATTTTGTTTGATGCATGGCGAAATACGTCAATTAAAGGTGTCGAGGTTCAGGTTGTCTTTAAGCGCTGTCAATAGATGCGAGAATAACTTATAAATGCTGTGCTAGTGGTAAATATTAGCAAAGAACTTCTTTTATATTCAAGATGCTCTTTAAATAATCGAAAAATGATTTTATGGCGAAGCCCTGGATAATAATGTTGATCCAAACATCAAAGCCTTAAAGCGAGTCTTATGTTTGACTAAATCTAAGGCAGTGAAATATGTTGATCCTATTCACTTGAGAGTAAGTGCATTGAAGTTTTGTTAGCAAACTTTAGTCAACTAGAGGCAAATCAAGTTGCGAGACTTGCTAAAGTGAAGCTGTCGCGCCAACGATAATAAAATGTTGCAACTAGCTAAAGTTCCGTGCAAGTGACTAGGGATTGACACAAGGAGAATCTGCCTACAATCCTATAAACATACACAAATTTATATGTATGTATATATATATATATATATATATATATATATATATATATATATGTATATGTATATGCACACAAACTAATACATATGTAGGTATATGTGTGTACACAGAAGCTGTCTGCCTTCGGACGGTCTCCCATTGTTGCGCTAATGACACTTTTATAACTTTTTATAGATTTTTCACACTTAATGTGAACTTGTGCCATTTATCGTGGCATCCCCGACAGCGACAACAATCCTTTTTGTAAGCAACGCCAGCGATGCGTCGCCTATTTCGTCCTTTTCTATGGTTTGCTTCCTTTTTGCAAACTTATTTACGAGAATGTGCGGAAGATGCTGCCGGATTTGCACAGGCCCAGTTCAGCAAACATTATGCTACATGCGAATAGATATATAAGTATATGGTATGTATGCATATGTGTGCGTGTGAGTGTGCGTGTGTCTCCCGCAGTTGTTGCTCCTGTTTGCCAGCTGGGCTGCATTGGGGCTGGGAGGCGGCGCTTATGCGCAACGCGACGCATACGAAACAGGGCCGCTCGCTCGCCAATATTGCAACAAATCCCAAATGCTAGGCATGAACAACTTTTAAACTTTGCCAAACACACGCACATAATATGTTTGAATAGCGCCGATGTATCTGTGCGTTTGTGACTATGTGTATGCGTGTGTGGTTTGCATTATAAACATCGAAGCGTGGCAAGTTAAATTCTGAGAGAAATAAATTGTCTTTTCGGCCTAGTCTGGGCTCCATCTATCTGGTATGGGGAATGAGCAAAATCAAAAGCAATCATCTTGATATTTGCTCAGCGTACAGAGCCGCTGCCTTAGTTTTCCAACGAATACAGATAAAGGGAACGTTTATTTTGATTTCATGATGCTCCTAAAGTGTTTAGGACCGTTCAGGCAAAAAGATTTAACGTATTGCTTAAGTGATTACGAAATTTCCAATTTTTTAAACTAAACTAAACTATCCTAGTCGACACGCAGCTGGTACATACATAATGTAAATTAATATGAATAATTTGAGAATATTAATAGAAATTTTATTAAGTTCACATGTCTATTTACATTGATAAAAAACAAAAACATTGTATAAATATTTATATTTTTCTAGTTATGTTTCGTTTTTAATCAAAGAAAAATGCTTTTATTTGAGTGGGTGGATGAAAAGACTTTCACTTAGAATTTAATATTCAGCTAGGCAGTAATCAGTCGCCCACATTTTATGATATTTACTTTTTGTTCTTTTGACCTTTTCAGGTTTATGAAACAGTCACTGCCAGCACAAATCATGTGCGCTTATCTCTGCATATTATTTTTTATATTATTCATTTTCATTTATTTTAAAGTTAGAGCCAAGGTTGTGCGGCTCTTGTACTGTAGTCCAGCCTTACACATGATTGCCCGCATACAGATACAGATCCACAGACAGAGCTCTCTGCAGAGGCGCACTCATATATGTGGATGATGGAATAAAAGCCGTTGCTGAGCGCAATTCAATTGGAATTAAATTCAAGCAGCAGTAGCAGCAGCAGCAGCAGCAGCAGCAGCAGTAGTTGCCTTCAGCGCTGACTGCAGTTGTTGTTGTTGCGAGCCCATTGTCGGCCCCATTTTGAGCTTAGCGGCCCACTCTACTATCCCCTGTCTGTGTGGGTGCTTGGATTTCCTGCTGCTAGCCTGTATATATGTATATACACATTTTTATATATAAATACATGTATATGTCTATCATATTACATACATACATATATGTACATATATGATAAAGCTATGTTAGCGAACTTTGTAACTGTTTTGATTTCGTCCCGGGCTTACAAGCTGCATTTTTGCACCCATTGATGACAATGGTCAGATTTCCACTGCAATGCGATTTGCTCGCCTTGTTCTTGCTGTTGTTGTTGTTGTTGTTATTGCAACACAGTGTTTTTTATTGGATTTACTGTGTGTCAATATCCTGAAGCATTGTTGCGCGGACCACAGGCAACGTTGCCTGTTCGTTAGCGGTAATTACTGTCCTGAGCTACCGTTGCCTCGAACTTTGATATTTGTTTCGTTGCTCAGACGGCTATAATGTGGATGGAATTCATCATATTTTACACTCATGCCAGATTAATATGAAATATTCATTGATACGATATAAATTAATTTATTCAATTAACGGTCAATTATGCTATCGCAATGTTGTGACTGTAATGAATATGCAGTTAAGTGCAGCGCAGCCTTTTTATCATGCGCATATTGAATTTTCCAGCGAATCTATTTAATTAAAATATTTTTAATATTAATGCCTACCCAATGCTGCGTACCATGCAGACTTATTTAATATAAAATCCAGTAAGCTCTTGGCAGAGTCCCATAAATAAATGAGTAAGCCTCAGAAGTGTTCAATTCAGTTGGGAATCAAAACAGATGTTTGGCCGCTGAAAACTGTTCCGCACAAATTAGAGCAGCTACAAGCTCTAGATACAAAAGTCGTTGGATAGCTGAAATTAATTTCCTAAAAAAATGTGATACAATTAACGAAGAAACGTATAAAGGAATGCCCAAAATACCAAAGTACTTACATACATACATATAAAAATTGGAAAGTTTTACAAAACTGGTAATCCCGTTGTTATTGTACCCAAATTTTCTATTGCACCGTTAATAAATTGTGCCTCGAAGTTATTTACGCAAAGCAACCCATTGAAGCCGTAACCCAAATGCATAAATCACACGAAGGAAGCTTCAGCACAAAATGGTTTTGCGTTTGGGTTGATCGGGAGGCTCATTGTCGTCGCTGCTGGAAATGTAATTTCTGCTCATTGTTACCCAACAACTTTGGTCATTAGGTGGTCCAACCGCTTGCTCTCCCCTTTTATATTTCAAGACGATGTTAAATTGCACTTTTTCGCATTCGGTTGGCGCCGCCTCCAGTACCTTCAGTACACATGAACATACCGTAATTTATATTTAACTATGGCAAACAGAAGTGCCAACTCCCATCTGCCACTACCACCTTATCAACCAGAGCCAAACGCTGCGAGTATGGAAATTACAAAACGGTAGCAGCCATAAATTCAGATTCAAGAACTAAGCGGTTACAGATGCAGTTCCAGTTGCTGTATACCAAGCAGTCTCCTCTAGTTATTTACTACAAGTCGTACCTCCTCTGCGTGCTTTCTGCTTGAGTCTTCTTCTTCTTTTCCTTTAAGTTTCTGCTAATTGTTGTCGCTAGCTGTGTATGAACAACGCGTAGCGTCCTTGGGGTGCTAGGTGTTAGGTGTTGAGTCCGGAGGGCGTTTAATTTAGTCGCCAAATGACTATTAGTTATGAAATGATTATGCATCCACTGCTTGCTGGCAGCCGTGATTAATGAGCCATTAAACGTGATTCCGAGAAGGTTGGCAGCCAACGCGCTCCTTACAAAAAAAAAAGGAACATTTGCACGCGAATGTCTGTCACAACGGCACGCAAAATACTTGCACAATATCCCCATCTTCCACATAATCAAAGGGGAGCAGTCCCAAGACAAACATATTTTATGGCATTTTTATTGAAACACGTAAAACGCAAATTGAGCAACTCACAGCCAAGAAGTTGAGTGGCAAGGGCTGCATAATAATGGAAAGCCTAAACCCAACTTGGTTTGTAAAGAACGGGAATTGAATTTCATTGTATGCAAAAGGGTGTACAAGTTACATGCAATTAAAATCTTCAAACAACCACATACATATGTATGTACATTGATTATGAATCGATTCAGTTAAGAAAGTTAAGCCATGATCAAAAGCCATAAGCCATGACCATATAATACGAACGTCTCACAATTTACATACATACATACATACATACATACATACATACATACATACATACATACATACATACATACATATGTACATACACTGAGCAAACAACACTATGAATGTATGTATGTATACACATATTTCAGCCAGCGCCTTAAGAACTTGAGACATCTTCATATCAATTCAAAGCAAATATTTCAAATAAAATTAAGTAAATAATAAAAGCTCATTCTTTTTTTTTGCAATATTTTGTTTTTAAATAATTGGTATATACGTCCGATTATAAAAAAAATATTCGATAGTAATCGGTAATACAGGTTTCGATATTTGTATCGTTCTCAAGCGATACATCGAAAGAAACCATGGATAATAAGATGGCTTGTTACACCACTATATTCACAACATTGCTATTTTCCCTCCAAATTTAACTCATATATGTATATATTTATCCTTGGCGATGCAAACGGAATTAATCAATTTTCCACGAGCCGAGAAAATCGGCGAAGGCACATATGGCATTGTGTACAAGGCGTGCAACAATCGAACCGGCCAGGTTGTTGCACTTAAGAAAATCCGTCTCGAAGGGTACGTAGTGAGCAGCAAAAGGACGTTTTTGTTGTGGCTGCAACTCTAGAATGTGTCCATCCAAGTAGTGTCAGCGCCAAGGTATGCATCTTGGCGTTATACTTCATCCATCTATACTTCAATGGCAAACAACAAGTTGAGGAATTGTTCCTACTGGCAGTTGCGTCTTATCCTTGATGTCCTTGACGAATGTCAAACGGCTTGGCTGGCTTGGTAGCTGAACTACGAAGCCCGAGTTTTGTGAGTGCCGCGCTGTTTTGAGTACGTAGCACCACATGATTCGGCTTGGTAGTGCACGCTCATTCACCAAATTAAGCATCAGCTTTATAGATTACTACCTGCCAAGTCTATATTATTATGAACCGCTATTTATTAGTTGTATTCACTTATGTTTTCTTAGAGAATCAGAAGGCGTTCCCTCGACTGCTATACGGGAAATATCTTTATTAAAAAACCTTAAACACAAAAATGTTGTACAGCTTTTTGATGTGGTTATATCAGGCAATAATCTCTACATGATATTCGAGTACCTTAACATGGATCTTAAAAAACTCATGGATAAAAAGAAGGATGTTTTTACACCACAGCTCATAAAAGTGGGTAGACCAATGGCAAGATTAATTTATTGAAAATTATATAATTATATCGATGGTGATACGTTTTACAGAGCTACATGCATCAAATATTCGATGCGCTGGATTTTTGCCACACAAATCGCATACTTCACCGCGACCTGAAACCGCAAAATCTGCTCGTTGATACAGAAGGCAATATTAAGGTAGTCCAGCATCATATACTCACTAGGTATCAACTAATCTTCTGATTATAGCTGGCAGACTTCGGCTTGGCGCGAGCGTTCAATGTACCCATGCGAGCTTACACACATGAGGTAGTTACACTTTGGTATAGGGCGCCTGAAATACTGTTGGGTACCAAGTTCTATTCCACGGGCGTGGACATTTGGAGTCTTGGGTGCATATTTGCTGAGATGGTAGGTCAGATTGATTCGTTTCTTGGTTCTTTATTGACGAGCATTGGCTTTACAGATCATGCGACATTCGCTGTTTCCAGGTGACAGCGAAATCGATCAGTTGTATCGCATCTTTCGCACACTAAGTACACCGGACGAAAGTAAATGGCCAGGTGTTACACAGCTGCCAGACTTTAAGCCTAAGTTTCCAAAATGGGAAGAACCCAATATACCGGCAGCGTTACGTGAACACGAAGCTCATGATCTCATTATGGTAAATCAAATTAAATCTAAAACTTACACTGCAGACATTAACGAGAACGTCTGTTAACAGTCAATGCTGTGCTACGATCCGAATCAACGCATATCTGCAAAGGATGCACTGCAACATCCATACTTCCAGAATGTGCAGCATGTTCAGAATGTGGCGTTGCCTGTGGACCCCAATGCTGGCAATGCTTCGCGGATTACGAAGCTCATTTGACTCATAGTTTACTGTCAACATAATAGCTATCACGTTTTTTGTGATTGTAAAGTAAGTTCACACATCTACCTCAATTTTGATAAATCTAGCACAATTATAGAACATTTTACTCTATGTACAACTATTTTCTTTTTTTACCCACTTGCAGGTGGCATCTTCATTTCATATCGACATGACATACACTACAGTCAGACTAACATACACCATCATAATAATATATTTATCATTTACATAATAACACATACTTTATTAGTGGTTCTATACCAGGCGTGCAGCTAATACGTAACGTAGATTTTGGCGTGGTTTCCATTTAGCTGGCACTCCCATTTCTTTCTGTTGCTCGGATTGGCGCTGGCGCTTACGACTCTCACGATCGTCGCGCATATACGTGCCGAATGCATTGCGCACGCTCTCAGAGAGTGGCATTTGATCGTCACTCGATGCAGTGCTTGATTCGTGATCAACATTGCCTTCGGTATCAGTGCCGACGCTTGCAGAACTTTCATCGACGTTTTCATTCGTCACGCTATCGTCAGGCATTTCATCGAGTGTGCTTGAACCTGAAGAATCGCCATTTGGCAGCTGAATCGCCAAACTGATAGGTCGGACTATGGCAAAGCGTTTGGTACTAGGTGTGCCAAAGTTCTCGTTCTCCTCAATCGTATACTGCGGCAGATCGCCTTCCACTGAACTATCTTTGTAGAACTGATCATAGTAATTGGGCTGAGCAGCAAGGTCCGACAACGTTTGCAAGCGACGCATGCCATAGTAGTCATTAGGGCCATAGTAGTACATAGGCTGGTGCAATGTGGTTCTGTAGTAGTCATACGGATGCTCGTCTTGCTCCTGTGAGCTATACATCGGTCGACGCTTTTGTTGCTTACGTCGCTTACGCTTACGCTTTTTGGAACTCTGCGCCGCAGCTGTAGACGATTGCTGCACCTCACCTGCCTGTTGATCATCAGTGTAAATCTCAGCTTGCACGGGCGCCGTTTCAATTATGTTGGCCGCGCCATTGTTGAACAAGTTGGCCAGTGGATTGGTCAAATTGCGGAAGCCGAAATTTGGCTGAACGCTTCGTAAGAAGCTATTCCAGACCCGAAAGAAAGGCCGCTCTGTTGTGCTGGTAGAGGCTTCCTTTGGTTGATCCGATAAGCGGTGATGCCGCTTGAGTCCGTCACTGGGAAATCTGCTCTGTACAAATTCGCGTTTGGGATAAGCAATCTGACTGTTGGTAAACAAAAAAAAGTTTATATATAAACATATTAAGAATAATATAAACGAAATCCCATAATTGCGACCTTAATTTCTACTGATGAGAGCATTTTAAATTTTATATATAATTTGACTTACCCGGAGTATTCTGGACTCTGTATCTGCGGCTCCCAATACTGGAGTACCTGCAAGTCAGTTGTCCTGGCTGCTTGAATCTGGCTTGCAGCAGCAATCCACGCCAGCAGCAGAAATGTTGCCCGTAGCTGGAATTGCATTCTGTTGCCCGAAATTTGAAACTCGCAACTGTTTTCTTCGCTGGCTTAGAAGCAACTAAAACTGAATTCATATGGATCTTATGTTGTCAATACAATTTCCATTAGGTTTTTAACAACACTACGATCTTGGCTGACTGATGGGTCAGTGAAAGTTTTTGCATCAATTTGGCAACAACCATATATAGAAAATGTTATTAATATTAATGTCATCTAAGCCAAGAATGGGGTTATTATCGCAGCTGTTGAAAGTCTTGCTATGGGCGCAGCTCACAATTGATAGTTTCCAATCAACGAAGACATTCATATGGTAATCGTCATACATCTTTACCATTTGTTTAACGTAAAGATCAGATTTGAAAAGTTCTGAAACCAGTTTATATGAAAGTGGTTAAGGTATTTTTGAATGTAAATCAAAAGTGATTTGAAATTAAAAAGGTTACCACTTAAGTGCTATATGTAAGTCATAAAATGGATATTTGTATATGCTTGTATTATTACATTTATGACAACGACTAATCCCTAATATGAATTACATTAACTTGGAATTATCAAATATTTTTGGAGATCTTGTAAGCTATCTTTGGAGCGGAACAGTAAAACCAAAATAAGACGGCCATTGCTAATATAATATATACATACATATTATCGATGCTACCAAAGAATTAATCAAGACCTTCGGATAGTCAATGGACACACAGCCCGCCATATGGGATTCAAAACAACTGCTGAACCAAAGCCAAAACAAACAAAACACAAGGAAATCTCTAACAAGTGTCAACAACTGGCCAAAGAGAGAGAGAAAGAATAAAGAGAGAAAGCTTTCATGGGTGCTTGAGAGAGTGCTTTTGGGAGACTAAAATCGAGCTTTGGCTGCCATAGAGCCAACTTGAAGGCATGCTCAGGAATTGTTTCAGTCGACGTTTAGATTCCTGGCCAGAAACCTACCCGAGCGCTAAAAAGTCGCGACACGCGCTAAAAAGAAAACTGGAAAATCGCCAGCAGCCACAAACAAACTACAATAGTTTTTCCTCAGTCTAGGAAAACTAGTGAAAAGGCAAGTTTAAGTGGCAGTTGCGTTCGACTAAACAGTCCACAGCTCGTGTCCCAGTATAAGTGTGTGTATGCGTGTGTGTGTGTGTGTGTGTGTGTGTGTGTGTGTTTGTGTGGGTGCGCATCTGTGCCTGTGTGTATCTAAGTGTGTGTTCGTTTTGTGTATCCGTTCAGTGTTCAGTTTTGAATTGCTCCAAATTATGTGGAGCAACAAAAAATTTGCTGCATATATGTAATTGAATTAGGGAAAGGGCTGAGCAAGCAGCAGGGCATTCCCTATTTTCGATAAGGAACCGTGCGAGAGAGTGAAAAAAGAATGACACGAATTGCGTAAAGTATGTGGCATGCCTCGCACAAATACCATTAAGTGCTTAAGTAAATTATATAAATACATTTAACGCATCAGGGCGCACTGACGGCACTAGCAAAAACCTCAGTTGTCACTGGAACAATTAATTACTCTGAAGACTGCCCCCTCCCCCCCATAAG
This sequence comes from Drosophila navojoa, assembly GCF_054131105.1. Lineage (NCBI taxonomy): Eukaryota > Metazoa > Arthropoda > Insecta > Diptera > Drosophilidae > Drosophila > Drosophila navojoa. Next base: position 8,792,064 of record NC_142890.1, on the reverse strand, counting down.
CCCCAACGCTCTGCCACATCCAGGTACGTAGAAAAATTTAAATTCCCTCAGCTAACACATATGTATGCAGATGCCCCAATAAAGTGGCTGACTAAGTGTAAGTATAGCCGAGACTGGCTAAGGCGACCGGTTGCCTGCCGAAAAAAAAAAAAATAAATATATACAAAACGTCCGAATATCAAAAGGATAGATACAGCACTCTAGCAAGGACAATGTAAGCAACCCAACCCAACTATCCTCTCGGCTGAAATTGAAACATCTTGGCGGGCGTTTCATGGCGAATTTTTGAAGTGCGCGTTCTGTGGTCGCCTCTCAGCCACCCACTGCCACCCGCTGTTGTTACTGTTGTTGCGCCTAGTTCAGGTGTGTCTCAGAGTAACAATTTTTGGCGTCACTTTCGCTTTCGGTTCCATTGGCGCTGTGTGCTCGCTCGTGCCCTCGCTCAAGCGTTGTGCTTGACCATAACCACTAAAACTGTCACATTGCGTATATGCCGCGTGTTGTCCTCGAGCATTGTTGTTGCTGTAAGCTCGCGCCCAGCACCCAACACCCAACACCCAGCGCCCACGCGTGCCCCGAGAGCGCAAGCTCACGTTTTTCTACTCTCTTTCGCAGTTTTCGTTCAGCTGTTCGGTTTTTGTTTTGTTTTGTTTTGAATCGCGTTTTTGCACATTTGCCGTAAACAACCAACGCCACCCACTGTCTCGCCCTCCTGCTGTTTATCTAGACGCCAGTTCCATCAGTCTGCACATTTGTGCACGTTCTGCCCCGTTTTTGTTTGGCAATTTAAATTTTATTGCGATTCTAATGCAGCGCTAAGGAAAACAAACAAAAGCCACGTCAAGAAATAGAACGTGCTGACATCTTCTGCTTTACATGGAGCGATTTGGCGCCTAAATATCTGCTCCCCGAATATGTTTGCTAATTAGCGTTGCTGTTTGAGACTAAAAGCTTAATGGACTATTATACTGATGGTTATCTAGATGAATGGATAGAACTAATTGTGTGGGAGATTTCTGATATCGAAAAGAGTAAAATATTATGCAAATAACGTTTGGGTGCTCTCTCTCTCTAGAGTCGAAGGTGAAAATTTAAAGAAATCTAACCTAATTTTTTATGACACTCAATGCTTAGAGGCATAACTTAATTTTCGTATATAATCTGGGCCATGCCCCAGATCTTAAATAATATTATGTCAAGCCTCGACACGCATATTTCACGAATAAAATTCCAAGCCACAAACACGTCATAAGGCACGTCACGCAGACATGGCCAATATACATAAATCCCAGCATAGGCATACTCTGTGATATATGTAAGTAGCTGCCAGTCTATACGTCGACTATACGACAGAGTGCGCCGCTTAGCTGTTTGCTTTTAATTATCACCTGATATTGTGGGCATTAAAATTCAAGTTGAGAAACAAATTTTGCCTGCCTTGCAAATGCCTTGGCAAGTGGCCAACGGGTTGCAGACATTGTTTATTGTACTTCCGCTTCCCGTTTACCGCCAAAGTGACAAAAATTCTGCTGGCGATGTCACCTGCCGCCTTTCGCCTGTGGCCTGTCTGCCAGCTGCTGTCAAAGTAGCCGTCATTGTTGGCTTTTCAGTTTTTCGAAAACATACGAAAGGAAAAGCCGAAAACTTCCACTGCAATCTCCATGTTTCTCACATTAGCTATTAATAGTATATAAAAAATTTGCATATTGCATGAGCATGAAGCCAAGTAAATTCGAGGTTGTAAGGGCGCCAGCAGCGTGAGGTAGCTGAATAATTAACACGGCCGACCTGTTGGCAGCCTTTGCCCGCTTTATTTTTCGCACAGTTCAGTCACTTACAATTAGGAAGTCGGCATTACGATTAATGAAATTTAGATAGGGGCGCACATCCAAAAAACTGTCAACTATTTGTTGCTCTCCGTCAAAGTTTTCCTTCGCGTCGAGCAGCAGGCCAACCAAGTAAAAGCTTTGCGGCGCATCCATCTCCACATGTATGCCCACCAGCGGAGCGCCCAGATGGTACATCTTGCTTGGATCCTGATGGCCGCAGACGGTGTTGATGCTGCTGAGGAGGGAGCTATGCTCCTCCTGGCAATAGGGTCGACTACGTATGTGCACATAGGACTTGTGCTTGAGTTCATCTTTGATGGGCAGGCCGGCCACAACGAACAGCTGTCCCACCAGCGTCTCATTGACCTTCGAGGGTGGCGGCATGCAAATGGGCATTACATTCGGAGTCAACTGGGCATCGCGCTGTAGTGTGAGCACCGCGAGGTCATGCTTCAGAGTCAGTGGATCGTATTCGGGATATATGGCGATCGCCTTCACCGGTATGTCCTGAGCGGGCAGCACACAAAAGCCATTCCTATCGCAGCTGACGTCATCCAGAGTGGAGCTCTTATTCCATACGCCCAACAGCACAGAGACGACCTCGACTTGCCCATCGTACTGCAGGAAACAGTGAGCGGGTGCCAGCACATTTCGCTTGGATATGAGGACACCAACACAGCCATTATTTTGCAGCTTCATCTCTTGGCCTGACGATTAGAGTTTTGACCTGCTAGCTAGTGCCGGACATTCCTCAGACTGAAGCACTTACCATTCCTGTACGTAATTCCGGCCAACCACTGATGTTCCGTGGGTATCGCAAAGGCATCAATTCTTAACAACTGTTCCTCGCTGATGTAGCCGCATTTGGAATCCTGCAAGCTTACTGAATGTACAACTGCGATGGCCAACAACAGACTAATCAAACCGTATTCTAGCTGCATTTCGACTGACGACTTGAGATTAACTGAGCTGCAATCGCATATTTATATGGCACTGGCAATGGCAAAGCCATTACAATATTGTAAATTAATAAGAGGGCTGCTCGATTAGTTTAGCATTGGAAAATGTTTTTTTATGTTAGTTAAGAACTTTTAAATTTCAAAAATATATCTTTTTTTTTAAACTTAGTACATATGCTATCAAAATCTATCAAAATATTAAATTTGTATTTTATTTACCAAGAAATAAACCACAAACTTTAGGCGCATCTAATTTATTTCAATTAAATATAATCAAACCAGTAAAAAGAAAACCCGTTTGCCATGCGAATGGGATTTCTAATTACAGCAATCGTGTGATGGAATATTCTGAGAAAATAAATTCCACAAATTATGTAAACATGATTTTAATTGTACTATGAGCTTGTTGATTTTATATTGTCTATAATCCAGTGGCGTACAGGTTTGATATCTTGGAAAACGATCATAAACGATCCCACGTCCACATACCTAACCAGTAGGCCGACCAAGTAAAAGCTGCGCGGCACATCGTCCTCAACGTTAATTCCCATCATGGCAGCGCCCTTGAAGAAGGCGTCTCGAAACGGCGGATACCCACAAAATTGATTCTCTGGTGGCGGTGTCCCCGTTTCATATTTGCAATATTGCCTTGAGATGGCAATGGCACTACCTTTGCCCTTTTTGATATCAGACTGGTGAAAGCCACCGTAATGGAAGTCCACAGAGGTCCACGAAGCGGGCTCCAAGGTTGGCAGCAAGCACACCGGTTGAATGTACGCAGTCATATTGATGCGCTGCGATAGCCGTAAAATTGCAATATCGTTGGTGCCGGTGTCCTTGTCCGCCAGCGGATGCATCGTAATCGCATCAACTAGGTATTGCACGGGTCCGGGCACACAAAATCCTCTATCATTGCAGATATACTGCTGGCCGGGCTCGTCCTTCTCATCCCAAATGCCCAGACGTACGGCTACCAGCTCTGGCCGATTATTGAGCCTCCGCACACAAGATGCAGTTGTGAGGACATCAGATTCGCCGACGATAGCAACATTGCACTCGGCGCTCTCGAATTTCTGATTCAAATCTGAATATAGATAGAATGAGGCTCTTTTAAAGCGAATGCTCCAAAGCTTACCTTCACGTTGAACGAGTAACCCTATCCACGGATACTCGGTGGGCTCCGTCGATGGATTTTTTGTGAATAGCAAGCGCTCCTCCAGCCTGCCGCAATTCGCTTCGGCACTAACTGCACCTACTGATCCAAAGCATTTGTTCACAATGAGCATTTAATATTCATAATTGCCTTAACAACCAACAATTACCATTCACAATTGTCCACACTATGAATGAAATAAGTTTCCCCGGCGCATTCATATTTCCAGTGCGTCTTATCGCATTCAAGCTGAGTGTGCAATGCAAACTGAAAGCAGCTCAATCAAATTCCAATCACTTAATGCATTGAAGCTCATATACTCAGAGAACAGTTGAAGCAATTTCTCTCTGAGCACGCTTTAAGTTTAGATATCTGACTGAGACCTTAGAGCTGCCTATAAATAAATCAGCAAACGATTGTCCCATTCATTTCAATATACTTTCAAACTACACCTTTCTACTGACATATACATACATATGTATTTATGTATATGCATGTATGTGTACTTTGCTTATTTATTAACAACTATGCCAAAGAACTGTCAAACTTCTAAAAATCAATATACCGATAAAAATCCAATAACTTGAAGAACTTGAGATTGTCGAAGGCTCGGCAAATATCCGTGCAATTATTCAAGCAGCCGACTTCAGGTTATTATAAAGCTATTAATTCATCGATGGCTCTCTATAAAGTAAAGTAATGCTATTTGCCAATGGGCCACTGAATATGGTCTAAATATTTTATGTTTCAATTAGAATGTCATTATCGCAGACAAGCAGTAGGCCTCCCAATGGGATGTATGTACAATATATATATATGTATATAAATGATAACTTGAAGGACGCAAGGACTTTGCTGCGGCCTCTGAGCGGGGGCAGCCATATTTAATGCAACACTAAAAGCTGAACAAATTGCCCCACTTGCTGTGGCAGGCGGCTACAATATGAATGTTTATTGTCCAACCAGACGACGTTGACTTTGGCTCAACTTGACCTGAACATTGAGCCACTCATAATTCCCATTGTTATGACGTACCCGTACCCCCACTCACTCACACACACAGATAGAGAGAGAGAGAGAGAGAGAGAGAGAGAGAGAGAGAGAGAGAGAGAGAGAGGTTGAGAGAGTGAGTGAGACATATATGACCATTGTGCATTAGAAAACAATGTTATCGCTGCAGGAGGTCAGTTAGCCGTTTAGCACTGTAACATGGCTGCCTTGGCTTGCCTTGGGTTTTTGGCCAACTGGCAGCTGGCCGAAGCGCGTATGCAAATTGCTCGAGCTTGATGTTGCGTGATTGGGTGCGGGTTTGCCCTTTACGTGTAACAAGCCTTCAGTATTGCCTGCAAGACGGCCATCAAGTAGAGCTGAAGTCGACACCCGCGCCCGCTCGCCATGCCTGAGGCCCGCCACTAATCGGGTCCAGCACGTGAGCTTTACCTTTCTTTTATAATAGCAATTGGAAAGTATTTCCCAGAAAATCTTAAAATTCTTTGAGGTTTTATTAAACTGATAGAGAGCTAAAAACTGGAAAAATAATAAATTAAAATATGCCAATGCTTTTGCTTTGCTTACATATTGTTTACCTTGCGTGTTGGTCAACAGGATCGGGACACTATGAACTTCAGCGGCGGTTGGCAATGATAGCATGACGCGTGACGGCGAAATTCCAGCCATCTTCAATCCGAAACGCGTGCGCACTCCCTCCGTGGTGGTCACCGGCGACTCCTCGTCGAATGGACCGTACAATAACAATAATAGCGGCGGCGTGGGAGGCGGTGCCAGCAGCAGCGGCATCGGCGCCGTCTCCAGCTGTGGCTTCAGCAATGTGCTCAACTCCAGCAATCCGCAAATAACCCACCAAGATTCAATATCATCGAGCCAACAAGATCCGAACGAGGTCATTACCATACAGGCGGACACACCCACTAACCCGCACGGGTCACAGCATAATTTTGGAGGCGACTCCAGCGATACACAGACTGGACAACTGGCAATAGACCATCAGGCCAATGGGCAGCCGGGCGAGGATGCGGAGGTGCGCTTTCGCAAGCTCAAGGCCTGCAGAGAATCCTGCTGCTCCGAGCTGGCCAAGAAGGTGAGTGAATATACGATGCACGCTGTAATGTGACTTTCACTGATAAGAAATTAATCTTTATGCTACAGATGTACTTTGGAGTGTGCGTCACGATTCTAGTGACTGCTTCGTGGGTGGGCGCCACGCACTGCATCAAGTACATGTATTTGTATCGCGCTCCATATGACGATGAGCTGGACGACGATCTGGATACCTCATCGAGTCGCGCTGAGCTCAGCACCGAACTGGAGGACATACTGGCCATAAGCGACTCATCGCTGCACCATGTCGAGGACGCCACCGAGATGTTCAACATACCACCGCGCCAGCCCGTCTACTTTAATGCGCCGTTCTTTGCGGCCTGGTTCTTTACCAATTCCTCCCTACTCTTCTTCCCCATCTATATACTAGGGCTCATCTCGGCTCGCAAATGCGACAAACTGAGCGAGATACTCGCCGATGTGATACGAGGATTTCGCGAGCGAGGCTTCACCATTGGTAAGCGGCTGCTTAAGTGGGTCAATCCGGTTTGTAATGCCATATTCGGCTGTCTTACAGGCCGTTTCCTCAATCGCTGTCTATCCTTTTGCATCCTGTGGCTGGTGACCACCTACCTGTACACCCTGTCGCTGCACGTGCTCTTTGCCACGGACGCGCTGGCGCTGTTTGCAACAAACGTTGCCTGTGTCTATCTACTCTCTTGGGTCATACTGCACGAGCAGTTCGTTGGCGTTAGGGTATGTATTACAGCCAGCTCCTCGTTTTCCTCGTTTTCTAGGTAAAGTAACAACGTGAACCATGTCTGCCTTAGATTGTGGCGGTTATCCTGTGCGACACGGGCATTGCGCTGCTCGCCTACATGGACGGCATTACGGAGAGTCGAACGTTAGGTGGGGTCGTGTTGGCCACGTTAGCTGCAGCCGGCTATGCCGTGTTTAGGGTAAGCCCTTACCGTTTAGTCAAGCCTTTTCGTGTCTTGGGCATATCGTGCTCACACCGTCCTATGCTCCCCCCCTTCTAGGTTATGTTCCGCAAGGTGATGGGCGATCCGCCGGTGGCACAAATCGCATTTACATTCACCGCACTGGGGTTGCTCAATGCTTTGCTGCTGTGGCCCGTCGTGCTGGCACTGTACCTGACAGGCGCCGAGAATCTGACATCAGAAAGCATACCATGGAACATGCTGCTTGTAGCAAGCGTCCTGCTCCTGGGTAGGCATATGCAGTCCCCCTCCCGATGGCGTACAGAGCATTTCTATTTTTATCGTTGTAATTAATTATTATTGCAGTTTTCCACGTGCTCATGCAGTTCAGTGCCGCCGTTACCTACAACATGTTTGTGACATTGGGTTTGATAACCGCTGTGCCCGTTTCTGGTGGTACGTACAAGACCCTCTCGAATCAGCCCAACCATTACAGGAATAATAGCAAAAACTATGCCCAAAGGATTTCGTGACCATATATTATTTTAAATTGCAATCTGTACAAGCAAAGAACATATAACATATAATATTTGGGGCATATATGAATATGAATATGATTATTATTTTTGTAGCTTACGAGTAGCTTTATTAATAGTACTAAAGTCTAATGCATAAATTGGGAATTTGGGAGTGGGGTGCAGAGCAGAAGCATTTACAATTAGATGTATTATGGACAGCACTTTGACAATATCATTAAATTTTAAGCTAATATGGGTTACATTGAAGCGACGGGCACCTAGAGTAGAGCCATAGGATCTACGCTATCAGAGATTAGTTAAACTTATACATATTTGTTTAATATTGAGTGCAGTGTAATAGACATATACTTCTTTTCATATGCAAGCACTCGACGTCATACTGTACAGTGCAACATTTGCGGGCATGAAACTCGCCGGAGTTATCCTCATAGCCATTGGCTTTTTCCTCGTCATGTTCCCCGAAAACTGGCCCGACTACATAACGCGCCTCCTGCGGTAAGTAGAGAGCTGTTTACCATGTTCGTATTAATCTTGTGTTATTATTGCAACAATTATGCTAATTTTCATAGTGCTTACATATCGTGCGTGTTTTTTTTTAATAATTTACGATTTTCGTTTCATTTTCATTAATTTTATTGTACTCAAGACGTAAATTTGTGTTTAATTACTTGATTTGCTAAGTAAAGTTCATAAATTCAACAACTTAAATTTAATATAAACAAACATTAAACTAAAAAAAAAAAATGAATTAAATTTATTGATTTGTCTCTAATATACTTGTATACATAACATAAAGATATATATTTAATTTTATATAAACAAACATCTTGCAGAAAGAGCGTTCGTGCCATACTCCGTTACCAATGTTGTTGTGAATTAGCTGAAATTCGCTATGCTCATTCGGTAGGCCAAATACACAAGCTAAAACCAAAAACCTCCCATAAACAAAAACAAAACCTAAAACTAATATACCAAACTATATTACAATATTATCAAGAATACTATTAACTTTGCCATAAGATAGTAGCATAATTATCGAATACGATTTTAAGGATCTAGAGCTTGAGAGCCGTACAATGTATAAATAACTCGACAGATTTTTTACTGACTGAACAAGTATTATATATACAAACATCGATTTGAATAGCTAACCACACCCACAAATATATACTCTGTGATAATACAACACCCTGGCTTCCAAATAATTAATGCTCACCCATTTATATGATAACCCTACATACCATACATACTATATATGACAAATCCTCTATTAATTTATACCCCAACAATACCTATATATATATATAAATATTTATACATATATATGCCTTGTTACACAATACTATAACCTTAAATACCGTTATACACATGCCGTTCAACAACACTACTTCAGGCCGTTCTGCTGTTGGCCAATGAAACCTTCTTGTTGTTTTTCTTAATGTGTTTTGCTATTGTTTAATTGTTGTTAACACTTTTGATAATTTCGTTACCTGGCGGCAGTTCTGAGAATCGTATATCAAAAACTGCCAGACTATATACTACTTTACATATATCTGACCTCCCAGCTATTAAATATAATTTATCATTTCTCAACCACCAATGTGTAAAATATCTTTGTATATGGATGTTGTTGCCAATATTAACCAAGCTGTGGTTCTATTATCGTAGTAGTACAAACATACATACACTCAAACAACACTTCATAGACCCCAATCACACACACACAGAAACACACACAAACTCAATTTACTGCGTAGCTTGACATTCGCTGGTGTTGCGATATTTCATTTAAATAGACCTGTTAAGAACTCCCACGACATTTGATGAAATGGATGCTGTCGTTTTTTCAGCCTGGTTCCTTGTTTTTGGCTGTTTGTTGTGCGAACTGTTGATAGTACACGCTGCTTTCTCATGACTTTTTATTTTCCATTATAATTTCGATTCATCTTCATGCGATCAAAAACCACATGGCTCGAGGTGTTACTCAACAGACCAAAATTTGTAAATACTTTCAAAACTATTTAATGCTCTCTTTAATATTTTTTTGTGTTTTTCCTATTCAACTGATTGCACTTTGTAAACAGGGCGCAAACTATTATAGACATCCAAATATTGTAGCATGGCTGACTCAGAGTCCCGCATTATTAAGTTCTTATAGTTGAAGGTCATTTGTGTTACGATTTTCAAGAACTCTTCCTGTGAAAATCAACTAAAAGTACAACCTATAGTGTATATGAGTGGTATGGTTACGGGAGCACAGATATAAATACATATATAAATATATAAACCCCCCTATAAATAAAATATTGACAAATTAAAAATCCATATAAAGTGTTTATTATTGGCATGTTTTGAAAACCTTATTTATCAGTTAAATACATTCCCATTGGTCTCACTTTACTTTTCAAAACTCTTGACTTTCTGTTTCAGTTTCTCTTTGAGTTTCACTCCTGTGTGTTCTGTCTCTATATCTAACCGTCTTCTATCTTCTAAGCTCTACACTATTGCTATATACTCTACTTATTTCTTAAATAAAAAATGGTGTCGACATTTCTCAATTGTATTTACAGAAGCATCATAATGCTGGGTCACAACGCGAGGTGAGTTTCGTGAGTTCTTGCAATGCCAAAAACAGGCAAAAATCGAATTATTTATTTTAATTAAAGCATTAAAACGGTGCTCAAATCTGAAAGCAACGTTTTCTGCTACTATACGTCAAATAGGTAAACCATACTCAAAACCCAAAACTTTGACAATGACAAGTACTTGAAAGTTGAATATTGATTTAAGTTCAATTCCGCTTAGTTCAAAACTTGACTACTAAGTTTGAGCTGTCGGGTTCGTTTTTGTTATGGGCATTTACTTAAAAAACTAGACGCGATATTCAATATTCAATATGACATGATAAGTATTCCTTAAATATTTTTAATCAATTGCTTAACTGAGGGTTTGACGTAGATTTCTTAAAATTCATTTTTCATTTCTTTGCATCAAAATATTTATTTATTTTTATTTTACTCTCCTATACGCTGAAGGTTAATAAGGCTTTCGATTATTTTTACTATTTTGTCTAGTTATTTATAGATTTTTCTCTTGTTATTCAAAGTTCATAGTTTGAGTAGTTTTTAGTCCATCTAAGTAGATTAGGTATCAATTAGTAACAGTGCCAATTATATACTTAAACGTTTCGAAAATTGGAAAGGTAAGTTCTTTTGAGGATTTGATATCCTCTTTAATAACAGTGCTCTATAACAACAACTGAAGTCTTGCTACTTTTCAAAATGCACTCGTCGTTCTTTAAAAGATCTGACACTGCACTAAAGAAAGAAACTCACGCAATATATGTTTTTCATATTATTAACGAGTCTCTTCAGCTAAATCATCTGCAAATGCAAATGCAAGCTATCTCCAGAGAAGGATAAGACCCATGTGTTTATAAGTTTTGTGTTTTATTTTTGTTCATAAACAATATTGAGAAAATAAAAAGTTTGTGCTTAAACAGAACGAGTCACATGAGCTCCCTTTTTTTAAATCAAACATAATCTATCTAGTAGTAAAAATATTTTCAATTTGTATATATAGAAAACACTGCTAATCTGTACTATTGCTTCTTTTCTTCTTGTTTTTCTTCTTCACCTCTGCCACGATCTGCCTATCTCTCTCTCTATACGACTGTCTGCCCTCTCTGTCGCTCTCTCTCTCTCTCTCTCTCTCTCTCTCTCTCTGTCTCTCTCTCTCTCTTTCTATCTCTCTTTCTCTCTCTCTCTCTCTGTTCTCACACACAACAACCCAAAACACACGATATCACAACCCACCAATCAACCTGGCCAAATTAACTAACTTCACCACAACTCTCATTGCAAAATTCGAAAAACCGTAATACACTGCAAAAAATGTACAAAAATCAACACAATAAATAAATATATACCACGTAGCGGTAGGCCAGCGCTTTGTAAACGAGATGCTGCAGTCACAGGACCGTCCACGAGATATGCGCAACGGCACATCACGCGTTCCTTCTCGCACCATATAAGCTAAAAGTTGGAAAAAAAAGACCACAGACAGATACTCTGTACAGAAAAAAAAAACAAGAAAAACACGCATATATATATTTTGTAAATGATTTTCCACAAAAAAAAAATTAACAAGAGCAAATTAATGAAGCTCAGAAAGATCACTGGATTTTGGGGTAAGTACCTGAATTGAATTAACTATTGCCTGTTAAATTCAAGAGTAACTCGTAAGGTACAGTTGCCACCTTTCAGACTTAGTCAAGTCCAAGTGAAATGTTCAAGTGATGCATTTTCGTTCTTAAAATTGTTCTTCTGTTCTGCTTAAAGTCCTCTTTAAATTATGTGTTGTTCTCTCTCTCTCTCTCTCTCTCTTTCTCTCTCCTTCTCTTGTTCTCTATTTGTATTATGGTTTGATTTTTTAATTCACAGATCGCAGCATATTTATGCGTCCCATTATAAACATAAACGAAAATATTATGCTGTCAACACGAACTCATATGTTGTTTGAGCCAAGCGCATGACTAAACTCCCGATCCTATAAACCGCAATTTTTGTAGCGAGCGTGTGTGGCTTTAGGCAAGTTTTTGTTAAGCCCCACGGCCCACAAAATGTTTTTATAAATGTCGTAACTGTCGAAAAAAAAAAAAAAAACAATTTTTTACCAAATACTTAGTAAAAAGTACAATAATAATTGAAATTGCGAAACTAACGAAATGGTGAGCGCTCTTAATATTTTTTGTCAACCCTTAACTTTAGAAACCTCACTAGTTACCCTCGTACTCTTTCTGAACTACACAGCGAACTGCAAATTAAACTATTATTATAACTATTATAATTTATATGTTATATGTTATTATCGCCTATAGGACTGTAAATAGTTGCACTATGCTTCCATTGTTTAAATGAATTATGAATATAATGGCACAGCTTACTGATTACTCTATAGCTATATATAGTTAGTCATGTATGTATGTGGCACCCAAGTACTGCCTCTGCTTATACCTACAATTGCCCTCAAACACACGCACACACACACACGAACACCAACACAAACCTTTATTGTGTAAATATATCTACAACAACAACAAAAATGTGACAAACTTAAGAAGCATCAGTAAAAAATCAGTAAAAAATATTGCTAGCTAACAATTTTAGACGCCTACAATCCTAGAGTCAACTAGTAAGACTATGTAAATGCATTGCTGATCAACTCTCAGATACCTTGAGCAAACTGAAAAAGCGAAAATAAATATACCATATACCATATAGTGTATATTGATTGACTGTAGTTGATCCGCTACGTATATACGAGTACATATTTAAAAAAAAAAATCAAATGAAAAAACAATATCAAATATTCATATATGTACATAAAGCGCATTAGAATTGTACACAAAATGCCTAGAAAAATACAAAAAATATGATGAGGAAATTTATAGACCCATTGCTAATATCTCAACTATTCTTTATGCTCCACACATCACACACACTGTTCTGATTTACCAAAACAAAACAAAAAAAACACAATATATACGTACATATAATACATAGATGGGGTCGCGGCCCTCGGAGCGGTACTTCAACAGGTCAGCATCCCACCATTATCGACTATCGGACGGGATACATAAGGTCCCATCTTCGTTCACCCTCTGGCCGTGTGAGATGACTGATCTATCGCCAACTACAGCTGGGTTTCTGCATGGCAGCACCAACGCACACCACCACCAGCAGCTTTTACAACAACAGCACCACCGCCACCACCAACAACAGCAGCAGCATAATCTACAGCGCCAGCACTCGCACACATCTCTAACCATGATCCATCGGCAGAGCAGCAGCCACAGCGTCCATGGCAGCCGTCGCGGCAGCGGTGGCCTCCGCGCCCCACCTACCGGCACCGGTCGCTTGTTCTCCTACTTTGGCAATGAGCACGAGCACGAACATGATCGCAAGAAGTCGGAGACATCGTTCTTCAATTTGGGATTCCGGCGCAAGTCAACCGTGGTCTACTACGCACCCACAGAATAGCCACAGGGCCAATAGATAGTCGCTGTGGTGCAGTTTAGCTGTTGCATATCAATAGAAACCGCTCGAGCATATGGAGTAAACACGCGGTTACGACCTCAATCAAGCACCTTAGACTCATTTGGGGCGTACGTACCACTATTGTATCGTTACAAGTATGTCATATAATTATCGTTGTTGTTGTGAGAGTTTTAATTGAAACACATGCAGTTAGAATTTTGCTCAAATATTTACAAATTATACGCAACAAGTACAGATACTACATAGCTCATCGTCGACACGAACTATAGAATTTTTCTTAATATCACAGAATCCATGCGAAAGCCCATGCACTCTGACACATAAGCAGAGCCACAACCCGGTCCAGAACCAGAACCAGAACCAGACCCAGAACAAACGAGAGCTCCTTATATAACTGAGCTCAAGTTTGCCCCTGAAATTAACTAAGTACTTACTGATATACACAGAGAATTATGTAGATGAAAGCGATACAAGAAGATATGTAATTGAAATAGATAATCGAGAAGAATTGAATGATATATCGAAGCCAATTGTTTTTAGCAATTATATAGTACATAAAGGTATATTAATAAATATTATTATTAAAAATTTTAAAGTAAACCCACACTGCGGCACACCTCGATAGGGATACCAAATACCAAACTAACTCATTGTTGCAATATTCGGGATATTAGTTAGTCTAAGGTATATTATTCATAGAGATCACGTTTACTATAGAGACACAAGGAAAACCGAAATTAAAAGAAATAGGAAAAATCGACCCGTTTAGTTGTAAGCTCATTTTAGCAACTAAAAGGCAGACGAATGATCTGAATATGATTTACATTTGACTCGTGTATTCTGTTTGAGTGTGTCTTTTAAGTTGAAATCGAACCGAAGCGGATATTAAAGTGTTTGTGATTGTTTTTGTAATGATCGTGTGTTGTTTGTTATTTAGCTAATTGTTGTCTATTGTTGTATTGCGAATTGAATAATCGAGAGCAATCTGTTTATTAAATGTTAGTTGCTAGGGATTGTATGATTGACTCCTGATGCCTCCTCACAAGCATTCAACGACTGAGTGGCGCTCGCTCCCTTGCTCGTGGCGACACAGACATGGATCTCGAAGTTCGAGAATACAATTTCGGAGCTGCCTACTTTGTAAATGTATTAAATTGTGTAGCCACATCCAATAATTGTTTTGTGATAATTTTTAACGATGTTTGATAACCAATTTCTTAAAGCTACTCCCACCCGAAACGGAGGCAGCCTTTAATGTAGCCGGGAACTGTAATTAGAAATCACAATGTACTAACTAATAAAATGAAAACACTACAACAAATGGCAAAGCATTCGTCTCACTTACATTGGTCGTGGTTGCCTTGAGGCAATTGTCAATTGGGGAAACATCTCACTTGCGGATAAATAATCAGTAAGCCTCAGTACAAAAACATCTCTCATTCAAATTGAAACCCTTCCAAAATTTGTTAAAATTCTAAAAGGATCAAAAATAAATCAAAGTTCGAACTAACGATTTATTCTTCATATTTCGCGGATAGCTTGGGCCGATCGTAACTAAATCAAATCAGTTCAGTCGTGCACACAACTACCGCGATTTAAGAGAAACGTGACGCCCGGCGATCAACGGGCGGCAACATTTAATTTGGTTTTCCAAGGTCTTGTGTTTTGTTTGTGTTTTGTTTCAAAAATAATAACCTTTAACGGAAAGTCCTTTTGCACTCGATAAATCGTAAAGTCTGCAAATTTTATTTGAATTGTGTGCGTTTCGTTCGTGATTGTAGTGCTGAGCTTTAACGTGGAAGTCAATATGAATAAATTTGGTAAGTGCGCAATCAAAACTGCCCCAAATCAATCAATATGCATATAACTTTACTGCAAATCGTGTATTCAAAGTATTTCATGTACTACAAAGCATTTATAAAATATCTCTTCATCGAGCTTCTCCATATTTCTGCTTCGAACACTATGTGGTATTTAGGCTTAAACTACAAAATAGACCGTAAAACAGATTCAGGTTTACATAAAATTCGAGAATATATTCTTTGTCAAGGCACTTAATATTAACATTTGATAGCAAAGGTATTAATAAAATGGACGGACTTACGATTTAGTCTATATGCATATGTCGTATATGTATATTCGAGTATGGAATTTTTGTTTTCATAAGGCACAATTAACACTTTATCGATCGTTTCATTTTTGTACTGTCCTACAAGTTAATATATGGAATTATATGTTTTAAATAATAGACAAGGCTGCTAAAGACACTGTATATGCATATAAAGATAATGTGTATATGGATATATACTTGGAGAAATCCTACTTGAATTGTATACCCGCTGCGCTGGCTCCTGCCTGCAGCCGGCAACGGCACAAATGGAAATGGAGGAGTTACCCAAAACGCAGCGGTCGTCACTGCCCACCGGCGCGCTGTTGCCCTGATATGACTATGAAAAATGTGTGAAAATATTTTTTGTGTGCATGTCCAAGTCCAGCTACCTATCATTTTTAATGAAAAAAGAAGAGCTGGCGATTTTTTTTTTTTGTTGCCCTGGCAGGAGACCAAATCTAAGACCAAGTGGCTGATAAACTGGTTCCTGCGGCGCATAGAAAAAGTTCTCAGGGTATAGATAATAAAAATTCAAGCGCATATGATAATCAAGGCGCAAAAAAAAAAAAAAACGAAATCGCCAGCATATTTAATTCAGGCAAAAAAGCAGCCAATGGACCATCGGACGCCGCAACGTCGACGATTTAATATAAGAAAAACACGACGGCAGGCGTTCGGTTATTTTTTTGCAGCCTCTGGCCTGGCAGGAAAGGTGTGTGCGTGCGGCACAACCAACCCTCAGCCTGGCTCTAGAGGATGGGTGTAGGTACGGGGCCTAACTGGGTTTTGATGTTAACAGGTTTGCGAATTCTGAGCGAGCAGCACACGCACACAGCTGTGCAACTTCACGGACATTAGCGACGACCACAGTCGGCAGCAGTAGCTGGAGATGCAGAGCGTCGCTTCCGTAATCTGAGCGCAGTAGGCGCGGCTGTTTGCGCTTTTCTGCTGCTTCTGCCGCTGCTGCTGCTGCTGCCGCCGTTGCTGCCGCCTTTGATAGAAATGACAAATAACCAGATTCATTGTAATAGATTATGTCTACAACTTAATCGCCTTGCAGATAAATGATGACAATGTTCAAAGACGCATCGAGCGAACATATCTGGTATATGGAACACACAACGGACAATTTGGGTTTGCTTTTCTGGGCTTCTTTTTTTTTTTGGCAACAGCGCGTTTTGTTTTGGGTGTCAATTTTGTGTCTAGCTGTTGCTTTGTCAGATTTTTTTAGATTTTTTGTAGATTTTTTGTTTTTGTGTGAGGATTGATATGGAGATTCATATGTATGGACGGAAATTGACGTTAGATATTTGGCTTATGTGGACGATTAACTAAATCTATATAGTAGCGTTAACGTAAGGCCAAACAGTGAGATGACCAAACCCAACGCTGATTGCAAGGCCGACGCTCCCGCCAGACGACACTTGAACATGTCGTAGCGAGTCTCCTTATCAGCAACGATATTTTGATACTCGGCTTCGACCAGCTGCCCGTCATAGTAGGTGATTAGATCCTCAAACGGATACTCATAGCCCTGCAAGCACTCGCACTTATATCCGCCAGTCTCATAGCCACGTCCCATGATAGGCACACACTGTCAGAATGCAAGTTTCAATTAAAAATTTCATTAAAATAGAATCGCTACTCACATATGACGTCTTCTCATCGCACTTGTGTGTGCCCTTATAGGCATTAGGCTCGTAATACCAGTCCGGACACTGGTTTATGTCCAGCTGCAGCATGTCCATGGACACAGCGACCACACCCCTGCGAGAGAAGTCAACAAATTAGTCAATTAATTGCTCACATTAGCATGACAAAGCAGCTGAAGAGCCACAAGTCATAAGTTAGGCCATGTCAACACTCAAAAATTAGACAATCATATCATAGAAACCTTAAACATAGCATTTGCATGTGAATGGCAATGGGATTGTGAATGAGTATGGGACTGGCCCCTAAAAGGGGTGAGCAGGCCCGCGACAGCGGCACGCAGCAGACCGGCCCAAGCTCTAAACCCAAACGGTAGCCCCTACCCTAATGCGTATGAAATCTACTCACTTGAATTCCAGTTTGACTTTGAGGCTGTCCCAGCCAAAGAAGGGCACCGCATAGGTTATCAGCCACTTCTTGACATATCCATTGCAATCGAACTGAGGCTGGGTCCAGTAACCGTGCTTAATGTTTGCGGCACGGTACGAGTTCGGGTAGTGCTCGTACTTCTGCTGGTATTCACCTGTCTCATTGTGACGTATCTTGATTTTCATGTAGAACGTTTCCAAATCATCAAAGTTCGTATTCCAGCGCTGCTTAAGGAACTTAAAGTACTTCTTTTCCGTATAGAGCTCGTGCGTTTTGTTCAGGCGAGCCAGATCCTCCACCTTGAACTTGCGCGTGTTCAGCTCCGTTTTGTATGCATAGGGTCCAAAGTAGGTGCGATTGGTGAACTTATTGCGTTCCCAAAGCGTTGACGCCGACCAGACCTTGCTGTCGCCCAACACAATGGCCAGGGTCTCGCCTATCATTTGATCCTCGGTCAGCGGCTTGTCCGCAACACGTTTGCCAGAGTACACCTCATTGGGGTCCGATACCTATGGAACACAAAATTTCAACTCAAATATGGATTTCAGCTTCTTTTTTTGGTTGGGGAAAAAAGTTTCCCCAATTATTTTGTATGCTAACAACTTGTGCAAATACGAGCATAAAAAGAATCCAAAGGTTAGAGAGGGAGGGTTAGAGGAGGAGTCCAGTTTATGCGAGCGTTCGCTGCTCTTTATTGCTGATGCTGCTATAGCGGCTGTGTAGCTGTGGCATTTAATGAAGATGACGCCTTGTGGCGAACCCGTTTTTCGTGTCCTTTGCGCTCAAACTAATGAATTTAGCATTTGGTAATGGTTTGACACTGAATATTTAATTCACGCCGCGGCTGGCAACTGCCAACTGCCAACTGGCACCGTATAACTGAAACTTCAATTGAAACTGAAACTGAGACTGCGACTGCGACTGCTAGTGAAACTGGCATTGCAGGAAATTCGAGGAAGTTGAATTACGCGTGGAAAATTATAATTTACACTTGAGAAGTTTTCAAGAGGCGACATCGAAGGCTCTTAATAGGTGTCGGGTTTATCAATTATTGCTCTTCATTTAGCGTGAAGGCGATGGGAAACTTTCGCACGCTTACCTGCAAAAAGGCGCTAATAAAGTTGGCCAGACGCACAGCCATTTTGGCTTCGTTTTCGAACTGCTCCTTGGCGCCAAAGCTAACATCGCCGCGCAGTATCAGATCTTGCGGATGGAAACTGAAAGGATATTAAGCCATATATAACAACTATATATTATATTTGTGATTTTGTGCACTCACTTCTTGCATGTACGGTAGTTGACGCCGTGAATATACTTGAGCGCCTGGTCGATATTCAAGTGCTCTGTGTGCAGGGCTCTGGCGCCTGTCGAATAGTTGCGATACTCTGTGTGCAAATCTAAATACTTTTCTCGGATGTGATAGGGCGCCTTTTCCCACTGAATAGGCAGCTTTTGTATCCCTGCAATAAGAAAAATTTTAAACGATTGCAAGTGCTTTAACTATATATTAACTTACAGCCGATTTTAAGGCAATTGTATTCATTGTAATACTGTTCCGCCGAGGCCCGTTCCACAATCTCGCCCAGATAGGGTCGCCGCACAGTGTTGGGCAGTCGGAAGCCCGGCTTACAGCGACACTGGTAGCCGCCACGCCTAAAGCCCCAGCCGTGCAAGGGTTCGCATTCGGTTGTTTCCTTTTTACAACGCGCAGTGTCTGCAAAATGATTCGGTCCCTTGTTGCCTTCGCCTAGCGGACACTGATTAATGTCTATGCGCTCAAAGTCCATCTCCAGCACGGATACCGCAGTGTATCTAAAGCGGCGATAGATTAGTGGGGGAAATATATCTAGATTATCAGTCTTTACTCACTTGGGATACTCGATGTGACGGAACTGGGTGTGTCTGGGGTAAATATCTGCAATGGGCACCACGGCTGCCACCAGCCACTTGTTAGAGCGTCCGCAGTCGAAATAGGGCCGTGTAAACTTAATTGGACCCGGTATCTCCTCAGATCCAGGCGGACCATGGAACGTGAATGTTTCGTTTGTATTGTTCGCATAGCGTATTTCCACTTGGTAGGTGATTTTCGTGTCATGCCGACCTGCAACGTTGTCGGGCAGCCAGGCGCGATACCATTCATTGATTTTGTAAAGATCATGTGTGTAATCCTTTGATATGGAGTCGGGATGATGGGCGCCCAAGTCTTGCACATCAAAAGTGTTCCACGTGGAAATCTTTTGTAGATGTATGGGATCATTAAAGTCATCCAGTCGGAAGGTTCGTGGTCCAAAGCGTGGGAAGGTCTTATTGAAGAAGCCACGATACGACGAAGAGTACGAGCTGTTGGGTGCAAAATAGATGGCCGAGGCGTTGATGCTGGGATTGGCCGATACATCCGCCACAGTTGAAAGGAAATAGTACATCATGCCCGGATCGTATGTATCATTAATGGCTGGTCGGATGAAGCGCGACTGCAGTATATAACTCCAGAAGAAACTGCGACTCAGCGCCATATTCTGCAGATGCAGCAGAGCCGTACGATTCGGAAACACGGGGTTGACATTTACCTCCTTGATGTCGGGCTTGTGAGAGACGGAGTCCAACGGCATAAACAAGTCCGCATGATGCTGTATGGGACAGTTGTCAGCATTCACCTTGTCGAACTGTATTTTGATCTCATCAAATGCATCGCGGGCCTGCCACTCATGCTGAGCGAACACGCCCACGATTAGAACCAGCACAAATAACAGGTAGCTGCGCCCCAAAATCGTGGATGGCACAAACAGAACCATGATTGATTGTGTTTGTGAAGAGAGTTGAGGATGTGGCCGCCTGCTCGGGCAGCTAAATCAACAAGTTAGCTACACTTTAACTTAAAAATAAACTAAAATACAAAATGAGATTCAACTGCATGCAGCCACACGCAAAGCGATTACTAATACAAATTAATGCTCTTCACTTGTTGGAACTACGCCCTCAAAATCAACAGTGTTGCAAGCGTTGGTGTTAATATCGTATTAATATATCGATTGTCAACTATCGCAGTGACCAGCGACTGCGGCTCAAATTATATTCGATACGTATCGATGTAATGAACCAGTTTGAACAAGTTCTTAATTCAAATGTAGCCCGCATGTGATGTGGGAAATTACAGCGTGGATTTGTATAAGGTCAATCACTTACATTTACGACCCCTCCCCAACATGCCCTACACATGTATTTATAATTATGCACACTGTCGTTACTCACAGTTGACACTCGATTTATTATATGCGGCATATCCCAAAAACGACTGCAGAGCACATTTTTGGGCGCCTGCCAGTAAAAATGGCAATACGGCCGTACCATGGAAAACTTTATAGATCCGACATTGATAGCCGGTGTGCATTATTTGGTATATTCGGAACAAAACCACAACGAGGTCAGCACAGATATTTGGCACAACTTGTGCAAAAAGTCTCGTGAACCGCAACCATTTCCTGGCTCCTATCACTGTCAATCTGTTTTCGTTGGTGGTTGTGTCCGTTGCTCTTCCTTTTGTCGCCACCTGCGCTAAATGACACGAATTAGCGGCGACTCGCTGCATCCTACGTACCCATTTTATTTATTTTTTGCCTTTTTTGTTTTCGTTTCTTTTTTGTTTTTTTGCGACTGCATTACATTGCAGTGGGTACGCTCGCTCGTTTTGGCCAGTTCGTTTGGGTTATTTATTACACCTGTCGTTTTGCTTGTCTTTTTTTCAGTTTTTACCCAGTTGGATTACAGCGCCAATTCTCTGCTGGCCAAAAAAGAGGAGCCAACTTAAATTTGGCACAAACATAATTTTCAGTTTGTCGACTGACATTTCCGCGCGCGCGCCTCTGTCTGTGACTGTATGTGTGTGTGTTTGTGTGTGTGTGTGTGTGTGTGTGTGTGTGTGTGTGTGTGTGTGTGTGTGTGTGTGTGTGTGTGTGTGTGTGTGTGTGTGTGTGTGTGTGTGTGTGTGTGTGTACGGTAGGCACTGTTTATCCTGCTGCCGCACCTCGTAATGCAGATAAATCTACGCGGCGCTCGCATTGTTTTATTTTCCACGTGGGAATCGACAAAACAGAAATACTGCAACTGCCCCAAAAAATGTTGCAGTTATTTTGCACTTGTTTTGCTTTCGGTTCTGTTTTAGTATTCTGCTTCGCCTGAGTTGTTGCTATTGTTGCCAGTAATTGATTGTTGTTGTTTCTGCTGCCGCTGCTGCTGCTGCTTTTGCTGCTGCTGCTGCTGCCATGTCCTAAATGGCAACGGCAATTGCGTTGCGACAGAAGTTTATTTTTGAAGCTTTTCGGACGCATCTGTGCAGCGATAGCAGTTAAGCTCAACGAGATTAAACTTTCATTTGAGAATGTGCCAATAGCATTAAAACAGTTTCCAACAAATAAAGTTAAAAAACTACCCATTGATTCACGAGCTGTATCTAATGCCTGCAAGCAATTTAAAATATTAATTAATTTTAATAAATAACAAATTGGAATTTACTTGATACGAAAATGCGCTGCCAAAATGTTGAAATATTAATAAATACAAAAAGAGTAAAACAGAAATATTCAAGTTATTTATAAATTTTATGGATTAATTTTTTTTAAACGTTTATTTGAAGAGCCGTTGCTTAAATGAGTAACTAAGCTAAATGAAATGTTGATAATATTTTATCAAGCGCGTTGAAAATGAGCAACAAAAACATCAAATAAAGTATATTGCGCATTCATTGAAATCTTTGCGCAAGTTCAAAAAACCACGGGCAATAAAAGCAACAAAGGGAAAACAAGAAGAAACAAAATCGAATGCTTTTTTTGCATGCTAATAACCAGACGGGAGAAAATAAAGGCCACAATTTAAACAAAATCAAACAGAAAATAATATAAAAGGGAACAAGAAAAAGCTGCAGCGGTTAGACATGGACATGGCTATAGATTTGGACATATGCAAAGTGCGCGCTGTGACATGTCTGCGATCTTTGGATTGCATTTTTCTTTTATTTTTCATTCGTTTTCTTGTTTTTTTGGCATTGGCTTCCAAAAAGCAAAACATAGCCCCAAAATTGGGATGTGCCTGTACGTGCTGGGCGTCACAGCATCGCCAATCTCGCCAGCAGCAGAAGCAGCAGCAGCAGCAATGAGTGTACAGAAGCAGCAGCAGCAGCAACAGCAACAATAATAATGGCAAAGCACTTCCATCCCAGCCAGCAATAACAACAACAACAGCAGCAGCAGCAGCAAACAACATACACACATACAAAAGCGGCCTAACACAGCGCAAAATTTTTTTTGTCAAGGGTGAATGACCCAGAATCAAAATCCACAACGTTGTCGTTGTCGCTATTGCCGCCGCCGCCGCCGCTGCCTGGCTGGCTGCCTGCTTACCTCGCCTGCCCTGTTCCTCCCGAGCACCCCCAGCCAGGCTGTTGCCGCCGCTGACTCCTCCTGCTGCCGGCGTCGTCTTCTTGCGCAGCCCCCATGCCGCCGCCGCCGCCGCAGCCGTCGCACTTGCTCCAACAATGTTGTGGCTCGGTCTCGGCCTCTCGTATTCGGTTTCGGCTCCTCGGGCTGTTATGATTGCCGTTGCCAGACGATAACCCAAACCAACATCACCAGCAGCAGCAGCAGCAGCAACAGCAGCAGCAGCAGCAAAAAGTGAAAAAGAATTGCGAATTTAAACATTTTGCAGCATTGCACACGCGACTCTCGCGCGCGCTCTGCCAGACAGTCTGAGAGTTATAGAGAGATACAACGCCGTCGACCCACTCACAGATACAGCTACACATTCAAGCGCTAGACTCTGGGCCTCTGCAGTTGCTTTTGCCTTTTGTATTGTGAAATGTTATCGTGGCAAACGAACAGCGTTAATTGCATTGCACGCCTCCAACCCACAGCTCGACCTGCGGCCCCTGCTGGTGCGCCTCCTGCTCCATCTTTCACGAGCATAACTGGAGGGCTCGCTCTATTGCATCCGTTAGATACTTTTTATACGGTCTCGGCGCTGCGCTTCCGTTGTTGGCAAGGCTGCTGCAGTTACGGCTGCTCTGCGACTCCTGCTGTTGGGGCCAGCGAATCAATCTTTATTCAGAGTACGCATCACAGAGCCTGTCGGCATTTATCAGCATTATGGCCCTGCCCCCTGGACACAGCAGCAACATCAAAGTAATTTGAGCAGCAATAAAAAGCTCTGACAGGCCAACAACTAATACACAATCTCAAACACACAAAGCAGCAATTAAAATTGACCCAAGATCTTCTCGCACTGTGGAGCCCATGCGAATCAGAAGAGAACAAAATTAGACTAGAAATTTTAGATTACATTTGCATATATGAGATTTTATTAGTGTATAAAATTTATCTAAATAGTTTGTATAGGTTTTATAGGTCATGTAGCTTATACAGTTATACATTATATATTTTATATAGTTTATATTTTACATAGTTTACATATATGGTTTATATAGACTTTGAGTTGTATATACAGTAAAATCCGAAATGCGCTATAACCATAAAAGTTGTACGTTTCCTCTAGGAACCAGAATTTGCATCGCAATAATCGTACTGAGACTTTAAGCGGAGTCGTTATAACCGGACTCTACTGTATATATATTTATATGGCTTATATAAATATATTTGCATTTCTTAGACTAACATATATGTACTATATTTTCAATCCAATATATAAACATTTCAGTTGGAGATTTCTAGTTTCTACCCCACTGTATCGAAGACGTCGAAATACCTGAACCAGTCCGTGTCTCATTTACCGTCTGGGGCTGCTGTCACCTAATTTCCGTTTTAGAAAACATGTCCTCTGGCCGGCGAGGACCACTTGAGAGTCCTGGCTGGCTGACATGTGTCCTCGCTGTTGTGGCTCCTGCCTCGTCTGGCGGCGGCAGGGCAGCAGCTCGACTTGTTTCAAGTCATTGCTAACTTTTATTTGCAACGAGGACAGAGAGAGAGAGAGAGAGAGAGAGAGAGAGAGAGAGAGAGAGAGAGAGAGAGAGAGAGCGGGAACACACTAGCAGCAGCAAATAGTTCTTGTTGTGTAATTCAATTGTTGTCCTTGTCGCATATGGCTTCGGTCCTTGCTGCAGGTTCCTAAATAGCCGCAGGCCGCACAGTTTGTGACTGCTGCATTTTGCAGTTTACAGTTGGCTTTTGGGCCCGCGGGCGGCAAGTGGCGACGAGGCGTTGTGCCCGACTGAGCTCAAGACTTGTGCGCGCGCTCTCTCCCCTTTCAAGGACCTACGACAATAGCCAAAGTTACCCAAGCAAGCACAAGAGTGCCAAACGAATGACCTGACAAGCAACAAAGTCGACTCCGCGTTCGTCCTCCGTAGTTCGCACTTGTGCTGGTCATTTGCCTGCCCCTGCTCGAACTCCTCCAACGCCTTTAGCAGCTTTGAAATTACTTTTGTGTACCCCAAGCGGACTAGAATTCTCAATTTTCTAATTTCTCATTTGTTTTCCTTTACTTTTTGTGCACTGCAATTATTTGGCACTTTCGATTCGATTTTGTCAGCTCAAGGAAATAAGACGAATATTCTCGATTTCTCGAGCTACGACAACTGACGGCTATGAGTTATGCATTTTAAGAAAATGCAGAAATTTGCATTCCGTTGCGCTCCTTCAATGCCTTTAACTCGGAATGCAATTATCTTCAGCTGCACTTCATGGGCAGCTTTGCTTTCCCATGGTCATTTCTTTCTTTGTTTGCTGGCTGGGCATGTAATTTATGCGTATTAATTTCATAGCTTGCCTATCCCGCTTCCTGTTTGTCTTTCTCTGCTGCCTGGATACAATGGATGTCCAATCCCCGCCATTCGCTATGCGTTGCAATACAAAAGATATCGAAAAGGATTCTCGCATATCGCACAAAAGCAATGCAAGCGAAGTCGCCTCCATTGCATCGCCGTTCCTTCTGCCATTATTCAGAGGAACATAATGCCATTTTTTAATATGTAAATAAACAACAACAAGAACAGCAACAAGGCCTCGTTGGCTGAGCTGCCTGCCCGGCCGTGTTCTAATTGCCGCGAAGGACCTGCCCGGCTGTACTAAAGCTGTGCCGCGCTCTGCCGCGCTGTTTAGCTGCCTGGCAGGCATCCTGCTAAGCTGGACATGCAATTGCATTGCATTCGGCATTGTTTTTCAACTTTCTGCTTTCCGTTTAAGGGTTGAGTTTCAAGTTCGCTGCTGCGGGGTTATCGCACGATTACAAAAGATTTCCTCTGGTCAACGACGGCCAGGCACAACATCATGCTAAACACAAACACAAGCACAAACACAAACACAAATTGCAGAATGAATAAACCATAATGCAAAATACAGCAAATCCGTGAAACTTGCAGCGGAAGTTACGCGAACAATATTTCCATCGCCAGCTCCTGGCATAGAGGGAGCCTGCTGCTGATGATGATGCCTTGGCGAGGGGCTCTATGGTCATCGCCGCCATCTGGATGCAGTTGCTAGCGCGCACATTAACTTTTATCTATGAGATACTTTTGTATCCTGGCAGCTGCAGCTGCCGGCAACTGGTGTCGCCTCTTGAGATATGCATCACCAAGTGCTCTCTGTGTCTGCTCCTCACTCAGTTGGCGTGCCTTGTGCTCTAGCGAAATCGAAGTCATATATCAGCGATATCCTGCATGCCAAAAGGATAATTTTTGCTTAGAGCGAGCATCCCTTGGCCTCCGACTGTGGCTCTATGCCCGCTTCTTCTAGCTCATGTGCATGTTCGACCTTCTGCGCTGTCATTGAACCCCGGCGAGGGCAAATGCATTCAGCGAGGGTTGAGCCGTGCGAGGAAGCCATTGCACTTAATATTATGTACTCATTATATGCTCATTATATGCACATAATGTGCTTACCTACAAGTCCTGTTTGCCACTCTTTACATTTACATTTTGTTTTAACACACACACACACGGACACCCTCACCCCAGCGCACCGTACTGACCTATTCCTCTGGAATTGTTGTATGGGCTGGCTGGCAAACAGCAAAAAGTAAATAGCACAAAGCGATTTTTAAAACTAACTCGAGTGTGAACATACTTTAATGTTTATGCTCTCTGCTTTTGCTGTTGCTCTTGCTCCAAGCTCAGGCCAAGCCAAGCCAAGCCAAGCCAAGCGATGCGGGCTCAGGACGACGGGGGCGTGCCAGAAGCAGCTGCTATGACTTAGAGATTTGCATTCGTGAGCATAACTCGAGTATTTCAATATAGTCCAAATGATTTCGGTGCATTGAGTGTTGACTGTACCTTAAGCCGTGCTGGCACTCGTGATGCACTCTGGCGTTGCAGTGTGCAGCATTTTGTTGCAGTTGTGCGTTGGTTGGCGGGCAAATATGATCCCTTAATTCGATATTATTAGCAATTGACTGCACTTGTCCTCTTCTTCTGCTGCTTCTTCTTCTTCTTCTTTGCTTTGCACATCTCCTGTGGCTGGCACCTTTACAAATTGTTTTAACACCTTGTTCGAGCCAGGGGACAGAAGACTTAAATTGAAAATCGATATTTGGAGGGAAGGTTAAGGATTGCAGCTAAGCAACTGGCCTCGGGACACCTTTAGCGCGCGAGGGGGGGCTCCGAAGGGTGTTGAATGTAATTAAAAGGAGTTGGATTACACGTGTTTGGTAGCCAGACAGAGTCGGATAGTGGGACAGTCGAGCGGGCAGGCAGATGGAGAGGCACCGTTGAAGTGAAGTCGCTTGCATACGATAACAAATGCTTGGCGCAAGAAAACACGTCGGCCGTGGCTAAAGTTGGAGCAGCAGGAGCAGCAACAAAACAATAACACAAAGGGACAACGGGGACAACGGGGACAGCAGCAGGCGGCGAGGAGCTGTTAGGACAAAGTTCTTCTTTTCACTTAACACACAAGTGAAGTGAAGCAACCAAGTCGAGCAGCGCTCGGACGAGCACACGCTACTACAGCCCCGCGACGCAATCGTCCTCTTAAAATGCACTTTAAATGGCAGTTTCCGGTCACACACACACACACACACACACACACATGCGCGCTTGCATAGAAATGTATAAGCATAATAAAAAAATACAATGCAAAACGTTAAGTAAAAGCTAAAAGGAGTCGAGCTGTGCCAGGAACAGCAATGCACCGCTTGGTACATACTGTACCCACACTCACACACAAACACACACACACACACACACACACATTCACACCGAAACACGCTGTCATGCTTGCCAGTAACTTCGTTCTCGTCCTTCTTCGCATATGAAGTTGCAGCCAAGCGCTTTTTATAGGCCTACCCCTTGCATTTATGAGTGTTTAGCAAGCGTGTGTGTGTGTGTGTGTGGTTGCATGGGTTGTATGGCTGCTTGTGTGTGTGTGTGGCTTGCATCTGGCTACTGTGTATATGAAATCTGTCCTTAATTGATATTTAATCATATTAAGCTAGCTAGAAAATGGCTAATAGAAGATGCTCAGCCTTGATTGATCTACTATAAATATATATATAATTTTTCATTATATATTTTTCGCATTCTTTACTTGCAGTTGCGCATAATATTGCACGTGAATCGTATCGTGCCTACAACACCGAGATATACGCCTCACGGAGCGGCTCCATGGGTCAACATGGCGGTAAGTGCAAGCAATTCAATTAATTCATACTCTAGGCCTGTGTGCTCCGAGAGAGGTGATGGCAGCGGTGCTCCATCTGCTCCATCTGGCTGCAAATTGTTTTTTCCACACACTTAATATGACGCTCTGTTAAGTGAAAACTTCACTAAGACACTTTGGCTCGTCGCGCAGGTTGCGGAAATGTTTTCATTAGCTCTAACCCGGTCCACACAGCCCATACATCCTGTGCGCGGGCCAGGAGGTGGAGGGGGGAGCATTCATTTTGAGGTTAGCTTGTCGGCGAGACACATGGACTTCAAGGACTTTTTGTACCAGGAGACACTCTGCCGTCTGCTGCACTGCTCTTTAAGCTCGGCGCGCCCGTCCATAGAGCAACTGTGCAACATCAGCAACTGCCTGCACCATGCTGTTGCACACATGTTGGTGTAGGTCCAGCCGGTTGTACACCTTCATATCTATATATATGTATGTATGTGTGCATAAAAAAGTGTGTACATAAAACTCTTCGCGCCTTTTGCACGTTCTGCTGGGGCTCCCTGGCTGTGCCGCAAGCGCCTCGACCTGTTCCGCTGCAAGCGGCAGCGCGATGTCAGCACCTTTGCTGCCTTTACAATTTCATTTTTTCTGCATTTTTTTTCGACTGCTGGCACTGCAGAATTAATGGGTTAAGTAAATAGCTATGTAATATGCTGCTGGCAGGAAGCAGCAGAGAGGCCAGAAATGAAGAGAAAAGCCTCTCTGGTTGCGACGTGGCACAGGCAACTTTTGGCGCTACCCCCAATGCCGCCACCCATACGGTGCTCCACATGCAACATGCAAGAGATAATGTCAATAGCTTCTGGGTGGCATGCACATTCAGATCTTATTTCGATTAATCTTCGCTCGACAAAATACCAAAATGGAAATTTATAGCAAATTACCGAGTTTAAGGAAAACATTGATAAAGTTGAAGTAGAGGCAATAAACATTAACCAAGTTTAAAGTAAACATTGAGATAAATAATAATAATACAAAAAATTTAATAATAATAAAACCAATAATAATAATAATAACAATAATAAAAATAATTATAATTACAATAATAAAAATAATTATAATAACAATAATAATAATAATCTTTTCGAGCTATTGTATTAAAATAAATTTTAAGTATATGAATATTGATGAACTTGAGGTAGATCCAAGAGGCACCTAGAGCAATATACATAATTACCATTAGCCTAATTCCCATAAGGCTTACAGAAAATATTATGACAATTACTATAAGCTTTTAGAATGATTAATTAAATTAAATTAATGAGCTTTTAAATTAATATTAAATTAGGTTTAAAAAAATTAGGCAGAAGCTTTTATAATTATTATATTACACTAAATTTTTAATAAATAATTAGTAATGAATTTAAAGTAGAGGAAAAATATTATAGTCATAATCATAATAGAAGAATATATATTAAATAAAAAGATGGCCGTTGACCAATTTTAATGCCATAAAACTTCAGATCTATTAAATTGAGTTTTGATATAAATAAGTTCCGTCCAAGAACTTAAAATTTTAAAATAAAAACAAAAATGACCATTAAACAAGTTATATTTAAGCCCCGTCAAGCTCCGTCAAGTATTCTACAGTTACACCCAGCTACACAGCACAGCTCCACTATGTAACACCTCTAAATATATAGGTGAAACTTTTTTCGTTGCTGCAAACGCGCTTTGCGTTTTAGCCATGTAAGAAGTGACCCAAAAAAACGTGAAGAGGAACAAAGGCCTAAGCTGAATATGTGAACTACGTTGAGTGCTTCGCCATGTGGACAGATTTAGGTTTTTTGTTTTTTCTTCTTTTCTCACTCGCAAACGGCGCCATGTGCAGCCTGCAGTTGCAGTTGCCGCGCTGCCGTTGCAAGGGGTTCGAGCTAAGGGTTCGAGTATGAGCAAAATGTAGGCCAAGTTAAAATTGATTTAATGCTTTGATTGTGGCAGCTGCAACGGCTCTGATTTATGCGCGCCGATCGCAGCTGTGGCCTGCTTTCTGCAGAATCTTACAAATGGATCTTCGGCTGCGCTGCAAGCACCGCGTCGTATGCGCAATATTTGGCAAACCGATTGCCATTCGAAGGGCAGCCCATTTACTCTTCGTATTGATGCACTTCAGCGGCGGGGCAAAGTTCGTTAAAAATAATTGCCAACCCTTCGGCGTTGTTGGTGGCGTGTGAAAAGCGCCCGCAATTTTCAGCTGCCGTTGACGTCGCGCAGCTTTCCCGCTGTTGACTTTGCTGCCTGGCAACTGAAGTTTTCACGCTGTTGGCGGCGGCGGCGACGGCGGCGGCGGTGGCTGTCAAGTGGCTGCCTTTGACATTTAATTGGCTAAAAATGTTTACTTTCTCGCTTAGAGTATTATCCTTTCGTTGTTGCGCTGGCTTATGCTTGTGGCGTTGCTCCTGCTCCTGCTCATGGGACTTGGCACACACATACACACACACACACAGAGGCAATCAAACAATACCATCAGCTGGCACACAACGGCGCCTTTGTGTTTTAACACCTTCATCCAATTTCATTTTTATTTCCCGTTGTTGTTGTTGTTGTTGTTGTTCTATATATTCGACGCTGATCCTTGGCTTCGTACGCTGTCAGTTTTGCCCTGGCTTAATTTATGGACTTTGGGCCATTTGCTCTTGCGCATCATCTTTGAAAAAAGTGACGACAAAACATTCCACAATATGACAAAAAACAACAAAAAACTAAGAATACGAAATCCTTTTTAGCAAAATTTTATATATACATATACAAAAAAAAAAACTTTTTATACGAAAAAAAAAACGCCATCAACAATTTAGATAAATTTTCCCACCAGCCATAGGCTGAAAAACAAAGGATCAACACCACCCCATACACAAGCGAGGGGTGCTCTCGGGCCTTGGTCAAAGCTGCTGGTGTGGTGGCCAAGGGCTGCTGCTCCCTGGGTGCGCTGGGCCATGCCTCAGCCACATCCGCTTCCATTCCATTCCATGCCGCATATACCTCTTTGCAATAATCACAGTCTATGCACGATATCGAATGATAAACTCCAAGAGGCACAGATTCGCGAATGCAGCTTGTCTGACCGCCCTACCCCTGGCCCTACCTCTGCCTCTGGCTCGGCCTCGATCGCCTTGCAGCAGCCTCCTTTTCATGGCTGTGTGTGCACAACGGCTCAGTGACGGCGGCGCATCCTTCAGGTACAACTTACTCATATATCACAAAAGGATATCGCGCTCTGTGTGCTTTTCTGCTTAGCTTTTTCCTTGATTTTTTTTTTCCATCCTTCGCTTTTTTTTTTAATTGTGTGTGTGTGTGTGTGTTTTGTCTTGTCTGGTCAGCATTGGTCAGCGGCTCCTGCTTCTGCTCCGCTCCGCTCGAAGGTGACACCGTATCGCACACACAATGGTTATAGATGGCCGTGCACAAAAAACGTGAACATATTTTAAAACACGCGTTTGAAAAAATAGAAGAAAAAATTGTGAAAGATACGAACCAGTCGCAAAAAATCGAAATCAACTCGAAAAAAAACGCAGATTTATTTGTTGGTCTGCATTAAAAATGCAAATGTCGCATTGAGTTTCTTTCTTCAATCCATGGTTTATAGCTCTCTCTCTCTCTCTTTCTCTGCTTTGCTGCTGATCATCTACTTCCTGTGCTTTAAGAACTTAGGCAAACAACATTAAGCACGGCCAGCGAACCCGAATGAACTTAGCCCAGCTGCACTAACTCTTACACATGGTATGAATAACTAACAACATTTTTATCACATTCAAAAAAATAATAATAAAATTCGGTTCGGGCTTAAATTATTTTATATAAAATATTTGAATTTATTATACAAATTCTGGAACTCTTAAACTAGATTATGCTTAGATTTATATAGAATAAAATATATCTAAGGGTTCTAGTCACGTTTCGAGTTGATACTCTTCGAATCAGGTTCGAAATTTCAATTTTCAATCTGCCGTACTCGAAGTTTATTTTGTTAACTGATCGAACCACATCGTCTCTAAGACCTGCTCCATTCTTTTATTCGTACGGTGCCCCTAACATTTATTTGCCCAGTAGCACGCAAAACTCTATCGCGTATCTCTAGGGCGATAAAGAGCTGCCAAGACAGCAACGACCACTACCGCTGTCACTACCACTACCACCACCGGCACAAGCACAAGCGCAAACACGGTAGCAA
This sequence comes from Drosophila navojoa, assembly GCF_054131105.1. Taxonomy (NCBI): domain Eukaryota; kingdom Metazoa; phylum Arthropoda; class Insecta; order Diptera; family Drosophilidae; genus Drosophila; species Drosophila navojoa. Next base: position 8,759,514 of record NC_142890.1, on the reverse strand, counting down.
CAACAGCAACAACAGCAACAACAGCAAGAACAGCTAAGAGCTGAAATTATCATCAGTGCTCAATAAGTTTTGGTCACTGGACAATGTCCATCCTTTTGTGGCCGTCGTTGCCAAGAGGTTCAGGTACATTCGAGTACCTCTACCTACATTCATTTGAATGGAGACAAGTCCTTGCGTCCTTTTCTCGTGCTCGCGACGATCTTAAGGCCGATCCTTTGTGTGGCCAAGTGCGCCGCTGTCTGCGTCGCTGCCCCTGACATCGTCGTCGTTGTTGTTGGTGGTGCCGGTGGTGGTGGTGCTGATGCTTTTGCTGCCTCTGGTATCTGGGGAATGAAATTAAAAGCATGCAGAAAAAGTTTTATTATGCGAGCGTCGAGCGAATCGGCAGCAGAAAAGCGATTTTTTATATAAAAATATTTGGAACGGACTGCGGCCGGCTTGAAGGGGGTAGAGAGCGAGCCAAAGGCAGAGGCGCAGAGGCAGAGGCAGAGGTAGGGGCACCACCACCACCGGCGCATGGGGTAAGGTTAAGGTCTGAACTACGACTGCGGCTGCGCTTTCTGCCTGCCGCTCGCAAGAAGTGTTGGATGTCATCTTATTATTTTGAGACCACGCAGCAGCAGCAGCAGCAGCAGCGGTAGCAGCAGCGGCATTGATGATGACCATGCGCCGCTGACCAGCAGCAGCAAGCAGCAGCAGCAGCTAGAGAGGGGCCCTAGAGGGCTGAGGCATGGACTTGGTTAGCAATCCCGGTCCCCCCGGTCAGTTGTAAGCCTTGTACAAAACTGTGGGAATAAAAACAGGATTCAATGCCGCAGTTTTTAGCTAAAATTGCGTTATCGCCGCAATTGTTGTTGCTGGACTTTACGTTTTGATGATGCCACCGATTTTTTGATGATGCTGGTCATCATCTGGCCGAGCGCTATCCTCGCACATATCCTCGCTGCGTCTTCTCCTCTTATTCATTTTGCAGACACATTCTACTCTTTGCTTTTGCTTTTGCCTGCCAATTCGTCTACTCTCACTAACGTCTATCAGAGCAAAGAGCGAATTGATAAAAGCAAAAAATCGAAATTTTTATCAATTAGTAAAGATTACTGCAGCATTTTGATTTTATTTGATTGATATATTAATAAGAGCCACCGCCACGGAAGTGAATCATATACGAGCACTCTGTTATCAAACGATATTTAATGCTGATAAGCAGCCACTGGAGAAAGGAGGGAAAAGTAAACACTGACGGCTGACTCTGTCCGTAATCCCATTAGCCGTAAAGGATCTATAATTTCCAGCTAATTGGATGATCTCATTGATGGCACTCGCGCAGCTAAGCTTTTAAGCTGCCAGAACGGTCAACGCACCTGCTGCAGCAGGCGCACAAATTAAGTTAGCAAAAGCCAAAAGCTCCGAGAGAGAGGACAAATAAGTTCGAATATGAAAAGAGACGATGGATCTTATCGGCGCATCTAGATGCTAGATACGTTTGTCAGTCAGGGGCAGACATAATGTTAATTAAACTCGGATGCCAGCAGAGAGCAAACACGATCATACAACAACAGTAGCAAGAAGAAAAGCAAAAGAACGGATTGCGATTGCCCGAAGCAGAAGAATTGCAGTTAATTGAAATGTTCCACAGTCGGCGGCGCATAGCGACAAAAACGCAGCGACAAAAGTGAGGGGTCACGTTGAGGTAGCAGAAAAAAAATTTATATGTATGCACACACATGCATGCACACGCATACATATTTACATGTGACTGTAGGTATGCTCGAAAAAAATAATAAAAAATACCAATAGACTCTACTGCAAAAAAAAAGATTACTACCAACGGCTAGAGATGCCGCGAGAGTAACTAGAGAGCACCACCACAGCCGCTCTCTCTCTGTCTCTCTGTGCCTCTGTCTCTCCCTCTCTCTCTCTCTCTCTCTCTTTTGCGGTCTCTCGCTCCGTCTCTCAGAACTGCAGACACTGAGCAAGCTTCGAGCTACAAAATGTTTGACTACAAAGCGACTTCGGCTGCGGCGTCTGGGTGGTTGCTAGCTGAGTAACTGCCTGCCTGACAGCGTTTGCAAAAACTACAAAAAGCACACACAGCCACAGCCACAGCCACGGCGAGCATGGTGGTGTATGGGCATGTCTGCCTGTGTGTGTGAGAGTGAGAGAATGCAAGCAATGCATACCAATACCAATGCACTACTCGCCGCTGCGAATGCCAAAACAAAACAAAAAGGAAACGCACGCTGCGCTTGTGTGCGAAGCTTTGCCGGCGTCAACGACAGAGTTCTTTGTGTGTGTGTGTGAGTGTGTGTGCCTCTGACTGTGCCTGTGCCTGTGCCTGTGCTTGTGTGTGTTTGTGTCGCTGCAAGCTTTTTTGTAGCTGTAGCTCAGCGAGACCGTCGTCTGACTGACTGAACTGCCGGGTATCTGTATCTGTATCGCATCGCCACTCCACTCGCAAGTATCGCGGACGCGCAAACGACCATGCGAAAAAATCGCAGTTACAAATCTGGAACTTTTTACACAAACGGTTAAAAATCCATGCAAAATATTAACTAAATCAATTCAAAAATAACTAAATTTACTACGATATCAACATATTTCGGTCTGCAGCGTTACGAAGTTATCATTTAAGAATTTTCCGACCACTTTTGGATGCAATAAATATTTGAGTAATCAAAAAATTAACGAGTCCGCGGATACGTTTCATCATATATTGGATATTCAAACACAACTCAATAACAATAGCAAAAAACAAAAAAAAAAAACAGAAACCATTAAACACATCGTTCACACACACACACACACATAGAAAAATAACCCAGAATAAAAAGAAATGCGATATTCCAGTCTGTTATCAAAAAGTTTTCTTAGTGTTTAGTGAAAGATTTGCCAGTTTTTGTTTAAGTTTTCTTTATTTGCAACCATTATAATACGGTAAATAAATTACAATAATATAGTAAGTGTTTTACGTGGAACCCAAGCATAATACGCTTCTAATTACCAATAATAAAAATAATAATAATAATAATAATAAAAATCATAATAATAACAATAATATCAACAATAATAACTATTTAATAATAATAGCTACGCAGTCTATGCATAAAACTTGTAATTTTAAGAAAGTATCTGCCGGATACACACAAGTCTAAACGTCTCCTATGGGCACGCAAAGCGCATAAAAATGCAGCGCCATGTTTGGAAGTGCATTAAAATAAAATATAAAATTTATAAATTGCTAACAAGTGAAACAAACACAACCTGAAATATCACGCAGATCAACATAATAAACACGTATGTGAAAACAGAAAATTGATACTGCATTCAGTTGAAAGTACACAAAATATTGATAAAGTGATTTTTAGTGCGAAGACCAAGTGAAATCAATGATTATCTAAAAAATAAAACATAGCTAAGAGTAAACAAATGAATTGAAGAATTGATTTATTAATATTGAATCGACTGCATTTGAAAACGGAAGCAGAAAGATTGAAAATCGCCGCTGAAAATTGAGGATACGCCACAATTGTCGACAAAAGGACATGAATAACGGAAGCGCAGGAGAACTAAATCAAAATTGAACATAATTAAATAGCAATCATTTACTGCAAAACGTGCCTCGAGAAACCTTTAAGCTACAAAGACAACTGTAACTCTCGCAAGCTTTAATCAAAGCTCACCACAACAAGCATTTACGTAACTTGAGATAATTGATGCAATTACCAAACACAAGACACACACACGCATACTTACCTACACACACACACACACACACACACACTCAACAAACGCAGTAGTGAGGAAAAGTGCAGTTAAAGCTTTGAAGCCGCGCTGAAAACTAGAGAGCGAACAATTGGCGATCGCAAAATCGTAAAAGCTCCACACGACGAGGTAAACGCCCAACCGAGCGCATTGCATCGAGCGAGACAGGGAGTGAGAGAGAGAGAGACGTTGTGCATAACTGCAGCAGCAGCAGCAGCAGCCGGCGCATCGCTAACCGAACGGAGTGCGTCTTGTGCTCGTAACTTGTTCGGCCAGCTCTCGGAGCGACGCTTCGTGCACTTCCTGCGCCGCAGCCCCCAGCGTAAAGCAGCGACAGAACCAGAGCCACTGAGCGGCGACAACGAGATCAGTTCGTTGGCGAATGCAACGCTGATTGCAATTGACGCTGGCTGCATTTTACGCGGCTAAAAGTGAAGGATAGAGAGAGTGAGAGAGAGAGAGGGACAGAGCGCGAGCGTGAGTGAGAGACTGACTGACTGATCATCATCAAACATCATTCGCTCTACTGTACGCCGGTCACTCAGCATCTGCAACTCGGCAGACCCCAAGCAATCGGATCGGGGGGAAATTAAAAACGACTTTTGCTGCGGCTCGTTGCGTTTCTGTTTCGGTTTCTGTTTTGTTTTCTTGCTCGTGCAAAAGTAAAAAAAGAAAAATACATATATATATAAATATTCTATAATAGAAAATAACTTGGAAGACATAAGTGTTTGTGTTTTAGTGCAAAATATAGTAACATAATATACATTACGACTCGGATTAAATAACTACACCTGCTGCAGACAATCGGATACTCTACTCAGTTGGATACACATCACTAAAGCAGCTACGCGGCTACAACTACAATTCGCTTGAGTAAGTCAATAGTAGATCTAACTTTGGATACGTGGCTAAAGCTCGATGCCAATCACGAGGCTTACGTTGCGCCCCACGTTATCACCATTCAAATTAATAATAGAATCGAGAGAGATTGAGTTGATATGGTAATAATTCGCTTGACCCAATACTAAAAAAGATTGCAGTTTTATAAATAAACTATTGGCAACTGCAATCAGATTAAAATAAATGGGTAACGCATTCGAAAAATTGAACATGTAATTTCACGGAGCGATAGCTTTGAAATTTCAGATAAGCAGCATTACAAGTATGATTTGAAAGTTTACTGAAATTCTTCCAGGAGCTTTGTCCTCTATAAAAAGATTTAGATTTGGCTTGAAGAGAGAATAGAAATATTTACCTTTTGATAACGTTTTTCGACCAGACATAACCGGACAACCAATCGACATCAGGTAACGGTAAATTTCCTAATATTCGTTGTTTCATATTAGATTCTGAGAATATTTCCGAATTGAAAAGCTTAGGTTACTCTCAAAACGTTATTTTGGTGTTCTGTGGAGTTCCCATGGTTTCAAATTCCCAAATATGTCGGTAACTTGAGAGTCTTTCAAGTGCTCCAAAAGCACAAATAAATACAACTGCATATTTTGATAAAACAACAAAAAAGAGAAGCGCTAAAAATCACGTGCAAACGCAGCGCGAAGCATACAACTGACGCCCACTAGAAATGGCATTGAATGCTATGTGGGTTCAGGGAGAGAGGGAGGTACAGCAGAGAGAGCTAGAGAAGAGGGGATTGACAAACAAAAACTGACCCCGTCAAGGGGGAGGTGGTTGGGGAGCAGCAACAACAGCCGCAGCAGTAAAAGCAGAGTCCAACGAGACGCGCTCGCAAAACCCACAAGTTCATGACCAAAATGCCGCATGGCGGCAACGATGGCAACAACAGCGACGTCGACGTCAGCGACGACGACGACGACGGGCCCACCAGATAAGCGTGGGCGCAGGGTTCGGCCAGTCGTTCGCTTAGCCAATCTCTCAATATTTTTACGCTTTTGTACCCATACAATTACACACATACAAACATATACATATGTATATACCAAATGCAGTTGTGTGCAATTTGTCCCATTGGACATTGCACGAAAAACATTAACTGACAGACTTTATTTTCTATGGTTGTTATTTAGTTTTGTAGTGCGCTCATTTAACCCCTTCGAAGGAATGTTTAGGCAGTAGGTCTTGTTTGTGTGTGTATGGTTTCTTTTTTTTTTGCATAGACGCGCATACTTTATGTGCGTGTGCGTGTGGATGGTATGTGGAACGTCGACGCCTTTCTGTGTATCGTTTACTTTCAACATTTCCGTCCTTTTTAGTGCGGCTAGCATATTTCTTAGCTGATTTCGCTTTTATTTACGTACTTGAACTGCAGTTGTTTTATGCTTTTCACTTCTCGCGTTTTATTTGTATATTTGAAGATAGCGCTGCGTTCCACACGCACACACTCAGCAAAACTTGCGTTCCACACGCGACAAGACTTTGCTCGCCGACAGTCAAGCTTTTTTGTACACATTTTTGCATTTCAAGACACACACAAACGATCTTCTGTGCAGCGTCGGAGCGACAGAGAGAATTTGTGCGTGTGTGCGTGTATCTGTGTGCATGTTTTTTCGTCTTACGCTTTGGTGTGCAAATTCTGCCGCCACTCGCGCTGCTTATTCTCTCAGTAGCGCTGCCAGCGTCAGCGCACACTTGGATATAGTCGCTCTCACGCGCTCTCGCTCTCGCTCTCTCGCCTTCTCTTTGTATTTTTTGCACGCTTTGCAAAACTTTTTGCCTGCCTCTGACCGTCGTCGTCGTCGTCGTCATTGTCGATAGATGTATGTGTGTGTGTGTGAGTGTGTGCATTGTATCTGTGTGTGCATGCGTCGTTGTCTGTAGCCGACTCATTTGACTGTGTGTGCATTTTTGTAGCCGTCGTCGTCGCAGCAGTCGCCGTCGACGTCGTCGTCGCTGCAGCTTTCGTTACGACTTGCGGCTGCGACTCCCCAGAGTTGTTTGTGGGTTTTGTTGTGCGACGCAAGTGACGACGTGAAGACCAACTGAGCAGCAGCAGCAGCCAGCGAACGTCAGACGTGTGCGAAGAACCGAACCAAGAACCGGTGACGTAGACGTTGCGTCCGCCATTATTACAACGCGGTGGCTGCCAAACGCAAATTACAACTACAATAAATAATCGGAAATTAGCAATAGAAGTTCACTTGTGTGTTGTACAGTGCCAAAGCGAAATCAAAATAGAACAAAGCGTTCAATTTATATGCGTGTGTATATATTCTATATACATATGTACATGCATGTATGAATGTATTTTCGTTTGATGCTCGTTGGAGAATTCGCAAGCACACTCAGGCATATACACACACTCGCACATACGCATACTAGGTGCGCTAAGTTATGTAGGCAGAGCGCGCGCGGCACGCGAAATGCTAACGGAACGGAACGGCACGGCCACTGTGATCTCATAAATAACTAAAATAAATAAATAAATAAAATACAAAATATAATATACAAATTATTTTATAAATGTATAAAATGCAAAGGAGCTAGCTATTAATATCTACAATAAAAAAATTATAAAAAAAAAAAGAAACAAAACAAAACAACAACGAAATCTAGTTTAAAAGTGCATACAAAGTGAATTTTTGTGAATTTTAGTGCAAAATAAATTAAAAGGTAAAGAAATAAAAGTTGATTTGCCGCTGCAAATTGCACGCTCACACACACACACGTGCGAAGAAAGGCCAACAGCAACAACAACTACATACATACATACGTATCCATATCAAGTGCCAGTGTTGTGAATGTTGGTGCGTGTGTATGGGTAAAAGCACACGGCGCGACAGCAGTCAGCGACGGCATTTCTTCAGACCCCAAATCTGGCAAATGCTGTGTGTGTGTGTTTGTGTGTGTGTGTGTGCAATTAAGTGCAAGCATTAGACAGCAACATTTTATATAAATGTACGGGTGTGTGTGAGTGCAGATATATTTAAAGCCAAACAGCTGACATGTGTGGCGTGAAATGAAACGAAATCAATTTAAATTTATATATGTATAGGCGCATGTGTGCATGTTCAGGTGTTTCACTCATATGCAAAAAGGCAAAGGCAGAAAATAGAAACTAGAAGCAGAGCTTGACGACAGCAGCAACAGCAGTAGCCGCAGCAACATCAGCAGCAGCAGCAACAACAAAAACAAGAGCGCCCCATCGACTGCGTTGTTCAACACTGCAACAAACACAAGCACAGGCGTCGCCATAACAAAAGCGGCCCCAAGCACTGAAACACACACACGCACACACACACACTCTCGCACACAAACATGCAGCTTTGACGGGGCTACACATTTTTTTTATGTCTGCGACGCTTCGCTTGTCTGAGCATTTGTGTCTCTGAGTGTGTGTGTGTGTGTTTGTGTGTGTGTGTGTGTGTTTGTGTGCGTGTGTGGGCAATGCATTTAACATCGTCACAATCGCATTAAAAGCCGCTGCGACTTCGCTAGCAGCGCTGCTGACGTCTCTGTCCCATGCTGCTGTGTCCACCATTTTGATTTTTACTCTTGCATCGCCCGCCGTTGTCGCCGCCACAAACACAAATCATTAAAAGTGAACTTAAAATAAAGAAAAGTCCAGACAAAGTTGCTCCGCATCGCTATGTGTTGTTGTGGCTGTTTATGTTGTTGTTGTTGTTGTTGTTGATTGGTGAGTGCGAAACCGGTTTGCGTCGCCTTTTGCTTTCCTTTCCTGATTTTTAGTTTTTGGCTCGGCCTCTGTTTGTTGCCGCACACTGTCTAAAGCTAGTTGATTTTGCACTCCTTTGGCAATTTTGTTTTTGCATTGCATTTCCATGTGCCCTTTTGCTGAGCTCCACGTCAGCCACGTGTCAGCCAAATGGCGTCCACACAAACCACAATTTACAGTACTCACACATACACGAACACCACACCACACACACACACACAGACAAACAGAGAGAATAAATGTATGTGAAAAGTAAGCGAAAACCGGCCGGCGCGTTGCATGCAATGAGGGGCATGGGCCATGCAAAGAGAGTGAGAGGGCATTGAGCGCCAAAAGCTCTGCTGCATTGCCAGACGACAAAAGCTTGCGAGTGCAATACGCGAGCTCTCTCTCTCTCTCTCTCTCCCTGCCTCTTTAAGCGAGAGAGAGAGTACAGAACTGAGTGTGCGAGCGAGAGACAGAAATGTAGAGAGGTACAGCTGCAATTATTTGCAGTTCTTGTCTTGTTTCCGTTTCTTTCCCAACTGCCTTGGCTTGCGTCGTCCTCATCGCCATCCTCACTCTCTCGTCCTCGCCAGCCGCCACATCCCAGTCGTTGTTGTCGGCATGTGTGGATAATTTGGCGCTTCGCCATGTTTTCTCCGTTTCTACTTTGCGTTCTTCTCCCCCCGCAACCGCTGGTGGTGCCGCAGGGAGTACGCGGAGCCGCTCTGCAGTTGGTGTTGCATGAATGCATGGCTCTTCAGGCAAAGTGGGCTCGTGGGTTGAAGGGGACTCTGCTAGTTGTTTGCTGTTCGAGCCGGTGGGCACGGCAAGCTCGTTGCCGGAAAACACGTTTTCATTTCTGCCCGGCCGTATTTGTCGCCTGCCTTATGTGTTTGCTTTTCCATTTTTCCTTACATTCGACTTTTCATTTAACTTGCAACATTGCCTCTCTGCCTGGCTTTTGAAAGTCTGAAACTTTGACAGTTAAGCCAAGAGCTCAGCGCAGATAGGGCTTGACATAAAACAAGAATTGCTGATTAGTTATTTTATCTGATGATGGGCTGTGAGAGGCTACAGCCAATTCTGTTCTCAGTCTGCCCAATCTATTTCCGTAATGCCTTCAAGTATAAATTTGCCAACTCTAAATTATTCACATACATACATGTATTTGATTTGCTGTAAAATAAGTTGCTGCACTGTAATTTCCTCGCACGCCACAATTTATGCAACGAGCCTGGCAACGTTTCATGACACTGCAACAGCCGCCATGCAATCAGCGGGCTCTGCTTTGTCCTGTGCCAGGCGCTGGCTGCCACAATTGCAGGCGGCGCCCCATGTCCTCGTTCTCTGTGCACAGCGGGCGGCCGAAGCGCACTGCCTGCGCTGGCAAGAGCATTCAGCCTAATTTCGCAAATAAAATATGCTAAATAAAAACGCTAGAGATACAACCGAGTCAAGTAGCTGCCAGCGCCTCCTCCCAGTAGTGTCATCTCGTTGCTGGAATTGAGCGGCGCCTGCAGCCGGCACTTTTCTAATTCGCCATGAAAGCCAAACTATGCCCCCGTTGTTAGAGCCATGAACAACTTGGCCGGTTCCTTATGCAGTCGCAGAGAGAGAGAGAGGAGAGAGAGAGAGGGGAGCAGAGATAGGAAGCTGGTTGGCTGCGCGATGCGCAAGCTGAATAACCTTTTCTCTTTCTACGGCTTCTCTGGTCACGACTGTGAGATGCCCTGTTTTTACCATACCATTCCCCTCTTGATTTTGGCGACAGAAAATTAGAACGTTTTTCCCATTCCTGTGATCTTTTTTGTAAGTATATATGTGTGTGTGTGTGTGTTGGCGCCTTTATGTACTGGCCGGCACGTTGTCGTTTTTTGCAAGCCTTTCGCTGCACACACACACACACGCGCAGTTCCACATACCGGACATCGCAGACAATGTTCATTGCATGCAACTGTTGTGCAACCCCACGCCTCCTCATCCACATCCTTCGCTTGGAATTCGCGTCGTGCCCAGCATGCAGTCAGCCGCATTGCAGCGAATTTTTTTGAGTGCCCGGTCAGGGCGCGGTGCACGTGACTGAATGTGCCCCCCCCCCCCCCCCCCCCCTCTTTCGTCCTTGCATTTGTTGTTCAGCATCGTGGAGCAGGTCCTGAGCTTTTTGGCCACAGAATTGTGTGTTTGTGCATCAAATATTGAAAGTTTTACGGCTGCCAAAATATTTTGGTGGCGGTGGCCAAACGGAGCCGCCTTATTGGTTTCTTGGCAACAGTAACGGCCAAATCCTGAGATTTGTTTGTGTTTGGCCCAACAAGCAAAGATTGTGAAGATTACCGATTTTTGGCAAGCTCAAGTCCTGCGGGAAATGTCATGCAAGGCGCAGAGACTGCCAACGGCTGCAATGATAAATGTGGACAGGTTTTATGTCCTTGCAGCAGAGAGCTCGTTTAAAGGAGAGTAGTGAAAGAGCTGCGATGGCAGTCGAGGCTGATGCACCTTCCTATGCGATTCTCAGGAGTTTTCGTAATAAATTGTGCAACATTAATTATTGAAGCATTTCATTTCGCAAATTACCCAAGTGAAATCCATCCATAAACCTCAGCTCAATCCACTTATTTCTCTGGTTGTTGTTGCATTTCTAAGACTTCCGCATTTATCCTTGTCTGCCCGTCTGGCTTCCTCACATCCGAGACATCAAATTTGCTTAATGGCGAATGCATTTTGCGTGCTTTATTTGCCATAAACTACAAGAATTTCCATTCTCTTCTTGTTTACTTTCTTCTTCTGCTTCGCCCCTTTCTAATTTACCTGGCACTTTGTCGCAATGGCATTAATTTCTGCAACTTATGCGGCCACATCGAGCGAGCCTCTTGGCCACCGCCCCCAGCCATTGGCGTCTTTGCTGCAACCCTCTGGCCATAAATTACAGCAAACATTTGCCACAGTTCCGCTTGGATCCCTCGCTCCTCCCCGGTGCCGGCTGGCCATGTTGCGCATGGAGCGGGGCATGTCTGCAGTCGAAACTACTTGCAGCTATTTTCGTGCCTTAAATCGGCTTATGGCACTCGTTCTGACTGGCTTATCTGGCCGGCGTTTGGCTAGTGTGTGAGCCAAAGGGTTGCGCCTGCAGTTGCAGAAAATCAATAATATGGGGTACCCCTCTCTCTCTCCTCCCATCCCCTCTCCGCATTCACTTCCGCTGGCCGGACTGCCGCTGCCTCTATTGTTGTCGTCGTTCTCGTTCATGGCAATAATATTTAAATGGACACTAAGCCAACCCCCCGCCCCCCCTCCTCCCTCGGCTGACCATTTACTTGGCGCGCCTCTCTGCGCCCTTGTGCAGCTTCTTGAAAACAAACTTTTATGCACGGCCGAACTTGGGCCCAAATGACACTGGCTGCAAATGTAACTAAAAGCGCACAAACGACTTGTCCACTTGCTAAAAATATTAAATGTGATGTAATATGATGATGTTAGAAATAGTAAAAATATTGACAAATTCCTCAGTCAAGCTTCTCCCTCCTGCAGCAGCTAATATTCGAGGTGGGGGAAATCCTGCTTTAACAGCCATTTGGCTGGAGCAAAAACAAGCAACCCTCAGGAGCAGCAGCAAACCCTTTCCGTTTGCCCGCAGGTCACCCTGTCTGGCATACCAACTGCATTCATTGCATTGTAATTCCAGCTGCAGACAACGGCGACGGCGGCGTAATGTCTAGTGCTGTCGTCCGCTTAGCGAGCGATGCGAAAAGCGATTTATTTCGCTTTATCAGCAATTTTGATTTTCTTTTGTCTGTTATTGAAAGCTGGCTGCATTAAATTGGACGCGCCAGGCATTTGTCATATCGTTGATTTACTAACCTTACACCAAGCATAATCTCTTGGCCCGTAGCCCGATAGCCGGTGCCCTCTTGCCCTCAGCTCTCTCTGCCCTCTGGCGCTGTTAGGGGTGCAAAAAATAGCGCATTGCATGGCTATAGGGGCAACTAACACAAGTGCGGCTGGTTTGGGCCCGTTGTTTACGTATCCCGGCGTCAACGTGAAATTTATTGAGGTAGTTACCATGCGGCTGCAAAAAACAACGAGCCATGCAAATTCCTGCTTTTTCATGTACACACACATACATACATATACATACATATTTTTATGCATTTGTGAAGCCCCAACCACTGAGGGCGGAGCTCTAGCTGTGTAACTGCAAACACGGCCCGGTTGCCACAGCAAACATGCATTAAAAATGATGTTGAAAGAAAGGACAGAAACGAGAAAAAGAGCGAAAAAAAGAAGCAAAATGGAAAAGTTAAAGTGGAAAAAATTTGCAAATTTGCAAATTGAATGTGCAGAGGTCGTCCAAGTGCTGTGCTTAAGGGTTAGCACACGAGTGTTGCGCCATGAATGCCGTTATGAATGCCACAACACGTTATGCCAAAGTCCTATAGTAATACGGCACAAAAAATGTACTCCTCGTAATCCCATATGCATTACTATCCACATACATAGATATTATTTCATGTTGTCCTGTTTCTTATGTCACAAAGAGAAGCTACTGGCCAAAGGGGGCATGGGCAGCACTGGTTGTTATAGACCCTGCCAGCACCTCTATAAATTATGCATCTGAGCGCATTTTGACTGCTGTAGAGAAGATTCTAGCACCTTACACACGCACACACATTGCTTTCTCCATATACATGTATGTCAAGTATTTTATAGGCTGTTAGTGTAGAGTTGTCAGGTTTTTAGTTTTCCAGGCATTTATCGATATAGGCACGAGCCTAAATGAATTGTCAAATAGGCTTTGGTCGATCTGACGTTTGCTAGTCTGGCTAAAAAATCAGTTTTTTTTCTCAGTTCTGAAAAATTAGACGTGGGCCACACATTTCGGAATTTTCAAGTGAAAAAAAAACTAAATTCCTTTCTGAAAAGCTTCAAAAAGTTAATTTTCATTGAGTAAATTACAAATCGTCTGGAATTTGTTCTTTTTGTTTTTGTTGTGTTTTTGTTGGCAATTGTCTTACCATCATGATGGTTAACATTAACCAGCGCGTCGCCGCTGGCACCAATGTCATCTTGGGCGGTCGAAAATCCAACGGCAATGGCAACGGAACCGCAGCTGCCGCAGCTGCTGCCGCCGCTGCTACTGCCACTGCAAATAAAAACTACGAGATTAAGTCCCAAACTCGGGTCTCAAGTGAGTAACGTCAACGAAAATAAAATAATAACAAGAACACCAACAACGCAAGTGGAACAGCGGCGACAGCGACAAACACAATTTTTGTTTTTTCAATGTCATGCCAAAGAAAGATAGCGAAAAAAATTGGCGATAATGAAACGAAATAGCAATAGCCAAAAGAGAGCTTAACGGGTGAGAGCTTTGGCGAGCGGAGCAACAAACAAAAAGCAGCGCTGAAAATATTTTTGCAATATACGCAAATGCGAATTATGAGCAAGTCGTACAGGCACTCACACACGCACTCACACATGCACACAGACGCACTCATACCACGAACACACTTGCTCGCGCACAGATCGCATTCACTCCCCCATTCGTCACCGCAAGCCAACGCTCTCCATTTCACTCTCGCTCTCTCGCGTTCCGATCAATTTTTTTTTGTTCTTTTTTTTTTTGCACAACGTTACGCAATAATCGAGTTCCATAGTTCTGTTCTTTTTGTGTGTTTGCTGCGTATGTGTTTCGCTTTTGTTTGGGCAATCGCGCAAACACAAATATACATACGTACATACATACATACATATTCATTGCTGATAATAGTTGTTAGAACCAACTGCTAATTTGTATTTGTGTCTGTGTGCGTGTCGCTTGACAACTGGCATCGAATTCGAACTGGAACTGGCCTTTGCATTATGACTGTCCCAGTTGCAGCTGCTAACATTTGCACTGCACATATTGCGATATGAGGCCATATGAATATAAATGTGCGAATTCGCGAGTGAAATTGATATAATCTAAAGCCGCCCAGCATTTAATGTGCAAAACAAGCTTTGGGAATACAGTAGCGCCAACCAGTTTATATCGGCCAGCCGTTCTAATGACACACAGCTGATTAACACAGGCATACGCACACACACACACACACATAAGCAAACGAACGGCAACTGTCATCGTCACCGTGTCTGACTACGTCATGCACGCGTGTGCCGTCCGGCGACCATCGGCTAGCGGCCAAAGGCCTGTTCGTGAGTCCCGCAATTTGGATTCTGACCATAGAACATGCACACACGCACAATTTGCGAACGCGCCTCTTTTTTGTTTTACTTTTTGTATTCTATTGTTTACTTTTCTCTTTTGACACGCATCGTGAAACTTCTACCGCTCTTGTCATGCACGCACTAATTTGTGCGTGCGCTGCGCTCTCTCTCTATCTCTCTCTCTCCCACTACGTTGATCGCCCGCAACGTGCGTTTGTTTGAAGTCAATGAACTTTTTTGCACAAACTTGCCTCGCTCTCTCGCTCTCCCTCTCCCTCTGCCTCTCCCTCGCTAGCTCTATGGGCTAGGCATTCTCTGATGCGTGCGATGCGTGCGAATTTCGCTCGCATTTGCTCGCGACCTATTTCGGTGGCAACCACCGCTCGCATTTAAAGTGCCGCTATTTTGCATGTCTCCAAAGCGCACACTAACGTAACAATGTACTATTTATACTTGCAGAAATGGCGGAAGGCAATGGCGAACTATTAGATGACATTAACCAGAAAGCCGATGACCGTGGCGATGGCGAACGTACAGAGGATTATCCCAAATTGCTGGAATATGGTCTGGACAAGAAGGTACTTAAGAGCTTGGATTAAAATTTCAGTTGATTTTGTTTTAAATACAATTTCTCTTCTCAAATTTAGGTCGCTGGCAAACTGGATGAAATCTACAAAACCGGCAAACTTGCCCACGCCGAGCTGGATGAGCGCGCACTGGACGCGCTCAAGGAGTTTCCCGTTGATGGTGCCTTGAATGTGCTTAGTCAGTTCCTCGAGTCAAATCTGGAGCATGTGTCAAATAAGTCTGCTTACTTGTGCGGGGTCATGAAAACCTATCGCCAAAAGAGTCGCGCCAGCCAACAGGGTGTGCCCGCGACCGCCAGCACCATACAGGTGAAGGGTCCCGACGAAGAGAAGATCAAAAAGATTCTGGAACGCACCGGTTACACATTGGATGTGACCACAGGTGGGTTAAATATGCAATTTCAGAATCGTATTCTTCGATTACAATTATCATGTATCATCGTCTAATGCAGGACAACGCAAATACGGCGGGCCGCCACCCAACTGGGAGGGCAATGTGCCCGGCAATGGCTGCGAGGTGTTCTGTGGTAAAATACCCAAGGATATGTTTGAGGATGAGCTAATACCGCTGTTCGAGAACTGCGGCACCATTTGGGACCTTAGGCTAATGATGGACCCCATGACTGGCACAAATCGTGGTTACGCATTTGTCACATTCACAAATCGCGAGGCGGCCGTTAATGCTGTGCGACAGGTATTTAATCCAACCTTGAGTATATCAATACATATCCAAATGTCTTCCCACCCCCTCGACCCAACACAACAGCAAGAACACCGTCCGTCCATAAAGCGCTTTGTGTTTCAAACAATATACATATATATCTATATATACATATATATTTATCAAAATTTTTGTATAGTAGGTAAAAACAAAAACGAAAAACGTTTTGGTCCTCAACACAGCCGCTTGACCCAAATTCAACAATTGAAAACTTTTAGTTCTAAGCACAAATTCGTACGATTGAAATTCCAACTACAACAACAACAACAACAACAACTCCAAAGAAAACAACAACCTGAATTATCCCGATTCGGCGCTTTGAGACAAAACAAACCAAAATGATGAAACTTTATTGTTGCTACTTTAATCGCTATTGTCTATAGTCCTGCCTTCATCTTAATCGCTAACGCTCTTTTATGCTCTGCCTATTCTAAATATCTGTAACTTGTTATGTATGCATGTCCTATCTTTATATAGACTATAAACTTATATATACATATATACATAATTTTATAACTTAGCACTAGATATCGAAAAAACAAATTTGCCAAATTTGAAAAGAGTTCTCTCTGCGATCCATACATAATATTTGAACTGCAAACTACTATGAAACCTCTCTCCCAACTTTTGACTTTAGTTTCTTTAGTTCTTTTGAAATTTTTCTTAACCATAAGTGAATTTGTAGCTCTAGCATATATGAATCGTAGCTTATATATAATGACTTGACTCTCAACTCTGTAGGGGTACGTTTTCATTGTCTGGTTTTATTGAAAACAAAAAAAATATATACACAAAGCCGAGCATGTCCTCTTTACTACTACTAACAATCCAGAATTCTACAGAGCTTTCACTATAAAAAATAACAAGTAAAACTAACCAACTTTTTACTAACTAATTTTACATTAATATTTCAAAATGCCGCGACGAAAAAAAAACTCTGAAATTGGTAATGCAAAATTCTTATACATTAAAAAATATTTAATTTTGTTTGATTTGAAAAGCTCCGACCAAACAATGCCCCGAACCAACCCACCAGCCAACCTGGCCAACCTCTCCGACCTTTACCCCATTTTGAGTTCTTATACAAAATTATTACTCAGTTATTAAATTATGATTTAAATTTTTATTTATTATAATTAACATTGAATTGGTATTAAAATTCGTTTTACCTTCCCCCCCACAATTTAGCTCGATAATCACGAAATAAAACCCGGCAAGTGTCTGAAAATAAATATAAGCGTACCGAATCTGCGCCTTTTCGTAGGCAATATACCCAAGTCAAAAGGCAAAGATGAAATTTTAGAGGAATTTGGTAAACTTACAGGTAAATTGAAACGAAATTAAAACAGTTATTTAAAATTTTCAACTATGTAGCTTTACAAAAGGTCGCTTCTCTTTCTTTCCCCCAAGCGCCTTTTTCTAAAGCTCTACCAACAAATCGGCTTTAAATTGTTAAAACAAAAATCCAATTGGCTCATAACAACTGAATTGGCTAATTGAACAGGCAGGCATTTGTTTATTGTAGCATAGGTCAGAGAATAACTTTCTCTCAGGATTATTTTTTTTTTGTTTAATTTAAGTTTTATTGTTTTATCATATCATTTCACATCCAACCATGTCCATTGCCATCCACCACCTGCCATTCCATTACCATTACCAACATATGCAGTACAAGTTCATGAACTCAAAACAATATTTGAAAAAGCGTCCGAGACTCTTTTCAAATGCGACCACAACAATAATATCAGATTCCATTATTGATGCACCGAACCAGCAGATCGCTCATACATATATATATCTACACACACTCCACTCACTCACCCAGTTATACAGCTACAGACACGCCCATAATACGCTTCAATAACGATATGAGAGCATTTCTTTTATACTAAATATATTATCTCCAGTCATTAACTTTGCGTACGAAAACCAAAATACAAAACGAACAAAAAAAATTGTTTAAAAATTATTCAAAAATTATGCATTGCATATTCTTTTCGTAAATGGTTTTAAGTTGTATACCTTATAACATAGGACTCTAATAGAGGTGTTCAATTCTTTACGAAGGTTGTGATTGTTAGGTCATCTGCAATTGGTGTCAAAATTATTGAATTGTGTGTTGTGTATGTTTCCGAAAGGTAAGATTTGACAGCCGAAAGCAAGCAACAGATGACTTTTGATGAAAACAACTCTCGGTAGTGAAACAGCAAGTGAATTCATGTAAAATCGCAGCAAACAAATTATTAGCTAAATCCTAATCAAATACTTTTATAAATTCTTTTTTATTTGGCACGAATAACAAACTAAGAACTTAATTTACAAATTCTTAAGCCTAAGTCTAGATCTTACAAATTTTTTAAGTAAACACGCACATCCTATACACACAGACACACACACACTCACACACTGAAACAACCATAACTTTTCACCCAGAAACTAAAAAACAAAAACAAAAACCAAATCGAAATCCCCAAAAAATCGCAGTACCAATGGATACAAATTTTTCATAGCAAATCAAAATTTTTCTTTTGTTTTGTGTGAACTTTTGAACAATTGCAGCTAAATGATTTTGAAATTCGGAAAGGCAAAAAGATTGGTGTTACGATATCATTTAACAATCACCGGCTATTTGTCGGCAATATACCTAAAAATAGAGATCGTGACGAATTAATTGAGGAATTTTCTAAACATGCACGTAAGTGATCCAAAACAAAACAAAACAAAACAAAAAAACCAAACAAATGAAATCAGCTAAAAAAATAAAATGAAAATAATATACCCTCCAACCAAAAACTTTCATACAAATAAATAAAACCCAACCAACACCCCCCAGCGAATTGGTAATAGTAAGCGTAAGGCATCAAACTTTTTAGGGGCGATACTTGCAGACAGCCAGAATTGAAAATAACTGCAGCAGCAACAAAGTACTAATTGGATTTTTGTTTTGCAATTTTCGCTTTTAAAAAATTCTTCAAAATTTGTATAATCATGCCACACACACAATCCCATTAAGAAAAGGAAATCCCCAATGAGCCAAACTGTGATACGGTTTAGCTCGATTTAACTCAACTATCTCTCCTCCCTATGTCTCTCTATCTCTATCTCTCTCTCTCTATTTATCTATCTATCTATCTAGCAAATACAACAAAAAATTAATTGTTACACTTTAATTATGATTTGTATTAATTTAATTCCACTAAATGTGCCCGATTTGCTGACATTGAAAACCTGTAGCTAAACAATTTGCCAAAACAAACATTTTTGAATATTTTTGAAAGCATCAGAGACGCGTCAATTTTTGATTTAGAGCAGAAACAACATATAAAACTATTAAACGCGCACACAAACAACCAAACTCCATATTAATTTGGTTAGGCAAATACAATTCGTATATATAATAGATCTCTGTTCTGGCCAATCATATATAACTATGGTAATGACTGGAGAAAACACTTACTGTAAACGTGTTAATCCCCCACCCCAAAACTCATTTTACTCTCTATCTTTCTCTATCAAACTGTGCAATTCGATGGAAACTCAATTCAAATTCGAAATCAAAATCAATATATATATATACTATATATAATATATATACGTGTGTTTCTTACTATATCTGTGTCTTTCTCAGTGTATACTATCCTGTTACTGTTTTTGTTTAACCTACCAAAGAAATACTCAAGCTCAGTGTGTGCTCTACTATATAACTCCTTATCTATATCAATTTTAACTTATTTTTTTTTTTGCAACTTGTAAAAAGCAAAAAAAAAAAAAAAAAAAACAGAAGCAACATCAACCAACGGTATTCCAGTTAATTTTTAGTTTTTCTTATAAAAGCCTTCTCTCTAAGTGTGTCTTTCATTTCTCTTCTCTCTCTCTCTCTCTCTCTCTTCTCTCTCTGTGTCTATATCTTTCTATATACGTATATGATTATGCGAAAATATACACATCGAATTCGTTTAGCTTAGCGCATTTACTTTTTCAAAAATATTTAAAAACAAATATCAGCAAAGAATCTGTTGGCATTGGTTTTCAAAATCACCTTAACCGAGTGTAAACGATACGATTAACTTAATATCTTGAAGAGCTCAGAAATTTGCATTATTTTACCATGCACAGCCGCCGCTTGTCATGTAAAATGTTGTGCATTTCTGTTATTTATTTAATACGTTAATTCAAATTTAATTTAAAGTGCGGTTCTTAATGCCATCAATACACACACACACACACACACACATTTACATAGATACACTCAGCCAACAGTCACACACACAAAAATGCTGTCAATACAAATACTTTTTTGTTGTATTTCTCTCTCTCTCTCTCAATCTCTATATATATATTTGTGTGTGTGTGTGAAAACTAATCTATTCCGTAGTTGTGCATTTAATTAAATGACAATTTATGCTAGTTAAAAGTGATACTAATAATCATCACATTTTCCTTTACAATCCTTGTAATCCATAACGAAAATTCGTAGCTGGCCTCTACGAGGTAATCATCTATAGCTCGCCAGATGACAAGAAAAAGAACCGCGGCTTCTGTTTTCTCGAATACGATTCACACAAGGCGGCTTCATTGGCCAAACGGAGACTTGGCACTGGTAGAATTAAGGTAAGTATAAAAACCGATCCAGGGCAGGCCCTAACAAAAAATGTTAACCAATAATTCTACTTGCAGGTTTGGGGATGTGATATTATAGTCGATTGGGCTGATCCACAGGAGGAGCCGGATGAACAAACAATGTCTAAGGTTAAGGTACTCTACGTGCGGAACCTAACGCAAGACGTTACAGAGGATAAACTGAAGGTTAGCTAAAATTACAACAATCTCGAGACTGTGCTAAATTGGAAAGTGTATCTCTTTGCAGGAACAATTCGAGCAATATGGCAAAGTGGAACGCGTCAAGAAGATAAAAGACTATGCCTTTATACATTTTGAGGATCGTGATAGCGCCGTCGAAGCTATGCGTGGCCTTAATGGCAAGGAGGTCGGCGCCTCAAATATTGAGGTATGTTCGATAACTGAATATATCGAAATGAGAATGTATATATGTATATATTATACTGCAATATTGTTTATTAATAGGTCTCACTCGCCAAACCACCATCGGACAAAAAGAAAAAGGAGGAAATACTGCGCGCACGCGAACGACGCATGATGCAAATGATGCAGGCGCGTCCAGGAATCGTTGGGTAAGTTCTATATTTGTCCACACTCATATGCATATATGTATACATACACGCACACCCAAAATAATAATCCTTGTCTAGCACAACATGAAATTGGCGCAAAATTCTAAAATCTATTCATTTTAATTACAATTGGCTTCGAGATTTTGGTTCATCTAAAAGAAAATTGAATGAAATGTTTGCTTTTCAAGTCGCCATTGTCCACTGTATGGAATCCGTTTGTGATTCATTTAATTTATATAATTTTGTATTTTCTTTCTTTTTATTGCCAATTGCGAAATGCCAATCGCCTTGTGATCAAATGGTTGATCCCACTTGTTCGTTGCTTCACTGCCACCCACCACAACACGACAACAACAAAACCAAAAAACCTATAAAAAAAAATAATAATTGATAATAATTATAATCCAAATTCTTTTAAAATTGGTTGACTTGTAAAGATTTGAAACATTGTCTCCATACAGAAATCTGTCGCCGACACACCCCAGCATGATGTCCATCACACCCGTGCGCCTACCGGGGGCGCGTATGCCCCTCCGCACACCGATGCCCCGTGAATACGGTAAGTTGGGCAAATACGCCAATAAGTGAACCAATCGATTATTCTCATCCAAGTATCAAGAATATCTGAGTGTGTATATATATACTAAACGAGCCCGCACACGTGTGTGGCTCCCAAATAAGAGAAAACTAGAAAAAAATATGATCGAAAGATCGCAGGAGAAACATTTGACTTTAGATCCGTAGTAATTCGAATACAAACGAGCGTAATCTTTGAGTGTACCTTATTTAATAGGTTATATTTAGTTAAATCTTAGATAAATGTAATTGCTCTACTAAGCCACAGCGAGAAACTAACAACTAAAGTTGTTGAACTAAAACTAGCCAGATACATCCAATTGGTCTGCAGCTTACATCCTTAAGTTATCATGTCCAGTGCCAATATTTGGTTTTTCATTCAACACCTTTTATCGTTTTTATCGTCTCTCTCATTTTAGTTAGTTATTTTAAGGTTAGAAAGCGCGATGCCCACTAACATGTACGCTCGTGCCCCCAAGTACTTCTACTACTACTACTACTCTACTACTACTACACTCACACACACACACACTCACACACACACACACACACTCACACGAAATGCCTTAGCACCTATCCGCAGTCTAGTATCCAGCTAGATTGAGACTAACCAATTGATAATCGAGATATTGATTTAACCAATTTGCGCACACACATAACCAAACTTTGATTGAACATAACCTCTTCATTTGTTTTTTCACTCTGCTATACGTAAATATTTCATATTTGCAAGTTTTGTATGTTAATGCTCTTTGTCTTTCTCTCTCTTTCTCTCGATTCGTTTTCATTGTTTGCATGCCCGATTCTTTTCGATGTTGTCATACGTTCATTCCATATATATACATACATATATATATATATTTATTTGTTTTTTTTTCTTTGTCTTCGGCTCTCCTTCTCCTACATCTTCAAGATGCTGTACTCTCTGACAACAACAACTATAACTTACTAATACCACTACACATAGTTAGACTTAACCTCTAAACGTTGTTCATAGCTGTGTTTATCATAATTAAACGTTGCCATTGTGTTCTCTGTGTAGCGAATGTTAAGCACCCTGTATACTGTTTGATGTTTTATCACCGGTAAGTAACCCAAGCCATCAATCTCTACTTATACCAACAACATCTATATTGTGTGTCTGCCACGCCCACCATACCCAACATATACCGCCCATCCATACCATTCAGCGTTCAGAACGCGCCCAATTCGAGTTACAAATTGGTCAAGCGCAGCTTAGACAGGTTCTTCTTCTCTTCCCCCGCCCCACCATTCGATATAAACACACTGAGTGTACATACACGCACACACACACACACGCCACACCTCGTAACACATGAATTGTTTCGTAATTAATTGTTAACCATAATCCTATCCCCCCTATCCCCAAAAATCCAAATTCAAGACTACGATTATGATTATTTTGGCTATTCAGAATTTCGTCCTGGCTTTGGTGCTGATACGTACTACGATGACGTTTATCGTGCCTATGAAGGCGAATATAGCTATTATGATTATCCGAACGCCGCCAGCGGCAATGGAGCTGCCGGTGGTGCCGGCATCAACGGCGCTGCTGTGGCCATGCCAAACAATTCGGGCGGCGGTTCCGTGCCGCTGAGCCCCTCACAGCGTCCATCAAGATCCCAGCAAGGTGGCTCGGCCAACTCGCCAGTGATTATGGTGCGTGTTACTTTTTGTCCTACTTTGCCGCCGATGCGCTGCTTCAGTAGTCGCAACAAACAACAACAGTCACACACGACGCACACAGAAACACAATCGTTATACTGTACTCTCTCCTGTAGAGTTGTTGAAAATAATGTAATGTAGTTTGGATGTAATTGGATATTTATTCGGCTTTATTTGATTTCGATATCGAGCCCCCCTGAGCTCTCTGTGAGGCCGATTGTTTTTTTTTTTAATTTTGTTTTGTTTTCAGCTTCATTGCTTATTTTGTTGTAAGACGGAAAACTAATTTCGACTACATTTTTATTTTCGTTTACAAATGTCAAAATTTGCATGCTAAATGCTGCCAACCGCATAAAAACGACCCAACCACGACTTACACCGCGCAGCACCACATCAATCCACACACACACACAACACGATCCACAGCCACTGCACACACATCACCACCCACAACAGCTCACAGACCCTAACGACACCTTTTGGCCTACATTTGAGCAATGGAAACAAATTATTATGCTTTAATATGCAACGCTTTGCTTTACGTCCTGGAAACTAACAAATCGAACCACAACTAAATTGTAATTCCCTGCGCTTATAATGCTTTATTTGAGATGTGCTTTACTGCATTTAATGCTTAATTATCGCAACGCTTATTCATTTATAGTTTTTATTTTAATCATCGTGCTTTTTAAAATTTCAATAATTAGTTTTTAATGCCTTTAGTTAAAAGAAAAAAATTATATAGCCTACTTTTAAGACATGCCCTTTGCTTTACTTAACGCTTATTATTTAATAATTTGAATTATGAAAATTTAGTAAAAATTTGAATATTGTGTCCATCGCAAGCAACAGAAAGTCATACAAACAAATTTTGATAGAGCTTCAGCTCATTTCGTTAATAGATACCGAAAAATCTTGCGCTGTGATTTGTTGTTATGAATACAATTCCAAAATTATATCTATATTAGAGGCAGTAAAATTTGCATTTGTTGCTCGATTCGAGCGATACTCAGTACACAGACAAATTAATACACCAGAGACAACAACACAAATATTAAAATATATATTAGCATTTTTTCTTATCAATCGAACGTAATTTTCATATACATAATATATATTTAATTCATATAAACATAAACAATATATATACATACTTTTATTATTGTATGTAAATACAAGAATCTAACGCGTTTATTTCGATTTTTCTTTTCTTTCTTTTCTTTTTATATATGTTCTTGTTATACTCTTATATATACAAAACAAATCATTTGTTTTTCGGTAACAAACAAAATTTGAAAACTTTGCAAACCAAAAAAAAAAAAAAAAAAAAAATTATATATATGTTCGTCAAACTATACAAAATTCCTATAAAAAAATTCTCTACCAAAAACCTAAAAACCTAAAATTAATGCAACCAAACAAACAACCAACGACCAATCATAAACAAATCTTTCTATCGATCAACTTTTCGATTCAAAAACCACAAAACCAAAACCGAAAAAAAATCAACAAAATTGTTATCAACCCGAAATACCCGCTATTTAATGATTTGCCCAACCGTCTTTCCTCTCTAAAAACTAAATTCGAAATTTGCAACTGCATTCGACGTCAAAATTTTGAATCCAATTCTATTTTAATTTGATATGATCAAAATTCATTATCTTGGCGATCCATATATAATATATATATATATCTTACACTCAATTTATATTATAAAAAAAATACTGTTAAACTGCAAAAATTCGAAATCCAACCAAAAACAAATCAATCAACGCTCAAAAACCTGGAATAACTGAATATGGAATCATACGGAATGCCCCGCTCTGGAATATGTATAAATAAATATACAAAATGAAATGAAACACACACTCACACACACAACACACACGCATACGCAAACACGAACATGCACACTCTGTCTCTCACACACACACACACACACACACACATACTACAAACATGCATGCATGCCATTGCAATCAATGATGATAATTAGGGAGCTGGTCGTGGGCATGGAATCACAGTCCCGCGTGGACGAGCCGTTGGCCAGCGTGGCAGCATCAGTCGTCTGGGGGCCCAGCCAGTGCCACAGGCGGCGGCGGCGGCGGTGGCGGCGGTGGGACAGGCGGCGGCGGCGGCTCATCGGGGGGCGGCCACCGTTCAGGGGGCGCCGGCAGCAACCGGGGGGGTCCGTGGGGTGGCACCAATGCGTCCCAGCGCTCCTGGCACCCAGCACGTCAAGCCGCTACAAAATTTACCAGGTGAGCTCAACAACCACAACAAACAAACAAACAAACAACAGCAACAACAACAAAAAGACAAATAAAAATCCAAAATCCAACGTTCGAATGCAACAGCTGCAGCAGCAGCAGCAGCAGCAACAACAACAACAACACGAACACCATCAAACAGCAACAGCAACAATCTCAAATGCATAACAATACAAATTCATATAAATTAATAAGTAAAGCCAAGTAAAATGTTACCACCCAACCCATAAAAATACACACACACACACATATAAGCACACCTACACACACAAACACACACACACGTACACACAATGATTTTGAGTGGTTTTAACCACCCACGAACGAAGCTTGAAATGGGAGCGTCTCCAGGTTCACTAAATGTCGTGATTTTCTTACCCATAATTTATATCGTTTATCGTTTTTTTTTTTTTTGTTTTCATTTTGCATTTTGTAAATGTGTTTCAATGTTGTAAAACAAGCCAGTTGTTAAATATTCTCTTTTTATATATATCTTTTAAATGTCCTATTTATATGCGTCATATATATATTTATATTATAAATATATTTTCTTAATGTAGCTTTTTAAATGAACTCTTGCTGCTTTTGGATTTTCGTCACGAAATTTTCATCATTTTTTGTATAATTTTAAACAGCGCTCAAATGTATGCTACGGTTTTTGCATGCACTTAGCTTTGACTTGATCAAAAGCAGCAAGCGGCAACAATACACACACACACACACACCGACACACATACACTACACATGCACACACACACACTCACACCTACACCTACACGAAACACACACACGCTCTCACGCACATGTATATGGAAAGCCAGTATAACAAATTATATGAATGCATATGTATGTGTACATATGTTGAGGTACATATGCCGTGTAAACGTTTATGAATCGATTAGTATTTAAATATTGTCATGCCCGCCCGCCCATCTACCCCTGTTTTACTACTACTACTACTACTGCTACTGCTGGTATCAACTGTTAGGAGTCAGTGGAGAGTTGAAGATACGCCCGTGTTCCTCCCCCCAATAAATGCTTCCCAACATGAAATCCTTTCAATCAAATTGACGTACGTGTATATAATTTTTTTTTTTTTTTAATATTTTGGTTACACAAGAAAATTATAAATAAATATTTGATGCGTTGGCACAATAAATATTTTTTCTAAATTTTGAGTATAAATCTATGTATGTTAAATAAAGTTTAAGTTCATGCTTTGCTAATCAATAAACAGTTCAAATTCAATATTAGTAACCATATCCTCTATATAAATATATATATATATGTGTATTTATACCGATCTATAAATAAATAACACAACACACATCTATTTACTCACATATAAATGTTTTTATTTGGTTAAATACTTGTATATATAAATATATATATATATATAAAAATTTTCTGTTGTACAACAAATACTAATCGATTCGTGTATTGCGTTTTTAACGATAAACACAACCCAACACATCCTTATTTTTACATATGCAAAATATAATTTGTTAAATATATTGTATGGCTACATATACATAGCAAGAGAATGCACGCTTTTGCCCATATCGTTCGCCTTTTTAGCCAAGGCAAAAGCGTGGCATACAAACACCTTTAGTTGAACATACTATTTTACACGCTTTACTTATAAACGCCCACATTTTATATTCTCCATCCACATTTGGTAAGCTTAATTTGGTTGATTTTTTTTTTTCTACTTAGAACGGCTTCAATCATAAATTTATAATATATATATTTGACACAAAAACACAACAAAAAAAAAAAAAAAAATTGTAACAAAAAAAAAAGAGAGAAAAAAAAAACATCTAAAATCTGTTTCTAGCTGGATCTGCACTCAAGACTTTCATGGAGGGCAACTAAGCGTAGCTCCTCGGTCGTCAGTTCCGCGCGCAGCGACAAAAGTCGTTCGCCGAGCAAGAAACTGAAGCGTCAGAGCTCCTCAAGTACCAAAATTAAATCACACAAATCCAAGAAGCATTCACGCAAGTCCAAGTCATCTCGTACCGAAAAGAAAGAGAAAAAGAGGAGCTCTAACTAAAAAAAATTATGATAAAATCAATACATACTCACACACACGTTACACCCATCGACAAGAAAAGCCTGCTTTTGCGAAATCCCTATTTGAGAAACCAACACGTCCACTCCAAATTTCTCATTTCCATTTCCCAAAAGAGATCAGTTCAATTAACATTCAAGAATATCAAATCACGAAGAAAAGGCTAAGGCTAATCCCAAAATCAACGCTATATATATGTATATGTACCACAAAATTCCAAATTAGTTTCTAACGAAAAACAGGCGAACAAGACACCAGAGAAATCTTAGGAGATACAGCGCTCCCTTTGAAGATTGGAAGAATAAGCAAACCCAAAACGACTCGGTCAACAAAGCACACATTGTCGTCGTCCTCCCCCTAACAAATCCTCACATTTAATTACATGTTGTTTAATAAGCGATAATATCATGTTCAATGTTTTATCTACACGTGCACTACCCCCACTACACAAATACACGCACATAAATACACTCACGATTAATCGCTTACACTACACACTAGAACACTTGCACTCACAAACACACACACACACAGTCACACACACACACAATCACATCTGTGTCATGTTTGTGTAAAAAAACCAAGTCCCCGACGTTTATGTCTAATTAATGAGATTTTCTACATTTTGTTGTGTAATTGTACGCAGAAAATATGAGCTACCTAAATAAAAAAAAATGCAAAAATATGTGTGTGTATTATATTCAATATTTTTAATTTCTTACAAAACAAAAAGTTATAAAAAATAACTAAATATAACAAAACAACAAAATACCCGCAGTTCTGCCATAGCCCACAAAAAAAAAATGAAAAAATTCTTTTAAAAATAAACGAAAACTTTTGCCACGAAAACGAACAATAGCAAAAAGAACTGTTCCATTTGTGTAGTATTAACAACCAATTTTAACTCTCTCTTTTTTCTCTTTTTAAATCCGTTCCACACCCACCACACACCACCCACCAAATGCAAAAACCAAACAAACACACGCATTCATATACAACAACCACAACAACAACGCATATGCATTCCTGTTGACCAACTGCAGTAGTCGGTAAACGTAAGTTCGATGGAGGTCACCAAAATCCGGCAGATGTTAAGCGACGTTACCAGAGCGGTTTAATAGGAAATGGCGGCAGTTGGGGCAGTTTACCGCTACCACAGCAACCTTTAGGCACAAATGGTGAACAGTGGTATATGGATACGTTTTCGGCATGGAGTTAAAAACAACAACAACAACAACAACAATGACAGGCAACTACAGTTAATAATAAACAACAACAACAACACACACTCGGAACTTAGAAGGCACACCAACAACAACAACAACAACAAGAACTACTACTACTACAGCTACTGCAACGCAGCATACATACATACATATATATATATATGCATATATGTGTATATGTATATGACTTTTATCTTTTCCAATCTAAAGCAGCGTGTAGCGAATTAAGTCCTATATAAGAAGAGCAATTGGGTGTTATAAAACCCTTTTAATACTTTCGATTAGGTACTGCTTTGCACATCTCTCTCACTTTCTCTTTCTAATTCTATCTCTATCTCTATATAAATCAGAATGAAATAATTATTATATACCATTTATATAGCATATCTATAGACTTGCCGCAGCATTTTAGCAAAACAACATATTTCGTTCAATTTTTATAATCACATAATACAAAAGTCTAAATAATAATTAGAGCATTTTGCTAAGACAAATTTTAAAGGCAACATGAATACAAAAAAAACAGTCGATCGATCCCCTTTTAAAATTCAAGAACTAAATACGTTTTTAACTTGAAATGGAAACAATAATTGAGCAAAAAAAATAAACTGATAAAGAGAAAAACAAAAATACGAAACCAGAAAAAGCAAATAATTACATATAAAAATCTATATATATCAGTATAGTGCAGTTAGGCTCATATTGATTTTAAAACTTAAGCAACTTTTTATACATAATGCGTAAACCAAATTGAAAAAAAAAGAAAAGTAATATTTTACTACTATTTGTAAAAAATAGAATCAAGCAGAAAATCGAAAAGACGAAAAAATTGCACACAATAAATTAAAAAAAAAAAAAAAGATTCCCTTCAATTGTAAATATGAAAACAAAATTAAATAACATAAATTTAAAGCTCTAAAGAATTGATCAAATGCATAAAATTAATAAAGTAATTCAGAAGCAAAGCTTAATGAAGAAACATTGACTGAAATTATAAAAAAAAAAAAAAATGCAAAATGCGAAAATAAATAAAATTCGAAATTAGTCTTGAGATCGATGTTAAGAAAACTAAAACTAAAAGAAAAAAAAAAAATTAAAGCGCAGCAGCGATTGGCATTATTATATAATGTCTGCGACTCTGCACGTTGGCAAGACTTTTCGATTAAATTGCAAACTATTTTAGGTAACTTGAAATCAATTAAATACAAAAAAAAAAAAAAAAAACAACAATAATGTATGTAGAGCTAAGAAATTGCACAAACAAATTACAAATTAAAAAAGAAACTGAACACGCAAAGCATAAAGATCGAGCTCGCTAGCTAGATACAAAAGGCAGTTGAATTGCTGCTATCGAGATGCAACGAATTAGTAAGACACCAAGCTAATACACTTACACACATACACACACATCACAAGCAGTTAAAAAAGAAGAAGAAACATAATAATAAGTAAGAACTATAAATTTTACAAAGAAATAATATTATAGGGAATTTAATAACGGCAAAAATTAAATCTAAATATTAATATACACAAAAATAATAATAATAATAATTAATTTACAAAATCAATTAGCCCCCAAAAACAAAAAACATTTAAAGAATTTTCCAAATTTATATTCAGTTTCTTCTTTTATCAACTCCTTAAAAGTTGACATTCTTAGAGTGCTGCAATAAGTTCATAGTAAACCGCAACCGGGTCTATCCCCTATATATATACTTATATAGCAACTCCATAATATATATAAGCATTATTTAACTGTAACTCCATGCCTCTTATACAACAACAACAACTTCAAACATCAATATGAAAACATGAAAAAACGAAAAAAGAAACAAAGAATTTTTGTTAATATTTCGCAAAATTTTATTTTCCGTTTCAATCTGTATTTTTTATGAAAATTTTTTGCTAGATCTCAAGTAAAGCAAAAACACGTAACTAAAATGTATAAACGATTAAATTAGTTATAATTGACTAACAAGCAAAACTTCCAATTTTAAACTCAAGAACAATTATGATGATGAAGATGATGAAAAGTTTTTTAAAGCGTATCTATAAACATTGTTCAGCAAGCGCCTAAAACGGAATATATATGATATTTTAAAATTAAAACACCAATATACACACACACAGCCACACTCACAAAAACACAGATACAGTTACACATACACAGATAAACAAACACCAAGCAGTTGCCTAAAGTTAAATAACAAAAAACTTCTAAACTTGCGCAAAACAAAAACAAATTTGCGACACCAGCAAAGAACTTTAATACATAATAATAATAATAAACATTAGCAAACAACAATAAGAACATTTACTACCAATTCTAAATGACCATAGTTAAGCTTAAATTTAGTGAAACATATACACACAGAGACACACACACACACAGACACACCCACACAGATGAACACATATACCCTAATATTTAAAAGTACACCCTTTGCAGGAGAGTAAACTGCAGCAGCAGCAGCCGCCGCAGCAAAGTGTGCGCCATTTTCTAACTATATAAAACTAAACGTAAAGAAGCAACAATTAAACAACAATTTCAAAACAAACAAAACCAACCACAAATAATTAACCATTTTATTATTTTTTTTTTTAACCAAATTTCGTTATACATATTTTGTTCTATTTTTCATCGATTGTTGCCTACGAAAAAGTTTTTATTTTTTATTATCCATTTTTTTAACACACACAAACAGAAAAAAAAATTAAAAACTAAAAAAAATATATATCTATATATCATACGCCGCGACTTTTTGCATGATGAACATTTTTTCGTTTTTGCCTTAGAGAAGAAAAGCAAACTATGAAGAAATGAAGAAATTTTCGAAAATTTTGGTGACTTTTTCAAACTGGAGCCCAATTCAAATTGCAAATATATGTATACATATGCTTAATGATAAACGTTTTGTTTAATTTGATACTGTACTGATTTTATATTGTTTTAAATTTGTAATCTAATTTATAAGTCTTAATTGTTAATGTGTTCTAATTGTAAACTACAAAGAAAATTGGCAAAACCTGTTACACAATCCGTTCAAGTTTTCACTTTGGTTAAATCAAAAAGAAAAGAAAAAAACAAAAACAAAACAAAAATGATAAACTAAAATACAATACTCGACTAATTGAAATGATGTGCCGTTGATGCCTTTGCGGTCATATAATTGTTTTCAAATTCTCCCAAAGTAAACCCCCCCCTCCCTTCACCCCTCGTTTTGGAAATGTTATAAATTGTTCTTTGGAAACACCTTGCCTTTATATTTGTGTTAAATATGTATTGTAATTTGTAATTTTGTTTAATTTTTTTCGGGAAAGCAAAAACGTTTGGCAAAAATAGTTTTTAATTTGAATATTTAGTTTTGTTTGTGCGCTTAAGTTTTCAATATTATGTTATATAAATAAATATATATATATGCATAAATATATATATATTTCAATAATATAATAAACTATATGAATATTAATTTTTAGCAAAATATTTTTACGCCTAAACTTAAAGCACTAATGTTAAAGAATATTTACCGAACTAATTTGTTTAGCTGTTTAATTGGTTTTAATTTTCAACATTTTTGTCTATTGTGAGGAGGAGAAAAGCGCAAGCAAATATTCGACATTTTTTTTTTGACCCAGCTCTTAATATACTTACTTATATATATCCAACAACAACAACAACAATAACTGTATACGTGTGTAAATTGAATGGAAACTCTGAAACAAGAAACATTAAAAAACAAGTAAAAATCAAATCACAGAAATAGAAATTTATAACATAAATTTGCAAGCGGCGCATGGAAACTGAAGCAAAAAATATGAAAAATATATTTCAAAATATGTAGAAAACAACAAAACAAAAGAAAATACAACAAAAACTTTACATGAATTGTGATGATGCAAAGGCAAGATTTAATCATAATTACTAAATCTATATATACATACATATATATAAAATATATCTTTCTCTATAAAAACAAATTTATATATATATATATAAATATATATATGAGTATATAGTGTATATGTAGATATAGGAGTGTATAATCTAACTTTACTTTTAAACAGACTGCGTACGTATTAAAATTTTTAAAATTAATTTGTGTAAAATGTTTTAAGTTTTTGAAAAATTGGCAAATAAAGAAAACAATAAAAATTAATAAATCAAAAAAAAAAAAACAACAAAGCTCCGTTGAATATTGAAATATACCAAACAGTACTTGAGACTGCAAAAACTATTTTCCAAATTAATATAATAATTTTTTTTTTTTTCAAATTTTTCAGCAAAACTTTCGTTTTAAATTTTGGCATTTGAACGTATATTTCAAGATCACACATGAAATTGGCTAAAGCGCAGCTGTTTATAAAGCAGCAGTCTTAGGAGCGACTGTATATAGAGTCGCCGTAGCTTATCAGTTAGTTTTATCAGCCTGCAAATCCACGATGCAAATTTTAAATAGAGCTAGAACCGTCAGTTTCCAGTGTCAATTGTTTATACCAATTATATACTATTCTGCAAATCTGGATAATATTTGTTATGACAAACAGTCGAGAATGTATACCACTAGAAGATATCTTAATTTGTTGTCTTACTAGCTGCACATTTACGCGACTTTCTTCTTAACTCTTATTGAACGAATTTTTTATATGTATACTTTTAGTTTGTGTGTGTTTCCATCATGTTTTTCATTTTTTATATTTTCAAATAAATTGTAATTTTTTTTTATAATAATAATTTGATGAAATGAACATCACAACAAATTTGCATACATGTCACACGTATGAGGAACTTATATAAGCCGTGAACGTAACGTCGCCAATTATTATAAAACAAAGAAATGAAACAAATGAAAATTTGAAGAGCATTCAGAAATGTGGGTGGAACAGCGATAGGAAGCAACATCTTTTACGTCTTACAAACAATTATTGTTAACGAAGAAAATAAAAGTGAGAAGAATATTGTACTAAAATATTTGATATACATACATTTGTTATTATTTGTAATACAAAAATTAAATAAAATTGCATCCAGATAATAAATAAAAAATAAAAAAATTAAATAAACAATGCAAAAACTACTCTTGATTATTTAGCCCACACATAGCGTCCCATCGACATGAGCCTATCGTCATAATGAACATCATAATTAACTCGTAACTAAGGGTTGGAATAATACAAGAATTCTCTTGATGTCAGCATAACACAAGAACTTATATATTTGTCACGTTTACAAGATTCAATAATATTTAAAAGCATTTGCTGCGCGAATTCGATTTGCTTCGGCTATTGGAGCTGCGTCGCGTGGAGCTATCCACAAAAGTACTGCTGCCCATATTATCGTCCATAATAGTTTCATCCACGCTGGCATCATCCTCGGGTATTTCTTCATCGCTATTGGTTTCGTTGACAAGTGATCCTCTGGGAGTCACAATGGCATAGCCATGCAGATCCTGATTGTCCAAAATACTGATATGAAAGGCGGCATGGCATTTGTTGGCCGCCAGCAATGCTTTTATACGAAACACCAGTGTTTCCAGCGTCTCACGTAGGCTGGGTATGTAGCTAATTATGGCCGTGTTCTTTATTGACTTCGAATGGCAGCAGAGATTGTGCAGGAACTTGGTAACATTCTGAAGGTCGTGAAAAAACTTGGTCAGGCGCTCTGGACTATCCCGAACAATCGACTCTAGCACAGATACGCCATGTTGCAGGAATAGTTTTAAGAACAATTGCGAATGCTTCAAGAATAAGGCGAAATTGCGCGGTTGTTCAACTTCCTTGACAATTTCCAAAAGCCCATTAAGTAAACATATCGCTGACTCCCACAGCTTGAAACGGTCACCTTCAGTTTGGCCACTACATTGGGAGTTCAAAGTGCTAATAATAATCTCACATAGTCCACGAAACAGTAGAGGAAAGTTGGGTCTAGAAAGCGAAGTTGATCAATTTCTGAATAAATATAGTTTACTGGGCTAACTTACTTTTTGATATTGGGAATCGACTGTAGAGCCAAGTCCTTCTTATTGAGAAGCACGCACTCCTCTTTAAGGGCAAGCAATATGTTCTTTTGACGTTCAAACGATAAGTCCTTAAGAAAGCCTTTAATCAGCTCGTCCAGATGAATGTTACATTGTGCACCCTTCTCCAGGCTGCCCGAGTAGTGGTACCATTTACGCCTCAGCATATTTGTGCAATATTTTCCTATAACAACAAAAAATCAGAAAAAAATATATAATAATGATCACGACTTACGTATATCCTCGGCCTGCTGATTGCTGCGCTGCACTGCATTCTCGCCGGAGCAACTCAACTTACGCAAGCTGCGCAGCAAATGCTTCAGCTGCACAGCAGTGCCAAGAACTAGCACCGATTTCTCATATTTGCAGAAGTAATCAAAAATCTGGGATGCAATGCGCGCTACGGATGGTTTTCTTGCTGCCTTTCGTTGACCAGGTGGCATCAGTGAATTCAGTGACGCTAATTCAAATATAATCCATCAGCCATGCCCATGTTTATAATTACACTTTACTCACACTCGAGAAGTTCAGATTTGGATTTGTCACTCCACTCACTCCATGAGAAATACAATGCAAACAATTGAATGCACAAGCCAAAGCAAGCTTTGACATAATTAAAACGATCCTTGAACAGATCTAAATTGCTGTAGACGTTATTAACCTTTTCTACTTCCTGGTCAATGTGTGCTGCCAAGGTGATTAAACGCAGATGAATTTCATCTAGACACTTTTGTAAGTCGGACATAAAATGCTCTGGCTTGGCCACATGCGACCTTAACGAATTGGCTTCGGCCACGTCTTGGCAGCCATTAATAATCGTGTCCAATTTATGCACCAGGTCTGTGAGTATAAAACGCAATTCAAGCAAACCCAAATGAGTGCCCACCTCCTCCTCTTCCAGTGGATAGTTTAGACTGAAAGGTTGTTCTTTCAGCAACACTATTATGCCCACATCAAGCTGTCTAAAGCATTCCAAGGGTCCATATAATTGCTCAAAATTGATTTTACATTTAATGGACTTGCAGGCACCCAACTTGATGGTCAGATCACCCAGCTTTGATTGATCCATGCTTTGCGGTTCATCCATGATAGATTCGTTATTAAGCTTGTTTGCCTTCACCTTGCTGGTTGCAGGTCTTTTTTCGCGAGTAGCTTGCTGTGGGGCGGCCTGTTTAAGATTGTTGAGGAACTGGCATGGCGGTGGTACAAAACCAACCGGAGCATGCGCCAAAAGCGGCTTTAATCTTTGCTCTGTGGAAATCAGATCAGCGAGGCGCTTTAGAACCCGCTTGCGTGTGGCCTCATGCTTTTGGGATGCAAAAGCACAGATCGTCACACGCATCCAGTTGATCGTGTGATAATAAATGTGCAATATATGCTTTTGCGTTTCCTCATCATAATTATCAAAGATGGCCAAATAATTGGGATCATCAAAAAACGTGGGCAGCACAATGGCGCAGCCTTGTAGCGCATTTATCAATTCCAGACTGTACTGGTAGCGCTGATTGTGCAGCACGCTGACCAGGTGAAAAAGTGGCGCTAGAACAAAAATGGAATCGCTGGCGCTGAAAAAGCAACAGTTATAGTCTGCACAGGCGTATTTTTCTGAATCTTTATACTAACTTGCTATTTGGACTCAACACCAATTCGGATATATTAATGCCAATGTCTAGCACAGCTGATTCGGTATTAACATTTGTTTCGTCCAATTCATTAATGTTCTTCTGGCACTCCAACCGCAAGCCTCTGCAATAAATGCAAACTTATGATGACACGATAGAGTAATTAGATTTAAATTTCCTACTTGATTGTCTTCGGCTGATGATCATTCACAAAGCTCTGCTGAAAGCGATAGGTCATTAGCTCGCATAGCCACATTAGAAACTGATTGTCGAGCATATAAGTAGACTCGGCGTTGTAGTAGCGCACAGTTAACACGCTGGCCAGTTCATCGTAAAACAATGCCAGTAATTCGGGGGAGTTACATATAGCTGATTGGGTGAGCACTGCATACATAAAGTATTAGTAACTAATTTGTATAAACATAATACAAATTTTAATTTACTTATCAGGTTTGCCGCCTGCTTGCCGCGACCATCAGGCAATGAAGTAATGCTGTCCACGCTGGTCTGCAAGTCCTCGTTATTGATGAGCATGGTTTCAATGCGCGCTATCGCATCAATCAGCTGAACGCAGCCTATGATGCCCTGCCTTTTCACGTATTCCGTACGATTTATTTGCTGTTTCTTTACGACCATTTCGATTTGGTCCTGCAGTGGGGCACACTCGGGCAATTTGGGATCAGGAAACGCAACATGGCACAGCAGATCCATGGCGAGACGTGTTTGTGGCAGTGTCAAATCGCTCAGGCGATCCAGCAAAGGCAGTAACAACATGGCACAATTCTGCACATGCTTAGCATTATTCCGCTGAAGCTCTCGCAGCAGAGTCAATGTGGTGGTCACATGCTGTGCTGACTTGTCAAACGTCAGCTCCAGCAGCTTCTTCAGTATGCTCTTTTGTATAGAGTTGCAGATCTTAAAGAGTATGCTGTGCGAATCAGACTGAGGGTGAGTAATGCATAAGTATGACAATTTCAATCAAATTCACCTGTACGCAGCTTTTGCGAAATCGGCTACAATACGATTCTTTTCTCGCATAAAGTCATGGAGCAAGTGCATCAGTGTGTTAATGTGCTGCTCCAAAATATGCGAATAATTCATTTTTATTTCATCCAATATGTTAACTGTGATATGCTCTAGTTTAATGCGTCGGCGCAGCTATAACAGTACAAAGACAATTTAATTATAATCGGGCATTAAATATCTACTTCGCACTTACTAAATTTTCAATAAATAATGTATTATCCTCGTTGATATCAATGAGTATTAGCAGCATTATAAAATCAAAGGATCTGCAAGTTTTGAATAGACAATTTAAAAAGTGGAAAAATAAATAATTTAGTAAGACTTACTTAAATTCACTGGCCGCTAAGCCGCTAATAGTACGCTGCCACATTTGATAGAATCGCTTGGAACGCTTAAGACCTTGTTGCAGAAAACCAAAGAGCTCCAATTGTGATTGTTTTTCACTGGCTGCAGGAATAGCCAGCTCTTGAGAGTCTTCGCCTTGTGATCTATGACGCCAGTTAAAGATTTCACGCAGTGTGGAGACCAGCTGCTCAGAGAATCAAACCAAAACTTGAGGTACAACACACGAGCGATATATTTCATATAATAATATGTACCTCACGCACAACATCATCGGTGTCCTGATTAAGACTATTTAGCAGGAGGCGTATGAGATGCGGTAGAGTCTACAATTAAATTCATATATTTATAAATGCTTCATAGTTAACAGCATATTGTGGGAGTGACCTACCACATTCGAGCAGCTACTATCGTCCTTAATAAAATCTAGGATTCTCTCACGCAGTTTTCCTTGAGTCCTTGCGCTTAACGTCAAATTGCTCAGCATTTGCAGCGTGGTCAAATGGAAAAGATCTTTGCTGCTCGAATAGTTAATGCTGAAATGGAGTAGATCAGACTTAAATCAGCTCCTCACATATAACGACAGAACACTCACGTGAGCAACTCCACAAACTCGTCGTGTTTACTAGCATCTAACAGAAACTCTGCACTGCTTATGATATCCATTTTGGACGACTCTGAGGCGTTATTGAATATGCGTTCAATATGCGTATAAATCTGATCACTATGCGATAGAGTGAGATAACGCAATTGGGCAAGCATCAGGGGTAGCAGGGGAATGCAACCGGGAATCGTTTGCACTCGTTCCAATTTGGCAACCTCTTCGATTCTGTTGAAGAGAACCGACAGGCAGGGCTCGCGTAGAAAGTCAATCATCAGAAAGTTGATAAACATGCTGTTCTGCGATTGATACACCTGTTCTTCACCAGCTGTGTCTATGGTACAGCCACTAAGTAGTTTTTGGGCCATTTTCGATTTGGGCGCCAGCGCAGCATTTAGCCCTGTCTTGAATGTTTCAATATTTTCCGGATATTTCGGCGACTGCACCAATATATCACGTAGCTTAGAAACAATGGCAATATGATCACAGGACAGCACAAACGTGTCCGATTGGTCCAATTGCACACCCGCGTTCATCAGTACCATTTCAAAGAAGCTGTTCGGTTGGCGGGAACTGTTTATCCGGCCTGAAGACTGTGTGCGCCCCAATGTTGCGGCCAATGCTATACTATGCTGAGACAGAAAACGTTGAGTTTGCTCCTGGGAAGCTGGAATGTTTTCCTCTTCACTTTCGCCGTTCAGTGTCTCGATGGTCGCATTTGTTTGCTTTGCAGACGACACTCGCTTTAAAAAATTAAGTGATACAAATTATTTCCTGATCTCATGCACAGCAAGATCAACGATCACTTACCGGTATTTTTATCGTTGCATTCTCATCAATTGTGTTTAGTCCCGTTAGGGCATTGTTTCTTTTCTTCAATTTTCGGTACATTGTGTTACATTAACTCCAAAAACAGATGTTTTATTAATATTATTGATGTAATCTCTTTTAAAATTTAATGCGCCAGGTGAAGAACGTGGATATCGATAACAGATATTAACTTCAATAACTATGTTTATCGTAAAACATACTCTGTTAACAAAATGTTATTGTTAAACTAGCGATGGCGCTGTAAGATAGCGATATTTTTCATAATTTACTATCGAAATCGTCGTTTATTTGAAAATTTTTTTTAACCCTTAACGCAGAATACAAACAATGATCAAAAATATTAAACTTTCAGCATGAATAACTTCATTTTATTTTTATTGAGTATATATATATCAGCATGAACCATGTTGGTGCTAAAAACTATTATTGTTTTAATATATTTTAATTATATATTGGGTTACGTGTGATACAAAGCATCTTTGCTAAATATGTATGTATATGATCGTTGAATATAACTCTAAATATCAATTTTCAAACGTGCAAATATTGCAATTAACTACTCGTGAGTTTAATGGAAAAATTCCACATAATACTATTAATATTTAATTATAAACGTGATTGTAAATTTAAAGCCATTTATCTTGAGTCGAACATTAAATTTGCTTAAATTTAAACTTTGAACTTATATATGTAATGGCATTATCTAATTATCATATTTTAAAAGTGTTATAAACTCTATAATGGTTTAATAATGCATTTTATATGTATTCTAAAAAGGAAGTACAAAATGTTTTTATGTGATTATGTCAGCAATTGACGTATGTATGTTGAGGCTAACTCCTTTGTTCTTAATTAATAGAAAAAATCACTAATTTGGCTTTGGTTAGTATTGCTAATTAAGTATTGTTTGATGCTTCTGATCACATCACTGCAGTCCATTAACGGATTCAACATCTTATTTATGTCTCGCTCTACAACACAATCTCAATCTCCAATTTCTCAATTCAAACTGTTAAAGTTGTTCGTTGTTTTCAATCAATATTAAATTATTGCTTTTTCGCGCGACGTCTTTTATAACCAGTCATTTGTTTTAATAATTGCGAGTTCTCATCATCCAGATCCATATTGGGTTCCCAGAGACGAAGTCTTTTTGGTATATATATGAGGCCCAGTAGAGTAATTGCTGTATAATATATAG
The DNA here is from genome assembly GCF_054131105.1 of Drosophila navojoa. Classification (NCBI taxonomy): domain Eukaryota; kingdom Metazoa; phylum Arthropoda; class Insecta; order Diptera; family Drosophilidae; genus Drosophila; species Drosophila navojoa. Next base: position 8,718,946 of record NC_142890.1, on the reverse strand, counting down.
ATATGTTTAATACATGCTTATTTTCTATATATCTACTTACTGTTCAAGACGCAAGGGAAGATTACGTAAAAGTTCAAAGTGCTTGAACGAAAGTAGAGTGCTTCGGTGGCATAGAAGACCATGGTGAGAGCCAATGAACAACCGCCCATGCTGACAACGCTGTAAAGAGTGAGCGGGACAGAGAATGGGAGTCATTAACCATGTTTCTGTAGTCCCTTTCATTGTAATCTTATACTTACGGCCTATAGTGTATGTACAGCGTACAGTGCACCAAAGCGATTGCCTTTAGAAGACAGTACATTCCAATTATACGGGAAATGGTATAATCACCTAAAGGATTATAATTTAGTCATTGATATGTTTTCGTACATAATATTGCGCTTACCTTCGATGAATTGTGTATCGCTGTGATCGCCCAGGAAACTGCGGCGTTCTATATAGCTACGGAACGCTGTGCCCAGATCCATAAATGCAACAAACGCAATCCATCCACGAAAGGCGTAGAGCAGGCGCTCACGGGGACGGCTACTGGACTGCATTGCAGCCCTGTAGTAGAAAAAACAACAACAAATTAATTAATGTCACTAGTTTACAAATATTTATGTATGTAAATTACAAGGAAGAAGTTAGCTATGATTAGCGGTGACTCTACTAGGTAGAGAGATTATCCCCCTTTATAGGCATTTATATACGGAAATATATATCATGCTGGTTAGGAATATAAATCCTTAATATATTCGGACACGCCTTCTTTTACATGTGCATTTAAATAGTTTACTCATTTTCGACGGGTTCACGGTATAATAACGTGATTATATTTGTACAGAAAATACCGGCCGGCTTATCTAAACATCGCTCCACTAACAAACAACCCTCATGCAGCCCGCTCGCAACCTTTTCAGGGGGCTTCTTGGCAAAATCGATATCACACCCACTCCATATATTATTTACGAAACTGAAAATATTTACACATGGGCCAATTAATAGCCACACGCAAGCACGTGCTATGCCCACCGGGGATCCATGCCCCGGACATGCTTGAGGCTATTTATTTTCAGTCAACAATTGCACCGCCAGGGTCACCCCGAGCAACGGAATTCGTGGCATGCAATTCATAAACATAGCCCAAAAGCATTTTTTTTCTTGCTGTGCACTTATTTTTCTTATTTGCTTACATTGCAAATGGAAATCTAGGTCGTTCAAATATCTGGGCACACGCGGAAAATAAATATAAATATGCACTTTAAATTATAATTATTATTATTAGGTGTAGTATTTAACGATTCCCTTCGGCATTCGTCTGTCTCTTTATCAACACATTTTGCTATTTTACGCCTCGCTATTTTGTGCTACTGTTTACCGCGACGCTTCGACGCAGATTGAAAGCTCAAGAACCTTAAGGAGCTTTTATGTGTGGTGACAGCTTTCATGCCACTAGCCGGCCGGCTGTTTGTGATTGTACCGTAAGAGGTGCTTGCTGTGTGAAAAACTTAATAGATATAGATAGTAAGATAATAAAATTATTGCACATAATTAGGAATCCTTGTGAACCAGTTCCAGTTCCATTTAATTTTGTATTTACTTTTCCTTGTGATGTTTCCAATTTTCCTTATTAACGTCGCATCGGCCCATTGAATAAATTTTACGAGCACTTTTCGAATTCAGAAGTCAATTTTATTATGAAAAAGTAAAAAATATATGTACATATAATTAACAAACTGCAATAAAAATCTAAAATCTGCGTCAAGTTCTATGGCTCTCATAGTCATTGTTTCACATCTAGTCCTTGCCTAATTTCGACTCTGTTCTTCGATATTCAGCATAGTCCACATAGCCATCGTTATTCAAGTCCATAGATTTGAGTACGTAGTCTATGGTCTCCTCTAAAGTCTTATCGGTATATACGCTGCCTGTTTTGTGGTCTGGCTCATCTGGGTTTTCAGCAGCAGCTCCCGGTGTAATTGGCTTGTGGGGATCTTCAACTGGAATAAGACAGTAAAAAGTGATTTCATTTTGATATCTTTCCCCAAGCCATGTAATGGATATTTTGACTAAGTATAATGCTTTTATTTTTCACTTCATTTTTATTTTCTAAAAACACATTACTTACAATGATTTTTATGCCCCTATAAAGTAAATATATATTTATGCATATATTTCAATTTTCAAGATCAGTTGTTAGTTATATATTCAGAATGTTTGTGTTTTATTAATTTTTTTTTCTTTTGTACAAAACAAATGTTTACACAATCAGCCTTGATTTGTTTTCGCTGCTTCTAGTTGACGCTTAAAATTAACTTCAGATTGAACGAATAACTAAAATTAGGGGAAGGTTAAACAAAAAACAAATAGTTTAATCGCACTGATCACAAATGAGATTCGTGTGTGCTATTATTCGAAATTTTTAAGAAGTTTTGTTATTAATTATACAATTTGTTCAAAGAAGTTGCCCGATGGATTGGAATGCTTGTAGCCTGTTCAAAACGTTTGTTTGAACTTTTGAATTATTTTACAATTTGAGCTGGATTGTTTGCGCCTAAATTTCATTTTAATACGTAGTGTGCGTGGGTGTGTTTTGTGTTGTGGCGAAACAGGATTACAATGTATGCCATGAATTTAGACCAAGACATAACAATGCTGGATTGGATAATGAAAACTGAATCGACTATTCTATATACTAATGAGTGGGCTGCTGTTGTGCCTGCTGCTGTTGTTGCTGCTGTTGATGCTTTTCGGCAGCCTTCTGCTGAGCCTTAATAAACTCGGGATAATCGATGAAGCCATCACGCGATGTGTCATCCATTTGCAGTATGGGATCAATGAGTGCCACTAGTTCTTCGTCTGAGAACACTTTCTCCTCTACATGGGGCTTCTCGCCGTTAGGTTGTTCTTTGCTGCCTTGCTCTGTATATGTCGTTGATTTTAGTTATGAAATATTAAGCCGACATGCGGGATGGTTTTAAATGATGTTGAGCATAACCAAAACCACAACCAGAAGAACCGGAACCAGTCGAAATGTAGTGAAATTTGTTATATGCAAAAAAAGTAAAACAAAAGACATGAGTCAAACATAAGCAAAATAACGGCAAACAGGTTTAAACTAACTACAAACATTAAGTATTCAACAATTGGTTCTTACCGTGCCAGTGAATTAGGGATTTGATCAGCTCACATCCGTCCAATTTGTTATTGTTGTCTGAATCGTGCATTTTAAAATAATGGAATTGCAGTTCAGCCTCGGACATTTTACTCGTATCGATGGGCACCTGCATGTGCTCTTGGATATGACTGTAGTGAGACAACAAATGATAAGATTCGTATGTAGAACTGATTGATTGCGATAGTTGATCAAGAGATAAACCCTAGCAGACACTTACGCACGCTCTTGCTGAATGTTACCCGTGTTCAAAACCTGCTGTGGCTGTCCATGATGGTGACCGCCAGCTTGCTGCTGCTGGTGATGCGGTACTTGTTGTGGATGTTGTTGCACAGGTGGCTGCATATGCTGTTGCTGTTGATGAATCTGCTGCTGCTGCACTGGCACCTGCTGATATTGCACTTGTTGTGGATGCTGCTGCACGGGCGCTTGCTATTATATAAACTTATCAGTTGCTTTCAAATATAGATTCATCATGGTGAATCACTCACATATTGCTGGGGCGGCACACCGGGTGCTCCGTGCTGCTGGTATTGTGGCGGCGGCTGTTGATGTTGCGGCACTTGGTGGGGCACCTGCTGCTGTTGGTCATGATGAAGAGACGTAAGTCAGTTAGACATTTGCTTCCAGCTGGTTGCACAATATAACCAAATGTATTAGTACTCACATAATGCTGGGGATTTACGCCGGGTGCCACACGCTGCGCACTGCTATACCCAACGAGGGCAAGCAGCAAGGCTGCTATTACAAAGTCCGATGTATGCATTTATGTGGAAGCGCTAGTGTTATTTGCGAGGATTTCGAATTTGGTGGCACGCACAATAACCACGTAGCTAGCTAGCTATCAAAACACACACGTACACAAATTTATTCTGCTTCTTCACCTTTTGTCAATAACACGGCGCGACAGCTGTTGCACAGGTATACGAGCTATCGACTTCGTTATCGACCACTTTTGGCATGGTGGCAACGCTCTAAACTTTGTCCACAACCTGTTTAAGTTTTCTTTAGTTTATTTACTATTTATTTTTTCGTTTAAACTGCTAAAACTAACAATAATATAAATGGTAAAGTATATAAAAAATTGTCAATGTATGCTATTTTTGCAAATGTAATTGAAGCTGTATAAACTACTACAATGTGAAAATTATGAAACTACTTTCCACTTGACTGGTTGTCCCCATTTCCCATTTTAATATTTATGCTAATTACTTTCTGAATTTACTTTCTTTCATGCATAGGCTCGTTACTTTAAAGAACAGGACATCGATGGTTAGTATTAGTAAATGTGAAACATTTAGCAAGCATGAGCTCATACCTATATCTTATCTATTTTTTCACTCAGAATTCCGTGAGTGCTTTTATCTATTTGCTCGCTCGGGCCAAATTAACAACTTAGACGAGTTAACGGTAAATACTAGTCACTTTTTATCCAAAGGGAAACCACTATAGAACTAGTTTATCCACAGGTTATTATGCGCTCTTTGGGTTTGTCGCCCACAATTCAAGAATTGGTGTCGTATCTAAAGCAAAAGAATGGTAAAATGAGCTTCGCTGACTTCCTGGATATCATGCACCAGCACTCCTCAGTGGAGAATCTTCCAGGCGAAGTGATTGCCGCATTCAAAGCAGCTGATCCACAAAACAAGGGCACCATATCGGCAAGACAGCTACGCAATTTGCTGCAAAACTGGGGAGAAGGTCTGTCCGTGCGTGAGGTGGATAATATCTTCAGGGAAGCTAATGTTAATAATCATAGCACCGTACGCTATGCTGACTTTGTGAAAATAGCATGTGCACCAGTGCCGGACTATTATTAGCCCAAGAAACACCCATACTTCACATTCCAGCAATTATTTAAAACATGCATGCAAAGTGCAATAAAGTTCACAATCAGTTTTATGGAAAGTTTGTTTTCTTTTTTTATTAAAATACGAAACTTTTCGTAATGGTAAGCGAAAGGTCGTTAGCCGATTTTAATTGGCAATGGTAACCTCAACCTCTACTCCGGGTTCAATGTTGATGGAGGTGATCTTCTTCACGATCTCAGATGGCGAATGCAAATCGATGATGCGTTTGTGGATTCTCATCTATAATGCGTGAGAGAAGAAAATAAATTTATTATTAAATGCATTTTTTAAGCTTAGGTAAATTATGAATATAATTGAGTTGTCGAATTCGGAGAGCCAAATTGTGTGGGTTACCAGCAAAGTGGACTATGAGAATACGTTTAATCTGGGCAAACAGATGATACTGTACAATGGCAGATTGTGTGCCAAAGCACGATATCTGATCTGCCCACAACAGCAAAATTCAAAGATGAATTTCTAACTCACCTGGAAACGATCCCAGGTCTTGGAACCCTCACCGCAAGGGGTCTTGCGGGTGGTAATGCGTAGGGTCTTGGTTGGCATGCGCACTGGGCCCTGTAATTATTATATATTTATAATTAACAAATCATATTTCTCATTGAATTGCGTTTGTTGCATAAATCATATAAAATCTTTACACTAATTGTTTCAGTGTGAAAATAATGTCCAATTTATGCATTTAATCTGGCATTTATTAATGACTAGGCTAAGCGGCAAGCAGGCGCACGAAGCCTCCAGGTAAATGCGGCGAAGAAACAGAAGCGCACATGCATAGATGAATGTGTACATATGTATGTAGATCTATGTACATTTATGCGCATATGCAGCTACGATTTAGCAGCGTACACGGCAAGCACTCTTCATCTTACCTTAACACGCAGATTCTGGTTCTTAGCACCGTTGATCAAGTCGCGGCACACGTTCTCCAAGGAGCGTACGTTCCTCGAGGTCAGAGTGATACGAATGCGGTGCACAGAAGTAGAATCGCCGCCATGGGGCTTCTCAATATCCTTAGGAGCAGCAGCCTACAAGTGAGGAAGCATGTATTATGTTGAGGTTATGTTGCATACGGAGTCACAACACGTGTATGGATTTTAATCAGAAAAGCATTGCTAAAAACGCAATGATACACAATTCCATACTACATGAATATTATTGATTTAATATTTACCATTATTAGCAATTTATCTGGTCGAGATAATCAAATCTTTTTATTTTGAGCAGCGCTGAACCAGTTAACTTGCTGGTTGAAAACGAAATGGGAAGAGTGACACTCACGACGGAACGCACATCAGCTTTGTTCAGCGTTGCCACTCAGTCAAATTAATATGTGGCAGCACAAATAAAATACGCGCTATACATACCATTCACAACGAAATCGTTCATTCAAATCAAATCAAACTCCAATATTTCGACTATTTTATATTATTTTTATTGCGCATTCTCAACTAATTTGCGACTGAAGCGGGACCAATAACCAAAGATCTTCATATAAAGTACAATTATAATTATACAAGTCAAAGCACAATGTTGTATTTAAATATTAAATCAACGTTAATTAGTTTTTGTACAATAAAAATATCTGTTATTCTTTATGCATATCAAAATTAAAATTTTACTTGACGATCTTAAAAGCTAAGTACGTCTCAACAAAAACGAAAATGTAAGCCTGTGCGATTTTTGTTTGGTAAATCGTCAAATAAAAAGCATATGTTGTCCATTAAGTTACAAAATAAAACTTAAGAACGCTAAAAGTTTGTGTCCAAATTAGTGTCGTATAGATATTATTTTACGGATAAGTTTGTAGATAAACGCCCAGAGTGTACTCACAATTAGGTACATCTCTGGTTAGTGGGTTAAATGGATTTTAAAGCGTTTCCCTCTCATATACGCATATTCATAGTATGTATGGCTAACTAATGTACATTAATTATAGATTCACGGCCTTTACCAACTCCCACCCAGCGAACTGGCACACTCAGTTGGCTCTCCAAGAAGCGTACGTAGTTTTGTGCATTCTCGGGCAACTCCTTGAAGTTGCGTATGTGCTCAGTGGACGTTTGCCAGCCGGGCAATACTGCGTAGTCCACCTCAATATCGCTCAGCTCGCTGATGGTGCCGGGGAAATGATCCAGTTTCTCTCCATTGCTGCGCTTATAGCTCACACCCACCTTGATTTCGGGCAATGTATCGAGAATATCCAGCTTCGTTATGCAAATGCAAGTGTATCCATTAACCAGTGACGTGTATTTGAGCAGTGGGATATCCAGCCAGCCGCAACGGCGCTTTCGCTTCGTTGTCACACCAATTTCAAAACCTCGCGTCTGCAGTAGATCTCCAATGTCCTGCATAGTGAATAATATTTATAAGTTGCACCTTTACACGCTGACCAGGCATTCGCTTACATTCAATTGTTCCGTTGGGAACGGACCATCGCCCACACGCGTCGTGTATGCCTTGACAACGCCAATGACCTCGCCAATTGTTTGTGGTGGCAAACCCAGACCGGTCAGCACACCGCCAATGCTGCAATTGCTGCTGGTCACATAGGGATACGTGCCAAAATCAATGTCCAGCATGGCTGCATTAGCGCCCTCCACCAGAATCGTCTTGCCATTGCGCAGTGCAGTGTGCAAGAAACAAATTGTGTCCTTGACATATGGCCTCACCTTATCCGCGTAGTCCTTGTACCTCGCCAGCTCGGCCTCCACATCAACCTTAATCGATGGGAACAATCGCAAATGTGTGTTCACAATTGATTTGAATCTGTATTAATCATTGATGTTAGTTATGAACTAAGCTATGAGCAATATAAATGCAGCCACTCACTTCTCGCTGAACAAGTTAAAGTCACCCAGCAGCTCGCCCACGCGAATGCCATTACGGGTGGCTTTGCTTGAGTATGCCGGGCCGATTCCCTTTTTGGTGGTACCCAAGGATTTGCCACCCTTTTCAGCTTCCTGCATACCATCTACTTGCTGATGGAAGTCAAACACCAGATGCGCCCGATCCGAAATGATCAAACGGTTCTCCAACTGCTGCAATCCCTTGGCTTCATTCTTCAGCACCTCATCGAACAGCGAAGGTAAATGAATGACGACACCGTTGCCTGCAAGTAACCGATTAAATATAAGTAACCGATTAAGTGTTGTTTTAAAAATATCTCTCGGGTAACATTTTAAATGATTTGAAGTACAATATTTATTATTTTACTTCATTTATAAAACGGTCTTAGCTATTTCAATTTTTTGACGAGCACAAACAATTCTAAGAAAATAAAAACAAATTTTGAACAAAAAATACTACTCTAAACAATATAACTGAAAATAAGAGAAGAAAATGCTGAAAATACACAACAATATTCAATGTATATGAAATTATTTTGTAATCGCCCAGCGCTATCTTATCAAATTCCAAACGAGCCAAGCTAGTAAGCCAGGCCAAACATCAAATATTATAACTGGCAATAAAAACACGTGCATGGATTCGCAAGTTTTCTGATAGCTGACTCGGCTTTTCGTGAAATCGAGGTCTCTGCTGCGAGTGGGGCAGCTTACAGAAATTCAAATTGCGTATAGCTTTAATAAAATGTGTTGCCTGTTGCTAAACGAATCCAAGCTCGTAAAGCTGAGACACGCGATGAACGCCATGTGACTTGAACTGTGAAATGCTTTCGCACATTAATTTGTTTTTATTGTATGATCGAGTCGCGAATAATAAGTTAATTGCTCGTCTCGAATAATTAGGCGTATATAGTATACAACCCTGAGTTAGATATATGTGTTGCCACAGCTCACCAATACATGCACGCAGGGGGGGCTTGCATTCAAGTGTAGTGGTGAGATTATCTCATAATTTAGTCGTGTGACAGCCGATGACAGGCTACATTTGTTTTCCCTGGGCTGTGACAAGCAGCGGAAGGCTGGCATATCGATTAAACTTTAAGGAAGAAACAAGTTAAACACAGAAGCTAACTAACTGTAGAAAGTAAACAGGTTGAAGGAATCGTGGCCCTTACGGCACCAACTTTGCTGTTGCAGCAAGCAGCAGTGGACTACGTCAACGACGATTGTCGTCAACTTGCTAGACGGCGGGATTCGAGGCAGTTAATTGAAGAACATTGCAAAGGCCTAGATAGTGAAAACTAAAATAGATAAAATAGCCTTTAATGCAGGCCAGTTGTCAAAGCCAAACGCAAGACCAATTGACCGCAAAAGCCAATGTCAATGTTTCATTTGGTTTTGCCAAGAAAAATTCTTATATACATATACATATATACATACATACATATATAAACATCTACACAATACATACTAGTTGTATATTTATCAAATATATATATAGTACATATGTGTGTACATTTACGTTTATAAACGCTCAAATTCGCTATAGAACGAACGACGGCAAGCTAGCTAAAAACAAAACAATAAAAACAATTCACTATATGTATAACATATAGTATAGGTATAAAGTATATAGATATAAAGTTTTCTAAATGCTTATGTGTGTATGTGTGTGTTTGCATGTTTATGTGTGTGTGTGTGTGTGTGTGTGTTTCGCTTAAATTCAAAATAAGAAAAATAAACTGTAAGCGCTAGAAATGAAAACAAAGGAAAAAGGTGCTTACTTTCATTTAAATATATTCATTTTGAAAAATATTTCTTGCTTTCTTTTACTTGAGAGTGTCAACAGCAGATAGTTAGGATCTTGCTTATACCCATAGGGTGTCAATCTTGAAATCTTGATTTCCATCCAGGCCATATCAGGCTCCCAGGCTACCCTTCTACCACTTACCGATGACCGAAATGCATTTCTCGTTGACGACGCCGCTGGGCAGCAGATGAAAATCGAATTCGGTGCCATTTGCAACCACAGTGTGTCCAGCATTATTGCCGCCCTAGAGAGAGAGACAGAGAAAAGAGAGTGAGAAGAAAAGCAAAATGAGTAAATTAGAGAATGAGAAAACAGATAACATACGTAAGCGTGTACTATAAACAGGCAGGTACACACATACATACGTACACTATGGCATACATCGTAGCTGTCTGTTTATATACAAAAAAATTAGCATGTTTGTTTTTGTTGATTAAAACTTGTGTGATAAATAAATAAATATTTCCGAACAGCAGGTATTAAATGACAAATAAATAGACGTCGAATAGCTAGTGACAAAATATCTACAATGCTCGCTCAACATTATACTAAACGGGTGTTTTTGTAGATGTAGCGCAAACTGGAGCTGAATACCCATCAAGTGAGAACTATCTTTAAGTTTCAATGAGCACGTTAAGGATGCGCTGCTGAGATCTTTTGAAAACATCGGAGATATACAGATAGCATTATAGCACTTTCACTGTATACATACATGATATGTATAACAACGAAATGTGTATCAAAACTGTGATAAAGAAAAGCAAAACTGTTATTTGTTTTCTTGGCAACTGTACAATTTTCAGTCATGTGCTAATCTTATACATTCTAAACATGCGTGTGTGTGTGTGTGTGAATCTTTGTGTTTTGCATGTATGTATTTAAAAAGTACCCAAGATATTCTGGAATTACAATTTCGTCACAAAATTAAAAATTGAATCACAATAAAATAATCACAGTAAATATACATACATATGTGTATGTAAATGTGTACATACATATGTATGTATATAGTGTGGATCACTTAAGCACTCAGCCATTGATAAGATTATAACGAATACATAGTGCAAAATGGATGAACGCATATTCAAGATACTCTCGCTGCGCAATATGTACATATGTATGTATGTACATATATGGAAAATGGAGGCGTGTGCTGTGTGACTCAGATAATAGGAAAAAATCAGTTTAAATGAGAACAAATGCATTACATAACAATCCACTGCTATATTGATAACAAACACTGTATATGTAAAGCAAAATGGAAATAATATTGTGTGCGGCTAAAGGGAACTACAGCGGTTCTGTTCATTGAACTGACGATCTAGAACAGAATTCAACAAGTTGGTAGCACCGGGTCAGCGAAACAGCGACACGCAATATCAATTAAACTTTTGAAATAGGCTTTATATGATACGAGTGTAATACATTACATAAATTGATGATTCAAATGCAATACCTGACTGAAGGTACCGTATATGTTGACAATGCAGGTACATAATTTTGACTGTAATTTTTAAATATTGCGCTCGGGACATTCATAGTGGTGATTATGTAAAACCTAGCATTTTGCTGAGTAGGTAATGTTTACTTATGTACATGAGTGAGTTGTGTGTATATGGGTTTTGCAGTGTGTGCACATTATATAAATGTATGTACAGATATATATATATATAAATATATATAAATATTTATGCAGATATACATATGTATGTATTTGTACATATAGCTACATATACACATATACGTGTTTGTGTATATAAGTGTACATAACATCGAACGCTATAGAACAGCGGAAACAACTATCGTCAGGAGAGAGAACGAGTGACGAATTTCGCTGAGGTAGCAGCCGTTCGCAGACTGACTGACTATACATACACATACACTCATATGAAATACAAGCATACAGATACACACACACACCCGCCGCTGTCACGATTGATACATATATACATACATCTGTGCATATGTATGTACACAAATGAAAAAGCGAAACATGCGGTCGCCCGCCAGTCACAGTTTCTATAATAGCTTATTCCGCAGAAAATAGGTATATACTTGTGAAACGTTCAGATGCTGTTACAAATGCTGACTGCAAAGGAGGCAGCGATTTATTTCTTTATATGACAGTTTCGGCGCTCACATTGGCGTTGGCGTCGGCGTCAACGAACCTGGCGCATGTCCTTGACACAAGGATAACTGTGTAATTGGCTGATATCAGTTGATTTCATTTTTTCTTCACTTTTTATTTTTCACAACAATAAATGGGCTTGATATGTTCCGCATATGCTTACCTGACACCTGCAAACAATGTCCACCTCCGAGGCTAGCATGTCTACCACCTTGCCTTTGCCCTCATCGCCCCATTGGGCGCCTAGGACAACATCCACCTTGGACTTGTACATGTTAGTGCGTCCTTGATGCAATTGCTCGTAATGATTACCGTTAATTGCGCTTGTTGTTGACATTTCGTACCACTAACTGGAAACTCTCGGCACGACCACGAAAACGAGCACGACGTTGATCTCGCTTGAAAACGGAACACGTTCTGTTTTTATAACATAGTTTGATTTGCAGCTGTCAGTGCATGGCGTTGCCGTAGTATAGGCCTGATTCACTCTTTGAGTTTATTCTATAGAGCTGCCAGAGAGTCTTAGTTTTTAATACCTTATCAAAGAATACGTACGAAACAAATAATTTGTTTTTTAATGTAATGTTTGAATAAAATATTGTTGAATAATTTTTCATCATTAATTACGGGTTTTTAAAGATGGTAAGCGTGAATATTAAGGTTTGCTTGGGTGTTAATATTTCATGTAGCTCACATTTGCCATTCAAAGTAAGGCGACAACATTGCGCCTAGTCTGGCAGCACGAAACAACATATGATTAACGGCTGGATTGTTTTGGTAGCAAGGCGGATAGTTTTTTAGACACGATGTCTGAATGTTCGGACAAATGCCACTTGTATGTATCTAAGAATAAAATTATTAAACTGTATTAATAATATATTTTCCTTCAGTTGCCATGAGGTACCCTTCAAATATACTTGCCCCAAGTGCAATGCGATTTACTGCAGCGTCGCTTGCTACAAATCAAAAGAGCATCTCAAATGCTCCGAAGAATTTTACAAAGCATGCATCCAGGACGAATTGGCCAGTGCAACCACAACGCCCGAAAGTCAAAAAGATATGCGTAAAATATTTGATATTCTGAAGCGAATGCGCGAATCAGATGCCGGCTTCAAACCAGAGGATTTTGATGCAGATGGCTTAGACAATCCATTAGACTCGGATGACGACGACGCAGAACCACAACAAAGTGGCGATGAGGTCGAGGGAGATGCGGATGACATAGAGAATCCGTATGCCGAGGAAGTGGATGAAATTGTAGATATGGCTACACGTCTAAAGGGAATCGACATAAATGATGCCGATGAGGTTTGGAGTCGACTCACAGCTGAAGAGCAACAGGAATTCCAGAAACTAATTGCAAGTGGTGAAATAATGAAACTAATGCCCGATTATAAGCCATGGTGGTGCAAGCCCAAGAACTCCAAGATTGTTGTCCTTCCTGCAGCAACAGATGATAAAATTGACATGCCTGAAATACAGAAGGACATTCCCATCTTCACAAGCTTGTGCAAGAAGACGCCTTCGCCCTGCCTGCACTACAATCTCTGGAACATTTTGAGCGCCTATGCTTGCGTGGCCCGATTTTTTGGCGGTGAGCAGCGTACCAATGCCAGTGAAGCTGTTGCGCATTTGGTGAATCTCAGTGCAACATTGAAGTATGGCACCAACTTTGAGGATGCTGAAGACGCCATTGTATCCGTGCAAATGGAGGCCTGTACCACAGGCAATGGACCCGCCGGCGCCGCTGCAGTTGGCAGCGCAGGCGCAGGTACAAATTTTCTCGTGGAGAGCCGTGAGCAATTGCAAGAGGATGCCCGTCAACTTATGTCCACAACTCAACATAAACTGGCAGCTTTAAGCGATGTCCTCCACCTGCTACAGCAGAGCAAAGCGCTGAGCAAACGAAAACATTCAGAGGAGGCCGAATTCCAAAAGCTGTTCGCACTAGCCAGTGGAAGTGTCGAACTGAATCGAACCAAACTTTCACAACTGATTAAGAAAATTGAATTTATGCTCTCGTATGTAGCGCGAGAGGAGTCACTATGAGAAATCTGTCAAATAAAAACTTTAGTTTTAACACACATGTTAAATTGGTTATTAATAATGGACAACAGTATCAACATCCATGTGCGTGTCATATTGGCCAATTGGTTGCACTCAGCTCTGACGTTTATTGAACCCAAAGTAAGTAAATTGGTATTTAGGAGCTTTTGAATTATCTTTGAAATGAGAGCGTTTTGGCAAATCAGCAAAATAACGGTGCATTCTGCTATCCTAGCCTTACTTTCAACTGTTAACTAACAGAACAGAGTATGGAACACAAACATACACAAATATGCTCGAGAAATTGGGTTTTCCATGTGTTCAAATGTACATAAAATCATTCCAATGTTTTTTTAAATTAATCTTTTCATTTAATTTCGTTAATTGTAAGACAAATTCACTTGACATTTACACATTGCAACTAAGTGTGTGTCATTACAGCATTGGAACTGAAAAATTGTCACAGCGAACCAGTCGTATTTTGTAGCCCTCGCTGGCACAAAGTCTAGTTGTTACTTGCCAGCCCTGCTAGTTTTTTTTAGTTGGCGATTTCAGACACACACGCAAGTTGTAGTGCTTTTTACGGCTATTTTGTTTTTTGGTATGTTCAATTGAATCGACACGGCATCAAATGCAAATATTAGTCGAGTGCCACAATATGCCAAATATCTAAAGATTTCAATTAATTCGTGTGGCAAGACAAATGCAGCAACAACAGCAATAAGAACATTGGATAGAACATTTCGTGTGAACGCGTTTACGTTTTGGGTGCGGACAACAGTGCGGGATTGTGTAGCGGAATGTTGTATACGTGTGTATGTGTATATGTATGGGTGCCTGCTGGTGTGTATGAAGTGTTCTTCTTCGCTGCGCTTCAGTCGCTAAATTAGTGCAAAAAAAAGGAAACAATTTGAGTGAGCAAGTGTGCGTGCGTGTGTGTGAATGGCGCCCATTAACTATTAAACAAAATATTAAGTTCTCTAGAATTCGAACTTATATAAGCTAAGCAGCTGGATACGGGTGCAAATATTTGTTATTAATTCGTAAAATTGTTCAATCTTGGCCAAAGATAAACGAGTTTGGGCCTTGTGCGCGCTGCTTATCTTTTTTAGACTACAGCTCCTTAAGTGAGTGTGTATGTATGTGTGTGCGTATATGTGTTTGGCTGTGTTTGTATCTCTCTGTGTGCGACTGCTTATCTATCTCGACAAATATGCGAAGTATGCGTCAACCTGTTTGTTAACTTTCTGTTAAAAATTTCTACTTCAATGCTACGGCGTCGGTGACCGCCACGATGACAACAAGAAAAACAGCAATAGCAGCAGCAGCAGCAGCAGCTCCGACGACATCTGCTGCAACAACAATAATCAAATTAATAAACAACTTGACTACGAGAAATCAAAGTCGCATAACGTGTACAATGCTAAATAAGTAGTTATGACTGCATGCAGCTAAATTTATAACAGCACACAGCGAACACAACACCCAATGGAAATAAAACACCGCAAGCAATACGGCGCAGAGCGTTGACGCTGGCTGATGACGATGTCAAAAGCGAAGCTCAGCTCAGCTCAGCTGCCAGTTCGTCCGCTCCACAATCGCTTGTCACTCGTCTCGGAAAGTGGATGGGGCGCAGCCTATTCCCAAACGGAAGGCTCTTTCTCACTCTTTTGCTTGGAGCCCGGCCAAACGCCGGCAGTCAGTGACCGAATGTCTGCATGCGGCTCCATTGATAACGTGTGTCTCTATCTGCATATGTGTGTGTGTGTGTATGCGGGCATGGATGTGTATACCTGCCTATGTGTGTATGCGTGAGTGTTTGACAGGCAACCTTTGCATTGTTTACAAACAGCTGACGATTTTGCTACACCCTGTGAGGAGAAGCATATAAGGGTCTGATTGCTTTGCGGAAATATGTCATAGACAGGGGAAATAAAGGCATATATATGTACATGCTGATGTAATCAATAATATATTTAAATACTTGCGCAATATCAGCAGTCGACCTAATCTTGATGTTTCTTGGAAGAGCCCCATGCAGTTTCAATTTAAATTAATAGGCGCTACTAAGTTTGTTTATACGTTTGATTTCTTGTTTATATGAATTAGATATTGTGGAACTGTGGATAGGGTGTCCCTTAGTCGATACTATTCATTGTGCGTTTACCAAATCAATCGTACAAAGTTTTGATATGAGAGATATCTAATAAGAGATATCTAATAAAAGTGTTCCCGATTTCCACCTCACATACATTACTGAAGTACTGTTATCAATATAGTATATAAATATATGCTGTGTATATTAAAGAGTGTGTATATAAACATACCTATGTATGTGTGTAATCGCATTGGGTGCGTACATAAGAGGATCGAAACCGTAAACGGCGCCAATTAGTTTGACAATTGGTTGGCCTTTTAAATCAAAACTCAATTGAGTTTCTGTCTAGCAGTAAAATGGTTTGTTTATTTTAATAAATATAAAAATAGATTGATGTCTTACCTGTTTACATGTCCAAATACCATGCTTAATCATAACCTGTTGATGATGTTATTCGTAGGTTCCATTAAGAATAGAAAACACACATATTCTTAGGCTTTTACACTCACGTTTTATTGATTTATACATGCTGTGATAAAACGAGTATAAGAATTCCTTTTTAATTGCTTAATGATGATGCGCAATTTGTATTTTTGTTAAATCGTGTAATTTTGAATGATTTCACTACGTAAGTTAAATGAAACTCATATAATTGAGTATATATTGCTTTTGAGTAGTTGTGTCTCATCATGCGAATTACATATGTATGTATATATTTACTTGCCCGAGAGGCAAGCACAGTGATCGTTTATTGTAGTACGAATAGTCGATTTATTGCTGCTTGAAGAATCGGTGTGTTGCCTTGCCATTAAAAGTAGTCGGATAAATCCAATACGGAATCAGTTGGTCGTTGGCTAAGCTCCAAATTGTTACTTGTTTAATTGTAATTTTTTTTTTAGGAAATGTCCCACCACAGCGATGAACAGCTTCTGCAGGCTGGAAGTGATTCCTTCTGGGAGCCCGGCAATTACAAACGAACCACCAAACGCATCGAAGACAGCTACAAGTGAGTATGAAAATACAATTCGTAAACACTGTTAGGGTCATTGCCAGCAATAACAAACTGGAAAACCAGTTATTTATATTGTCGCTCTCGCTCACTCTCTCTGTGTGTGTCTTGCTCTCTCCCTCTCTCATCTGCCCGCACAGACTCTGCAATGACCTACAGCAACTGATACAGGAGCGTGCCGATATTGAGAAGGGATATGCCAAAAGCTTGCGCGCCTGGTCAAAGAAGTGGGGTGAACTCATTGAGAAAGGTAAGCGAAACGAGTTAATAATTTGTGAGCGACTGCCCAATACTCTGCATATCAATAACAGATTAGAAATTTGGAATAAATATAAGTAGTAGTGATTCGTTTTCTAAGCATTTATACATATACATAGCTGAAGTCTTGCTTTCGTTTGACGCGATTTGCAAAGGAAATTATTATTGTGTCACATAACAACGACGGCGACAGATACTGAATAATGTATGTATGTAAAGTAGGAGGAAAGGAGTTATAAAGAAACATTAAATACTACGTACTCTACTTGAATATGTAACTGTATGCATATAACCGTGTTATTTGTTTACACATTCATTCACGCCTGCTCAGCGGACCAATGGAGCGACAACAACAACTACAGTGATGACCCGTTGCCAGCGTCTCTGCTCAGTGGGCTGACAGAATTCAGTTCTTATTTTGCCACATTTTGTGTACACTGCGCATTGTTGTTGTGCGATAAGTGGCTTAAGCTATTAATGGGCTTTTTGTTGCCCCCTTTTTTTTGTTTTTGTTTTTGTTTTGCACTGTCTCATACCTGTTGTCATCGGCAGCTTCGCACTCTGGTGCCAAATCACACGAAATTGTTTTAGAACTGGAAAACTATTCCATCGAGCGCTCAAAGCAAACTGTTAGACAGGTTAAGGCTGTTTGGAAACTGATAAAGTCGTTAAAAAATATTGAAAGATCATCTCAGCTATGCATATTGTATCGCTTATGTTCCGAATTTGTTAAATTATTGTTTACCTAAAATACCGATATTAAACTCAACAATGCTCTTATTGTTATGCCAATCAATTTGATAACCAGTTGATAGAGCTCTTCATTTAGTGTGTGGAATGCCGAATTTCCCTAACTGGCAAATGTCACTACACCGATTGAAGTCGTTTTCGTCTTCATTTCAGTTCCAGTGTGCGCGATGTCTTTGTGAAATGAAATCGAGTACACTGTGAGCAATGTTGGCTACCAGCTTTTGCCATTGCTAATGTTTTTGTTTTTGTCTTTTTGTAATGCCCGCCTTTGCTCTCAGCCCACTTTCACGGTGAGCACGACGACAAAGAGCAATAGCAAAAAAAAAAAAAAAAAAAGCGGCTTCATCGAGCGCGCGACAATATTGTACGGAATTTGCCTAGTTGCGTCTAGCCAGAGCTATCAACGGGCCACCGCTCAGGTCTCTTCCCCTCGACCGGCACACCTACTCAGCCAATTGAAAGAGTAGCATAGTAAACCGGCACCAAAGCGTCACTCGAAATGGTTTCAAAAATCAATGCGATGGGAAAATAGAACGTGTTTATTTTTGTGCTAAGCGCCTCAATTTGTACGATGCGCGCCTGTATGCGTGTGCGCGTGTGTGTGTGGGGTGCCAATTGAGAATAGTTGAGTGGCCGTTAGTCAAAATGGTCAAACGAGTTTCGTGCATTCCCAATTTGCAATTATTAAGTGGGCATCGTATAAACTTTATTACGGTTTTTTTCAGTTGTTGTTAGCATTCCGTAAACATGCCTAAGCTCTGCCGTACCCACTCACTCCCCATACACGCCCCACACACATGCACACATTAGCAACAGACTTCCAGGTGATTAGATAAGAACGCCTGTCGTTGATGACATCAGCAACAAGACAGAAACTCTCGAAAATCGTTTAAAAATTACACATCATTACCACCAAAGAATATGTGACGAGTTTTGATAATCAATTAAATTCGATTTTTGTTTCGATTCGATTCTAGGACCAGAATATGGCACAACGGAGGCAGCTTGGAAGGGTGTATTAACCGAAGCGGAGCGATTGTCAGATGTACACATGAAGATCAAGGATAATCTGTGCAATGATGTCAATAGTCAGATTAAGACTTGGCAAAAGGATAACTTCCATCACACACTCATGCAGATCAAGGAACGCAAAGACATGGATGATCTGTTCAAAAAGGCACAGAAGCCCTGGGCCAAACTGCTGGCCAAAGTGGAGAAGGCCAAAGCAGATTATCACGCAGCATGCAAAACGGAACGTAGCGCCACCAATCAAGAGCGCAACGCCAATGCGGACAGCTCGCTGTCACCAGATCAGGTTAGTTCTATACTATAACCGTTAGACAGTATCGGCAGTTGTATGGCTTTGCTTTATTGCGTATTATTTTCGCAGGTGAAAAAGATGCACGATCGCGTGCAAAAGACCAAAGATCAAGTTCAAAAGTGCCGCGAGAAATATGAGCAGGCCATTGGCGAAATAACCAAATATAATTCCGTTTACATTGAGGATATGACATCCGTATTTGAGAAGTGCCAAAACATGGAGAGGACACGTCTGCAGTTCTTCAAAGAAGTGCTATTTAATGTGCATGAGTGTCTCGATCCAACCAAAGTGCAAAAGTAAGTTTCAAAGGTAATTTTGGCTCTTCTGAAATCCATACTATTTACCATCTCTTTTATTGCAGCCTATCCCAAATCTATGAGGAGTTCTATCATACAATCAACAATGCGGACCAACAAAAGGACTTGAAATGGTGGTCAAATAACCATGGTATCAATATGGCCATGAACTGGCCTGCATTTGTGGTAAGTGTTTAGATGTAATTCTAACGAATTCATTGTAAATCAATTTGTGTTTGCAGGAATATACGGAGGAGTTCCGTGATATAGCCAAGGGCAACAAATCGAAAGAGGCTCTGCCTGCAGCGGCCATAACGCTCATCAATCAACGACCCGTCGCTGAGGATGTGCATGTATGTCACGCGGCATCTCTAATTAAATGCATAATTGTCTTATTAATGTCTTCATTTATTTACCGCACAGGAGTACCCTTCTACAAATAGTCTAAAGAAGAACGCGAGCGTTAACAGCAAAGCGGCGAGCGGCAAGAGCAGCCAGCAGGAACAAGCATTAAATCAAACCTCTGCCTCAACAGTCGAAACTAAATCAACGGTGTCCACAACATCGGCGGCTGGCGCTGCGACGTCAGCAGCAACGGCAGCGTCAGCGGCGGCGGCGGCTTCAAATCGCAATTCGAGCGTAACGTAAGTTGGAAACTGTTTCTGAATTTGAATTGTTTGGGATAGTACACTTCAGTGGTCACAGCTGTGGCTGCTTGCTGCTATTTGGATTTGTCGCTCATTTTCATTGAACTAATTGATTTCAATTTGCATGCACACACAGTAATGGCAACGGCAAAGTCGACTCAAACCCATTCGACGAGGAGGAGGAGTGGGATGAGGCTGACAATGTGCTGGTCGACAACGGGGAGCCGGGTGTGCCAGTGAAGGCCTTATATGACTATGACGGCGCTGAAAGCGACGAGCTAACATTCAAGCAAGGTAAGCATCGATCACACTCATATAGCATATATCTCATTTTCCCCCTTCTAATCATTAATGTCTATTTCATCAGGTGATGTCTTTGAGAAACTAGAGGATGAGGATGAACAAGGCTGGTGCAAAGGTCGCATGAATGGCCGAGTAGGCTTGTATCCGGCGAACTATGTGGAAGTAACTAACTCATAAATGGTCGAATTATCTGATGACGAGCAGGGCGGGCAGTGGTTAAATTAATGTCATCTACAGACGTTGAGAATATTTAGATACCGAGAAAATACATTTAAAGTATATAATGCAGATTGCGTTTAAAGTAAAATACAAAATACAGTCGTTGAAGAAATTATAATATGTATTAGAATTTGTTATGAGCAATTGCTCACACCAAGGTGTGGCAACTTATGTATTAGGCATTAAATTTGTATTGAGCAAAGGAAATCCAACCTACCAACAAATAAAACAAAGTAACCGTAAAAACTAAAAAAAAAAAGAAAGAAAACATAAATAAGATGAAAGAACTTACCCACAGTAGAATGCAAATGAATGTAGTTGAAAGAAACAGGAAATATCTGAATACAGATTAATCTAGATAAAACGTCGACAGAACAATAAGTGTAAACGTCAATGTATGAAATAATATTACAATACTATTACATATGTATTATGCTCTAGCTAAAACTGAAATGAACACGAGTTTTTTAGAATGTGCGCGCATTTTTTACTAGATTCCGCTGGCCGTTCACATTTTTGTGGCCAGTTGTAATCTGCGTACAATTTAAAAAGCATATTTGAATATGTGCGTGGTATTTGTAATGCGTTTCATGAACATATTTTTATTATTTATGAAGTTTTGTGTATACTTGTGTTATAAAAAGTATACGTATATTATTGTATATGTACATTTTTAATTGACTTAAATTATTGAAATAAAACAAAAAATACAAAAAGCGAATAACAATTCAATACATTGTAAATATAATTCTTTATTATGTTTCTCGGAAAACCATCATATTCCAACTGTTATTATGAGAGAACGCTCTGCCTTAGAGAAATATTCGGAATATCGATCTATCATTATTAAATACTTATCCACTTTCAATAGGCATAACTCAAATATGTACATACACACCAACTTATGCGGGTATTACTTAGAAGGATGCTTATCAAATATGTGTATTTATATACTACATATGCACAAGACTCTATACATACATGCTTGCACATGTGCTGTTTGATAAACGAGCGTAGAAGCTGAATGCCTTTCAGAGCTGTGATAAAACTGAATTCGAAGTTAAACTTGAGCTCTGAATATTATATGGAGATTATAATGGCACAGTTTGATTCAGAAAAGCAGCGCGATCAGTTCAACTCGCAATGGGCATATAATAGCTGGTGAACTTATTCAACCGGAAATGGCTTGGCTTACCGATAGATCCGCCGGACAGAAGACCTGGAAAATTTGCATTATTTGTGGCATATTTCTGCTAATTCTTGTCTATAGTTTCACAACTTCACCAACGCTGAGTTCTCTGAGGCCAGATATGATTGACACCCCATACGATGATTATATTGCATGCACAGAGAAAAATTCATTTAATGGGGGCAATATTTTTTCGACTGCACCGCAGCTAAGAACTTTACAAAATTCCTCCGAAATGTTGGGTAAAAATATGTTGCTATATTATTGCTACAATAATGAAATATAGCAAGATATATTAACCTATAGGTCCCAACATCTTGGATAACTATTTTGTGTATACCTCACGATGTCGTATGCCCGCTATAAATCCATTTGCAAAAGATGCGCTGAGAATATTTGAAAATTCAACCTATTCCCCTTGCGATAAATCAAAGGCTCTAATATCTGTGAGTTACAATGAGACGGATCGACGATATAAGCTACACATGAATATGGCAGACATCAGATGCTGCTATAAAAAGATTCTGCGCGGCGGAAATGGTGCGGAGGCGGACAACCAGTTCAAGTAGATATACATACACACATATATTTATTTTATTTGATGGGATAAATAGAGAGTAAAAACTATATGTGATCATAGATTGTGGTCATGTAAATATTTCCAACAGGACTTTGTCCTGCCTCAGGATATGGATGCCATTATCACCGAGTGTCGTCGCCTGAAGGACAAAAAGCTGCTGCAACAGGACGCCTTTAGCTTTGTGCAACCAGCCAAACATGTGGCCAATCGAACAGCCCCAATTGCCTTAAATATAAGTCACTCAACGCCAACAGAAAGCAGGCCAAGTGTCCTGCTTTGGGGCATTGATTCCATGTCGAGAATGAACTTCCAGCGGACTATGCCTCAGATGCACAAATTTTTGCGAGGAGAGAATTGGCACGAGCTGCGGGGATACAACAAGGTTAGCGCACAAGATCATTTATTAATAATTAGAGTGTTATTAATCAATTTCTAAGATGGGAGACAACACATTTCCCAACCTAATGGCGATTCTGACAGGATTCAATAACTCCCGCTCCATGTCTGTTTGCCGGCCAAAGGCTGTCGCTGGCATGGATGCTTGTCCTTTACTTTGGAAGGATTACAAGCAGCTGGGATATATTACAGCCTACGCCGAAGACTGGGGGCGTTTTGCGACCTTCAACTACAATAAGAAGGGTTTCGTCAAACCACCAACAGATTACTATCCACGACCTCTGGTGCTGGCCATCGAGAAGGAACTCAAGAAGGCATTGGTATCCAATGTTCCTTACTGCGTTGGTCGTCGACATTATGCGGAGTATATCTACGATTATGCAATACAATTTAAGAAAGTATACAAAAATCAGTCCACCTTTGGCATGTTCTGGACAAACTCGTTCAGTCATAATAATTTTTCCTTGCCCTCCTCCATGGACGTTAAGATGCTGGAATATATGCACTCATTGCAAAGAGTTGGCATCTTTGAAAGGTCCATTGTGATATTTTTCAGTGATCACGGCATGCGGTTTGGTCCACTGCGTAACCTCCATAGTGGGTTTCTGGAGGAGCGAATGCCAATATTTTATATATGGCTTCCAAAGTGGTTTAGGGCAAAATATCCAGAGTTTGTGCATAATTTACAGCTAAACAGGAATCGTTTAACTTCCCCATACGACATCCACGCCACATTGAAGCATATTTTGCAGCTGGAGACACCGCTGGCGGAATTACCACGACCCGAAGCATGCCCCACTTGCCATAGCATCTTCTATGAAGTCGCTGAATCGAGAGATTGCTCAGATGCGGGTATTGAAGACCACTGGTGTACCTGCCACACGTTAAAAAATAGTTCCCGGAGTGAGATTCACATAAAGGAAATCGCACAGCAGCTTATTGCTGCCACCAATGCCTATCTGCAGGCCAACAACTTGACGGATATTTGCCAGACCCTTAGTCTTTCGAATATCGAGTCGGTGCAGAGGAAAATATCTGTGGAGCCAAAGGAATTTGAGTCTTACCTGGTCAGGTATGAAGCAAAGCCAGAGAATGCTCTCTTTGAGGCTTCGACGGACTGGGACAAAAAGTCGCAGCTAATTTCAATAAACGTATCTGACATAAGTCGCTTGGACGCCTACAGTGAACTATCCAAGTGCGTAGACGATAGTATAGCAAAAAAGTTTTGCATTTGTTTTGATTTGCCAGAGCCCAAACGATAAAGAAATATTTTTCTCTCTATTATATTAGGTTAAATAATTATTCTTGTATTTAAATAAAATTTAAAATTTTTCTATGTTTATATTAGTTTATAGATTTGTCTTTAATCTGCTGATATGTTATAAACTGAAATTTCAGTTTATGCATATTCTTTTAATAATATTAATACGCATTCATATTAATAGGCCAACTGAACATTTCCTGCATGTTTCATCTTTAAGCTTAGCTAAGAATGATTCCATGAATTTATTAAAAATATTTTTTTCGTTGGATCCAAAAGTATTTTGGTCTTACCTGGTCAGGTATGAAGCCAAACCTGAGAAGGCTATCTTTGAGGCGACATGAGTCGATCTATATACATATATATCTACGTAGACGATATAGCTAAGAAGTTTTGCATTTGCTTCGATTGGTCAAGTCCTAAGTGATCGATATATATATGTACATATATCTAACACAAACAATTTATAACTTTATTGAATTTAGTATTTAAGACTTACTTAGTAGCAGGAAATAAAATGTGCAAGTTATCTGATTTTCGATATAGCTGATAGTATAAATAAATGATGTGTATTAAAAAATGTATATGTACTGATAACATAAGGTAAATTGAGGAAAAACTGATTGTTTCGATTTACTCATCGAGGCTTAACGTTGAAATATTTCTATTTTCCTAAGTGCTTAGATTAATATTCAAAATGTAATGTATTCCTTGGCACTGATAAGGCCATATCAGAGCTTACTGAAGTCAATAATGAAAGAAGCTTCATATCGCTTTTTTTTTTTTATAAATTTTCAATGCGATCGTTGGGATTGAAATGCCACCACAATCAGTTGGATATGAGGCACCACTCAGAACACAGCACAAGCAAACCCCGATTGTGAAATGTGTTTAATATGTATTGATACCGATGGCAAACATTAAATATAGGTTAATTAGGCCGCAAGGTCCGGCGCCAAATGAACCCTCGAGTTTCCGCTTAATTTTAAAGCTTTTTTCGGGTTGTTCCTTAATTGTTCTGATTGTCCTATATTACCTAAGATATTTCGTGGATACTGGAATATATGCGGACACCATAACTACAACAAATATAACAAATACTACGATCTCTACTCAGATAACAATAAAATTGTTTAATGCAACGCGAGGTAAATGTGAAACTGTGAAAGTATTTCATAGAGTCAAATTCCTTGCATATTAACAGAGCCCACGATGAGAAACTTCTTTGTGAACACCTCAAATTGTCGGATGCCAGCCCCCGATCCCTTTACGTCTGATGTTCTAATGATATACAGAAAAGTACTATACAGGCAGTGCGAGCCCGGCAAGGATCTCATTAAGGTGAACTTTAAGGAGGGAGTCTACAGTTTGCATATGAGCGAGGCGAATTTAACGTGTTGCTATAAGCAAATCCTGCGCTCCGGAGTTGGCGCCTACGCGGATATGGAGTATAAGTAAGTACATTACAGAATATATTCAAATTAATCACTTAATATATAATTTATAATTATAGATTGCTGCCTTGTAGTAATTTTCATCAAGACTTTAATGTTCCACGTCATGTAGATGCCATCATCACCGAGTGCCGTCGACTAAGCGATAAAAGGCTATTGCAACAAGATGCTTTCAGTTTTGTGCAACCAGCTAAACATTCAGACAATCTAACAGCTGTGAATGATTCAAGCACAAGTGAGTCTACCGAGAGAAGGCCGAGTGTTCTACTGTGGGGCATTGATTCATTGTCGCGAATGAACTTCCAGCGGACTATGCCGTTGATGTTCGAGTATCTCAAAGAAGAGAATTGGTTCGAGCTGCAGGGCTACAACAAGGTAAGTGTAAAAGTATGTAAGCTATATATCGTTACCACTGTGAACTTATGCGATGTTTTTCAGATGGCAGATAATACATTTCCCAATTTGATGGCGATTCTGACAGGCTTGAACAGCACTGGCTCCATATCTGTCTGCCAGCCAATGAATGTGGGCGGCCTGGATGCTTGCCCAATGCTCTGGAAAGAATACAAAGAGAAGGGCTATGTCACTGCCTATGGGGAGGACTGGAGTAAATATTCTACGTTTGACTATGTGTTTAAAGGCTTTAGGGATCCTCCAACGGACTACTATGCACGTCCCTTAATCTTGGCCGTTGAGAAGGAGCTAAAGAAGAAATACGACACGGCTTTACCATACTGTGTGGGGCGTCGTCATTTTGCGGAGTACATTTATGATTTTGCCTTGCAGTTTACGGAATTTTACAAAAATCAGTCCACATTTGGCATGTTCTGGACAAATACATTTAGTCATAATAATTTTGCCTTGCCCTCTTCTATGGATGCCAAAATCGTTGAATACATGCGCTCATTGCAGAGAAGTGGAGCATTTGAAGAGTCGATTATTTTGTTCTTTAGTGATCATGGTATGCGTTTTGGTAAGCTTCGCGGATTGGAGAGTGGATTTCTGGAGGAACGGATGCCCATTATGTATATTTGGCTGCCGCATTGGTTTAGGCAAAAATATCCAGAGTTCGCGCATAATTTACAGCTAAACAGGAATCGTTTGAGCTCCCCATACGATATCTATGCCACTTTGAAGCATATTCTGGAGCTGGAAACGCCGCCGGCAGACTTGCCACGACCTGATGGTTGTCCCAACTGTCATAGTCTGTTTTACGAATTGGATGAATCAAGAGATTGCTCAGATGCTGGCATTGATGAGCATTGGTGTACTTGTGTGGAGCTCGAAAATGTTCCGAAGACTGATTCAAAAGCAAAATTAATTGCAGAACAGTTGGTTGAAGCAACGAACAATTACTTGGCTGCTGAAAATTTAATTGGTATTTGTCATATCCTAAAACTAAATAGTATTGAGTCTGTGCAAAAGAAAACTTTGACAAACTCAAGGCAATCCAACTCTTACCTCGTCCGATATGAGACGGAACCAGCGAAGGCGCTCTTTGAAGCAACGGTGGAGTGGAATGAAATAAGCCAGAATATCACTATTTCTGTGCCCAGCATCAGCCGAATGACGTCTTACAATGAACACTCCAAGTGTATAGATGACAAAGTGGCCAAAAAGTTCTGCATCTGTGCGAGCCCAGGCAGTTGACTCAATCAATTCCGGCTGCCGAAGTGGTTGGAGTACCGCATCACCAACCACAGACAGAAATGTAATTGCCCTAGACAAGATGCATCTGCATTCCTTCGTGTACTCGAAATCACTATATGTGGCAGTAATTCAATTCTACGAGCATTGTTGCCAATGCCTATCGCCAGTTCCGATCTCACCCCAGAATCTTTCAGGCAAATTAGTTTACAATTATATGACAATTGCAAGAGACAATTGCGGCAATATCAGCGATCGGAGTACAGCTGTACAGCTGAGAAGTTTGTTTTAGCAATAATCTTAAAAATAAAAAGAAAAAAAATGAAATTATTTACTTTGTATCTTATCTATTGGTCAATAGCTTGGGCGCGAATCACTCGAGTAGTCGACAGGTGCAAGAGCTTGTTAAAGATTAGTTAATTCTCGTTCATTAAACAAACAAACATATTAGTTACTTAGCCTATTTTAATAGATTTCATATAAATGATATATGAATAGAATTCAAAAGAAAATGAGCTCAGGCTTAGCAAACATATGCCTGCAAATTCAATTGTAACTGATACTTTGTGCCGAGTCTCTCGGCAGAACTCGTTATTTTGAAAACAAAATTACGAGTCAATCAAAACATATTAAAATTTGGGACTCAACTCGTATTCTCATCGAAAATGGCGCAGCAGATGAGTAGATTAGGGCGAGGGGTGGCCAGGCAGGCCATGCACCACCCCGAAAACCACCAACGATAACCACAACACAAAACGCAAACATTAAACAGCAGCAGCAATAGTTGTTGATGCAGATACGGATATGTATAAGCCACAGAGAGAAGGCCATTCAAATCACTCAAGTATCTGTATCTTATGCTGGGCGGGCTTCCGAGGGCCGGTTCCGTGTGTCAACTTCAATTACTTGCGCTGCCTAATCACGGTCCTATAAGGGTAACAACAACGCACAGCCTACCTGGGCAGGGCAACGCCTTTTAAACGCCTCATTGCCCGCAAATGAGACTCGAGTACCTCAATGGAATGTGGGACAAGGATAGCGATATGGTATGTGGCTGTGGTGCCATTGTGGTGCACAAAATGGTGGCAGTTCCTGTGTCGACAGCGGCCTTAAATAGCCAAGGATGCGCAGAGCACTGAACAGTAGCAATTCAGCACTGGCACACACGAGGATCATTGAACAGAATGAGTGACTTCAGCATCGACTACATACTGAACCGCGCCGGTGATAGATACGTCGGCACCAATGCCTCACTAGGAATTCTGCAGCGGCTCAGATACCATCCCACATATCATCCATATGCGCAGCCTGCACTCAAGGAACAGTTGCCATCAACAGCATCCGCGTCCATGGATGACGGACCAATGCCCATGTACGATTGGCTTCAGTATACACGTTACCATCCGCCCAAGCTCCCGCGCGCGCTGCGTCAGGGACCCGCTAAGCGCACGCCTGGACGTCTGCCACGTATTCCGTTTACGCCCGCCCAGCTCCAGGCTTTGGAACGAGCTTACAAGGAATCCAACTATTTGAGTGCGGAGGATGCTAACAAGCTGGCCGACTCGTTGGAGCTAACCAATACGCGTGTGAAGATCTGGTTTCAGAATCGTCGTGCCCGGGAGAGACGTGAGAAGCGAGAAAAGGACGAGAGCTGCGACTCGACCTTTTCATCCAACGCATCTAGTCCGGAGCCGGAGCCGGAGCAGGAGATGTTAATCATTGTATGAAAAGTCCCTTGAGTCTTGCGCTTAATGGAAATGTTTAAATTTGGCTGTTACTGTGTAACTTGTGATTGTAATTGGGTTGATGACCTTCTGTAAATAGACCACATTATTGAATACATTTATAATTATGATACGAAGACAATACATAGATATTAAGCAACACTTAAATTATATAAATAAAATCCATAGTTGAGTACACGAATTATAAACTAATTTCATTTTAGTATACAATTAAAACTGTTTATCCATTTGCTTCAATAAAATAAAAGAATTTTAAAAAAAATTTAAATATTGAGATCAAACTTCGATAAGAATGAAAATTATATACTTTTTATACCTTAAGCTTAACTTTTGAAAACTTATATAGTTCTGCTAAAATAAACTGGTTTTCCAGGCCAATATGATAAGCTAGATCCAATATTCAAATTCAAGTCGTGTGGATATGGGACAAATATACGATTTACATTTTTGGTGAAAAATGAATTATGCGCGATAAATCCAATTGAAATTAGTAATAAGGGAACATTCTTTTAGAAATGCATTTAAAAAAAATTTTTTTTTAAATTTTAGAGACAATTTTCTTAATTTTGGCATGCTTTTGTTTGAAACTTGTTTTTTTTTTTTTGAATGTGCACAAATATTTCAATCAATTAACTTTCAGATTATTATTTGTATATCGGCACTTTTTTTTATAGATTTGTAATGAAAAACTTACAAAATTTGGAAGCATATACTTCAAAATTAAATGATTCCCTTACACATCATATTTTATTTGAATTTATTCAAATTGTTTGATAACAATTTTTTATAAAATATCTGAGTTTAATATATAAGAAAATAAAAATTTATACTTATATGTAAATGTGGACACCCTTACATGTTCTAGGATATGAGATTTAGAATTTTGTGAATATATATTCAGTATAATATCCTTCGAGAGCTCACATTGTGTATCAGGTCAGCTAACATAATGCAAATTACAAATTTAGTTAAGTAATTTGATCTTTTTGATAGGCAAGGTTGTGTTGCAACTTGATTGATTCTATTCCCACACATGCTCCCATTACGCATTGCCGCCAAGGATATCATAAGAGACGCGAGTCATGTGCAAACACTGTGGGTAAAAACTATTCACTGTGGGAAATTTCTTTTTAGAAATCATCAATGAAAAGGAAGCAACTCGCGTGCCGGAAAAACAGCAAACAACAAGCGAGAGGCGGGGCGTATCCTAAGCCGATTTTGCAATTGTTGCTGTTTTCATGGTCAAGAATAATTTGTTTTTCCGCTTTCCTTTGTTTGCATACAACGAAAATATCAAATTACAATGCGGCGGCTATCTTCGACAAAAAGTGCCGACGGGTAGGGGAGTTCTGAATTTAAGGATACTTATGCGAATGCAAAAGATTTGGCCCATTTGGCCAAGCTGTAAGGTAAATGCGTTTACGCAAATCCGCCGTATATACCTCAGCTATTGCTAATCCGATCATATAGCCATATATCCAACTAGAAGGTAGGCAAAAGGACATCTGAATCACAGTCCTTACCGATATGAAATGAACATCTTCGGTTAAAAGCGAAGAATTTTAAAAAATTTACTACTTTATAAAAAAATGTTCAAATATATACTTTCAAAGTATGTACTATCAGAGTTTAAGTGGACAAACTGCCTTTGCTAGTCAAAAGAAGAACGTCGAATATATACAAAAAACTCTCAATCCACATAGGCCAAGATCTTGTGGAATAGGTTAACCCACACTCATTAGTTGCAGATAATTCATGTAAATTTGCTAAATCGGCTTATGCCCAGCATTCAATGAAGATATGTTTATGTTACTAATCTAGTCCTGTTTGACAAACAATGCGGCAATATTTATTCTAATGGCGTAGAATAACACAGCCATGCGCCGTCATGGGCTGTAAATGTCCTCTCAACAGATCCTATTCTTAGAGCACAAAACAATGTGCAGGCAAAAGCGACGCACGCACATAATACCAAAGTGGGTCAAGTCGGGCATAGAAGTCTAGACATGGTTGGATTAACGTAATTCCTATTTTTACGTAGATTGAGGTAAGCACGCAATGTGGCTTAGCGTGGCGTCAGGCTGCTATTTGTCATATGTGCTTACTATGTGTGTGACGTACATATCTACACAATACATTCAAAACTAGGTAAAATTTTTGTAATCTCGTCAACTGATTATGTACAAATACATTTTTAAAAATAATTTCCTGTTAATGTCTCGCGCCATAAATTATTGAAACGTCTGGCAGCACAGCTACTTCTAGCAGAGTCGACCGACAGAAATAGCGCTCTCTAGCGACAACTGCAGCCGATTACAAAATATATTATATCGCTGACAACCCTGATTTCTTTCTTTTCGATAGATCCGCATTAAAGTGACAAGGTGAGCAGATTTTTGTGCTAAATTTTTGGATATTTCAATGGTTTTAATAACGTAAATATGTAAAACTGTGTATATAAAGTGTACCGAATATGTTGTGCATAAAATGCAAATCATCGCGCACGGTCAGATAGTAAAATTGTAGTGCAAATTATTACACGTGTTTTCACACTGCTTAAGGCATAGGATGTGAGTGTCAATTAAATGTAGTTTTATTTTATTTTCAGAGCACATCAATATGCAGCTTTTCGTACGTGGCTTGGAAAATATTGAAGCTTTGGAAGTGTCCCAGGATGCTACCATTGCTGGCGTCAAGGTGAGTAATTGTTGTAGCCACAACAAAAAATTCTCCCTAACCTCATTTCGTTTGTTTCTCGCAGAGCCAACTGGCCCAGCTGCATGGCTTTGAAACTGAAGAGTTCAGCCTGAACTGCGAGGGTGTCACTCTAACCAATGAAACACCTGTGACAGCTCTGAGCTCTTTCGAGCTGGATATTACCATTCCCATGATTGGTGGTAAAGTGCACGGTTCTTTGGCGCGTGCCGGTAAGGTCAAGGGACAGACGCCCAAGGTTGAGAAACAGGAGAAGAAGAAGAAGAAGACTGGTCGTGCCAAGCGCAGGATCCAGTACAATCGCCGCTTCGTCAACATTGTACAGGGCTTCGGCCGTCGTCGTGGCCCCAACGCCAACTCTACGTAAAGTGGATCAGTTTGCAGAAGGATTGATGAACAGAAGCTGAGCTATTTTTATTGCAAAATAATGTTCATATAAGTAATTTTCAACAATTAAACAAAAACTTATTTTACGCATTTCAAGCTGTAATCCGACGCATCTTATGTGTTTCTCAATTGGAAAAGGGGACACGCTTGAGCTCCCTGCTAACCACAAAGAAACGGTGATACCAGAATTCAATGCAGCTCACAATCGTCGCCAAAATTACTCCAAATAGCAGTACCATAAAACAGCCCTGCATATCATCCATGTTAACTTTGTGATTGGCAATCTGACGTTGCATATTCTTTCCATTACATTTGTCCATGGAAGGTAAATTCGTTTTATGCCAGCGATCAATGAACCCCATGCGGAAGAGCCTGTCTATGTGGTGGTTAATCAAATGTAAATAAGCACTGCCTGTGGGCACCATCAATCCAATCTGCTCATCGACAAAATCTTCCTTGCCTAATGCAAATCGGCACTCCTTATCCAACTCAAAGTGCTGTTGTACAATCAGCTGGAGATTTATACGCCAATCGATATTGATTCGATCACCATGCTTTACTGCAGCAATATTTTCGCTCTGAACGCTGTTGTAGGTTGAAGAGCGTGCAATGAACCGCTTAAAGTCCTCCCGTGTTGTGGACTCCACGTACTTCTCAAAGAAGGTGCCATTGCGTAGGCCGTATTGCTTGATTTCCTTATGAGCGAACAGTTGATGAAGGTAATCAACGCCCGGCTGAAACTTTGGGAATGTTAGAAAAGCAACGAGATTACCACAATAAGTGGTAACCAATACGATAACCACGAGCCACCAGAATCCAACCACCAATCTTCCACTATCCGCACGAGGCAGATACATGCCACCTATAAGATTTTTAATTGCTTTTAGTAGATTCATTCTATATCGTATGTCGACGGTACAAACCTTGTTGCAGCAGCGCTCCATAAATATACCAGAAACAGTTTTTCACGGTGGACAGCCCGTGAATTCGAAGCTCAGGCAGTGGCATTAGACGATTTACGAAGTACAGTAGGGGCGCCGTCAAAAACAAAATCCCTGCCAGGCAACCCCAGGTCTCTAGTGTGAACGGAGCCGTGAACAGATAGATGCGACTCACCTCATCCGGCTGTCGCAGAATGAACGTGTACTTTTGTATGCTTATGGGTTGTGTGTAGTTGAAATGTTTCTTGGATGGCTCATCAATAGTGGCGGCCACGGCTGCCATAAAGTATGCATTGCTTTGCATCAACTCAACCACTCGATAGGGAATGCGATAGGTCATCGAACCCATCAGTTCGTCCTACAATTCAATCCTATCGTTAAAGTGTATATTTTATATGATTTCAAATGTATCCATACACTGTCATTCATGTTCTGTCTGATCGTGTCATCAGTATCCGATGAATGGCCCTCATGCAAATAGTAGCTGAAGTTCAAGGCGCGGCTTAGTTCCTTCAGTATTTCCATGACAATGCCCGAGTGCTCGACGATGACGCCGCGACTATCCTTGGTCAAGATTTGCCATGGCGGATTCTACGAGAGATTTGAACCAATAATAAGATTAACATATATTCCTGGCTCAAAGACTCACATGCACTGTCACAATGTCCATGGTGATGTTACGAAAATGGTGATCAATATGGGGAAAAGTTAACTCATGACACATGAAGCCCAGCAATGGAGTCCAGTAACCAATATTGATGAACTCAAAGTTTCGGTTCTTCGCATCGCGTGTCGGCGCTAGAAGTAAGGAAACCTATTTTAAATAAATCCAGTTGGATGCCTTATACCTACTTGTGCGAAACTTGCGATTTTCCTGACTCTTGCCCCAGGTGATGGCCGTTTCGATGCGCCAGCGGGCGCAGCTTGCGCATTTACTGTTTGTCTTAAGGTATTCCTGGAAATTCGTAAAGTAAATTCAAGATTATAAGTGGCCAAAATTTCTTTAATTTTGCTGACCTTCATGTACTCAAGCATTGCGTCCTGTTTCTCTTGCTTGGTGAAACGTATCGATTCCCACTCCTCATCGGATATTTTGCCATAGATGGATTGCTCTTCGAGTATCATGCGTGACAGCGAGGTTACCACAGCCATGGAAACTTCTGATATGGTACAGTTCAATGTGTCCACGCAATCAGAAACCGTTTCGTTCAGTGCAAAGGCTATATTTGCACCCTCATCTAGATTTATAGTCACAGTATTGGCATCAAAGTCACCACGCTGGTCCTCCAAAACAAAGAACATCCACTGATTGTTCACATGGAACATACTCAGCGTCTCTGCTATCTCAATGATATCCTCATGAAATTTGGAAATTACCAAAAATTGTTGGCGCACCAGCTCATGTTTGGCTGGTGCAAATTGAGACAATGCCTGACGCAGCGCAATGCGTTTCTGCTGTCCACGTAGCGTTTCGTCAATGTTGTACAGAGTCAGTGATATCGGTGGTATGTGGTTTGTGGTGCTCTCGTGCACGACAGACTTGACTAGCATTGGATTGTTCTCAACTATCGTGGGGAAGAAGAACGATGTGTGAATTATTTGAACTCCATAGCTTTAAATTTTGGTTTGGAATACCCACGAATATTTTGATCTACGAGCACAACCACCGACTTCCACTTAAGTATGCTCTGAACCTTGGCATCGAGCACGATTTGGGGGAGCTCATCGCCCTTGGAAACCATGGGAATCTAGATAGATACAGGAATTACGAATGGATATCATGAAGTAGAAGCATTCAACTTCGCTCACCATCAGCGCTCGATTTACAGGCAGACGAGGGCAATCCGAGTCAGTGATAGCGATCAGAAGTATAGATGTTCGTTGAGTGCTTTTATAAAAGTTCCAGGTGCCCTCGCAATCTGACACTGTTATGGCTGCCAAAAAGTCTATCGAGAGGCTGAATATTTTAGAAATAGTTTTTAGAGCAACTTTGGCATTTTACCTTTCTTAATTTTGACGGAGTTCCAGGTGAAGTAGCGTACATTGATGCCGCCAGTCTTCATATTCTCGCGTATTATATCACTGAGAATCTTTTCGAAATGAGCCATTATATTCTGCCGATGCATGGCCATATATTCATAATCCACGACCACAGCTGGAAGGATTATAATGATGAATCGGACCCAATGATTATTTGTAGATTTCCCTGCTCACCCAGCGAGGCATTGGCGCTAAGAAACGATGCAAAGTCATTGGCCAAAACGGGTGCTGGAGAGTTGAGCAAGCCACAAAGACAACTAAAGACTAAGTACGATAACTTCATGATGTGCGAACTGTCGAGAAGCAACTAAAAAGTGAAAGCGAGCTATACCAGCGACGTTGCCTCGGATTTCCTTTTTTCCGATTTTTTTTTTTTTAGGATATAGCATAAAGCCAATTAAAATCATGTTTGTTGGTGAGTGTACCATAGTTTCTAAAGCACATGAAATATTCAAAGGACAGAGAGAGACAATGGAAAAGGGGCATGCGGCGGCAAGCGATTGATTGACAGTTTGCGGTTAGGCGTCGACATCCACATCAAATGTCAGGTACGTCAGCAAATTGTTGCAGGTGTCCGTTAAAGGATATTCGGGCAAATTATTGTGTTTGCGGTGTTAACTTCGTTTATTTAATTATATATATATATGAAATTGTTCATCAAAATTGCGTGTAAGTTAATTACATTTTACAATCTTACAGCTAGGGAACAAATAAGACTATCGGACCTCTAAACTAAGAGTTACAATTCACTTAGGTTACATTTTTGACTAGCTTTAACTTATGGTAGGGCTTTTATTAATATCAATTTAAATGGGTTTAGAAATATGCTGACAAAGTATAGAGTATATATTAAATATATTGTTCTTTTATATATATATTTATTTCTTTGTATGTATGTATGAATGTATTTATGTATAATTTAGCTACACTTATTTCACTATTGTACAATTCCAAAAATGCTGTCATATATAAATGCATACGATTTCGATTGTAATTCGTTTTTATTTTGTATCCATATATTTGTATTACGAAAGTATTTCAATCATATTTACTATGTGCGTATATGTTTCTTATTTTTCGATAGCTTTTGCTTGTATATATATGTTGGATTCTCAACTATTGCTGCCTCTGAAAATGCTCTATGTGAAACGTCCAATTCTGCATTGGTGGCGTCACTCCTCAGTTTTTACCCAAATAGCATTTCCTCTCCATCCTTCAAGTGCACTACTTAACGAGTATGCCAGAGTATATTTATAAATAGCTATACTACGTGTTGGGATTAATGCGTTGCAGTTAGCTGTGCCTGCATTGTTTTTATTCCTGGTCCAAACTGTCGACCGACTCATTCTAAACCCATTCATCATGGGTTTACAATTTTCCTCATTCATTTAGAATTGCGCTTAGACGCTCTTCGACGGCTACTTTGCGTGACTTCCACACGAATTCACATACGGCAATGACACACGCCACGCCCATGCCGCCCATAAGTACCACAAATACGCCGCCCACATTGGCCAGACCCAGCTCATTGGCAGCCGACGATGATTTTGAGGTTTCGACACGGCATTTGCCACCTCCGCGCTTTTCCTTCCACCATTTGGTTTTCAGGATGTGCAGCTTGCCCTCCTCCTGGAGCTTGAGTATGACGCTATTGATGGCAGTGCGATAAGGCGAGTCTGTAATTGATGTAAGTTCAGCATGAATAGACTCAAAAAGACTGAAGTTCAATGGCACTCACTTGGCGGCGTGGCTATTCCATAGCTTTTTGTATCTAGCATTCCGCCCACTTGGGTTAGCTCACAGTTACGTTCGGTGACATACTCAATGGATGTGGACTCCATTAGAAATGCATAGGAACCTTTGCCCTTGGCTACGCGCTCAACTCCTTCACCATTGCTGGCTGTAAAGACCGAAGGACGGGCCGATTCCATAAAGGACCACATGCGCTGATATGTAGAGATCTTAGAGTCCTGTAAAAAAGGGATCAATCGCGGCCAGTCTTATTGCTTATTGAGTGGATGTATTACCCGGAAAAATGCCGCTGTGCTACCACCTTTAAGAGCGCCATATTTGATTCTCGTCTGCTTGGCCAAGTCCTCGGCGCTTTCAATGGGCGAATCCATGCGTTCAACAGTCAAAAATGCAGCAAGATTGGCAGTGTATGAAGAGATCATAATGAGAGTGAAAAACCACCAAATGCCAGCTACCATGCGAGTTGACAGAGCCCTGAAAGGAAGACCAGAGCTATGAAACATGAAAAATATTGATAAGTATGAAGAGCAACCCACTTGGGTAGAAAATCGCAGCCCTGCTGCATAAGAGATCCAATGGCAAACCACATGCAATTGAGCAATGTGAACTGACTTTCAACCTTCTCGCCATGAGCATCGGTGTAGGCGGGCCACTCGTAGGGCGTAAACCTATAAAGAATAGGGAACTTTGCTTATAAGCTTGACCACAATTTAAGCAAGCGCTCGACTCACTTGGCTAATATAAAAAGCAGTACAGAGACGCCCAGATATGCTGTGGCCATGTAGATCCAAACGTCTAGAGATAAAGGCGACAAAAATGAGAACAAATTGGGCGGCTGTTTGATTGGCTTGCGATAGAGTATAGAGACGCCAAGGTTCATAAATGGAGTGGTAAAGTCAACAGCCTGCTCGCGCTCAAAGGTGATTGTGAGATCGGCTATGGCCAGATCGGCGCGCTGCTCCAACAGCTCGCGTATCATGCCGTTCCACTCGCTGTCGAAAAAAATAATGTTTAGCAAGTACATAACAAATTTTCGTCGGCCAAGAAACTTACCCAGTCATTTTATTTAAGCTGCCATAGCTGCCATCGGGCACAAGCTGAATCTTATAGTTAAAGCCTAGCGATCTGGATATCTCGTGTATTAGATCCACGGCGTAGCCTTCAAACTGATCGTTGCCTGTTAAAGGCACGGCTGATTCCTTGCGCATGCAGTAAGGATTGCTCTGTCAAAGAGAACGAGCAATGCTCAAACTAATCCACAGTTGCTTCCAGCATACTCACCAATATGGTTGTGACCACCAATGTTTTGTTCTTCAGATTCGCTTCGATCTCTTGCTGCTTCTGGCTGAAGGTGCGCGTAAAGTTGATGCCTTCGGGCAATGTTGAGTTCCAGGTGCCTATTTTTCGTATGCCGGCCGGTGTGAGCTCAACGATGTCCAGCATAAAATCTGTACGAAATCCCTGATGATCGAACTTAATCACATTAGTCAAGCCCTTCATCTCTACAATTTTCATGTAGTTAATTAAGCTGAAGCCATGCTGCCAGGTGCTTTGGCCATCGCAGCTGATTGGGTGTATATCAATCTGTTGCGAGGTGTCCAGGTCATGCAGCGCCTTGGCAAACAGATGCACTGCATCGTACATGAGCGCCGTCTCGGAGCGGACAGTTGTGAGATTAGCCGAACGCAGCATGCCCTTATCATCGATGCTCCACTGACGCACCACATCCGAGACGACTTTCTCATTGATTAGGCGGAAGCCAGTGATGTTTGTGCCGCCATATCGAAACTCATCCAGGTTCACAGTATGGAGGTCTAGGGAGGTGACCAAATAGCTATGATAGTCGCTCATCATGCCTATCTGTTGTGCCTGCTTGAGCACCTCATGAACCCGTTCTGTGGAGCAATCCAGCACAATATGCGCCTCCGCCGAATTCTTAATCTGCTTCAGCAGAGGACTAAAATTGCGTTGATTTAATAAGTGATTAAAAGAACTTATTTGCTTGCAGGGGAACTTACCGATAGTCTCCACTGTCGCTGAGCTGGCGCACAGTAATTGGAAATGGTGTCATTCCATGAGCCTTGAGCAGCTCCTGCAGTCGCACAATGCCATCGTTATTCTCATAGATTATGGTAAAAGTCTTCCAGCCCCAGTGGCGCACAATATCCACATAAGCCTGAGTTAAAGTACAAATATCAAGAGCTGAAGCACAGTTGGCATCAAGCCACACAACAGGAAAACGTTACCTTGGAGAGCGTGTTTGGATGAGGATAAAGATTCACAAGGCAACTTTCACGTCTCAGTCGGTAATCCCAGCGATTCTCCAAATGTGGTATCTAAATAATTGTGTGCAACAGTCATCATACATTAAGGCGATTTCATACCCCTCCCCCATCTACTTCAAAAACTATGATGCCACTCACCTCCATGTTGTCGCAAATGCTTTGCACATGGCTGGCAGTGTGCGAGGATTGCGGACCGAAAATTGCAGCAACGCCAATATTCAACAAGCCGCAAACTGAAAAAAGGATATGAGGAGGTTTAATGTATAAAGCGGATTCCCAGTTATTGGCCAACTTTTAGTCTGACTGCCGAAAGTCTTAAAGAAGATGCAAGAGAATGTTGTGAGAATCATATAAGTCCCATAAGAGGGCCACCGAGTCGCAAATTGATTTTCACGTAATACGCTTTCCGCTGCTCCCAATCCAAATCCCAATGCACCTTCTGTATGAGATTATCTCGACTGAATCTCCCGATTTGTGGCAGCCAACATAAAATGGGTCCAAGTAGCACATACACTACTTGGCCGTATATACTGTAACGAACATTCGTTTCGCCTAGTTCGCATATTTAAAATGCACTTCAAATAGACATAATTCCATTTTGCCTTTCGGCTTTGGCTTTGGCTTTGGCTTTGCCTTCTACCTCAGCATCCGTTAGCTCATCAAATTACTGAGCACATGCAAGTGCATCTGTGCATGTGTAGTTAAGTCCACACATACATATGTATGTATATGTTTGTAGGTGGATGTGGGTGGATGATTGCACAGCTTGACTGTGGTAAATAATGCACTCAGGTCCCTTGCAGCCATTTACTATCCTGCTAAAACGTGTTTAATTTTGGCTTTCAGTACTGTGCCGTCAGGTAGCTTTGGCCATGTACATAAATGCTTAATGAGTGCCCTTTCATGTATTGTCTCTCGGCTATCAGAGTCTCACTATATTCTCTGTATTTCATTTTTAAAAATAAACTACAAGGTTCTTCTAAGCCAGATATTTAAGTCTGGTCGATAATTTGTTAATTTCAATTATTTGTAAAATTTGTTATGTTTTGTGTACTTAACTATACCAAAATTGTTTGATTGGTTTTATATATTTTATGCATCCATTACATCAATAATAAATGTAATAGACCGCATATTAAACAATAGTCATCAATGAGTTGAAAGAGAAATTTAAACACAATAAAATGAGCCTGCGATATGAATAGACGAAACCGATTGCCAGAATTTACATTATTATTCGTCGACGATAATTGAATCTAATGAAGCATACATAAGTCTAAATTGCATTATTTCGAAATGGCAGGAAATGCAGCGCTACGGGAGAATGAGAACAATAACAGATATACATTTGGGGGGTCATCAGGTGTAGCGCATGCCGTGCCACCTACTGCTTACCTCGTTTGCCGGCATGGAAGCTGTCAAATGGCGAAATGCGCTCAATTTGGGCGACAAGTTTAGACCGGGGTAAAATCGAGCGGTCGGCATTTATGCGCTCGACGGCTTGGCGAAAGGCGAGCTCCTGATGGTCGTCAGAGGGATGAAATAGTCCACCTGCGGCGATAAACGGGTAAAAACAATGTTATTAATAAGTAAGTACAAACGTTTCTGGTGATAAGTAAAAAAAAAAAAAAGGAAAACGATGGAAAGGAGGAGCAAACAAAACACAAACACAAACGCGACACACATCAGCAAGGACATTTACGAGTATATACACACACGCGCGCTTTTGATGTGATAAAAAATCGATACACGCTAAAGATGCTTTTCGAAATCAGGCAATGAATGATGACGAAGTTGACAGCAACTTCAATCAATTAATATTAGGTTGAATGCCACAACAATAAATCAAAAGCAACTAACCGATTTTTATAACGTCGGGTAGTGCCAGAGCCGCTCGCCAGTTGAATGCATTTTGCAGCATCAGCAGCAATACCAATAAAAGCAGCCCATTATTATTGCCGACACTTGGCTGCATTTTGGCTACGTTTAGTTGTGGAGCCCCGTTTATCGACTAGTTTGGATTTTACACTTTCGGAATCTATCACTAGTTTAAGAACTGTTTTCTAAACTCGCGTTAACATTTTACAGACAGAGTATTGTTTCTTTATCTGGTGTCGCGTTCCGTTCACGTTTGAGATGAAACATCTACTGAGCACGACTGACTGATTTTTGCTCTTTTAAATGTGTCCTGTTGCAGGCTGGCAGCGGTTTGAGGGTGGGTGGTATCCAAAAGCCGGGTGACAGTTAATACAGCTGCGCAATGAAAGCGGATGCTGTAGCCAGTGATGGGTTTCGTGTGCGGTCTCTTCGAATCAAATTGGGGCCATCTATAAATTTTTTTGTTTAATGTATCAGTGTAGCTAGTCAATAATATTTGAAATTCAATTGCCTTTGGATCAACAATTATAGTTTTCAATTTTTAAATGAGATATTTAAAATTATTTTACCGCGCTCTGTTAATTTACATAGTGCTGTTACTGCACTCTCACGAGACCTGCCAACTTGCTTACAATGAATGACGCGAAGCAGAATTGTATGTAATGGCGCGTAGTTGATGCGAATGCTTTGGCGACATTTGGCATCTGAAGTTGTGCTGAAATTAAATAAAATTGTAATCTGTGCCTTCTTAGACCGGAAAATGCCTCGTGTCGCTAAGCCAAAACCAGCGGCGGCTAAAAAGCCCAAAGGCAAGTTGTATGCCATGCCGGAGAAGTTGAAGGAGGGAACCATACTCAGCGATTTGGCGAAGACACAGTGGCGCATCGGGCCTTCGATTGGAGTTGGCGGTTTTGGAGAAATCTATGCAGCAACTCGCAACGGCGAAAACAACTACGATGCTGTTGTGAAATGCGTCAGTATTTAATGTTATCTGTACAAGAAACTCGATAGCTTAAACAGCGACTTTTCATTAATTCCAGGAACCACATGCGAATGGACCGCTTTTTGTCGAAATGCACTTCTATTTGCGAAATGCAAAACTAGAAGACATTAAAAAGTTTAAGGAGAAGCGTGGCCTCAAGTCTCTAGGCATGCCCTATATAATAGCCAACGGCTCTGTGGATATAAATGGCCAGAAGCATCGATTTATAGTTATGCCTCGTTACGGTAGTGATATATCCAAGTTTTATATCCAGAACGGCAAACGCTTGCCCGAGGTAACCGTCTACAGACTGGCCATTCAAATGCTGGATGTGTATGAGTTTATGCACAGCACCGGCTATGTCCATGCTGATCTTAAAGCGGCTAACATTCTACTTGGCATGGGAAAAGGCGGTGGTAGCCAGGCATATTTGGTGGATTTTGGCTTAGCCTCGCACTACACAACGGGCGATTACAAACCGGATCCAAAGAAAATGCATAATGGCACTATTGAGTACACATCACGGGACGCCCATTTGGGTGTAGCTACTAGACGCGCTGATCTTGAAATACTCGGGTATAATAT
Organism: Drosophila navojoa; assembly: GCF_054131105.1. Lineage (NCBI taxonomy): Eukaryota > Metazoa > Arthropoda > Insecta > Diptera > Drosophilidae > Drosophila > Drosophila navojoa. The sequence goes on along the minus strand of NC_142890.1, from coordinate 8,676,353 downwards.
TATTGAATGGTTGGGTGTGGAGCTACCCTGGATTAAGGAGAAGCTGCTAACTGCTCCGGCAAAAGTTCAAAAAGCTAAGGAGATGTTTATGGCGAATGTGAGCTCTTCCTTAAAGTCCGTATTTCCCAAAGGTGTGCCTGCACCAGTCGCTGATTACATGAAGTACGTAGCTCAGCTGAAGCACAACGAAGCCCCGGACTATGAAAAATGCCGTAAGATGTTTCTAAATGCTCTAAAGCAAATGAAAGCGGATAACACTGGCGACTTGGATTTTAATCTTAAGGCACAAAAAAGTAGCAACAACAATAACAGTCCCCCAGTCAAAAAAACAGCAGGAGCAGCTGCGACTGCGGCGAATATTCGGAATAAGGTTAAAGAAGAACCTATATTAAGTGACTCTTCGGATTCGGAGGATGTAATCAATGATAGCGAGGAAGAAGCGGATACAAAATATACTCCCCGCAGAAAGCTGCCAGGAGTGAAAAAATCTCCAAGCCCTAGGTCCAAAGTCACAAAAGCAAAGCATGCACGCAAAGCAGCGCCCAAACCAGCATCAGCTTCGCCCAAAAAAAGGGAACCTCCGCAAAGCAAATCACCACTGCTCAAGCGGCAAAAAATAGACAGCAATGGAACACCCAAGGCGCAGGCCGCCAGTGTCAAGATTAACTGTAGTCCAGCGATTTCGCTGCGTGGCGGTCGAACCGGTAAGACTGTAATCAACGATGACTTGACTCCGCAGCCACGCTCTAATAAGACTTATGAGTATAACATTGAACTGGATGTCAGCATGGATGCTAATGTCATTGTGAATGTGAAGCGAAAAAAGAAGGAGCCAGGTAGCACACCTGCGGGCAGCACCAAGACTTCGTCCTCGATCAGTAATCTCACACCCAAAAGCGGCTCTCCAGCGACACGCATTAATTTGCGAAAAGTTAATGGGGACGGTAGCTCTAGCTCGCCAACGCCGAATCCCACCCGTAGTCCTCGCACTCCGGCAGTTACCGTACGCAAGTACAGGCGCTAATTTAACTTATATTTTTATACATAGATTTAATTTGGTCATTATACCCGTTTTTGATACTTATGTAGGCATATTTTATCGATAATGAATTATGTTGAATGAATTTGAGTTTCACATTAAAAATTATATTAAAAGTTAAGTAACCACTATTTCGATCTCCGTTTACTGCTGCTCTCGTGATGCTTGCTCTTACTGGATTTGGTCGTCGAACTGCCGCGGCGGGAGGATGACGTGCTACTGCTGCTGCTGGCGTGCTTCTCTACTGTGGCGATGTTAGTTAACGCGGGTGCCATAGCTCGACTGGATCGATCTTCTTTGTGTGACTTTGCAGACGATGAAGAGGAAGATTTGTGTCCATGTTTGCTGCTACTGCTGCTGCTCACATTTGTGGAGCTGCTCATCTCGGGCTTGTAGAACGGCGATGACGAATTCGAGGATGTAGATGACCGCGACGACGGCACGGATGATTTGCTCTTTGTTGCTAGTGGTATGGGCTCATCGGGTATGACCACAGTAGGGGTGGCCGTTGGAATGGGAATGGTAGCAGCTGCCCGGCTAGTTGAGGGCTTATTGCAACAGGTGTCACATTGCCAGATATGAACTTGATCGTCTGCAGCCTCCTCATTTGTAATAGGTGGCTTATGGCACTCTTGGTGATAAAGTGCACCACACTCAGAACACTCAATTAGTCGATTGGTGGCCTTATAAACCATTTCACCACAGACACAACAATTCAAGTCACCAAAGTCGCCAGTGTCACCTGTATTGACAACACCGCTCATGGTTATTCCAACGGCGCTGCCATCATCTGAATCTGCAATGGTGTCCGGCGAATCTGCAGGTACTTTGTCCGGGGAGTTGGTCAGATTGATAATCTCATCAGTGGCCATAGGCTGTATTGGAGGCTGTGGAGTTGCACGGCCTGGAAAATTAGCTTCGTCGTCCACCATGCGTTGGGTCATGCTTTTCGATATCATCTTGTCCGGTCCAAACCGCAATTTAATCGCTTCATCCAACAGCATCCGAAGTTCCGCTGCAGACGTAGGATTCGATGAATGCAACAATTTGATTGCCTTTTTCAGCACAGGATCTACTTCTTGTGAAGCAGCAGCCGCTGCGGCAATATTGGCAGCCATTTTACTTGACTATATTTGTTAAGAAAAGAAATGCACCTTAATACACTAAATGCACTCAATATATATGGAGTCGATTTAGCACAAGCAGCTGATGACGATTGTTATTCAACACTGCTTTTATGCGTCCCTCGCTTTGCTTCTTCTGCTCAGCTGTTGCTTTAATGAAATTGTAAAATGCTTTAGATCAAATCGTAAATATGAGCACTTACTTATTTAGTTTCTACCGTATAATTTATATATGTTGAGAAAATACTCTATACTTTTTGAATATCTTAGTATATCTTTCTCAGTTTAATGTCGTTCACAATAGACAACAGCTGATTGTGAAGGTTAACCAGTACTATTTGTTGCTGCCCTGACTTTGCTTCTTCTTGATTACTGTTGCTATTTTTGCATCTTTACCCTCACCGTTGTGGCTCCGGTGCCGACGAGTTTATGTTTCAATCAATTTTGCTGCGTTGCGAAAATTACATCCAGTTGTTTTGAATAAACAAGCCTGCGTGCTGTTGTGCTGTGAATCATAGTGAGCGACCGACTTGTGCTTATCGTTGAGTGTAATCTACCGCGCTATTCAGATAAGACAGGCGGTCTTTGAAAAATCGAATCGGCATAATACAAACCGTGTCTAAGTAAACAATTTACCAAAGCAGTCAGCGAGTGTATGTGATAAGCTTAATAACGTTTAAAGCCGATACGCAAAAATAAAACATAAACCCTTGGCCACAATAATTGCTTTGTTCTGCAGATTTTGCTAATTCTATTCCAAGTATATGTATACGTACAAGGAACTAAGCTGTTTGTAATGAGTAATCAACGGAGAATAGGGATTTGTGGCGCCACAACGACGCCAATTTCGATGCTGGTCATATTACTGGCGTTTATATGCAGTGCAACCGCTGGGGATGACGCAAATCAGCTGGTGAGTGGCTGCCGGGAGATGGGTTGCAGGTGTAATGGGAGTGTTTTCTTTTTTGTTTTTGTTACTCTAACTGTGTTGTTAACAGTCTTACAAATTTCGTACTGCGCACTTGTTGCCATGTTAACAGGTAAAAGAACGATAATGTTTAGATTTGTGACCAGCAATGTGGGTATTCGTATGAGGGCACCATATATATATATATATATATATGTATATTTATAGACATAAATATAAAAAAAATATATATATAATTGTATTTATGTGCCTATATATTTTAGATATATGTATGCATATATGTATGTATACAAATATTTTTATATATGTATACGGATTGTATTGGTGCCATTTAGCCTTTGTTCCCTTTTTTATTAGTAATCAATCAGCAAATGAAGATATCACTACAGCCAACAAATATGCCTGTTAACAGCTAACAGTGGGCTAACAGTTTGATAAGAATGGCGGCAATTTTGAATATTTTGTATGCTTACAGGACTTTACATCGAGCGATTGTACGCTAACGGAGCCCGTCTATGGCAACAAGTTTGATTTCAGCAAACTGCACTCGGATTTGGCGCATGTAGTGCGGAGCGTGAGCAATGATATCTTTGAGTTTAATGTGTGCAGCAACTTGACGTTCCAATGTAATAATGAGAGTAATGTGGCTGCCTGTCTCAAGAGACAGGGTAAAGAATATGTGCTCGGTAAGCGCAATTTGATTCATTAAAAGATGCTTATTTTTAAATTTATGTGATCATAGGTCGCAAACACGAACTTCATTATCATAATGGAAAAATGTATCTCAAGTATTTAAATGGAGCGAAATGTGAGAACGGAACCAAAGACCATCCAAACTATCAGCTTCATGTGATTCTCAATTGCGACTACACGCTGGATAACAATCCATTACAAATAACTTCATTTGTGAGTGACTGTAACTCCTTTTAACATAATTAGAGCTATTGTTTATCTGCAACTCATTGTAGGCTGAAGATACTTGTTCCTTCTATATTAACTACGACACTCCGGTAGCCTGTTTATCAATACCAGATGATGCGCAATCCAATAGCTGCAGTGTGCCGTATACGAATACTGGGAACACATTCGATTTGATGGAGCTTAGCGATGTTAACTATAGAACAACTGACCGTCAAGGAAATTTCTTTATAATCAATGTGTGTAAGCCGGTGCTTTACGGCGAGAATACCATGTGTCCAGCCGGGAGCAGCATTTGTCTTTTTTCCCCCAAAGAGACTGATTTAAAAAAACGGTGTGTAAATTAGATTAATTTTTAATAATTATCGAAAATTTAGCTTCTAATTTTTAATTTTCAACATACTCTCAGTTTCATCAACTTCGGCAATGTACAGACGCAACCCGTATATAAAAACGAGCAACTACTTCTGATACATAATTCGTCAACACCGTGTGCAGGAAATCCCAAATTGAACTACAGCAGTATTGTTAATTTCCACTGCGATAAAAACGTTTTGGTTTGTTTTTATATTATAATCGTCGAGTGTCCGATGCATTGTAATTACTTATTTCCAGAACGCACATCCCGAATATGTGGGCCCGGAACAAGATGGTTGCACACACCAATTTAACTTTATTACGCCGCTAGCGTGCAAGAATCTAAAGCCCTGTACGGCTAGGACGACGAGCAATGAGCTGTAAGTAGACCTTTTCATGTACCCTACATGAGTGTGTCACATATTTGAATGTATTTCACAGCCTGGATCTCAGCGCGCTCAGTAACCGTGCACCACACAAATTGTCCAAAGACGGGAAAACCTACAATGTGGCTGTATGCACCGGTGCCGGTTCACCGTGCTTGGCGAATGGTGGTAAGTTGGTCATTTGTTGTCTGAATTATTAACGAAGTTTTTAAGTGCAGCCACAGCAGCTGTCGACGTTGCACGTATGCCAGCATCCACCTAGCATGCTGCACGTCACATAAGCGCCAGGAAGAGTATAATTAAAATTTAACACTCGAGTGCTTAAGTTGAGGAAAAACTGTGTGTTATTCTTTAATCAGCTTAGTTTACTGCAAATAAGCTGGTTTAGTTCCAGACTAAGATTCTAAACCCTTTAGCATTTCGTAAGCTCTCTAATATTTTTATTTGCATGATTTTAAGCTCAAGGGAGAAAGAGAAACATGTGTATTTATAATGTCTCATTATTTTTTTATGTTTCTAATTCATATATTTAATTTTAAAATTAGCTTCGTGAGTGTACAAATATTTGTATGTACATATATGCTGACCTCAGCAAAGCTTTGTTGTTCTATTCATACGCATATAATAAAACTTTAGGGGGATAGAGGTATAACGTCATGATGCCAGCCAATAAGGAAAAATAACGTGGAATATCAGGAATGTATGTTTCTTTTGAATATTGCGTGAGCTCATAATTTCGAATACAAATTTAAGCGACAATTGTGATACGGGCTTATAGTCCCCTCTCGTGAATCGTTGCACTGTGCAAAGAATTGCTAATATTTCCAAAAAACGCAAAAATGTTATACTTTAGTAAACAAGAACAGTGAACATAAACCATATGGGCTGTTGTCAGAGTAAATGTGCCTGGGCTTAGCCGTGAAACATACAGAGAACACACACATTCCTCCATTCCCCAACACGCACACAATTGTGCCTGCATTTCTAGTTCACTACAGACGCATTTCCGTTGGCGCGTCCTTTTCGATCGTGGGACTGCCTCGCGGCTGACAGAAAAACGTGGGCATGGTATGGGAGTCGAGCTGGAAATCATGACCACCGCTGGGCCAAAACAAATAAATAAGCTTGCTTGCATTTGGCAACTGCCATTGCTATCCGGACCAGACACCGACGCGGATAGGCTTAAGGGCGAGACGCCTGCGGGCCAACATTTGGCGGGGCACTACACGAAAATTTCATTTGTTAAGCAAATAGCAGACACGGTCACACGAATAGCCGTGCATTCTATATGCAACTCTGGCGTATCTGGCGCCTAGATGACACTGACAGACGCCATATTGCTGCATGTAAATTCCGATGTTGTTGTGTATATGTATACTCTATGCGGTGTGTGCCAAAGTGGGTATACACTAGACTGTAGCTAAGAGCTACAGCTTGTGAGAGCTTATTAGGTTATTATTTTTCTGGTTTTTCTTTGTCTAGTCTCGAAAGAGCTTATAAAGATCTTGTAAAAGTATGTATATAGTGTCTGTTGGTTATTTAGCAAATATCATTGAAGTTATATTAGATGGATAGAGATAGAGAGAGAGTATCTAGCAAGTCATGTCATGTTTGCACATTTGCAGTTTCCTTTCATAATTGCGCTGATATTTTGTAGTTTTACATTTTGCGTTGCATTTGGTACATGCAGTCTGGCTGCAAGTTATAGCCATGGTTATGGCCAACAAGGCCGCCGCGTTAGTCGTAATAAAATGTTGTTAATTGCTTATGCCACACACGTTGCACGCTGTCATTGCATTTGAAATTTTTACATGTTTCAGCATGTATTTGGGAAAACATTTAGATATCGTTATTCGGATGTAAATGATAAATGATAAATGATAAATGGCCGAATCGCATCAATATCAATTTACAAATGTTGTTTTTGTGTGCAACTCGTTTGTGTAGCTGATTAGAGTACGGCGTAAAAGTAACCAAATTGTCGACAAGTGCCGAGCAATGCCAAAAACAAAACAATTGCAGTCAGTCCCCAGCAGCAAAAATAAATGCACAAATCGTAGCCACTCCAAACAGTTTGAAGAGTGTGTTTATTTTCTACATAGCGCAGCAGTTGGCAAGCTACAATCTTAATAATTTTCAATTTATATATATGTTATATATATGTATTATATATATATGTACATATATTTTTCCCCCAATATTTTCTAATATTGTTTTTTTGTAAGCTGGCAATTTTTTTGTGAGCGCTGGTGTTGTTTTGCTGTTGGGCAGATTCAATTTAGAGACACGCCCCATTCCTGACACTTGCCAGCAGCCCTTTCGTTCCAGGATGCGCCAGGATGTGCCAGCCAAGCAGCTACTAAATCGTTTATACATTTGTTTTCTACATTTTTCTTTGTTGTGCTGGCCAAGGTTTTGAGCCCTTTTCTTGGTGCTTTCTTTTCTGTTTTCTTATTGAAATTCAATTTGCTATACTTTCGTTTCGTTTTTGCTGGCCTGTTTTTTTTTTATTCCTCCTTGTGTATGTTAATGCTAAGTGTATGTATATAAAGTATATATATATACACATACATAGATATATGTATTATGCTATCAACTCTTGAATTTATTTGCCCTGAAACGCAACAAATTTAACTCTGTCTTGGTTCTGGTTATAGTTAACTCCTTCTTAGATCTCGGGCGATTTTAGCAATAGATTGTTTTTAGCTTTGGCCGTTGCCTTGGCTTCTGGCCACACAATTTGTGGAGACCCATGGGCTCCAGCCAAGCAGTGATTGGATTGAAATTGAATTTGTGAGTGTTTTGTGGCGTAATTCACTTTCACATTTTTTGCTCGGTGTGACAGCAGATCAATATCCTTGGCTAATCTCGGCACGGAAATAATTTGAGACCCAAAAGGTGGACATCTGGGAACGGCAGCAGTTGTGTTGCTTCACTCGTTTTCATTTGCGTTGCAAGGGTCAGTTGCACGCTGTCGCACAGGACATGCACCCACCCACACACACACACACACACACACATACTCACATACAGATGCTCGATGCTGGCACAGATACTTGTACGAGTATTGTCACACTTCGACGAAATTCTCATTTATCAATTTGTTTGACAGTCGATTTCTTTTCAGTTCAAGAGCAAAAACCACATCAATTGACTTTTTGTTTAAACGGACCCGGTGCACCACCACCTATGTGGCCAAATCAAAAAGCCAACGATATCGATCAGATTCTATTGTGGTTCTTGTACTTGCTTCCTGCTGTGGCATCTGCAATAAAGCACGAAAGCAGACAAATAACAAAAAATCGCCAGGGGCGTCAGAGTGATAAATAGAAAAGCAGGGTGTACGATTGGACTGGAATTACCATATTCTAGTCAAATCATAGTCAAACTCACAATGCTGACCACTAGATGCATTTCAATCAAATCGAAGGAGAATAACTGATTTTCTGCTATAAATGCCATGCGATGCTTTACGTGATGATATATGTACATGTTAAGTACATGTTATACATATGTAAATGTTAAGTGAATTTCAAGAATCAGGAGAAGAATTGAAATTAGATGGATTTTCTGAAATTTATATGTAATAGTCAGAAAATCTAGAAGTCCGGTGATTTAGCCATATCTATATATGTATTTGTGTGCATGAACTCAGTTAACTTTAAAACCACAAAAACGAGACTCTTAAATTGTATATATATATAGTCATTTAGTATACCCAGTAAGGGCTTATCAGCTTTGGCTTTTAATTGTAAATTTTATGAAATCTTAAGCCGGAAATTTGATTTTTTTAATGTTTATTAAAGCCAAACGGCGTACTCCAGTAACAAATTTGTATAATATTTATTTGGCTTGCATAATGTGCACCATATATCATTTCATAACCACACATTTGTATATTTGCCTACGGTCAAATATCGTTTGTCACAGTCTTCATATAGAGCACAATTTGAGGTGGGCAAAAACCAGAAGCAGTTGATAAGAGAACGGCGCGATAAACGGGGAAGAGAGCAACAATTAATTTTCCCTTTGATGGGCTGATGGACGCGGGCTCATGGCAAGCGTTCCATTTGACGGCCATTTTGGTGAAGTGGGTGAGGTGGGCGCAGCAAACGGGTGGCTGTGTTGCACTGCTGTTCAGGGCGGCACTTGTCACGGTTTTTGTGAACATGTCTAACACACGCTGCAGCTCACTTGGTTTCCCTTGTGCACTTTCAGGCGCCTGTTATGAAGAGAATGGCGTAAGCTATGGCCTGGGCAACTTCAATGCGAATTTGCGTTTCAATCAGAGCGGCTCGCCGTATTTGCTGTACGAGGATGGCGTTAAATGCGACAACGGCAATCGTCGCTGGTCCACAAAAATCGAATTTGTCTGCGCGAGCAATGCAACGATGGGCAGCTCGGACGCCGATGCTCTTCATATAATTGAGGACTCCAATTGCCAGTTGTTAATTCAATATTGGACGCCGCTCGCATGTCTGGAGCAGATCCGATGCACAGAAAAGATCTATGTGGACAATTCAGAGGATGGCACGGGCGGCGGCGGCTACGAGCTGTTCGACATAACACCCCTGATAAACAACTATGAAAATTATGAGGCCCGGGTCGCATTGCCAGACAACCAACAGCAGCAGGTGGCCAAAAATACGAAGGTGAGTGAGTATGCTTTGTGAGCTTGATTTCCCATTGGAGCTGCCGGTATCTAGATAGTTGCCCGATTCTTTGTCTTTACAGTTCTTTCTGAACGTGTGCCGCCCATTAGTGCCGAAATACCAATTAGGCTGCGCCGGTGGCTCTGCTGTCTGCATGGCCAAAATGTCGGCAGCCGGTTCCCCAGAGGAGGAGGTTGTAAGTACCAGTCAAAGCGGCTTATAGCCTAAAGCCTAAGCTCTGGCGTATGTGCCACTTCTCATGTGTGTGTGTGAGAGAGAGAGAGAGAGAGTTGCATGTGTGCACTGTGTATTGCCCGTAATTGGCGCCAATTTCACTGTGGCCAGTTGAATATTTTTGCGACTCATAAGCACATTTGTCCCTGCTAAATGGTTAAATTAGGCCATTAGACCGTTTGGCCAAATGCCCAAAAAAAAATTTGTGGCGCCATTCATGCATTAAATATGCAGCAAATCCAATTGCTAGGCCAGAGGCCCCCTTGTGACACACACAGTGGTAGACAGTCAGTGGCCACTGGGCACCACTGAGTGACCAGTGGATTTGGTTACTTCATTAAGCGACGCAAATGTCCGCCCGCCTGCCGTTGACAGCTGAAGAGAGCTAGCTGACTGTGGCCGGTCTCTAAAAGTTGCCTAATGCCACAAATTGTGAACACGCCCTCTTGTCCATTTTCCATCTAAGTCCCTTCCTTTCGGCTCTGTGCGCTTGTGTCTGTGCCCGGGTATCCTGCTGTCCGAGCTGCCGGCTGCTCGGCGCTTAAATAAGTACTTAAGCCCACAAAAGTATGCAATGAAATTCGCTTGAAATGAGATTTCAGATCATGCTACAAATTGCTCGCCAACATTGTCGGGTTTTGCTGCCACTCAAATGCAAGAATGTGCCGAAAATTTCTCCAAATGCTGAGCTGTTGTAATTTTAATTTATTTTCTATACATTATAGTCGATATATGCAGTCGAAAAAGACTAGTATTTATATAGTTATATCAGCCCTAGCACCATTTGTGGCTACTCTCTCGATTAGCAGCTCAATTTAGCAGTGGAAAGGCTCAGCTTTAGAGCAAATCGTTATGAATCGCTTTGCTGGCATTGAGAAACCCTTACGCAATAATTATATGAATTATTGTGCGCTGACAGAGCGACCCAATCATTGCCAGCGACACAGAATGCATACCGTATGCCATAGGCACTGTCCGCGACTCTCCACCGCCCCTCCCCCTCGGAGCATAACTTCTATCACATGCCAGAGGCAAAAACAATGTTAAAGTTGTTAAAAAAATAAGCACGTACGCGCTGCAAATGACGAGGGGCATAGGGTCCATGATTAGGGGATAGGAGAGGCGCCTGGGTGTTGGCGGCATTGCGTGGCTCGCGTTATTCGTGAATGTAACGTGGCAGAAGGCAACGGAACGGAACGGAAGGATATGGCAAAATGCGGCTATGGCGTTGACGCTGGCGTAAAAATATGTGCACATACACATTCAGATAAATATGTATATGGATATATATGTATGTATCTGCATATATAACTGTAAAAACAGCTTTTAGCGGCCAACAGCCATCACAGTGGTTGCCCCACACACAAAACCAGTCTGGCCTGGAGTTGTGCGCTGTATGAAGAAATGTGTGTGCCCCATGCGACGTGCTGTGCAGAACATTTCCGGCTGTTGGGGTGACGCAAGGAGACAGAAAGAGAGCGAGAGGGAGAGAGAGAGAGGGAGGTAGAGGAGGCGGCAGAGACTGTTGTCGATTGGGGCAAAGTGCCGTCGGCTTTGTTTGCATGCCGCTGGCCTAGAAATAACGTAGCCATGGTTATATATTTTTCTAAAATTTATATTGCTTTATTTGCACAGCAGGCGCACACATACATGCCGTCACACACACACGGACACACATTCGCACGCAGCGTGTCGCTGGTGGCTGCAGCTGCTGCTGCTGCTGCTGCTGCTGCTGCTGCTCCTGCTGCTGCTGCTGCTGTTGACATTTGCGCCACGTTTTGCATTTTGAAAATGCTCCGTTTTCAGCGGCATTTCGTGTGCGGAAACGGAAATGTGCTGCTAGCTGCTGGCGCGCACTTGAACGGGCGCAACTCTTTACTTTAACCAGCCACCCCCCTGCCGATCACCCAGTAGAGGTGTGGGGGTTGGCGGTGTTTGGGGCCACCCACTCATTGACAGTTGTCAAATGTCGAAAGTCGTTTGGCTTCTGGCTGCCTCTTCTTCATCCGATTTGCAGTCGAGCATTTGCAGATATTTTTAATGTGCTGCCAGCTGCACATCCTAAGCCATATCCTTGAGACCCATTGACTTGGCACATTTGATTTTCTAACTGTCACTGCTTGTGCAACTTGTGCTGCAGCTGGAGCTCATTGTCATGCAGCGTCTTTGGCGAATGTTGCAAATTTGACTGCGGCATGTGCCTCGCATTGCCAAGTTGCTTGCAACCTGTTAATGGCTTTTCCAAACCCAAAGGGAACCAAAAAGAAACCAATTCGAGCCAAGTCTGTGGCAATTTATAGAATTTGTTCGGCTAATAATTCGAATGGCCTTTAAGCCAGGCTAACACATTTTTGGTTTCATTTAACAGACATGTGCTTGTTGTTCAGCATGTAGCAAATTATGCTGCTGCCCATTGGACAACATACATATACGCACACACACACACACACACACGCATACACACACACGCATACATGACAACATTTTGGGGCGTCCTTTTGGCTAGCCATGCCTTTGGCCTGCGTGTCGCCACAGGATATTTGATGCTAATGCCTCACGCTCGCACTCCCCATGTCCTGCGCTCGCCTCTCCAAATGCTGAACTTGCACAAATCTTTATTGCTTTCAAACTAAAGCTACAGCTTTAGCTTTTTCTGCCTTAAAGTTTTCGTTCTTTTATATTTATTCTATTTTTTGTTTTTTTTTTGTTTTGCTTTTATTAACTCGATGAAGTTTTAGCAGCAAATACACAACGGGCCACTTCCTCCATGTATGCTCTGCCCGGTTTGAAGTACTTCGCTTTGAGCAAGCAATTGGTTCTACAAATAGCTAAAAGATACTTTTGAGTGCAAAAATTCCATGAAAATTGTTGCGACAGCATTCCATTTCAAATGGCCCGAGTTGTCTCAGTTGCTCATACTCTTTTTGCCATTGGTCACATCTATTAGTTTCCTTGTGTACGATGCTTTTAATTAGAGTTCAATCGAGATGCGACTACACCCACACGACCTGGGGAGATTTCATTTTAGTTTTGGCTGAGCTGCTTTTCAATAAAAACAACTTTGCTTTGTTTTCCTGCTCTTTGTTGAGTATGTTTTGTATTTTGTTGTTGTGTTTGCTTTTGCTGTGTATAGATCAAACTTTTATTTTACAACTTATTTATTTGGTATCTGCAAACAATTAAGCTTACTTATTATTTCTTCTTCTTGTTGTTGTCGTTGTTGTGCTGCCTGGCCCGGTCAACGCTTTCTGTCTTTCTCGACTGCTGAGTGAAAAGTTCACGAAACTTGAAAGAAAATATAAACAATCGGCCAGGAAACATAGACAAACAGAACTCGCCCGCTTGTACCCATGCGATAAGAAAGTTTTTCAATAAATTTTGAAACAGAAAGTTCCTCAAAACTTGCCGTCCACAGTTAAGCCGATAAGCCGGCGCCAGCTCAGCATACATATATAGATATGTATGTATATATATATATATATAAACCCATGCTGCTGTCCAGCCATATCCAATGCTAATAAGGATTGCCTGCTGAAGGACATTCCTAGATGCTGCTGCTGCTGCTGCTTGTTTGCTGATGCCGCATTAGTTCAGATTTTGAGTTTTCAATAGATTTCCAATGGGACAGAGGTGGCCGGAAAGCAGGGCAAAAAACTGCCAGCCAGCGTAACGGTTAGCAATAAATAATAGAGCAAACTGCTTAAACCTTGCCTGAGCTGCATACGAAATGAGTTTGTGCCGTCTGCCCGCCAGTGGCTAATACGTTTAAGATGAGACGACAACATGTGCAACGTTTGCCACCATCGACGTCGCTGACCCGGGGCATAAATCTTGTGCCACTCGAGCACCATTGCCATGCTGCTGCAACGGCTCCAGTTTGGACATTAAGCGCACGTCGCCAGTTGAATGCCCCGACTGGCTAGCTGGCTGCCTAGTTGACTGTCTCTGCTGCTGCTGACAATATTTAAGCTGCGGGGGTAACGACCAAGGGCAGGAGAGGCGCAGGCAGAGGCAGCAGTTGGCGCGTGCTGTTTGCCCTGATGGTGGGTGTTGCCAGCGCCTGTTGCAATTGAAGCGCCATTGAGCAGGCGACAAAAAGGTCGATTATTGAGCAATTTGCACAGCTATCGTCTGGCTAAGGACCCGGCATCCTGTTGTACTCAGTTCAAGCGAGTATTATAAGTGCACCACAAACCATTCAATTGCCAGTGGTGCCCCATATCAGTGTTACATAGATCTAATTAGCTATTTGCACTTAATGGAGTTGTGCATAGAATGGCTGACACGAGTGCCTGGCCTAACTCTTTAACCTGGCAGCTATCGAATACGGATCAGATATCACGTTTGTCGCCTGGCCCATTGAAATCTTTGAAATACCATCCATTAAATTGTCGTTTGTACTGCATTGACTGGCCGAGGGGCTGCTGCCTGCCAAGGGCCATAACGTTTTGTGCTTACGTTCGGGTGCTTATCGTTTCATCGTGACAGTGTCCCCATCGATATATGGGGCCACTCAGACGCATGTCCTGTTCGAGCAACAACAACAGCAACTGCTGCGCCAATTGTCAGCAAGCAATGCGACGTAAACGTGGCTGGAGATAGCGACTTGAAGTTATTTGCGGCAATCTCAGCCATGTGTTCGAGCAGTCGTTGCAACAGGCAGCAGACAAAGCTATTTGACACCTTCAGCCATAACTCCATTTCCTTTCGCTCATTCCTCTGTCTTTTGATTGCAGAGCCTTGGCTTCCCGCTGATTAGCTTGGCGGCCATCAACCGCACCACCGTTGAGCTGCTCTACTTGCACGGCGATCCCTGTCCCACCGACAGGGCCATGAATCTATCCACGACGATACGCTTTAGGTGCAACATGCGGTCGGGGCGAGTAAGTACGGAGTGCAGGTGCCAACCTCACCTGTGGCCACTTTAAATGCTGCGCCGGCCTCAACATTGTTTAACCCGTTGCAGGGACAGCCAGTGCTGAGCTCCATTGATGAGTGCAACTATCACTTTGACTGGGACACAAGCGTCATTTGTCCGCCGCATGAGTGCAGCTTTAGCCAGGACACGTGTGAGATGGTGCACGATGATCTGGGCATGCGCTACAACTTTAAGAATGCCTCCTTTACCAAGGAAGGCAAGATTGCGGTGAGTTCCCATTTAAATGCCGCATATTCTATTCTGGCTTTTGATTGAATTACATTTTGTTAGATCGACCACAAAAGCAGCAAACTGGAGCTAAATGTGTGCGGACAGCATCGCAAGGCCATGACGGACTACTCACAGGATTTGGTGAACTTGTTCTTCACTCACGATCTGCATGGATGCGGCAAGGAGGGTGAGTCTATCAATAAGCTAATTCGATTATCATTTTGTGTGTTCCTTTTGAAGAGTTGCTGCTTGTCGCTTGTCGTTTCCGCTTCCCTTTCCGTTTCCATTTCCACTTCCGCTTCCGTTTCCGTTCGTACTTCCGCTGGCGCAACACGCGCATTTCCGCACGCCATTTTGTTGGCCACCTATTTTTTTTTCCTCGCAACTGTTGACTTTTGAGCTGTTTTTGGATAATGGCAAAATCGCATTAGAATTGGCGTTCAGCCCAATGCACTTCCGTTTTCCTTATCTGCCGGCCCTTACGGCCCATAACCCTTCCCCTCGACACACACACACACACACACACACTACGTCAACATCTTTCACTTTTTTTTTGTGCCCACTTTCGGGCGCCATTGCAGTGACTGCGACACTTTTTCGCGCTGCGCTTGCCGCCATTTTTTTTTAGCCCCTCCCCCGGTTTTTTGTGTGTTATCTAACAGCATTTTACGTCCTGTCGGCAACAAAAACGTAAAGCACTTGAAATCATCAGGATAGGCGAAAAAAACTAGAGAAAAAAATAATGGAACTGTCCTGATAATGCGGTTAAATAATCTCCTTGCAGACAAGAGCGTTTGAATACCCTATAAAAAAACTTGGCTAGTTTAATTAAGGGGTATACTATACTAGTCAACTAGTCTCTAATCTTTCAAGAAATCCCAGCGATTCACTCATTCGTCGCTGGGAGTTTGGAGAATCTTAAGCGCGTTTACAGGGTATCTCTGAGTAACGCATTTTGTTGCACCCAATATTATTTTTATGCTTCTGGCTTTGCTGCTGCATTCGAGTCATGAATATTTAAAAGGCCACACACAAAACATTTCCGACTTTTGTGGAGTGTTTCGTACATGGCCATGATTTTTATTGTCGAAAGCGTGTGAAACTTAAAAAAAAACATAAAAAATACATGTGACTTTGCCATTGAATACAACTTTTTGTTTGTTATGTCAATGGGCAATAAAAGTGACAATTTAATTATGACAACGTTCTCGTAGTCATTAAAAACTCTTTTTGTCGCCCCATTTTCGGGTCTGTGGCTGGCAATCTGCAAGCGATCAGGCAACTCGAATACACCCACTGACATGCAAAATACGAGGCTGGGTCGGGGCCGTTCGAGAGCTGTGCGGCTAAGCCTAAATCCCACAATAGTGCGCCTCCCTTCGTGCGGGCAGATTTTTGCCAGCATATATACATACACATACATATATATACACACTCAAACGCACCCACACCGACAGGGAATGCTGTGCATTTGAACGACAACAGCAGCAGCAGCAGCAGCAGCAACAACAACAAAGGCAAACCCTTGGAGCCTCTGCGCCTGCTCCTCCCCCCTTGGCACTCATATCATGCGGCTTTTGTTGTCGTCTCCAGTGATAATTATTTTTGGCTTTTATGTGATAACTTTGCAGCAGAGGAAGGCCCCACAACCATGGAGCCCGTAGTTTTGGTCGTATGGCCAGGCATTTGGAATATGATAAGGATTCATTTAAGCAATGTTGCTGCCGTTGCCCTCGTTCAGCTATGCCCCAGTTGCGTTGTGTTCTGTGCTCTGTTGTTTGTTGGTCAATTAAAATAAAATGCCGCTTTGTTTTGAGTACGGCTTTCTCTGGTTTTCATCACTTTTTATTAGGGTCAATTATGTGGTTTGGCTTGCTCTGTTTTCTATTATTATTGTATATATATTTTTTTTTTCATTATTTTGCTTTGCTCTTGGTAAGAGGCTTCATTTCAACTAATTAAAACCGTATACTCTCTGTTCTATTTTCATGGCAGGCAAGATGAATGTTCACATGCGTGTGATATGCAGCAACGAAACTGAGAGCTCCTTCAGCATAACAAATGTGAGTATCAAATTAGTTTGGTAATTAAATCAGACCTAAGCTAAATTTAAAAGCGACTTTAAAACTGCGTTTTCCGTTGCCCTTTTTACTCAATGTTGAGCATTATCAATTGGGGCATGACCCGATTTGATTCCTATATTTGAAATGGCATCATTTCTCGAATTGTTTTCAGCTCCAGTGAATATTTGCTCAATATTTCTTTTATATTTGATTTGGTTTTTTACTGGATTGCGGACATAAAAAGCCCAAATGCTCAAGTTGAGAAATATCATGGTAAATACTTTGCAGATGCCAAGACAAGTGGATAAGAGCAGCGAGAATCGTTGTGGCGAAAAGCGTAGCATACATTTGTGCGCAGAGGGAGGAACACATTAAATTGACATGGGAGACGCAACAAGGCGAAAACCTCCAAGTGGATTTAGCATACATTTTAACATGCACTGGTGTGTGTGTGTGTGTGTGTGTGTGCAGTCCATGTCCTGCTGCCTGCTGCCATCTGGGGCAGTTTCTTGGGTAAAGTCTGCCCAGTAGCTGCTGCGCGGCTGCTTCAAAGTAAAAATGTTGTATAAGAAATATGCAGAAAAAGGCCGCACAGCGTGGCACAACTGGGCGCAAAACAATGTGGCAGGTGTCCTTTGTTATGCTTACCACTTGGCAAATCCGCTTTGCCAGCTAGCGAGCTTTGTTGTTGTTGCTGTTGGTGTTGTTACTGCTTTTCAACAAAAATGTTGCCTACCAACCTGTGCGGCTTTTGGTTTTGCCAGCTACGGCTTGCTTTCTTGCTTGGGTGTCTGCTGCCTTTGGTTGTTGTTGTAGTTGTTGCTGTTGTTGTTGTAGCGGCTGTTGCTGCTGCTGATGTTGGCGCTCCTTTTAGCCCGCGAGGCGTGCTATTGTTTTGACCTAAGCCTTTGTTGTCTTGAACTTTCACAGCTAAAAAATGCACGTGCCTGACTCGCTACAGCTACAACATGTTGTTGCCCCCTTTCATGGGGTCTCGGCCTTTGCCATTGATCGTCCTAAGAGCTAGCGACTTTTTTTTTCTTTGTAGCTAGACTCTTTCTCTCAGTGTCATTGTCTGTTAGTTAGTTGTTTTGGCTTTTGATTACGCCTTTGTGTGACGCTGACTGGCGCTGACCCCGTGCTCGTTGCTGTTATCAAAATGCTGTCACAGCTGCAGCTGTTGCATTAGCAAAGAGGTGAGGCCTCAGCAAACTCTATTCCTGCATGTAGATCCGAACTTGGCCTAGAGTTTATTGTTTATGCTGATGTTGAAAGACTCAAATAGGTATATATACAGTTGGTTACATCATTTTTAAGACTAGTTAAATGGAATATTGAATATGATTTCATTTCAATATTGGAATATTAAATTTGATTTCATTTCACAATATGTGTAAATTAATTGATTTTTGTCAGCATTGCGCATTGTCCTTTTTGTGTTTTTCGCTCAATTTCTAAATTGATTTTGTGCTCTGTTTCCATTACATAGATGCGTCGTACATATATGTGGGGATGACCGCATGTCACGGCGAAATTGTCAATTTGCAGCACCTCGTAATTAGTGGTCTGACCGGCGCTGGCAACTTTATTAGCCCGTTTCGGGGAACTGCCGAAAATGCGGCCAGCAATTAGTGCCTGAGGTTTAATAAAACACACGCACACACCAACACACACACACTCATGTAACTGTTGTAGTCCATTACGCACAAATTGCGAAAGGATACGCCGTTAGCAATTGAAAATATTTGCCTGACCATTTTGCGATAGTCTCTTTCCCTCTTTCTCTCTGTGTGTGTGTGTGTTGGGTTATTTTTATTGTGTTTGTTTCTGTTTACTCGGGCCCCCTCTATGGCGTATGCTGCTAGCTGCAACAGTCGTATGTGGCACAAACCAATTGACCCAAATTTAAACCAGTTCACAAATAGCTGCAAGCTGCTTGCACCGAGCACGCTGTCGCATGGGGCTGAGCTGTGGATCTAAAACTGGGCTCTGCCATCGGTATATGGATTGGTGATGGTAATCACACAAGCACACACACACACACACACACACACACACCTCCTGCTGGCAAGTTGGGTGTGTTTGCCTGATTGCGGTTAATTGCATTACACACTTGATGGAGGTGTTATTAATTTCATTTCTTTGGCAAGTGCACGTAATGACATTTCGGCTCGCCTCGCCTCGCCTCGCTCCGCTACCTCCGTCTGTCCACTGTTTGACATACGTTTCATGCTCAATTAGCTGTGCGCAAACAGGTCTCGACTGCTTATTAATTTGCATTTGACAATTAAGCAAAAATAAACGGTTTCTGTTTGTGTTAGATCATATGGGTGCGATTCTGCTCCTTAACAAATTGAATTTCACAACAGTGCTTAATCCATTGGAAACGTATGCTTCGTTAGTTGGCCGAGTTAACTGTAATTACTGAACTACAATTGATCAAGTTGGGAATTTTATATTGCTTTGCCATGTAAGAGAAAACTTTGTCAGTCGCTTGGCTGAGAATATTTGTGCAGTTGTCTTATTAATTTAATTTAATTTTAATTGAAATATTTAATAGAAACATGTCCGACATATTGCACAGTTAATGAATTCGTTTTTACTATAAAATTAAATGAATCCGAGTTCGCTTAATGCTGATTTGTAAATGGAACAGAAAACTGTCGTCTCCACTGCGGTTATTTGCTTAACTTTCCGCTGTAATGCTCGCCCGCATGCAGACAAGTTTCATGCAGTTGCAGCGAGCGGTAAACAACATCAAACGCAGGCACACACAGCATTCTCTTATTTTGTTGTTGTTGTTGTTGTAGTCCTTCGTTTTGGGCAGATGGCAAGCGCAAGCGGAACAAAAGGCAACAGTGGACTTGTCTGGCAAATGTTGTCGAAAAATTAGCGATTCAATGAAATGGGATTTTAAATGGCTGCAAACTTTTTAATGCGTCTACCGGCGTCCTGCACGTCGTCCTGCGCGCCGTCCTGCGCTTCGTCATCGTGCCCCTCGACATGTTTTAGTTTTTGTGTCTGGGGCGGCGCCACGGCCGGGTGCGCGACCCAGGACGCCGGCAAAGTTGTGCAACGCGAGTTTTTGCCACTTGCAGTTGCCAGTTGCAGCCGCCGCAAAAGTTTTTAAATTATGCGCACATTTGCCGCGCCTCGTTGCTGTTGCGTTCCTGCTGCTGCTGCTGCTGCTGCTCCTGCTGCTGCTTCTGTTTCTGTTGCCATGTTCTGGTTCTTGTTGCTGCTCGTCGGACGCGCCGGAAATGGTCTTTGGCCGAAAGTGTTACACGCAGCGTGCAGCCGGACGGATGGCGTGCGACAACGTCCCCGAAGTTGAAGCTGGGAATGGGAATGGGCATGGGCATGGAAGCTTGGGCAAAACTCTGCGCTGTGGTTGGGGCTGTGCAAACAAGTTGCCAGCAGTTGTTGCGCCACAAATTGCAGCGCTCTTTTGTGAGCGGCAAAGGGGTCGAGCGCAGACCGATGCACAACGAGCAATTGCTTTTCAGCTGGAATTTATGTATTTTTCCCATATCAATTTAGTTATTTATTATTTTTCTTTGCACTTAATGAAGAAAGTTTCTAATTACAAAAATCTTGTTTGTAGGACACGCAGTGCAGCTTGCTCTATGTGCAGCGCACACCGAGCATCTGTTCGTTCCTGAGCCTCAACGTGGTGCCACAGGGCGAGAGTGGCAGCAGCAGCAGCAGCAGCAGCAGCAGCAGTTCTACGACTAGTACAACAACCAGCAGCCCCATCAGCACGCATGCAACGCCAATGGGTAAGATTGAAGAAGCAGTAACCACTGCAGCTTCCACCGTAAAGGCAGCCATTGCTAGCCCATCGGCCTCTGTGGGCAGTAAGTGCAGCTAGCCAAGCTCGTTTGGCAGCATCATTCATAGCCCTGCATATTTACAGCCATACTGGGCATTATTCTGTCTGTGACGTTCTTTGTGGCATGCGTTGGAATGTTTGCCGTTTCGCCGGCTCGAAGGCAACGCGTGCGTCGACTGTTCCGACGCAACAACTCGTCGGTGCGATATTCCACGGTAACATATTAAGCTTGTAAGAAATTGTATGAATTTTGTGCTATCAATGAATCCCATTGAAGGTGCAGTCGAGCGAGGAAGCTAATCTGCTGATGGAACCAAATGGCGAGTTCACGGAGAGCGACGACGATATGTTACTTTAGAAGGCTAAGCCGAGGGAATAGGCTGTGCTGATTGCTATAATTATTTAACCAAGTGAGAAAAAAATTAAAAAAAAAAAAACTATATAGTGAAAAAAAAAAGACATGTGAAGAAAGTTAAACACCAAAGACATAAAACGCAACTGATTGTGAACTAAAAACTGATTGTAGACACGTAGCGAATCGCAGCGAGGAGAGCTACTCATATACTTAATTATGTACAATACGTCTAAATGACAACGACAAAACAACAAATCCAAATTAACGGAACTATTAATGTCTAAATGATCTTATATATTTTATATACCTGCACTTAAAATATGTAAAGGCAAAGTCCCTGCAAAGTCCTTTAGCTCTATCCTTATATACCATTTAGTTTAATGCAGAGAATTGCATTGCTTTTTAACTCGTAAAGTATTTGTCCAAGCATTATTATTTGTAATTATGGGTGACTGAACTTATAGAAAACCTAACCAAAAGATCTTTACGTTGGAGTAAATTTTTGGCAATTTTTGGGTCAAGCATTAACAGAGTTTTCTGTTTTCCATTTTCGTTGACTTTTTGTATTTTTATGGTGTGATATGAGACTTGGCGGAATGTACTTAATGTTATGTTATTTTCAAAATATTTTTGTTTAATTAAGTTGACTGTGTAATTCCCTCAATTCATAAATACAAATGTAACTATATCTATATATGCTCTGTATAAATAAATTTGAAAAATATAAGCAAATTAAATACAAAACAAATGTTGTTTTGTATATACAAAAAATGGCGAAGATTTCTTTAGGGTACCTACCTAGGCTACCTAGCTAAGGTAAGACATATATCCGTAATATTGTTAAAATGCATGTATTGTTTAATTTTTAAAATATATTTTATTCAGTGTATTTGTATACTTGACAGACTCGGGTACACAAATACATTAAATGATGTACATAATATGTATGCATTCATTTTGTATAAGTAAATGAGTTTGTCTGCATTCAATTTGTAGGTACCTTAGGCAATACAGAGACATGACATAGCTACTTATGTATATGTTAATTTTCATTAATTCTAATTACAATATATTTAACATACGATTAATGCGAATTATGAACTCCTTACTAATTATGTCATTGAAATGCGGAAATGAAGAAATATGTATATGGGTCGGCTGGAAAAAGTGATGTACGATATATGAATGATCTAAATGTGTGATATGCCGTGTATGAAGGGCATTTGTGAGTAAATAGCTTAATGAATAATGAATATGCTTTTTTTATACGTATTTATAAATATTTTGAGTGAGAGTTTTGCTGGAACATAAAAACTTTTCCATTTGCTTTATGTACAATCTTAATTTGTTTCTGTGTGCTTTCAATGGACAACTCAGTTAGATATGTAAGCAGCCAAAGTGGGACAATGGATACATATATATATATTATGAGTTGTTGTTATTGTTGTGGTATTTTGATTTGTATTTTGTGTTGGGATATTCTTTGTGTTTTTTTTTTTTTTTTAATTACATTCAGTACACGGCATAGTTTATATGCTACTATTTGGATACGTCATATGTATGTATGTATGTGCATTAATCGATAGCCTATTACAAATTATTCAGATTGTACAGGAAACTAAAGCTCAGTTTGATCAAATATTAAGTAAAACTTGAGATTCGTGCAAACAAAATAATTGCCTAAATCTGCAAAATAAAAAAAATTAAATTATTTCAATTGCGAGTTTTCTGCAACTTTTACATGCGTTCAACTTAAGCATAACATTTACAATATCATAGCTATATAATGTACAAAATAATTGGGTCTTAGTGAGTTTAACCTACACTTACATAACTCTAAACAGAATGATAAGCTCTCGAATAGCTTACGCTTTTTCAACTATCCAAAATGTAATTTTGTTTTCCCTCTTTTCGTTTTTACGAAATTTTTCCATTTCTCTTTTTTGTTTATGTCAACAAAGGCCACAGGAAGTATTGAAAATTGAAAATTTTCACCAATTTTGTGCATTGGATTTACCAGCAGCGGATGCAATATTTTCTCTTTTGTTTTTTAGATTCTACAGAATTTAACTAGACCAAAACACAGACACAGATGCAAACACACACACGCGCACATGCATACACACACACACGCACACACGCACACACACATACACACGGCTAGAGAAATCAATTTGAGTGCAATTTCAGTTGGCTACAAGAATGCCGTTGTCTAGGCATTTGGTTTTGTCATTTATACATTCAGCTGATCGGAATCGGAATTGGTCATAGCGTAAGGATTGAATGCCTCAGTGAAACAGGAGCTCCTCCTCGTCGGGCTCCACATTGCGCCATTTCTATACGTCGCTCTGCTTGGCATTTGTGTTGATGATGAAGGCGCCATTGATGTGGCCGTTGCCATGGTGTGCCTTGCCGTTCGGCGCATACAGATTCGTCAGACCATTCTTGCCATTGGCAATCATGATGGCTGTGTGGGGGGTGCCGCCATTCAGCTGTGCGACCAGCGGATTTTTGGTCGTTTCGCCGGGCGGCGTTGTCAGGGGCGGCGTCACGGGCGATGGCTTAATCAGCTCGAGCTTATCGTCTGTGGAGCCCTTGAGCGCCGACTTGATCAGGGCGCCGTTGCCCGCATTGCCAATGGGCGCACGATGCGGCAGGGCGTAGCGCAGCTTATCCCAGAACCATGGATCGCCCCACTTCAGGTAGGTGTTCATTCTCAGATACGCCTTCATTTCATCGTCCAGCTGCTCAATGTCGCCAATGTCCGAGTAGATGATCACAATCACACGGGAGCGTCCCTCGTTCAGCGCCGCTCGATGCGCCGCCCGGAACTCCATGCGCGCCCAGTCGGACTTGATGAAATTCGGGCTGAGCACAATGATGGTACGGCGGGAGTCCGCAACGGAGCGCACAATGTTCTCGGGTATGAAGCCACCCACCAGCCAGTCGCGTACGTGCACGCACAGCGAAAACTTTTGCGGACCGTGCTCCAGTTGCGGCACCAGATGCTTCTCCACGAAGCTCTGATCCTTGTGCGAGTACGAAATGAACGCATCGAATTTCTTGTCCTTGTCCAGCTCCTCTTCGGTGACGAACCACATGCACAGATTGTGCGCGTACAGCCAGATCTTGATCTCCTGCTGGTACTTGTAGTAGAGCGCAGCGGTGATGCCAATCAGAAAACCAGCCAGCGAGATGACCACAATCACCGCAATGAACAGACTCCTCGGCCGTGGGCAGATATCATTGATGTTCAGCTCCATGAGGGGCGTGGGCATCTCCGCATCGACGCAGTACATCTCCGTGTAGTCTGGGATCCGCTCGTATTTCTTTTGCGTGAAGAGCAACAGCTCCCTGGCCTCGCAGTTGCACACCCACGGATTCTGGGAGAGACGCAGCTTCATGTGGTCCATCGTGCTATTGAGATAGCTGAGCAGCGTTGAGTTGAGCACCTGCAGCTGATTGCGACGCACATCCAGGTACTTTAGGTTTCTGGGCAACTGGCTCACCTCCAGCTGGGTGAGGTTATTGCCAGCCACATGCAGGCTGGTCACATTCTCGTACCCGGGCGATGTGTTGCTCGGCAGCTTGAGCAGCGTGTTGTTTTCCACATACAGCTCCATCTCGCGCAGATTTTGGGGCAGGCGTGGCAGCTTGGGTACCTTGGTCAGCTCGCCGTTGGAGCAGTTGATGATTAGCGTCGAGTCGAAGGTGCGCACCAGGCAGTCGCAGCCGCGAGGACAGCGTCTCTCGGCCGGATCCTCCGCGAGGTCGAATTTGCAGACCAGCTCACGTGGATGCACGGAGCGCATGGGCCGATCGGCCAAGGCGCTGGGCGCCTGGCAGTTCAATCGGTCGGTGACTGTCTCCAAGTTCTTAGCGTAGTCCGGCTGAATGTCGCCGCGCACCACCTGCAGGAAGCGCAGGAGCGTGCAGTCACAGACGAGCGGATTATCATTGAGATCCACGCGCACCGACTTCACCCCATGCAACAGCCGCTGGCCCTGGTCGATGGGCGGAAAGTCTGCCTGCTTGTAGAAGTGCACGGTGATTATCTTATTGTGGGTCATGTTGATGGTCATGTCGAAGGCGGACACAAAGTCCAGATCGGAGTAGTCCAGCCAGGTGAAGTTGTTATAGCTCAAATCGATCTCCTGCAGCTCGCGCATCGCATACTTCCAGTCGCTAAATATGACCATGAGCGAATTGTTGCGCAGATTGAGACTCGTCAGATTCCTAAGATGTGCGAACGGCGAACTGAGTTCCGCGTCCACGCCGCGCACCGACATGTACTCATGGAAATTGATGCGATTGTTGGCCATGTTCAGTTGACGCAGCAGCACGTTCGATGCGAAAGCCTGCGGCTGTATGCTCACCAGTTGATTATCGTTCATCCGGAGGGTTTTCAGATTCACCAGCTTGCTGAAGAGCTTACTGTAAGGGCGAGAGAGCATAGGAGAGGCAATGAGAACTCGGCTTCGCCATGAGCAGCGAGAGTAAACCTCACTCTGGGGGTTAGTAATGTCAGTTAGGGAACTCTAGTTTACCTGGAGATTTCAGTGAGTTGATTTTCAGCCAGATTCAAGTTCTCCAATTTGGACAAGTGGCTGAAGATGCCGTCGGGCAGGTGACTCAGTCGATTCTTGTGCAGATCCAGCGTCAACAGATTCACCTGATGCTCCAGCAGCCTGGCGGGCAGCGTGCTCAGATGGTTGTCCATCAGGGAAATGTCTGTGATGTTCGTCGAGTTCTCAATGAGATCTTCTGGTATGGATTCCAGTTCACAGCGTAGGTATAGGGTGCGCAGCCTGGGCAGATCGGCGAAGAGGCGAGCCGGGAGCGTGGGCAGCGGCACACGATTGTTCTGCAGCTTCACCTGCTCCAGCTGCTTGTTGTGCGCGAAGAGGCCCTCGGGCAGCGAGCGGAAGCTGTTGCCATTCAAATTGATCTCGGTCACATTGGTGAGCAGCTCAAAGACATCCGGTCGCAGCTCGACAATGCCATTGTTATGCAGATCCACATCCCGCACAGAGACGGCGCCCTCGAAGTCGTGCTTGCTCAGATTGTGCAGCTGATTGCTCCACAGGTTCAGGTGCAGCAGCTTGTGCAGATTGTGGAAGAGGCCGCGCGGCAGCTGCCGCAGATTGTTGCTGCCCAGTTCGAGGAACTGCAAGTTCTCCATGTTGGCCAGCAGCTTGGCTGGCAGCTCGCCCAGGTTGGCGGCGCGCATGTCCAGCCAGCTCAGATGATGCATGTCGCGCAGCAAGTCCTCGGGAACGTACGGCAAGCGGCGTGCGGCGAAGCGCAGTCGCTGCAGATTCTGCAGGCGCTCCAGGTGCTTCCGGGTCACATTCATGCCCAAGTCGTTGCCCTCAAAGATCAGCACTCTGGTGTTGTTGATGCCCAGGTGATCCATGATGCCCGCTATGGGCGTGTGATACGGCAGCGGGCAGCGCCTGATCTGCACCATATCGATGCTGCCGATGCTCAGCCGCGGCATCTGCTTGTACTCCGAGGCGTCCGTCAGATTGCACTCGATCTGCACCGCGTTGCCGGGACGGATGGTTATCTTGAATTTGGGATTGTAGCTGTTGCCCGGACAGTTCAGCTCGTACTCCGACAAGGATGGTGCGCACTCGCACGACGATATGGTCAGATCTCGGCACTCATCGCGGCCAAACACGGCCACGCCCAGCTGCCAATGGAGCGCCTGAAGTAACACCACCAGCAGCAACGGAGGCGCTGCTGCGCTTACGGCTCGCATTCTGTTTGTATTCGTGTGTCTAGTCCTCTGCACGCTAAAAATAAAAACAAATATATATTTTTTGTCAAAGAAAGTTTATTTATTTACTTCTTTTTTTTTGTATTATTATTTATGTTCTACTATATATTTTTTTTTATTAAATAAAAATGGAATTTAATTTTATGGCATTATTATTTATTTTTTTTTTTTTATTCATAAAAAATAAAAACATATATATTTTTTTTATAGAAAGTTTATTATTTATTTTATTTATTTATTTATTTTTTTGTATTATTATTTATGTTCTACTATCTATTTTTTTTTTTTAGTAAATAAAAATAGAATTTAGTTTTATGGCATGATTATTTATTTTTTTCTTTTTATTCATAAAAAATAAAAACATATATATATATATATATTTTTTTTTATAGAAAGTTTATTATTTATTTATTTATTTTTTTTTTTTTTTTGTATTATTATTTATGTTCTACTATCTATTTTTAGTAAATAAAAATCGAATTTAATTTTATGGCATATTTTTATTTATTTTTCTTCTTTTTATTCATTATTTTCTTTAGAATATTTTTGGTCTAAGCCTACAAGTAAAGCTCTGATTTATTTCTTTTCTATCGACAATGTGTTTCCAGGCAACGGTTTATGCTTTGCCTCGACATGATTTTCTTTATTGAAAAAGAAAATGTAATGCCATCAACAAAACATATATATATATATAGCGCATACAAACAATTTTTAGGCAGTTTCCGTGTGTGACGAGAGCAGAGCTTTAATTTAAGTGCGAAATCTGATGGATAGGAGGACAGGTGCGTCAGCTGTAAGTGACAAATGCGGCAACAGCTGGCAGGAGAATGTGAATGTGACAAAGGAATATTGCTTTTTGTCCTGCACAAAGGAGGGATTCAATGCGGCGGTCAAAGAGATTCATACGATGCTGCGGTGGCCAGCAGCAGCAGCAGCTCTATTCATCATCCTGAACTGCTCGACCTCGTCAGATACTATACTGTTGCATTATGTGTCGCACAGAGCAGGCTGCCCAAAAGGCTTGCATGCTCTGGAAGGCGGGCTGAATATCAGCATCCCCTGCTGAGGTGCCACGAGCCCAGCTTGGCAGCGCTGCGGCCGTAATTACGGTCAGGTAGTGCATAAAATGTTGTAAAATTTGCCGCTTTTTATTTCTTTTGGATCCGAAATTGTGGAGGGTGGGGAGTGGGGGTTGTTACGTGCACTTTATGGGCTTTTGTGCGTTTAATGAATTTGTCATGCAGTCGAGTGTCGTTAAAGCCTGAAACGAATTTGAGGCAGCCGAAAGACTCGGCCCAGCTGACAATTAAATTGTGCCCATTAGTCAGATTTTTGGAAATGGAATTCAATTAAAACTTTGTGCCGGCTCTTTTGAGCAGCTCGCAGTTCGCTGCTCGCTGCTCGCAGTTAGCTGCATTTCCAGGATTTCCAGCCGACGCTTTTGGGGCTGATGGCATAATTTCGTTGCCTCTGACAGCTGCTTTTGAATGAAATTTTGATAAGCCAATTAAATTATGCGCCCTGTAATTGAATTCTCATTTTGCTGTTGACTTTTTACTGGCAGTCTGTCCCATTCCCATCCCAATTCCCATCCCCATTCCCATTCCCATCCTCGGGCAATCAATTTACCGGCCATTTGCTTTTAATTAGCCTACAACAATGATGAAATTTTCCCAGACGCCTCTGGCAGTGTAAATAATTGTAATTACAGTTATTGAGTTTTCCGTTTGCAGCTGCATTTTCAACGCTTTTCGATTTTCGTAAATGAAATTGAATATTTTCCAGCAACAGTTAAATTTTCAAACTTTTTTTAACACTTAAGCTAATGGATTTATTTATTTATTTATCTATATATTTAGTCTACAACGATTCTCCTTCTTTTTTTGTTAACTGAGCACTCCTAATGCTTTTAGCCAATTATTTATTCGGCCAAGTACTATTGCTGGTCGTGCTGGCTTAACAGTGTTAATCGGATGAGGTTGGTCTTAGCCACTATTTATCGGCTGGCGGTGCGACTTCTCCACAATGCGGCTAAGCCATGAGACAGAAGCGTTAACACGATTCGTGTGCATTGTGTTCGCCCGATTGCAGTGGCCAAGCGTCCTCTGCCACAATCCATTTAAATCTCGGCACCTGATTTCAGCATGCGCCTGGGTCGCAGATTATGCGGACGTACATAGATATAGATGCGTATTTATGCCAGGAGCCAGGATAAGCGGCTTTTGTTCCCAACTATTTGTGTAGCCAACTTCAATTTCGCATAAAACTTTAAGCACTTTCTGCCCGCTGGCGGCCAACTTAAACGAGTCTAAATAGCATCTTCTGCTACAGTCCACCCACCACCACCCACCACTCACCGCCACCAAAGTTGGCCCTGTTTTGGCTTTTAAATTCGGCCTGTCTTATCTAAACAGGCCGTGCTGGCCACACCGCGCGGCCAGTTGGCTTTTCGGTTATTGTTGCCAAGATCTTAAACATTTATATTCACTTAGGAAAATTACTTTTAACTTTTACGCCATGCTGCCCGTGTAAAGATACGGCTAACAATGTCCCGAGCGGCCTGCTGCTTTGCATTGATGGGCTTTGCCGTTTGTTTTGCTGCAATCTAATCTGGGCGAATTCTTGTTGACAAGTTCTCGGAGCATGTTCAGCCGATTGGCAGCTAGGTGAGCCGGCTCAAATAAGTTTTCTAAAAGCGAAACACCAACAACAACACGAACAATATAATATTTAATGGCGCCAGAGCTAAGCAATTTGTGTGTGTGTGTGTGTGCAGGTGTCTCACCTACTATGTATAGAAAATGAAAGCCGACTTTCGGGCTGCCAATTAAGTTGGCCTCGTTTACAGTCAACGGCAACGGTAGCCTACCCCATCGGCACCTCATTTGATCCTGGCTGGCAATTAAAAATAATTGTTAATTTTAAACGTTCTACCACACACACACACACACACACACACACATGACACACACGCACACCCCTATAGAGAATTATAAAGTCATATGGCCGCATGGGTTGTTTTCTTCCTTCTGCTCACATTTGTCTGTTTTAATTAGACGCTTCCCCCAGCAGCCACCCGCTGCCCCCTGTCGCTACCCCATTCGCCAGTTCGAGCCGTTAATAAAGGTTAACGAAGTTTTGCCAACGCGCAGATTTCTCACACATTTCTACAAACAGCCACACACACACACATACTCATACTCTCACACATTTAACCATGTTGAGATTCCAGCTAGAGTGCGCATTTTTGCACTCACGTGCTCTTTTCCGGTATGTAACGGTACTAAATTCATTAGGCACACTAAATTACAACCGCAGCGCATGATAAGGGGGATGGTGGGTTGGAGCTCCCAGTGGCAGAGCCAGTCAGAGTTGAGTTGAGTGGAGCTGAGTTGAGTTGAGACGTGGCGGGGCAAGGTGTCGTGCCAGGTGATGCCAGGCCTTCTACAGACTTGGATTTTTATTGCCGACGCTCAACAAAGCGCCTCAATGTATGCGACTACATATGCAGGTGTGGGTGTCTTTCTATGTGTGTGTGTGTTTGTGTGTGTGGCTGCTATTAAATAGTCACGCCGCCCGCAGCGCGCTTTGGAAAATTGGCTTTCGCATGCCTGCGGTGCGCTTTATTACTGCAAGCAAAATTATCAACAAGAACAATAAGTGAGAAAGTGTTGGCCTTGGCCATGCTCGACTACCACATACCATAGAAAGTGAAATGGACGCAAATATCATGAGCTTGTCCTCTTTTGTTTTCACTTAATGATGCATATACTACGCTCTATTACGACATTCTTTATTGGCTATATAAATACTATCTGACTTTGCTTTTGCTTAGTCTCTCTAAAGACTTTGCATTTTCCTTGAGTTTTACTGACTACAGGGTATAGGATAAACCATTTCGAGCATGCGATTTAATGCTTAAATTTCTTAATGCCTGACAGTTGGATTAAGGCAAAGTGTTTTAATGCCTTCGCCTCTTAAAGACGTTGACATTTCCATTTCTGTGCGCTCGCGCGATTCACTGAATTTTCCAATTTTCCAATTTTCCAATTTCTTGTCATGTTCTGCACCCACAGTTTCCCTCCCACTCCCACCGCTAGGCTGCTTATTGCTTGCCCGAATAAGTATGCTACAGAAATTGTGAGGCGCCTGACGCAAACGCATTCATCAATCAACTTGACTAATTACCGCAATTGTTGGCGAGCACAACGCAGCAACTGTTGTGCAGTTGGTTGGTGAGTTGTTGCCACGCCCACACATACACACAAGCAGACAGAAGCACACACACACACACACAGACAGTCATGTTGCCTGGTAAGAAACAATATCAACTACGACTTGTTTAATAATTTTTTATTAAAAAATTTCAAACAGCAAAACCTATAAAACACTTTTACAAGTTAGCACACACACACACACACACACATATACACATACACATATATGTGACGCTCACCCGCATCCAATTCCCGTTGCCCTTTTTGGTGGCAGCTTTCCAGTTGCTGGCCAACTGCACGTTGTTCAGTTGTGGTTTCGTATCTTATAGTAGTTGCCATAGTCAATGTTTCAGTGGTGTACATATGTGTGCGTGTGTGTGTCTGCCTAGCCAAAAGATTTCAATACTTGGAAACTTTCGGAAGTTGTGAGCCAATGTTTATGGTGCCCAACGTGGTTTACAACGTTTCTCCGGCAAACACATGCCCAAAACTGTGTATACAGAAGTGCCAAACTGGCAGCTGGGACATGTTTACATATACACCCAGATACACACACACACACACACACACATACACAGCTACAGCTGTGGAACGATTCAAAAGCATAAGTACTCGTACGTACATATTCGAATAGCTTGCTGAAGCGCTGAGCAAATAACTGTGTGTTGCTTATTGCGTTTGGGTTGCACGCGTTGATGCAACTTTCGATATTGGCAAATATTCGAACGATTGATTCGCCTGGCTGGCAGCAGAAGGGACTCAAAGAAAGGGACACACACATGTGGGAGCTTATATTGCAAAGGGCTTCACACATACACAGACACATTCAATAACAAACAAACAACTGAATAAGTCCATAAGTCGGAAGGTTTTAAATGCTAACAGTTAAGTAAAACACTAAAAAACTTTGCAGGCTTGCGAAATTGAGAGCTGGGTGTTAAATTCATGTATATCTTAAGTAATTTTATTATATAAGAACTTTTACACTCTTCTTCATAATTTAAAATTATTTGCTGTTACAGCTAGTATTAAGGCTTGAATTCATTATGCATGAAGATTACATCATGCCTATACATAAATGCAAACAACATGATTAGTTGGAATAGGAAATCCATGAAGACAGTCATTAATATATAAGATTTTTGAGCTCCTCTCCCTGATTTAATAACATTTACTACTGCTGCTTTATAATAATTTATGATGCTCTTCATGGATTTGCATGATGTAATGTATGTATTGGCATGATGTAATCTTAATGCAATATGTTTAAATAAAAAAGTCAAGGTTTAAGAGTTACATCGATTGGCACATACATTACATCATGCGAATCCATTAAGAGCACCATAAATTATTATCATTTAATTTTTAGCTTTTTTTTTCAAGAATTACCAAGCATGTAAATATAAATCAAAGAAATCGTACGCAAATTCTATATATAAATTCCTATATATAACTACTTCCCTATATATAAACCAAATAAATCTTAAGCCAATACTTCCCTATATATAAAGCATTTAGCTTATGTCTATCTATATTCAATGCTCAAATTCCCATACATTCGCATTTGCTTCAAAATGCTGAAATCGAATATTATCGTATTGGTCTAAGCGCCGTTGAGTGCTCCCGCTCCTGCTGCTCCTGCTGCTGCTTCAGCTGATTACGCTATAACGCCTCTACTGCAATATGCACTTAAGTCTGTTGCGGTTGGGCGAAGCGTTCATGTGGAATAGCTTCTTAAGGGAGCAAGGGAGATGAAGAGAGCGAGAAGGAGCGATAATTGCCGAGTGGTGGCAAGAGAATGAGAGAGGCAGAGCGTGAGAGTGAGTGGTGTAGCTCTATGCCTTCCATATAAGTCCCATATGACAGAAATTCAATAAAAATTGAGTTCTTCTAATTAATAGTATTATTATATCAGCCATATAAATGAAGCATGCAAATTTTATTATAATTATTATTTGTACATCATGTGGATTTGATTATTTGAGCTGTGCCAGTTGCTAATGAGGTAGCTGCACTATTGTGTTTACCAGACGTCTAATGAGCTGTGCAAAGCCAGAGCAAGACTTCAAAGAGCCAGCGACAAAGCCATGAGATAGACGCGTTCATTACTTTAACCAGCTGCACACAAACACGCCCCCCCTACCCGCCCAATGACAAAGAGAGTGGGAGGGGCAGAGCGGAGTGAAAGAACAACTGGCGCTGAGCGTCAAAGACAGCAGCAAAAGTTGAAGTTGCATGCAGCTCTGGCTAAGCAGATGCAAGAAAAATGGGGTTAAGACTCGATTTGCGAATGCTGTGCAACGTAGGGCCGCTTGAAAGCCAGCGCATTGTCTTTGGCAAAGAAAAAGAAAGAGAGAAGAAAAAGAAAATATACGGAGATTCGTTGGCTTTGCACAAAGGCAAAGTATGTATATGTACATATACATATATATGTATGTATGTATGTGTGTATGCATAGCACAAGGAGTCAGCAAGTGAACGGCTTTGTAATGTCATTTGTCTGTTAATCATGTTGTCGTCTATAAGTTTGTGCCAAGTTTTTGCATAATGCGCTCGTGCCCAAGACAAATGAACAGAACTTGTTGAGCCTGAACTTTCGACGTGGCCCAAGCGCCAACAGCAGCTGCCTGCATGCGGCGAAGTGCTTGGCGCAGGCTCCGCACTTTTGTGCCGTGTGCGTGACGCATTCAGGTTTAATGGCCATCCATTGTGTTGTGCCGTCAGTTGACGATTTTATTATTATTATATTTGCTGCTTGTTGTTGTTGTTGTTACTATTGTTGTCCGCAACGCGGTTAACTCTGACCAAGGCCCCGGCCACGTCGCTGTCTTCTTATTTACACAGCTCAGCCCGAAGCAAAGTCACTCAAATGGATACTCTGCGGTCGCCCTAACCACGCAGCTTACCACCCCTCAACCCCCACACCTCAGCCCTCACACCTCGTCCTGGACGCTTCCTGTTCACGCACTGCTCAAGTTGCCCGCCTGCCGGCTGTCGTTTGGCTTGTTTAGTTTTAGCGGCAGCGCCAACATTTAACGAAAATTGATTTCCACTTTTAAGGCACCGACAAACCACTCGGCACTCAAGTGCAGCGCAAACTGTAGCTGTTGTTGGCCACAAAACTTTTCGTTCTGGCCAACTTTCGGCAAGCATACGCTCACAGCATTCTCTGATTAGAGTAAATCTGAGATACAGCTCACAACTTTTCGGCAAACTTCATCGAACTCGTCTTAAGCGCATTGATTGATTAGTTACAGACTGGCTGGAAATCGTATAACGGGACAATTGTGAATTGTATCAATAATTTGAGTTTCATTTACTCTGAAGCAGCGCATAATTGGATTATCGATGATTCCTTGAGTTGTTTATTATTATCTATCTATATATGGCAGCGACTGCTCATAGTTTCCACTAAGGAGCAGTACAGCTCTTGGCATTTCCTTAAGCGCTGGCTGGTCACTCACACTGGCCATTTAATCGAGCCACTCCCAGCTGAAGTGCGCTGCCTCTTATCAACTCTCTCGCTCCTGTGCTGACTGCTAAGCTGCTTAGCGCTCGTAAATTTCTGTGCAACTGCCCCATGCACACACACATTCACATTCACACATTCATATACAACACTCACTCACGCATGCTCGCAGAGCCATTCACATAAATAAACAGCTCGAAGCTGGCAGCAAAATAGAAATAGATATAAAATAATAGACCTGCCGAGTGGATACGTCCGACTGGTCCAGTTCTCCCTTGTCCAAATGAAAATGTCGCCCATTGCCTCGCATAGTTTATTATGCAAGTGGAGCCACGCCGAAGGCAGCGGCTCTTCTGGGCGTATTGTAAATAATACAGCATAATGCCAACCTGCCAAGAAGTGTGGCCGACTCCAACGTGGCCCGATTGCCAGGGGACTCCAGAGCCGCACCGCAACGCACTATGCGTACTCTTCAATTACGAATGCCAGCAGCAGCAGCAGCAAGACGATGACAACGACGAGGACTTTGCGAACGCCGCCTTTGGGTGTAGCTGTCTCGCTGTCTGCAGTCTTCGGGGACTGGTTCTACAACTACTTAATTTTGTCGTGGCCACAGAACTCAGGGGCGCATTGCGCATTCAGCTGTGCAGTGCTGCTTACTCTCTTATATATACCCTGTAAATACATATATACCCTGGCAACTAGCTAAAGAAACTGTCTACAAAGCATACAAACTCCTCTCTAAGTAGTTACGAGCTGTCTCTGGCTCTGTTATATATATTCTATATACGTATATACATATATAATCCTGCAGGGCATCTACTAGTCACCTACCTGTAGCCTATACAGTACTCATACTCGTTCCGTTTGTCTCTTTTGTCTGGCATTGTCCATTGTCCGGCCCTCATAATTTGCGCTTTGTTTTATTGCACGAGTTGCATGCTGTTTAATTCGCGGTTCCACAGCTCCAGGCTTATTGTTTCGTGCTATACATACATACATACATACATACATACATACATACATATCTAAGCAGATATATAAGGCTGTTGTTGTTTGCGCTCAAACCGGGCTCTTATTTATTTTGAAATGTGAGTCACGTTTAAAGTTTTGCGTTCTCTGCCCAGCATTGGGACCATAAATGGCTTTGGTTAACTGCAGCGCATCGCATCTTCCTCGAATGTCTCCCGGTCCCATTTATAGCACTAATTGTGCGCATTTTGTTGCGCTTGTTATTTATAAATGCACACGATTTGCTGGCTAGTCGCAGCTTGGCTAACTGCGCCAATCGGACGAAAGTTTCTAGCTGATTTGAGTCTTTTTTTTTTTCTTCAGGCCATTTGGCACTTTTTGGACTATTGCCAAAGCCGATAGCTTCAATTTAATTGGCTCGCCTCTGCTGGGATTTCTTTTTTTAAGCTGGATTTAATGAAATGCTTTAAATAATTAAGCATTCCCATTCATTACAAAAACGAAACCAATAAGATAAAAGCACTTAACGTGAAGTGCAATAGGAGTGGAAGGTAAATGTCAGGCGAAACACTTTCCAGGCATTGCTATACCCTGTAATTTCGACTAACTCAGCAATGATGCAAAGCGATTTACTGTAGACCAGCAGTAAATCCCTTTCTTGTAATTCTATTTGTATTTCCATCTTTAGTTACTTCTAGGCTGTTCTGACTTGAGCTAGGGTATGTTGCAGTCGACTTCGAATGCTCGTGTAATAATTTAAATGCCAATATTATGGAATATTTATGAGATGCCTTGGATCAAATGTGCATATTTGCGCTGATTGCGCCCTGCGGCGGATGTGTAAGCGTCGGTCTGACACACACGCACACACACACAAACAAACAAGCACACACACACCCACACACACACACACGCAAGTACATGTAAATAGCAGCCGCTTCCGGCTATTTATATTCCACTAACACCATCGAGCGCATCGAGTCGCCTGCCGAATGTCGGCGTGTCAGTCGAGCAACGGTAAAATCAATGGAGATTAAAGTTAAAATAAGCCCTAATAGTCAAGCTGTTTTTATCAATAGCTCCAAAAAAACTGCATACGAAACTGTGGCAAAGGATTTTCTTTTGATTTTTTGTGAGCTTAATCAATAATTGTTTAAATTTCTGTGCATTGGCCTGGCCACATACATGCACATATAGATGAGTGTCTACACATATTTTCATATTCAGAATATATGTATGCGTTGATATGTGTGTTGCGCATTTATATAGACATTGAAATTTATCATTGATGGCGCTGCTGCTTCACATATCGCCGCATGGACGCAGAGGCGATAAATAAAGATTAAAATCTCTGAAATGTGCACAAAAGTGGCTGGCACTTCATTTCAATTTATGCATACTGTATAGCAGGCCATAAATGGATGACACACACACACACGCACACACACACACACACAGATACTATAAATCAAAAATCTGTGCATACTTTTTTGGGCCGCTGCATCGGCCCTGCTTCAATTGCAAATAATTTAAGCGGCCAACTTCCACAGTCAGTCAACGAAAAAAAAAAGAATGTACCAAAAAAGAAGAAGAAAACCATCGAGCACACACACACACACACAGGGCCCGTAAAAACGAAGAAAATAATAATGAAATTTAAAATGGCACTGGCAGTGACATTGTGTATACGCACTGTGGTGCGTATTGAAATTCACAGCGTGCGTTGTGATTTCGTTACGGTATTTTTCTTTTATACACTTTGCCACGCTTTTCCGCCTTATTTTTTATAGCCATTAAATCAAAGTACAAATAAAAGAAAGTAAATAAAAGCAAGTTATAACCTTGGGCGGCAACGCCCCGGATGCAAGCAAGTGTTATACAGCCTTCGGGCTCAAATGAAATGCTGAAATGCTACCATAAAAATGCGAAAATTCGTAAAGTGCACTTTACGCGCAGCGTTTGACAAGTAAACACTGAAAACGGAACGCCGAACAACAGCAGTAACACAAATTTCCAATGCAATAAATGAAAAAAAAAAAAAAAAATTATTGACGAGCGAAAAAATTTGTAAGCTTACAATATGTAATATGCGGCCATAATTATGCAAAATATATCTATATGCAATTCTCTATGATAGTACGAGAGAGAGAGCGAATTTTTGGGTTTCAAATATTATTTGGCTCTGCTGCTGCTTAATAATATTATACAGTTACGCAGCAGCACGCGGCATGCGGCCGCAGCCAGTAGGCGATGGCCTTTTAATTACATTTTAATATTTGTAGCCGGAATTTTAAATAAAATCGAGTAAGAACTTTGCTGTCGGGCATTACCAGCTGCAGAATAACCCATTTCGAGTTTTTCATTTGAGATTGTCAATCTGGTATCTATATTTTTAAAGGTATGTTAGTATATGAATTTCTATAAATCACCATAAAGTCAGATTCGATGTGTCAGTATAACTTTCCTTTCCACATCAAATTTCAAACTCTCTGCCTCTGGCACTTTCAAGAACGATCGGAAGCTGCCTTTTTTCGATTCCCTAGAAGAATTGATCCAGCAAAAGATTGACACTTTATATGTCTAGAATATGCACGACTTCATACAAAGTCTCAATCTTCAACAGTAAGCAAGTCAAACATTCCACAAAACCAATATACTCATTTCATTATCGTCAATGAGTATAGCAAAAAAAAAAAAAAAAAAAAAAAAAAAAAAAAAAAAATGAAGCCAAAGCAAACAAACACAAAATTGCAATGGCGTCATAATTGCACATACATACGCACAGGCATACATATATTTATATAGCACACAATTTGCCCTAATTGGTTGCCACAAAATGTTGGAAGCCAAGCGGCAGTTGCACGCCTCGCTGCCTTCTGGCTGGCCCAACATATTTGACAGCCAACAAACAAAAAAATAAATGTAATATGTGTATATGTTGCAGCGAAACGCATATAATTTTCAAAATTGTATAATAAAATGCCACACACACACACACGCACACACACATAAACATAATTCACATGTGCTAAGCATTTCAGTTGCAGGATTCTGGCTATTGCTCCTGTTGCCAACAACAGTTGCATTAATTAGTTGCTCAGCCCAGCCACTGGGCGTGGTCGTGGGCGTGGTCGCTGTCAGTGCGGCTCGCCGTTGCGTGCTGAAACTATTTCGTATGCAAATGTAAATTTAATGAGTCGCTGAAGCTGCTGTCCCAGTGCCCGGGTGTTAATTCTATCTCTCTGTGTGTGTGTGTGTTTGTGTGTGTGTGTGCGCACTCGCATATTTAATGGCAAATATTTTGTTAATTTTTAATTTTAATTGCAGTTGCTTGTTTTTAATTTTTGCATAATTTCACATGGGCACGGGCACAGCCCCAGTCGCCCACCAGCCACGCCCACCGGCGACGGCCATCAATTAAATTACTGCATTTATCGCGCCATCGAAGCTGGTTAATATACCATGTCAATATCTATTCATGTTTCAGTGTGCAAAAACCAATGTGGCGAACGGCATTTAAATGCACATTGTGCATTGTGCATAAATGGCGTAATGTAATTATTTATGCAATAAATGTGTCTAGAATCAAATGAGATACAATAACTGTTGAAATTCCATTGATTAATTCCCTGACAAAGTGAATGAAAAATTCAATTTTATGTAGAACTAAAATCGAAACCGATTTTTTTGTTTTTTGTATTCATTTGTTGGGAAATTCAATTAAGTGAGACTCCTTTGCCGAACAATAGCCAACACTCTAGTACACACACAAACACTCACACACACATATATATTTTACCCACATACCAATATACAGCCAGCAATCGCTGAAATTGCTTTTAAATTTCAAATGTTTACATCAGTTTGTTGTGCTTTGATATGCTCTAGATACCCTATAGAGAATTGCACTAAACTCAGTGATGAAACAGGCTTAAAGACATTACATACTCTATACAGGGTATCTACTAGTCCAGGCACATTTTCCTTGTGGCAGCGCTCGTGCTCTTGCAGGCTTTTCGCAAATTTAATTAAATTCTTCAGCTCTTTGAGCCGCAGGATCGCACTTGACGCATAATTTGTCTAGCACTTGAGTGTTTTTAATTTCTGTTTGTTGTTTTTTTCGTGCATACACACACACACACATACATACAGTTACGCCTAAAAGTATTCGCATGCTTGTTTTGTGTTTCTGTGTGTGTGTGTGTGTGTGCCATGCCAAAGTATATAAATTGTTGTGCAAGTTTATCTCAGTGCTGCAGCAAAGGGAAAGAATTATTTTTGCTGCTGCATTTTTACTTGCAACACTATACACACACACACACACAAACAAACAAACAAACACAAACAGATGCACACGCACACACACACATGTGCAGTCCTTTTTATATACTGAACGCTGGCATAAAAATATATATGCATATGTATTTGTGTGCGTGCGTGACAGTGAGTGATAAAAGTTATGCGCTCTTTGGGGTATTCATTGCCTCTTTTTCATACTCTATACTTATTTCATAAAAGTCAGACGAGCAACTCCTTTACGGCAATTATAATGAATGCAATTTAAATAATAATTTCAAATAATAATCCTTGTTTTCTGGCGTTTGCTAGCAATACAGTCTAACTTTATTGCGCACAATTTAAGCTTAAAAAATATATATATATTTTATGCTGTTGCTTTTTTTGCTCAGTCCACAAAAAATAGTTATAATAATACATTTTATTTTTAATGCAGCTGTTCATATTTATATTTATATTTGTAATCGTTTGTATATTTAATTTTTTTGTTGTTTGTTATTTATCAAACAAACCACAGAACTGGGGCGAATTATAATAAAAAAAAATTTATATATTGAAAATTTGTTTTTCTGCCCCCAAGGGATTAATTAAATGTGGAATTTTATACATGCACATTAATATTTATTTAAACTCACTTTTATTTTTTTCGTTCTCTCGTAGTTTGCGGAAAAATAAGCCTTTATTTCCTCGTTGCGCCTGGGTGCTTCTATTGAAGATTTTTGTGCATTTTAAATGTATTTTTAAGTAATTTCCTGTTGAGAGAATAAGAATACGAGATGTTAAAACATATGCAGAAACAAGCGAAAGTCGGCTAAAGATTATATATATATGTATATGAGAGAGATATGTGGCATCTCTAGAGAATATGTAGATGAGCAATTTCTTATTAACATTGCAAATGAGCGACAGGAGAAAGAATGTCTGCTCTCAGCGACTTTTGAGCTTTGCCACTTTCGAGTCACAAGTGTTATGCTGTATGTATGTGTATGTGTGTGTGTGTGTTTAATTCTAGCACTAATTATGTCATACATATGCAAAAGTGGCAAATAAGCCATCGCCCCGGCTACTCTGCTCAAGTGTGTGTACATGACACGCTCATGTAAGCCACTTAAATTTTAACGCATACCTAATGTCTATTCATAAGGTGTGTGTGTGTGTACGTGTGTGTGCACGTGAGTGTGTCGGTGTCTGTGTGCGGTTTAATTTAATTAAGGTCTTTGCAGGGTAATGCATGTGTAAATTGCATTTGCAAGTCAAGTGCGTGTGCAGCAGAAGGACGAACCAGCAGGCGAACAAGGAATGCACAAAAACAAAAAAAGAGCTGAGCAAGAAATGCTTACAAAACAGAAATAAAAAAAAATAAAATAAAACACATTTTACATTTAACATCTGTTTATTAATTAAGCTGAACGAAATACCAACAACAATATATTATTTTTTTTTTTTTTTTTTTTTTTTTGCAATCAATCCGCTTTTAGTTAAAAAATACTCTTGCATAAATAATGCAACTCAATTAAAAGTATTTCCGTTAGCTGTTTGTTGTGTTGTAATTCTGTTTGAATTTTTGCATTCGAATTTGCCGCAAGAGCTTGAGCTGCTCCCAGAAACAATGCAAGAAGACTCTTTCAGATAAATAAC
The DNA here is from genome assembly GCF_054131105.1 of Drosophila navojoa. Lineage (NCBI taxonomy): Eukaryota > Metazoa > Arthropoda > Insecta > Diptera > Drosophilidae > Drosophila > Drosophila navojoa. Next base: position 8,634,942 of record NC_142890.1, on the reverse strand, counting down.
AAATTTATCATCTCTCTCTCTCCCTCTCTCTCTCTCTCTCTCTCACACACTCACTCCATTTGAGAGGCGAAAAGAGGTCAAGCTGTGTAAATTTTTTGTTTGTGCCTTGTTTGCAAATCCAATTTCGTCTGCTGCATCAATTTGAATATATACATATACATATATATTTATATATACATACATTTTTTTAGGCTATTCATAAATATAAAATCAGCTTGGTTTTTGTTTATTCTGTTATGTACATATAAATTGGACTAGCTAGCATTTTGCATGCTTTTTACGCACACTTCACCCAAAGTTGTTTCTTCTGAGTGTGTTTATTTAAGGCGAAACTCTAATTGCTTGCCAGTTGAAAGTTTCGGATTTAGGCATGGGGCAAACATAAACTAAGAGCTGGCAATTAGAAGAAGGCTTTACTGAGTGGCCTTAGATACGCAGCGGCAGTGCGATTTATTCATATTAAACACATATATGAGGTAATATAAAATGAAATTCCAACTCTCTAACTAAAATCAAGAGAAGAGCAAGAAAATACATGAGTCAGAGCTCGACTATTTATATTCGAGTCCATAGATCTATCTGCTAGGTACATTCATTTGTTACAATGCTGGGGCATTCATGCTGGCATTAATGTGGTTGCCACATCATGTTGCATGTTTATTCAAAATTAGAGTGTTTTAATGGATAAAAAATGCATTTTGTTTAAGCTGTCGGCCGACAACAGAACAAACGCCAGCCAGCAGCATTCAGAGGCTTATTTTCAGCAATTAATAAAGTCTGCCATACATAACAGTTTGCCTATGGACAGATCGTCTGTCTGTGTGTGTATCTGTGTGTGTGTGTGTGTGTGTGTGTGTGTGCAAGTGTGAGTATGGCACTTGTTTGGTCTGTAAACCGCAGTGCATTGCTGCTGCCTTTGTTGCCACACGATGGTTGCAGCTCGCATTCAGCGATGCATGCAGCAACGCCCGCCCACTCGCGCCCCTCCCCCCACCCTCCCCTTATCGTCTGTCTGGCTGGCAGCCTTTCGCTGTTGTCTGTCTGTCCGCTCTGTCAGCTCCCTTCGCATGCATTTTCATATTGAAAATCACTCAAGTGGCAGACCGACAACAACAGCCTCGTGTTTTGTGCGGCAATTTTGGTTCTTTAGCGCGAAACAAAAACCAGAAGCGGGCGAAACAACAAAAAAAATGAAGCGAAATACAAAAACAAGAATGCAAAATTAGAAAAGCTAAACAAAGGCAGCATCATGTTAATTTTTATAGACACACTGTGGAGCCGCATAATGAGCGCTGCGTTTAGCTGCAAGTCTCCATGGATGGATGTTAATAAAAGTCGGCATGCATAATTTCTAAAGCCACATCTTATGCTCTGCCTCAAAGTCTTGCGGCTAATTGCATGAGCCAAGCATGCATTCCACTAAGGCTGTGCACCTAGAGTATCTCTGGTGCGGTGCTAAAATGGCTTGCATATCTCTTCACTTTAATAATGAAATGTGCAAATGCGTTGCCGAGCCACAAACACCAGATGCATACACAGCCTGCACCACGCCCCCACTTCCACACAATATTATTAACAATTTAATGTGTGTTTTGTGTGTGTGTGTGTGTGTGTGTGTGGGAGTGTGTGGGAGTGTGTGTATTCTATGCCCGCACGCGCCCTGTATATTTTTTATAATTTCATTGCAGTCGTTGGCTTCTCTGCTCTCTCTCCCCTTTTTTGTTCGCTTCCTACTTTTGCTGAATGCAACACACACACACACACACACAGCAACCGCCCCACCCGTTGCACCCGCTGCACCACCGCATCGCCCGTCGCTTGCAGCCACTTTGCTTTGTTTTTAGTTTAGTTGCTAATTTATTTGCGTCTATGCATTTGGGTTCTCTGTCTGCATTCATGCAGCTTGTAGACTGCTTTGTGCGCCTTTTGTGTGGCATTTTAGCATTCCCGGCTAGCCCATTCTCTATATTATTTTCTATGCAACAGCCTATGTTTGGGGGAGTAACAGTGCTTAGCAGCATCTGCCGGATTCATGCCACTCCACGCCCCTATCCAGCTAACCCACATTAGCCTCCTTCTTTGGCTCTTTATGCGCTACTTCTATTTACTTCTTAATTCTGCTTGAATATTTATAAACAGCAAAAAATTGTTGTAATTACATACGTGTGCCGTATTTTTCTTCTTTTTTTTTTGTATCTATATCTATGTAGCTGTTTTTTGGGAGCATATGTGTGTGTGTGCATGTGCATGCTTTGCGCTTGGCTGCCTTTTGGTTTATGCATTGCATGCAGAGACACTACTGCAAAACACAATTGGCTTTGTTACAGCTTTGGAGCTTTGCTTTCTAACTGCACTCAACAGGAGTGGGTGTTCTAATGTACTCGCCGTTGTTGTTGCTGTTGTTGTTGTTGCTACTACTGTTGCGGCTTCGATTTTCCATTATAAAAACTAGTTTCCTTTTGCTTTTGTTTTGTTTTTACACTCTTTTTGCTTGGGTTTTGCATTTCTTTTCTAATCAACTTGGCAGCCGCAGTGGGCGCATTGAACCAGCAAAAGCTGCTTTATGCATTCTTTTACACCAACTGTTGTTGTTGTTGCTGCTGCTGCTGCTGTTGTTGTCGGTGTTGGTGTTAGCCACAGTTGTGCAGCGTGTTAATTACCTTTTGTGCGGCATTCAGGCTCTGCCACAAAGTCAGCAAGTTAGTCGCACGCATAAGAAGCCCTCGCCAAGGCATTTCTGCGGCTCGCATATAAATCATTTTTCATTAGCTCACGCATGAGCTGAGCCCCTGACTCATGAAGAATTTCGCACAGAGTTCTTTTTTTCTTCGTATTTTTGGACAGCTTCGTTTAATTTAAGGCCGAAAAATTCTTTTTGGCCAGTTAATGTTTGCGTTGCCTTTATGCTTTGCATGTCCAACTTTAATTGAAATATATGACTGACCCCCAAAGAAACGTCAAGCTGAAAAGAAGAAATGTATGCCCTGAATATAAGCACGCAAGAATCGCGTTTTTATAATGCCCATATATCCCATATACAGGTACATAAACTGTTCACTTGACCTTTGTTTATGTACTTAAGCACAGCGGCAAAGTTCTGCCCATCGAACCTTGAAAGATTTTACTTTATTTTAACCTACTTTAGCAAAAGAAACGAAAAGAAAAACAGAATAAAGTAAATGTCAGAGAAGACGCTAGCTGGACACAATGTACGAGAACGGCAAACGGGCAAGAAAGCAAACTTTTTTGTTTACTCGCCTTTCCGCTGCTGCTCTGTATTTTGCGCTACTCTTTGTAATCAACAAAGTTGGCACATAAATACAGGCCTGACCGAAGAGAGAGAGAGAGTGAGAGAAAATGGTGCACGCCCAGGAGATACCCTAACTTTGTCAAAATCAAATTAAATCCCAACTAATGACTCAAGTTTACATTTGATTATTCAGAAATTGAGGATTTCAAGTGAATTTCTGGAGATTTTCGATTAAAGTGTTATTGCATTTGCACAATAGATTTCATTATCTGTCTAGGGTATACAGAACGTCCGCTTAACGGTACGCCAACGCCGCGTACTCATTATGTACAAAAGCAACAACAAGGCGCCGGGCAACTGACGCGGAAATTTGCAAGAGCTTTAAATTAACAGCCATTGTTGGCAGCGGGGCTTCAGTTTGTTGTGCTGGGGGCAGGAGGCGTGGCGCATGGAGGTTGGGGCATCACTCGCGCATTGTCAGCTGTCATCGTGTGGACTTCATTTTATGTGCCGACAATTTCTCATTATAAAAATTACGTCGCCAGCATCGGTCGGGCAGGCAGGACAACAAACAAGGACTTCAATACAGATGCGTTGGCTGGCTGGAGCAACTGGGGTGCGGTGGGAGGTGCTATGAAGTGGGCGGTGCAGACAACGGCATGACAAACAATTCTGCATAAATGTCAACTGTCATGCTTGCAAAATTTGTTTGGGAGAAAAAAAAAATAGCCAAATAATTTATTGTCCGCTGCAGCTGGCCAAAAAAAAGACAAAACGAAACATGAACAGTTACCCAAATTAATATAAACTTTAAATGGAAAAGTTATCAAGCAGTTTCAGCTAGAGCAAAGCTCATTAGCGCCCTCTAGCGGCGACGAGTGACGTTGCCCGTCGCTCCAACGACAACTGGGCGACATTTGGTCTGGCATATTTGCAGCGGCCACATAAATCACAGTTGCATGTCATTAACTTGCGATAAAGCTGTCATAAACAATGCAACACATAAATTGAGTGGGTGGTGCAGCGTTGCAGTGGTGCAAGAGACATGAGAGCGGTGCAGCCAGTAGGCCAGAACAATGACAACAAACTATGACAAATATGCAAATCAGTTGAATGCGCAACTGAAATTTGCAGTCGAGATTCGCGAAATGCTCTTTTGCTCATTTATTTCTTATTGTTGTGTGTGTGTGTGAGAGAGAGAGAGAGAGTGAGACAGAGAGAGAGAGGAATGCGCTATTGTCCGCTTTGCATTTATGCTTAATAACCAAAGTACAACTGAAACTTGAAGTAAAGTGAATGCAACTTGAAATTGAAAGATTCTTTAAGCCAGAGTCGATTGGATTTAACGCATTCTCTTTCAACTAACTCAGTTTTGCAATAAAACAAAATAACTTTAAGTCAAGTTTTTAATAAGAATGAAATTTTATATAGATGTTTACCGATTAAGTGATTAATGATTGTGTGTAAATTGATATTTTTCAATAAATTTCATGTCATGCTGCCCCAAAGTCTGTAATCTCATTCTCTTCAATGGAAACATATAAATAATCATAGTCTCTCGCTGTCCTGCTCTCTCCTTCTCTCTCTCTCACATGCACAGTAAAAAGTAAAAGCAATTTAGAGCAAATTATATTCAAGTCAGCTCAGCTAGACGTTGGCTTAGCTGGCTTTTAGTTCTGCTCAAACTGTTATTTACTTTCTCTATGCAGATTGCTGAGGTTTTGATGTAGCATTGCTTATAATTTCTTCGTGCCTTTAATGACTTAATTTGAAATGCCGAAAAAAACAAAATCAAGCTAAGCCCAAAACAATTGCCGAAATGAACAAAATGTGTAAAGCTAGAGCCGTAAAAAAAAAATGTGCGGGCCTTGGCACTTAACAAATTACAGCGCTGTAAAAATTACAAACTGCAAACTATTTTGGCCAACAGAAAATGCAATTTGGCCAGAGAGTGGAAAAGTGGAAAAGTCTTGGGCTTCGCGCGGCTGGGAACTCATGCAAGTGCCGTTAGCTGGAAATTCAAGAACAAGTCGAAAGGCTGACGTGACGCTACGACTCTATGACGCTACGACGCTATGACGGGCTTCAATTACCAAGGAGTCAAGTTTGTGGCATTACGTGTGCATATATTGTGGTCCCATTCTGTGCGGTTTTCAGTTGACTGCATTGACATGTAAATGACCTTTAATTGATGGGGGCTTGTGCATTGATTGAGTGCTGGGATCGCTGCCCGAGTCGAGGGTAAAGAACTTGATTTGCATTTTGCTGCAGTCCGTTGTTGTAATGGCGCCATTCGGCTATATATATTGACACGCCTTCGCTCGGCCCCGCCCCATGCGCCGCCTCACTTCAATCTGGTCGGGCTGTTAAAATATTTACGTGCGTGTCGGTAGCTTCTGCTGCTCCTGCTGCCTGAGCACGAGGTGGGCGAGACGAAAAAGCGCAGCCCGGCAAAATGAAAATTTATCGCGAAACACATACTAAAAAAAAAAAAGCGAAAAAAATGGCCAAATCCGTAGCTTCAATCTTTGCACAAAATACATGTGTATGGGCAAGTTAATGGCTTTTTCATGTGTGCCTGTGTGTGTGTGCGGGTATATCACATTTGGTATGCCTTTGTGTGCATGTGTGTGTGTGTGTGTATGGTTGCGCTGTCGCTTCTGCACTTCCGCCCTCTGCTCCGGAAGTTTGCATGTTTCTGTATCATAGTCTAGAATCTAAAGCGCGCTAAAACGAGCGCTTTAAAAAGGCACAAAACAGCGACAGACAGACAGGGGCAGAAAGAGAGCGACAGTGAGAGAGTGACAGAGAGAGAGAGAGACTGTTGGATAGAGAGGGAGAACAACAAAACTCCATCCATAGCAAAAGGTTGCGCATTATTGTTGTTTGTTTATGATCTAGAATGGGCCGACGGAATAGGTCTGGCTGGGACTGGGCTTGGTTCTGCTGTTTCTGCTTTGGGTGTTGTTAGCTACCTAACGGTTGGCCCCTGCGGCAGCCGCGCGTCCCGCTGGCCACAAAGTCGATAACATGTCATTTGAGCGTCGCTAATGTCTTCATTTATTTTTAGTATATACGCTGCCGTGCCTCAGTCATTGGCCCCGCTGCGCCGCAAACTATGTGTAGTTGGCCCAAATGACCCCAACGAAGCTGACCATAATTGGACACGAGCTCGGCTGTTGTTTACACGTGAAGCTGGATGACCACGTCAGGCATATCAGCTAGCGGGCTGCTCGCTGTGCGTTTTGACCCAGTCGATATGAGGTTAATGTGCGGCTAGCAGATGAAACGTTTCGCTGCAACATGGCTCAATTTTCTTCTGAATTTTCTTCGGCTTTTTTTCGTTTGGCATGCAGAGCACGCACTTGACGCATAAACTAAGCGATCAACTTCATCAATGTGACCAACACACACACATGCACACGCATACACTCACAAATTTGTTAGCCAAAGTGTCGATTAGGCCTAAGCTGAAATGGCTAGCTGCACGTGAAGACCAGGCCAAAATTATGAAGTGCACAGTTCGTGGCAAAACGCCAAAACTTTTGCTAAACTCTCTACTAACAATTGTCACGCACACACTCAAGCACACACACACCCGCGCACACACAAATACACTCGCAAAAGTTGGCATCTGTGGGGCTTACAGGGGCTCCACTTGCCCACTAAAAATCTATCCAGCTGGCAATGCGCTGCAAATGAGCAAATCGACGCACACGCAATGCCAACATTCCCATCACACACACACACACACACACACACACGTACATGCATACACACAGCCCTAGCCATAATACAGTTTGGCCTTTGTACGCTTTAACGGCGCAAAAGACCTGAGCCCTCGATGAGTTCCACGACTTGGCTAATTTCTCAATCAACAAACGAACGTTCCGACCACCAAAAACCTTCTAATTGCGTCCATGCACGAGCGTGCGAATTTGTGTGTGTTTGCGTATGTGTGTGTGCGAGTGAGCTAGATGATTAGCTGTTGTTAGGTTTCGCAAATGGAACACTACCAAAAATCCACATCAAAGTTATGAAACTTTGCCAAGTTTCACGTTTCACGTTTCACGTTAAGTTGGCTTTTAACAAAACTAACTGGAATATTTTCACTTCAATAACTTTGTCAAAACTAAAGCGATTTAAATGCTTTGCAATACTTTGCGCACAACTGCAAAATATGCATGGTAAATATTTGTTTATATTTCAGTAAAAATATTATTTTTATTAATCTATGCGATTGCGCCAGGCGTAATGTAAATAAATTTATATTTTTTATTTTTATCTATTTTTTTTAGCGTAAAATGAATACTTTTGAACAAGTGTATATGTACATGTGTGTGTATATGCTTATATATTTTTTTATTATTATTTTTTTTTTTTTATTGAGCTTTATTTACGTTAAACATTTGTTAATAAACATCTAAAGCTTATGCTTTTATTTTATTTTTTAACAGAGGTTAGTTTTGGTTCTTCAACTGAGATAATTTATAGATTTGGTAGTAGATATATATAAATATATATGCTAAAAATATTTACTACATTTTTCGACCATCTTTCGCTGCAATTTGTCGCATATGTGAAAAAATCTATAAAATGTAACTCAGTCAGCTAGCATGCAAATAAAGGGGTACAATATAAGCGAAACCTTGCCTCATTTGCCTCACATACACACACACACACACGCACACATGCATACAGGCGAAACCCCTTTTGGAGTAAGTTGAAAGCTGACTGGAGCTCTGCAAATGCCACAAAAGATGCGCAGCGCAGCGCAGTTTGGTGGTGCAAGTGTTGGGCACTTAACCCCCAAGGCGTCACCTAAGCTCTGCCCTTCACACACACAGACACACATACGTGCCACCACATGTACAATGTATGCATATGTAAGCTCCATAGTACTACTGACAGTTCAAAAGGGCAACAAAGTACTAAAAATAGTGGAAATTACCGCAGGATATTCAAATTTCCACATAAAGAAGGTGCTTGGCGAGTGGTTGTGGCAACTCCTGCTGTGGCAGGGGGGAAGGGGGCCAGGGGCAGTGAATGGTTCGTTGGTATCCTGGCACAGGGCATGGCAAGTGTGGAAAGTTGCACCATAATAAACCTCAACTGAAATGCGAAATGCAAGCAGGAATGGCAAAAGAAAAGAATGAACGAAAGAAAATAGCGAGCAAAGCGCTTGGAAAACACTTTGTATCGGGGCTGCCTAGCAGTTGGCAGTTATTTGGCTAGGATCAACCAAGGAGCAAGGACCAGTTGCCAGTCGCCAGTTGGCAGTTGGCAGTTGGCCTTTGGCATTGCCAGTGAGTTAGCGAGTGGGCGATGCGATAAGAATCGAATCCTTTTTGCATTGCATGTTAACACATGCAAATTGAAATGTCTAAATCATGCACATACCAACATACACACAGTTGCACTTGCTGGCATAACTCAAATGGCAATTTAATTGCTCGCCTGCAGGCCCCTCAACTATGCCAAGGTACAGCAGAAATAAAGAAAGATAGAGAGAGGGAATGGGAGAGAGAGAGAGGGAGAGAGTGGGAGAGTGTATATTGATTCGACTCTAATATGCTTTGACATAAAATGCACAGAGCAAAGTGCCAGCCGCAAGACTCAAACACTCTCACATGCTGACAACACACACACACACACACACACATACGTAGAGTATATGCACTTTAAATATAAACTAAAATCTTTGAGGCATCATTTTGTGGCTGCTGCGGCCGGTGCTCTATTCAGCTCTCCTACCGGCCCCCGCCACGCCCCCTCGCTGGCAAAATACCGCGTAAATTAAATTGACATACTTGCGGTGCAAACTACACCCGCCTACAGTTGACCTATCTGCGGCCGGTGCTCGCTTTACACATGCCTCTCCATCTGGCCCTTGCCCTTCCCTTGCCAGCGTCACACTCGTCGTATAATTAATTATTGTCGCAACATCATTTATCAGGCTATGCAAGGACATACAGTTTCACTCCGTCCCAGTCGCATGTTTATTTATATGACTATCTTCCTATCGTCCGCCTGGCTCCGCCATTGTCTTCCTCTTCCTCTTCTTCTTCTCCTTCGTTGTTGTTGTTGTTGTTTTTAATACTGTTAAAGTGTCGCTGAGCAAGTGCCTGCGGCAGATTATGGTCACAGTGCGCGAGTAAAGCTCGAGCAAACACTTAAGCGAGCAGCAGGAGCAGCAGGAGCAGCTACGAGTTAACCAACTGACTGACTGATGACTGTCATGTGCGTGTCCTGGCAATGTCGTGCACTCGTTCCGCCTCCGTCAGCTCACCGCCTAGGCCCCTTCAGAGTGTGTGTTTATGGCAATGAAAAATGATTTTTTTAATAAACAACTCCTGCTGTACGACTGTTTGACTGTATGTGTGTGTGTGTGTGTGGCTGATTGAGTGGGCGTGCTGCCTTCACCAATTTCGTTAAACTGCTAAAATGGGACTTGTTTTTGTTTCCAATTGATTTGACCAACTGTTGGGCTTAGCTAATTTCCCTGGCTGCATTTGACGCAATGATAAATCGCATTCGCCTCGCATTAGCTAATTGTTATCATTTGGCACACTGATAAGAGCCTGTCTGAATTGATGCTGCCTCAATTTCATTTATTCATAGGGACAATACTTTTGCTAATCCTTTAGGTCAAGTGGCATTCAATTTAAATTAATTAAGGCGATAAATATTTATGTAACTGCGTTAAGTATACAAAAATACCTGACAAGTGCCATTAAGCTGTGTTTGTGTATTCTTTTTATTTTTCTTTTCATTTTATATATTCATAATGTTATGAGCAGCTCTTTTGCGTATTGTCTTTAAGCATAATTATGCAGTTAATTAAAACTATTGAAATTGCAAACGCTTTGCAACACTCGATATGCATTTTAATTGCTGTTTACACTCGGAGCAAAGACAACATATTTGGTGTTGTTGTTGTTTTATTTGCTAAAGAATGCGCTTAAAAATGCAGCAGTTGCAACAGTAACAACAATAACAGCTGCAGCTGCAATCATATTACAAATTATTAAAATTTAAATACAAGTACTTTCATCATTTTTGCGGAGAACTTTATCGAGATAATAATGCTGTTTGCTGATGAAATGCTGGTAATATGGATGATATTAATGATAATAGCCTGGTGCGGACGGGCGACCACAATGCAATGGGATGAACATTTAACAGCAATTAATTGATCAGAAATTATTGCAAAATGAGAAATGAGTGCGCATGGTGAGTAGACGCACATTAAACATAATGAAATTTCGAGCTGATGAATGCAGAAACGTGTGCGTCGGTGGTGGCCATAACTTTAATTGTTTGGGCATGTCAGCATGCTCGACCGGTGGCATGCGGTGATAATTGCCAGACAGACACACACACACACACACACACACATACAATCGTCTCTGTGTGTGGGTGTTTGGCTAATGGCTATTGAACGGCAGAAATCAATTTCACTGTTGACCAAAGCTTGGCATAAATATTTCATAAAAAAGAGCCAAGAACTTACACACACACACACACCCACACAGAAATGAAAGACAAACAATGTGCAAGTCCTGGCCAGGCTACCCATGGCTCTAGTCACGGCCACACAGTTAGCAAACACGCCGAGGCAGTGAGACGTTGTCTGGCTTGTCTCTGCATTTATTATTAAAAAAGAACCAGAAGCACGATGGGAACGAGTGCTTGGCCAAAGCAATTGAGAATCAGCGCAAAGTCAAACGAAATGAAAATCCATAAAATCAGATTTCAAAACCGACCAACAGATCACGGACCAATGCAGCAATGCGAGGACGCTACACTTGACAGGACTACAGGGCGTGGGCAGGATAAATGTCTGTCAAGTGTGCGCACTTCACTCTCACTCACCGTCCTCCGTTCTGCAATTCATTTATATTTTTTTGTGCATTGCATTTCAAGTTGTTTATCGATGGAAATGCAAAGGAAAATCCACGGCGCTCGCAAAATACGTAAATCACTGAAAAGTGGTTTTCGAACCTTGCTCGCTCCCATAAATTGTACAATTTATATATATACATACATATTTATGTGGGTGGTTGATTATGGCTGTCCTGTTGTCGTTGCTGTTGTTGTTGTTGTTGTACTCATGCCATTTGTATTCGAAGGCGTATAAGTGAAATAATAATAACAACAACAATAATGGCTTAATGATTATGATTGTGCCACAGCACAGAGAGAGAGAGAGAGAGAGAGAGAAAGAGCGTTTTATGAACTGCCGTTGGTTAGCTCCAGGCGTTTCCAGGCATTTGTCAACACTCCTTTCATACGATATTACGTCGCATAATAAAAATGCGTACACACACACACATATAAAATATTTATCTGACACACTGTATAGATACAATCTGGAGTGAATTGTGCTGCGCTAAACAATAAATAATCAACCATAATTGAACAGGTTAAAGCCTGACTGGACGAGCCCTCAGCTCGGTGTAAGCTGAACACAATATTATCTGCCATCGTATGGAATTAATGAGCTTTAATGTATACGCGCAATAGAATCATTTATAATGCCATTACTCAAATATTTCTATGAGAAACCAGAGCAGTTCCCGTAACAAATTTCAGATTTTTATGGAACTTCAGTTCTGAAAACGTACGTAAAATCAGTTTGCCTTTAAATTACAAGAAATAAAGCGAGCTTTATTGCATTTGATTAACAAAATAAACAGTTATTGTAAGAAATTTGGATCAGCTGAAATTACTCATGATTTCAGTTCTCCCATTATTTACTCAATGTGCCCAGACAGGATTCCTGTTACTCTTATGATATGCACACATATACACACATACATGTGTGTGTTTACCTAACTGTCGATGTGTGCGTGTGTAGGCCATGATACTTTGGTTATTTCCAACATTGTGGATGGCTTTGTCGCTGGTCTCGTTGTGTTTATTTGCGTGCGGAAATGAACACATGAAGGCCTACAAATGTCGAGCATAAAAACGCAATTACGCCCACTTCCGTGTCCCGGGCACAGAGCTCGAGAGGCTGAAGGACACACGAAAACACAAATCTTTCATAGTGAAGTTTATAGCCAAACTGATTTCTATTTTAATACTAATGTATGTGCATGTGTATGAGTGCGTGTGCGTGTGTGTGTGTGTGTTCGATAAAGCAATGAGCAAAAAGAAAAAATAGATATATTTACTTGTGTATATACTTGGAAAAGGAAATGTCATAATACACATAACTGATACATATATAATAAACCGCTTGAGGCCATACAGCGAGAGCTGTAAACAATGCGATATCAAATGTTGACTTGCCCACATGCTCAGGAAAGAAGAAGAAGAAGAAGAAGACGAAGAAGAAGCAGAAGCGAAGGCAAAGACTTGGCAGGAGTAGCCGCTGTTGCTCTAGGCGGTTACTTGGCTTTGCCTGACAATCAAAACAGAGACAAGCATATCAAAACAGAGCGAAAGAGAGACAGACAAGCAGAGACAGAAAGAGAGAGAGAGAGTATGAGAGGAGGCTATAACGCTCGCTGTTAGCTCGTATAAGCATGTTAAGAGCAGCGATGGCGGCGGTAATGTTCGTGATGAGCTGCTCAATGACACGTGCAGCCTATGCGGCGTATGTGCGATATAATTTGTTATCGCCTGCTGATGACGTTCGCCTGCCTCGCCCGGCTGTGCCATGCTGCGACCAGCGTAATAATTTCTGGCTGTCGGCTCTTTAATATTTTCGCGCCTAATGAAAAGTAGATCTCCCTCTATAGCGCCATGTGGAGGCAGCGCATTTACATCATTTGTCACGACAGAGTGCGTATATGCCATGCACACACACACACACACACACACAGCGCATGGGATTATCTTCACATTTCTCTCTTACCCTCTTTGAGATTTTTCTTTTTTTTTATGATTGCGCCTGTTGGCAATTTGTTGTGCGCTGATAGCAGATAAGCATTTGATGAGGTTTATTATTAAATTAGAGATTGCTCCTTATGCGCATAGCAACCGGAGCAAAGAATACTGAATCCCGGAGTAAGCTTTAAGCGCCTTATACAACAACAGCAACAAAATACACTCGCTCCCTGCCCTGAAGTAGTATTTCGCAATCAGCAGCCAAAGCAGCTTACTCGACTTACAGTTGAAACGAAACTTTTAAATTAAAGGATACTCGCATTATGCAAATGCGTGGCAAAACTTTTAATTATTCGCAGCAGAAAGTAGTGTGTCAAATGTACTCATAAATACTGAAGATATTCGCAATGCGAATGAATAAATATAATCGTGAGTAAACATTTGTTGTGTGGCTTATGCGTATTTATAAATCATATAAATGCAAATATTACCTTTAATAAAAATCAACATAAAACACATCAAATGTTATCAATATCAAATGAGCAATTGTTTTCAATGCAATCATAATACTGAAAATGCAATCAAAAGGAATGAATATTCAACCGAAATCATAAAGTTAATATATTCAAATGAATTTTTCGATATTTGCATTTAAGTAATTCATATTTTATAAAAAAAAAAATTGTATTGCTGCTTTTGTTGCTATTAGACATGAAATTTCATTTCATTCTGACAGCTTGAATTTGGCTAACAATGCAAAAGTGAAATGCGAAATTCAATTAGATACAAAATAAGTCCACAAAGGCTGTACAAATCGGACGACTTGTGTTATGAGTGTGCCAAGTCAAGCTTGAGAAGCCAACACACACACACTCGCACACTCACACAGACACAGACGCACATATGGAGGCAACGTAACACATGACATGCATGCATCGTGTGTAATGTAATAAGTCTGTTTTAATAATTTAAAATATAAATTGCCACAGGCACACACACACACACACACACACATTTGAGATATTTTAACCGCAAGCAATTTAAATATTAAATGAGTATGGGCAAGGCAAGGCAAGGCACACACACACACACACAAAGCAGAGATACATACAGCAGAACAGTTGCCAAATGCATGCGTACAGTTATACATTTATGTGTCGAGTTACTCATGGCCAAAACCCATGGAGGCTCGCTACAAAATCCCAACTCACAATCTCATCCACTCCCCAGTCACTTTCTCTTGTTATTCTGTTTCTCTAGCAACCACAGTGCCTGTTCTCACTTCCACTCCTCTTTCTCTCTCTCTCTCTCTCTCTCTCTCTTTCTCGTTCTTTCTGTGTGTCTGTCTCCCCTCCATTGCCTTCAGTGTGTATGCGCACGTCAAGTCAAATAAATTTAATAACGCATACACATACGGCATAAAAGCAACACACACACACACACACACACACACACACACACACATGCGTGCTGACTGAATGGCTGGCTGGCATATGAAGTTACGCATACGCCAAGTGGGACCAAAACAGTTGCCAAGTCGAGCGCTGCTGTTTGCCTCGCTGCCTGCCTCATTGTTTGGCAGCAGCAGAGTGTGGTGCATGGTGGGGCCATGCCCCAAGACGCGTCAGCGACCGCAGCCTCGTTGCCAGCGTCTGATAACAATGCAAATTTGAACGCGACGTATGCGCAATATTTGTACGCTGTACGTGTGTGTGTGTGTGTGTGCTGTTTGTTGTGTTTCCTTTTGCAATTGCGTTTGCTTTAACTTTGCATACTTTTGTGCGCTCGCAGCCAATGCGCTGTTTACAGTTTTAAGCACTCTACCAAATTGGTCATAAATATACAAGCTCACACACACAAATGTATACACAAATATATGTACACACATTTACCGTTTGCATTGTATGTATTTTGTAAGCTTTGCTGCCCTGCATCGATTTTATAGCCGGCCTTTTGCCAATTTTACGTTTACCGTTTTAACGAACCGCTCACATGCTGCGACCATAAAGTGCCTCGCTGATAGCCGCACAGCCATAAACTGAGCACACGTACACACCCACACACACACACACACACACATGCAGTCCATTTACACATCATCTGCCTTGCGAGCTGCTTTAAAATTATCAATTGCGCCATTAACCGCTGATAAGTGCACAGCTCTGTCAGTTCTGTCAGCTCTGTCCGCTGTTCGCTGTTCGCTGTTCGCTGTCTGCTGGCAGCTCTTACAATCATCGATTTTGTAACCCCCTAGGCACTAAATACACTTTAATGAGCAAAATACATGGCAAGCCTATAAGCGGCTTATTTGCACTCTAATATTTGGCGAGTCTAGACTTGAGATCTAATGATAGATCCTTTATTAAAATTTACTTAAAGAATAAACTAAATTTTTGGGAATTATCGTTTATATCTATAAATGTATATTAAATATGACTTATTTAAAATTACAATGTTTTTTAAATATATAAACTTCAAATTCTATATATATGTCGAAGATGATGAACGACAGATCCTTTATTAATATTTACTTAAAGAATAAACTAACATTTTTTGGCATTATGTTTATATTTATATATATTAAGTATGCCAAACTCTATATACATATATACTATATACATATATACATATATACTCGTTTCCAATCATCAATGCTCCAGTTTTTGTGATCCCTTGCAAATTTCGAACGCGCCTTCACACTCTTTTCTGACAATGCAGGTTTGTTTTTCTTAACGAATGAGACATAACCGATGCCACGAAGTGCTCTTCTAGCAGTCCATTCGCTAACATTTTTATTAATTGCTAGAGAAGCACCCGTTGGTGTTAGCAGCTTGTTCTTCCTCATTTCCGACATCATTATACGAGCATCAGAGTCCGACAACAGTTTTTTGCGACCTTTGACTTGAGTTTTCGGAGTCAAATTTCGTCTCTTTTGAGCTGCGATCACTGCGGAAACCAAAGTTTTAGCCTAATGAGATCGCCAGCACAGAGTCCCGACCTCAATCCTATTGAAAATCTGTGGTCAAAAGTGAAAAGATGGCTAGGGCAGTGTGATGCAGCCCCAACGAGCATTGACAACTTATAGGAGCGCGTAGAGGCGAATTCCAAGCGAAATGATTCACAGTTTGGTTGAGAGCATGCCGAACAGAATTAACAAAGTTATTGCTAATAAGGGTTTTTGGACAAAATATTAAAATTTGTTAGTTAATTAATTTTTTTTTAAACGTGCAAAATTGAGTTTATGTGGATTTTTTTGGTTTTTGATTTCTAACTCTTTGAATTTGACATATTCAGCCTTGCAGTTTTTTTTTATGTGTTAAGAACAAACTAATAAACAACCAAAAAAAAAAAATCTCGATTTGCTTGTATGGTTTAATTTTTATGCGTGATGAAAGTCTAAGTTGTGAAACATTCACTCATTTTTGCTCGGTACTGTATGTCGAAGATGATAGTATTATTCGAATAGAATATCTTATCGATATGTCGGTTCATGCATAGTATTTTATGGTGTTGATTGAGTGAGATGTTAGTTAACACTAATATCGAGTGTGATCTTGACGAGGTTGCCAGTTGGTTGCAATAGATGTTTAAAATTGGACAGTTGATTTGCAAGAGTATGGAGGAGGCACGAGGAGGAACAGTACAGGATACCCAAAAGATTATCTAATCTGAAGAAATATCCGACATATACAATTCGTATTTAAACTCAGCAAAACTATTGCTATCAAAAATTTCTAGCTCCTCACACCCAATCCATGGCTTTACTGCTGCTGATGCTTGCCACTGATATCTCTTATCAATCCATCAATCAGCGCATTTAATGCATTCCGCACCTGACAGTAAACGTGGCCTAGCAACGTGGCTATGCCAATATGGGCCATATTAATAACGGCTCATATCGTGCTCATATATGCAGCTCAATTTCACAGGCTTGCTGGTGTCGTAGACCAGATGCATAGATGCATACATGCTCATGCTGCTGGCAGCTCGCCTTTGTTATGCATGCGCATATGCGCCTATGTCAACATGAATATGCGAATGCGAATGCGAAAACGTAGCGAGCGCTGCCAAATCAAATTGTAGCAACATTGGTAAGCAGAGCTAGGCTCGAATTGCCTTGCCTTGGCTGGCTGTTTGCAATTGCGATTGCCTCGTCGCATTGCATCGATTGTTTGGGCCCAATTGTCTAAGCAATTTGCTGCACAGCAACAGCAGCAACAACAATAATAACAACAATTGTGGGAAAGGTTATACAAAAGTCATGGGAAAATTTAAGCAAATGTAGCGAAAAACCTACGAATTTTGTTGTTACAATTGTTATCGTTGTTACTGCTGCTGTTGTTGTTGTTGTTGTCAAGCTTTCACAGCACACGGCAGCAACAACATTAAGAGCAGCAACAGCAACAAATTTCATTGAAAATGAGCTCAGATCCTTTCACTTTGCGCTGGCAGCAGTGCCTTATCATCTGTTTGTCATCGCACACGAGACACGGCGTCGTAATCAATAATTAAAACTCACCTGGTTGCATCAAGATAGACGCCGGCTCCTGCCGCCAATGTGGAGAGGACCAGCAGGAGCAGCAGGAGCAGCAGGGGTCTAGCGCAATGTGCATGCGATAACATTTTCTATTAGCCATGCTCGAAAAGTGCCATAAATATCATGTCAAATGAGTTTTATGCTTACCAAGCAAGCTAGCGATAAAGGATACCTATACAACTCACTGTGTGTTTGTGTATGCGGGAGTGTGTTTCTACGGACTCAGCTGGCAGCTATATGTACGTGGCAAAACTGTTGCCTCTTGTGTGCAGCATATGATGCAAATATTTCATTCATGACGCTGGTAAATCTTCTTTTGATTGCACTTAATACTTGTCACAGCAACAACAACAACAAAAAATTGCTGCATACACACACACACACACACAAGCACACATCTCTGACAGTTAACCAACTAAAAAAAAAAAGAAGATGAAGCAGAAGAAAAAAACAGCCAGCGGTAGAAGGAAATCATAATAATCCAACATGTTTGCATTCAAATTGAGAATTTCTACAACCAGACAGCGAGCGCTTCATGTGTGTGAGATATGAGTATAACTGCGTGTTTGTGTGTCTGTGTGTGTGTTTGTGTGTTATCTATAGGGAAATCTCATTTCATTTCCAGCATATGCAGCCATACGAGCCAAACCTTTTGTAGTCAAGTCTGCGCCATTCAGTTTGCCAGTTAAAAATCAGGTTTCTCGGCACTTTTTTCCAGCTATCAGACAAACAAATCTACACCAACAAACCACACACACACACTACACTTATATATGTATAGTTGAACGAATGAAAGACACCTTTTGCCGCAATTTATCGTTTTGGTAAAATCTTAAATCTGCCATTCAAGGACTCTGCTGCTGTGCATTCAGCTTGTGAGGCTTTTGTATGCAGGACTTGCTCCAAATACATAGATATACACACATATATATATATACATGTATATACATATATGTATATGCATATGTGCGTGTGCTGTTACCCGGGTAATTCAATTGAATTGCCGCCGTATGCTGGTATTTGCATCCTGGTTTTGTAAAACATGAATTATGATCTTTATTGAAAGCGCAAAAGCCGCCAACTCGACAAAAGGTGGCTAAAAATATTCAAGTTGTTTGCTCATTGAATTTAATACGTGTTAGGGATAAGCGATGTATGTATGTGTGTGCTTAGGATTAGAGCGGCATGCCAATAGTCAACAGTCAACAGGTGAGTCAGAAGATCTTCACTTTTCCGCCTATTATCAGCTACTTTGCCAGCTACTCTCAACTCTAAATTCTCAAGTTTTCGCAGCATCTTCAGAGTCGCGAAATATTCAAAGTGTCTGCTTGTTAACAGTCTGTTTGAAATGTGATGGCAGAACGAAAAGGTAACCGGAGTGTGAGTGAGTCAGAGATTGTATGTGTGTGTGTGTGTGTGTGTGAGAGTGAGACAGAGAGCGATTCTAAAACTTTTCACATCTACAAATTGGTCTCGCCTTCAACCGCAAAAGTGCACGAGCGCCTTTTGACTTCCTCAGCTTATGTTTTTTTCTTCACCATCTTCTTCTTCTTCGTTTTCTTACACTTTTCCCATTCTATTGCTTTAGCTTCTGCTTGAATACTCTCTGTCTCTGTTACACCCGCAGCTTGTGGCAAAATGAAGCATAACAGGGCCACCAACAAAAAATGCGGCTAACAATGCTAATACCCGAAGAAAATCCCAGCGAACAAAGGGAAAAGCAACTTTCCCAGTCAGTTTGCAAGTTCGACCTTCTGAACTCAGCCCGAACCTCTTCACTTGCTGCCACGCACTTATATACTAATGTGTGCACATACATATACATATATATATCTATATACATTCATTTCGACATGTCTATATATTATACTACATATACATATATACTGCCCACCGTTTCACTCTCGCATTGCCCATCCTTTTGGCGACAAACAAATCCAACAAGCAACTTTTGTGTAAAACTTTATGCATTTCACTGGCGATGAAAACGCAAAAAAAAAAAAAAAAACGGAATGCAAAAAACAGCTAACGAAAAGGGAAAAAGTAACGGCAACTTTTCCTTGATTTTAAAGTTAAAAAAAATAAATAAAATAAACAGAAAAAAAAAATGGCTTGTCAGCCGGTGTTGGCGAACATGTGTCCTGGCTGCTGGAGCTGTTTTCTTGTTTGCTTCTGCTTCTTCTTCTTACATTTTTTTGTTTTGCCTTTTATTGTTCGCGCTTTTGTTTTTCTTGCAGCGCCTTGGGCGACGGGGCACGGCAAAGGATACGCCGCGGCATTTGCGATAACTTTTTGATGTTTCACTGTTTACGGCTGTCAAGCTGTCCTTTCGCCATGTCAAAATTATATTATGAATTTCTGGGCCGCTTGACACGCCGTCTCGCCGCACCCCACCCCCACCCCAGCCCGTGCGAGCATCCTTCTTTGGCCCGATTCGCCTGCTGTTGTGTCTTTGTGGTGACTTTTGGCGCGTTCGTTTTGGGCGCGTGCCCTGCCCATTGATTTGCATAAAAATGTTCGCAAATATTTTTCATTTTACTTCATTTTATATCAACGCAAAGTAAATAAAAATAAAACGTATACAAAATAACATCAAATCATGAGAGCAACAAAAGATGACACGTAACAAGCGAACAGCCATATGTTTTTTAGTTCACTTCCAAAAGTCAGACAGCTAGAAGATTGAATCGAAAATTTCCATACTCTACTTCAAGCAGTTCTCTTACTTTATTTACCGGAGAAATACATATATCTCTTTCAGGTTTGATTTTAAATTGTCTATAAATTCAAGATGGCTTTGTAGGCATCATAAAAAGCAAACCATGTGAGTGTTTCATGAGATATTGGAGAACAAGTGAGTTAAGGGGTAGCCATAAATCAAGAAAAAAATATATATGTACATATATCTTCAGAAATTTGTTGAGCTCTATTTAATATCATGATTTAACAATATTTTTTCCATCAAATTTATGTTATGGAAGAGTGAGAGGCATAAATTTATAAATTTATTATTAATTATAATTTATATTTTACTAGTATATAACTTTATAGACATACTAAAACCTAGCTTGACTAGATACGACATTACCCTGAAAATAGTAGTAGCAAATGTAAGTTGTCCGCAAAGACGTTCGCTCTTTGAAGGATAGACCTATTCCTCACTCACTCACAATTTTATGGGGGCTCTCTCGAGTGCGGAGCTAAGCACATACTGCGGCAGCATTTGTGGGGCGCTAGGCAAACAAGTCCCTTTATGTTGTTGTTTGGCATACACGGGTGTATAAAAAACATATACAAATTTCAATTTGTTTGTGTGAATTTCTTGACTCGCGACTGCTGCAAATAAAATCTACATAAAATGCTTGCCCTCCCCTGCATCTGCGTCCATCTCTTCCCTGTCGCTTGATTTGTTTGCTCTGGAGGGACATGGCTCCCACTCAAGCCCCTACTGTGACCCGCCCAGCTGTTTGCCTCCCTTTTTGACACTTTGACTCCAGAGGGCCCGGCCCGCCAGGCTTAATATAAATAAATAAAATATTTTGCGGTTGCCTGACGGCACTCGTGCTGTTGCCCAATTAATTGAAAAAGATTTTTTTCTTTTTCAATTTTCTACTGCCTGCAATATATGTATTTGGCAAACGCAAATCATTTCCAATTATAAGAAGTCACTAAATGTGAAAGAGCATTTAATAATGGAGGATAAGAGAAGAGTCAATGGATCTGCGTTTGATTGAATCAAATGTGCAGCCATTCTGTGTGAGTGTGTGTTTCTCTGTGTGTGTGTGTGTGCAATTAAGGCCATCTATATGGGGCTAAATAAGCCAAAGGCTGGCTTCGACAATTTCAATGTGCCTGCAAGTGAAACTGAGCCAAAGTCTGGCTCTCAGGCATTCCTGTCACGATTTTCGATTTGCTTTGCTTTTAAAACACACAAGTGTGTGCCTATATGTGAGTGTGTGTGTGTGTATGTTTGTTATTTACAATCAATTGTGCTTTAGACGTATTGGTCTAGAAACTTTTCTAAAATGCTGCAGTACATCTACGTACATCTTCTGCTTTGGGAATAAGGCGAGGCACGGACCAAATCTTGAGAAACAAGCGCTTAATTTAATTTATTTTTTTTCCCCCTCATTTCGTTGTTGTTGTTGTTGTCAGGCACGAAATGTAGCTCATTAATTTTGTTTTATTTCATTTTAGAGCCGCTTCAATTGGCATTAAATGTTCGAGGATTTCTAATGAGGGCAACCCGGAGAAAAGTCAGCAATTTTTGGGCTATTTGGGCTCTACACTTTATGCAATTCACGTTTCGCTCGTCGCCTGGGTCTGTCTGGGTCTGTCGGGGTTTTCTTACTGTCATCAATTGTTGGCCAGCTGGGAAAAACATTTTTTTAGATATACTTTTTTCTTGATCAAGCTTTCTTATGGTCTGCCTTAATGATAATTGATATTATAATTGAGTTTTATCAAATCGATATCGATTATTATTGGCCTCATCCGCATGTTAAGCAGCATGAGAATTTCAAAGACGTTGCTTCAGAACAAACTTTTCTAATTTAGTTTCCCGTCTATTGCTTGCTCGCTAAGGTGGGAAAGTTTCGTTTCCCATAAATGCAAAGAGGCCGAACCAAAAATTTCAAGTGCTCTTGACAATAAATCCTGACAATCGAAAGCAAAACTGATGAGGATAATGAGAGCTGTCTGCCATTTGAAATGGCATTAAATTTCAAGCAGGAAGCTCCTTTCAAGCATGTACATACATACATATATATATCATCACAAAAGCTCAGGCACTAAGTATGCGCACTCACTCTATTGTGGAACAGCTCATCAGATGCTTACCTGCAAATAGGAATTAAAGAAAAAGAATGGGTTAGCAAACAGTCTGATTGATATGTATGTATGTATTGCGATGCGAGTGTGGTGGGGCGAACGCTAATTGCTTAGCTTGGGCACTACTGTGCGATAGAGGCAGCAGGAAACCGAGTGCAAAGGTCCTGTCCTTGCGGGCATAATTGATCAATATTTAGCATGCCAGCTGACAGACGTTGAGTGTCGACAGGCAAAATGGCAGACATGCAAACAAGTCATCAAGGTGGCAAAAGTATCAGAGCAAGAGAAAATATAAGCAGCAAGAGTTTGCCGTCTTAAAGTACAGTTTGACTCACAAAAATGTGGAATAAATTTTGGCCATTATAATTCAAACAAAAATGTTTCGCATTGGCTTCGAGCATTCATGCAGTGTGTCATTTACTTAATCGATTGGAAAGTTTTAGCATAGCTGAAATACTAATTAAGAACATGCTGAAGACTTTCCCGACTATGTATTATTAATAACTGCAGAGCTTAGCCCATCTAGTTGGTTAAGTAAACTGTCAACTAATTGCGATTGCACATTTCGAATCAATCCTCTTCAGCTTCGGCTGCCTCGGCAAGTTGAAATAGTTTCAGTTGAGTTCTCTCCCCATCATCTCGGAGTCCTTATAAGAAATATAATTTTCAATTTATACTTTCATTCGTTTGTTGTGTGCACTGCCAGGCAAACACAAGCAGCAGAACTGTCATTATCTTTTAATTAACTTTCTCGAGCAGTGCAGATGATGAAAGTCTCTTTCTTTTTTGTTTTTGTTTTTGTTTTGATTATTATTATTATTTCTGCTGCTCTAACCGGATTGGAGGAGTCTGTTTTGTGTTTATCTTATGATTGCTTTTAGTTTCGCCCGACAGTTTTCCATGCCAAACAGAATTTTCCTTTTCATTATGCTAATGTTGGCCAGGCTAAATAATTGTCAAGCGCAACAAAGTGGGAGGACGACGAATGCTGGAGTGTAATTGCACAGCGAGGCATCTGGATTTTAAATGGAGAACGAGTATAACGGAATGTTCGCTTCCAGCTCTAAGTCAATGTTGGTTTATTCTCTCCTTCTTCTCCTCGTTCGAGTCTTCCCCTGCGGCGCATAAGCCGCTTAGTGTAACTACCAGAATGTGTTGGCTGTTGGCTGTTGGCTTTCCCACGTTGATTGAATGATTAACATAATCGAAATATAAATACAAAAGAAATCCAAATGGAAAATATAATTTCGTTCAGCCACAAAATCGTATTAAATCACACATAGAGAAAGAACATCTTTCCTTTCAAAGTTCTCTTCCATCGCCTAATTGAATTATTACAAAGGTTTTCTCGGCTTACGCAGGCGCAATCCACCAATCACGAAACACGAGAGCCCGTTAGGCGTGAGTAAGCCACAAAGTTATTTCCGAGTGCATCGTGTGGTCACAATGCTTTCCTTCTTCTTCTTCTTGCTGTCAGTAGGCAGCGCCCAGATAGAATGGAATAGAATTTGTCAGACTTAATAAGTTGGGGTCTCTTCAAACTGAACTTTAAGCCGCCGGTTCATTCAACTTGCTTCTCCCATGTTCTATGCTATGGGACGGGGCCATAAATTCGTTGGGCGAGCATAAAAATGTCGGAGCGTTACGATATGTTGCTCTGTTCTCCGATTGTTGTCATTAAAAAACATGAAAAGCGCTTTCGTCTGATAATATCAACGTGCGGCTTCTTAAATAATTTATGCGCATTGTGCCAACAATAACAGTAATTAATGCGATAAGGAATTGAATATCTAGTGTGATGTGAGCGACGGCCAAATCAATACGCAAAACCCGTCCCAGCGGGTCTGCCCACGCGTCTCAATTCAGATATTATACCAAATACGAAAGAAGAAAACAGTCATTAGCCCATGTATATGTCCCCGAAAGAGAGATGCGTATTGTGTGTGTCTTTGGTGAGAGTGGGTAAAACCCATAGACGAAGTCAAGCTCGAAAGTAGGTAGAGAGAGGCATACGCGCTGCTGAATGCCCTACGGAAACAGCTCAAGGCCTTAAAATGGGGCGGGACTGCTAATCAACATGCTATCATTAATCTAAGCAACCAACTAAGAAAATAAATTGTTACTTTAAAATAATATATAGATATGTATATTAATAGATCTGTGACATCTCACCAATGAAACGCATATTAATTACAAAATTGAAATGGGTTTGATCGAATGATTAATTATTTGCCTCGATCTGGGTTGAAGATTATCTGTTTCGATAACTTTTGATCGCCTCATTACGAAACCCATACACCCGATCTTTTGTGCACGAAATAGTTTACGAAGAACTTAAAATCAATTTTATGTTTATGACACTTTTTTTTTTATTGCCTTCCTCTTCGTCTTCTTCTTTTTCTCTCGTATTTCGATGACGAGTCGTCACAGCGCACAGCGGGTCAGTATTTAAATGTTCATCAGTAAACTTTAGAGCCTAGATAGAGATTTATATGTATCTGCATTTGTATGTCTCTCTGTGTGTGTGTCTGTGTGTGTGCTCGATAATCGTTGACCGCACGTCGCTGCTATTGGCTGTTGGGTGAGTTCGTAATAGGGTCATAAGGTCGTAAAGCAACGCAACGCCGATTTTAATGGCATTCTAAGCAGCTGAGCCATTCGACCCATGCTTCCATTTACATATGCATGTGGGTGCGTGTCTGTGTGTGTGTGTGTGTGCATATATAATTTGTATTCTGTTGTTTAGGCAAATGCCAAATCACACTCAAACATGACTCACACGAGCCATTAAAATTGCAGAAATTGGCCACAAAACTGATTGCAATATAATTTCAACGGTCCCCAGCAATTTGTCCCTCTGATATATATAATTCAAAGAGTGCCACTTTAATTGTGCCTCAACATACGATTTTCTAGAAGACTATATGGCTCAATGGGCACCTGCCCTTTCCGAGCCCCTTCCCAGAGCGTGTAATTATTAAGGCGCTGCTCGCTCCCAGTGGGGGAAGCCAACGCATTAGCCAGCCGAGCGTTGAGTGTGCGAGTCGAAATGTCTCTCAGGGGACGTCTT
The DNA here is from genome assembly GCF_054131105.1 of Drosophila navojoa. Lineage (NCBI taxonomy): Eukaryota > Metazoa > Arthropoda > Insecta > Diptera > Drosophilidae > Drosophila > Drosophila navojoa. The sequence goes on along the minus strand of NC_142890.1, from coordinate 8,609,418 downwards.
TTATCAGAGCTCGGTCATCGTCTGTCCAGTTTTTACCTATCTCAACGCCGCTAATCAGCGGCTTCCATCTACTGCCAGCTCCTCAAGTGCTCCTCAACTGTTCAAGGGACATCGCTTAGCCAGGCATGACGTTTGCCTTTTTTGTTCGTGCCTGCGCCCACACATATTATATGAGCGCTTGAGTGCTTCGTGGAGAGCTCGTTAATTACTGAATGCATCGTGGAAAATGCTTAGGTTTGATTGAGTTCCATTTGTGTTTTCCATTACTCCTCGTCTTTAACTGCTTAATACACTGTCAACAGTTAGTATTTTAATTAGAATAAAGGGTATACTAAAATGACATTTGCCTTTAAGCATTTCATCATCAGGTATATACAGTTACAAATCCTGAGAGTCGATTTCTGTTGAGTGTAGGTCATTTATTAGTCCACCACTTCCTTTCTCCTACTCCACTTCCTACGTCTCTTCCCCTCTCTCTAGCTGGGCGTAAACGCAATCAAGCGTCTTGAAATTTTCCATTTCTTAGGTTCCCATTGTTGTCGCCCTACTTCCTGTACATTTCCACATTAATTTTTAATATGAAGAGCGCATTTCGGCCGCCTGATGTTCGGCATACATTAAAATTGGCTTTAATTTAAATTATGAACAAATGTTCATTAGGGGTTAGAGCAGAGGTCAAGTAGTCACCAGGCTCTGATGCCGACGCCTGACGCCTGTCGGCTGTCGGCTGTCGCCTATCGCCTGGACTGCTAATGAAGTTCAAATATTTAGGGAATTAGGCAGCGGAAAGACACAAAATTCGAAGCTGGCAAACCTTCGGCGCTTCATGCTAATGACAAATGCTTTTATCTTTGCAAACACAAAACGGCAAAAATAATATGAGAAAAAATTAAACGAAAAATTGTTGGCGACCTGCTGCTGCGGATGCTGCTGCCACTCGTGTAATTATACCCTTCGCATGGGGCGCTATAAATACTTAATGAAGTTTGAAAACTTTGCAGGCAACTTGACGTGAGAGTGAGCAAGTCAACTGACCTGTAAAATGTAAAATGCCGAATAGAAAGAGATAGCAATGGCAGTCAATAGCTGATTAGCTAAGCAAAGCACTTTAATAAATTAATGTTAGAATCAGTAAGAAGAAGATGAGATGAGAAGAAGATAGAGATTCTATATGTCTGCATATACTAATTTTAGCCTTAATATTTTAGCTTTAATATAAATTTAGTTTCGCTTTCCCTGTGAGAGCATCAAAGCGTCGACTTAAGGCCAACTGTTTGGCTAGTTTTTATTTTTGGTCGCCTCATGCTGACCCTAATCATTATGCTGGGCCTGGCTCTGCCTAGCTAGTCAAAAGCGTCAGCAGGAGTAGAGAGCGAGAGAGAGGGGAATAGAATGAGCAGGGAGTCAGGGAAAGCAGCAGCTTGGGACTGTGAAAATTACACGTTTTTTGCTTTGAGGTTACAATATTACATGCCAGGTGGGTGGGTGTTTGCTCGCCAGGTGGACGGACGGTGGCTTAAATTTATGCATTCTTTTTTTTTACGTTTATGTTGCTTTAATTAAATTTCTCTTTTTTTCGGCCGCTAATTTCGACGTTTAGGCGCGTCTAATGTTTCTTGTGGTTCTGTTACTTTCATTGAAATGGGAAAATATGCTGGAAATGTCGGGAAATATGGCTGGCACGTAGGCGTGGCAGCTAATTGGCCCGCCAGTGGTTTATTATTTATACATTCCTGCTTCTTTATTTTATTATTATTTCACCCGGTATGGGGTATATGGCCATAATTTATGTCTTATTTACACAAAGCAGCATGTGACAACAGCTGCTTGCCTGGGCTGGGTTTAATTACGAAATCGATTTAGAAAGCAGCCGCTAATCAAGTCGATTGATATGTTTGAGTGCACAAAGGAGTCGGCTAGCCACGGTTTCGCAGCGATCAGGTGCAAGAATTTTTTAATAAACATAGCGCGACCAGCGACAGGGTAGAATTCAAAAGAATAAATATGTATGTATGTATATAAGGCAATCGAGCTCAGGTAGGGACCACGAACAATGCAGCAGCAGAGTCAACAGATAGCGTTGGAAAAATAAATGAGTTTTTCCACTCCACGGGTGCAGCTGATGAAGGCATTAGGCGAGTGGAAAATTGTGCATTGTGCACGCTCATAATAGAACAATAAGAGCCATGCGATAAGAATGTCGCGACGGGAATCGGGTTTTCACCGAAATTCATGATTAAATAAGAAAATGAATAAATTAATTCAATTTCGAGTCGTTCGGTTAACTGAAAGATCTTAATTAAAGAGAGGCCTACAAGTCGGTGCAATATCGTGACGTCAATGAGCTGATCTTTGCGCTCTTTAGCCACGGAAGCGAGTACAAGTGATAAAGCTACTTAAGACGCTGTGTCGATTGTGGGTGCGAGTGAGATGGGTAGAGACGATGAGAGCGCCAGATTGAGCGACTTGCAATCAGCTGAGCGTGTCAACAAATATGGCGGCCAAGTGAGTTGCTTTTGTGCGTTAGAGCAACAGGCGCTCGCTCAGCTGCTGAGTCACTGGCAAAAACACCAACTGATGCACTGAGAGAAATGACTGAGTTCAATGCACTTTAAGAAAACACCAATAATTTAAAATGATCAGATCTTAAGATTATCAGATTGTATGATATGCATTTGCAATTGAAAGTCCATGCCCTTTAGAGTTTCTCTTAACAAACCACCGATTTTGCTGAGTGTAACGAATTTGCTTAATTTGAAAAACAGCTGCCAAAGCGTATAAAAAATAAATATTTGAAAATAACAGAGTCTATGAGGCAGAGTTATTTTTATTGTATTTGAAAGTTTTGCTTAAATATACAACAATGAGAACGTGTGTACTTATTGTATATAAATATGTATGTGTGTGCAAGTGCAATTGTATCTAACTTGCAAAAAAGTAAAATAAAATAAACACTGTCATAAACACACAACAAAGCCAACAAATAAACAGTATTGAGTGTCATTGTTGCAAAAATAATAATAAAAAATAAAAAATAAAAAAAAAACAAACAAAAAACGACTTAGACACAGCGAAATACAGATGTCATGTCGTTTCACAAATGGTTTTTAAATTTTTGCTGACAAACTTTTACTGCTATTACAATTACCGTAACTGCTATTACAATTATGGCAACTTTCTACTAACGTGGCCCTAACTAGATCGCAAAAGGCCATGTCGAAGCATCTTGAGTATTTCGACTCCAACTGTTTTCCTTCATGCTACTGTATTTGTTGTTGTTGTTGTTGTGCTTAGCAGACGGTTAAATGACTTCCGTAGCAAACTGAAACTTGATTTATCTTCTTTTGGCCCATTGTTGCTGGCGTAGCTGTTGTTCTTGCTGTTGTTGTTGTCTTTCATCTAAGCTGCGTTTAGCAAAACAAACTGACCCAAATCTAATCTAACGGCAGCTTAGACTTTGGCTAAGGTCTTACAGAAAAAGGATTAAATGGATTACAATATTTACAGCATTTCCCATAGTACGAAAGATAAATAAAACGCTTTGTTAGAAATATTCATGAAGAAGAACTTTCTCTTAAGATTCAAGTTTATGGTTTTATTTAAAACAGGAAAAGTATATGCATATATAAAGAAAGAGCTTTAAGTAGACTATAAGACTCTAAGAAAAACTCAAACATATTTAAAAGCATACATGTATACATATATGTAAATTATACGCGAGAATTCTCTTCCAGCACAACATTGATAAGGCCTGAGCTGCCTGAACTCTCAAACCTTATCAACTGAAATTCATATTCTAAAGTATATTTCAAAGCTAATCTTGAATTTTATTGTTCAACATTTAGTTTTTTTTTTGGTTGCTGTTGATTTTATTGCCAAAGGTCGTTAAAAATATGTATAGCGAATTTAAAATGTTTGAGCCGATAATAATTACAAATATTTATAGGGGCATTTTTATTTCAACTATATTGCGTTTCGAATGCAAATTGCATTTGCATATAAATCATTTTCTTATCACCGCAGGTTAAAAGTTTCGGACAGATTGTTATTTATTTGGTAATGTCCCGTTGCTCTCGTCACACCATGACCGATACGTTAAGTTGGCTGCACAGCACGTTCCCCGTAAATTCCCAGTTAGAATTTCATATCATATGCATTTAATTTGCTTTAAGCCCGGCTGAGTGGCGCACGATAATCAACCATCGACCATAGAAATTCCCACCTTTTCTGGCCACAAAAACACAACAAAACCAAGTGAAACAAAACCTGTTGAGCGAAGCGCAAAAAACTTTTAATGTAGCCACACTCTCGCTGTTGCTGTTATTGTTGTTGTTATTGTTTACTCTTAAACAGGTTCTGCAAAAACAAATACACAGTCACACACATACATATGCAGCCGCACGCACGCAGGCCGAGTGCTGATATGCTGAGCTTTTAGCTAAGCTTACAAAAGCGTGCGACAGATCAAACTTTGGCTTAAGAAAAAAGAGACGAGCCAGAAGAAGAAGGCGATAGCGACGTACGAAGCACGCGTCAAGGCCAAATGCAGTTAGATTTGCGAAACAACAGTTAAAGAGAGTCGCGGAAATAATGCATACAAAACAATAGATAACAAGTGCTTTGCTTGATTGTGTAACTGTAACAACAGCTATTTCCAGCTTACACTTTGTCATGGGAGAGAGCAAAATTACCGCTTAAAACACCAGCTACAAATACCAACAGCATTTTACTGATCTACATACAGGTTAAAGCGAGATAGCTAACGTGTGTCAGAGCGAAACGGACTGATAGAAGAGTGCGCGCCAAGCGTAGCTTAGGCGCAGAAAGCAATGCGCAAAATGAGACATTAAATATGAAAAAAATGCGAGTTACAAGTAACGGGTTCAAAGTGTAATGTAAAAATGAAAACACTTGCTTGTATGTGATGTGATGGTAATGTGACTGTAAATACATACCGTTTTAAAAGCTCCGCGTGGTGTGAATTTTTTAATCCACTATTTATTGTTGCCTTCAGCTTTTCTGTTTTTGTTTTTGTTGCTTTTTATTTTCTTAAACGCACACAAACAACTTGTAACCAAGCCGCCCAATAGATACTTCAGTTGTTATTTTTGTACTTGTTTGTAATTTGCTTTTGGCAAATATTCATTCCACACTTTCACACATTTGCATTAAATTGCGTTACTTGCTTTCATTTGCTGTTCAACGCATCACTTGCCAAAACCTTTTGCTGGTCACTGGCAATTGCTTGAAAACACACGAACTACACGAGCGACGGGGCTTGAAGGAAAAATGCACAGACTCTATTTATATTGCTTCTGCCAAGCGCTATACGTGCGCACACGACGGCCACTGTAAGTACACTGAAGCGACATGCCCGTTTGATTGCTAGGGGACGCGCTTAGCAGTGCTGAGAGCGTTCACGTTTCGAAGAGAGTTTTTAACAGTGCGTCGTGGGTGGAAGAGAAAGCTACAAGCAGAATATGTTATGCTGCACATATTGTTTTTGTTATTTTGCGTATTTTGATGTATGCAAATGAAGCTGCAGTTGGGGAATTTTATATTGTTAAAAAATATAGAACAATTTATATAAATTTAATGAATTAAATATAGTTTTATATATGTACAGAACTGTTGTTGATAATAATTTAAAAAATGAAAATCAAAACAAAGTATCCGAAATAGAATTTTCTCTTAAGCGGCGCTGCTCTTTCGTAGTCGAGAAATACTGGTTTTTCTTAAACAGTATAAGAGCAGCAGAAGCGGACAGAATAATAGAGAGACACTATGTGTGCGTGTGTGTGTATGACAACTTGTTTTGTTTTGGGCAAATGCCGGTGCTTGTTGTTGCTGCTGCTGTTATTGCTGTTTAGTTAGTTCTCGTTATGTTTATGGCCCAAACTCTAACTAGTCGGCGACCCAGAGGCAGCGGCTGATTACAGTTATTACGGCATAATTGTGAACGAGCATCCCTCCGAGAGAATTTCAGTCCGAATACAATTTACACTCGCATGCATTTCGGTTCCAAACTAAGTGAATGCAATTTGAATGCAATTTGTATGGCCTGTGTTGTTGTTGTTGTTGCTCTAATTTGTGCTAGTAATATATTTGGTTGCCTCTGAAATGAACCAGTTTACAAATACTTATGTACGATACGATATATGGATATAGATAAATATGCAATGAATTTATTGAATGGCTTGTTAATTAGTTTTTTTTTTTTTTTTAATATATTAAAAATATATTTAATTGTTATTAGTTGCAGGTGCGTGATTAAGCGATTCGCGATTTCTTAACTTTGAATGGGGAATTTTTTCTTGTTGTTGGATGGGAAATAATACAAAAACAAGTTAAAGCTTTGTGAAATATTCCTAGAAACCAAATTTATATATAGAATTATATATGTACATGCATATGCATAAGAAATACGAATATATATAATAAAACCCATGGAGATAATAATAAAGCCGAGCAAGATGCAAATATATGCATACATATATATATGTATATACTGTACTGAGGCAAGTAGGGAGAATAGATAGAGATACATATACAGAAATACATACGCCAGATATATCTTACATATATCAGTATAAGAAGATAAAGATACATAATATGATATGATATATGAGATTTAAAGAGACTGCGATTTCATTCACACACAATCGGATGAGAATAGAGTAGGCCAAAATTCATATGGAATCATTCAGAAACAGGGAAATTCCTGGGCTTCTAAGCACGCATATGCAGATACAGCCGGGGAAATACATTAAATTGCGAAACATTACAAAAAAGGCGCTGCTAATTGTTCGATGGACATTCGGAACATTCCAGATGCTAAGCTTAAGGCATATTTTAGCCATAAACATGAATTTGACAGAGGCAGAGGCAGAGGCAGAGGCAGAGGCAGAGGCAGAGGCAGAGGCAGAGGCAGAGCCTGGAGGCGCTGGAAAAATCCTCGTCATGTCCGCACATTATTCCGCTTAACAAGACGCACAGGGAAATGCCCACACACACACAAACACGCACACACACACACACATGTATTGAGAGATATTTATTAGCGTACGAAAAAAATTTCACTTTAAATTTGTACCGAAAATTTAATTTGATTTCATTTTCATCAAATAGTGCAACAAATGAATTCTGTACGTGCCACAAATGCCAGAAATGTGAGAGAATCGAAATGTGGGCGGGGTGCGTGGAGAAAGCAGGAGTATTAGGGACAGACTACACGGCCAGCGGCATGGGCAGCGGCAGGAGCAGGGGCAGGGGCATCGATGGTGCGGGCAGCGGGAAATTTAAGAGTCCAGGACCCACATGTGTGTGCGGCTGAGGCAGAGATTTGTGAGCGTTTGTGTGCGGCGCTTTGTTGCGTGGTTGGCCACGACACACGCACCACGCACCACGCACCTCGCACCACGAAGAGCCATAAATTCCAGCCGCTCAATAAACTAATGGCAATTTGTATCTGAAAGATACATGCAAGCCAGCTACGATTCCAGCTGCCTGCCTGCCTCTCACGTAACAAATTAAATATCCATGTGTGTGTGTGTGTGTGTGTGTGTGTGTGTGCATTCGTTATTAGTTTTCCTTTTTTCGTTTCGTTTCGCTTCGTTTTCAATCCTTGTGACACTTTTATCACACACGTTCGACTCATCAAAAAGTTAACGACGATAATGACAAACATTTCAAAAGCAAACACTCGCCGTTTGGTAGCATGCAACGAGCCTCCAGCAGCCAGACAGACAGACAGACAGCCAGACAGGCCAGCCAGCCAATCAGCTCAACTAGCGACTTCAACAAGAACCAGAAATAACACAGGGTTCTCCTGCCTCGCCCCCTCTCGCAATGCCCCTCCTCCCATCAAAGGCAACGCTGCGTCGTCTGTGTGTCCACTGGTAGATAAATATCTCATTTATAAGGTCTGCCTTTGTTGTTGTGGGCAAACACCTTAATTAACTTTTTTCTTCTTCTTATCTACCCTGTGTGTAGCATCAGGTGCACTGGGGGGTATGCTAGACAGAGGTGAGATGTTAAGCCTTTCTTTATATATGTTTTTTTGTTTGAGTGTATGTTGGAGAATGTCTGCGGATAGAGAGAGAGAGAGAGAGAGAGAGAGAGAGAGAGAGAGAGAGAGAGAGAGAGAGAGAGAGAGAGAGAGAGAGAGAGAGAGATAGAGAGAGAGAGAGAGAGAAAGATGTAGAGAGAGATGAAGTTAAATATATAGATATATTGAGGGAAAAAGGGAGCACAGAAAGAGAGAGACAAGGAGAAAGACCGACAAAGAGATAGAGAGAGAAGAACAGAGAGAAGGATAGAGTGAGATAGATAGATAGATAGTTGAATAGAGGGGAACACAGAAAGAGATACAAATAGAGAGGGAGAGATAGATAGAAAGAGAGAGAGAGAGGTAGAATATATGTCATAATGCCCGCAGAGATATTGTTTTTTTCATATATATGTACATAGCTTCATAGTTGCATACAGGGTATTTGCAAGTCGATCAGTCGCCAGTGAGCCCGCGATTCACTTGTATCATGAGCATCTTCTGTTTGAGCGGCATTTATGTAGCTGTTCCTGTTCGCCGTGTATTAACTTGTAGCTCCCCAAGACTTGACTTATTTATTAGGGTTATTTGGCTAGTTATGCCCATGCACATGTGTGTGTGTGCGTGTGTGTGTGTGTCTGTGTGTGGTTGTCCTTTAACACGCATATGCTCAACTACCTGCTCATTTTCACCTGAGTACGTGTTAATTTTGTCTATTTATCTTTCTTTCATTTCGGTTTCTTTTCTTACAGATTTTTGTTCTGCTCGTTGATGTTGTTGTTGTTGCTGTTGTTGTTGCAGTTAAATAGAAAAAATTATATAAATAAAGCTGATATGGGGGGTCACTCAGTTGTGGAATTCCAATTAACAGTTGTCGCAGCTCGAGTCTTGTGAGTGTATCTGTATCTGTATCTGTATCTGTATCTGTATCTGTATCTGTTTCTGTATCTGTGTCTGCGCTTTGAGCACGTTCAACTTTGGCGTTGACTTTTTGGTTTGGCTCGGAAGTTGAGCTATGTACGTGGGAAATGCAAATGCCTCGTCAATTTACAGTTCAAACAACACCAGAGAGGGAGACAGAGAGTGAGCGAGAGTGAGCGAGAGTGAGTGAGAGGGATGCATTGGGACTGCCGCTGGGCAAGACAGGAACAAACAAAGGCGTCGATTTATATCTCAAGTGCACACAAATTCAACTTGCAGCCGAGACCTTTCTTTGTTTAGACGATTTCCTTTCCTTTTCATTTCACTGCAGCATTGTTTCTCCAGTTATTATAATTTTAAGTCTTTCTATAAATACACATTCCCCTCTCTCTCTAACTCTCTCTCTTGTTGTTGTTTCTAAGTATTTGGTTTGTTGTTTGTTTTTGTTTTTGTTTTGCTTCGACATTTGATATGATTTCGCTGGCAGTTGCTAAAGTTACGCGCCTTGTTTTCATTGCGAGGCGTCGCAATGCGCCACGCCCACTGTCGACAGTGCCTCAACTGTCAAGTGGGCGCTGGCACATGCAAAGCATGTGTAGCAGCAGCAGCTACCCGTTGGTAGCTGTCGGCGATTGCCAATTGCCTGGCCGGAAGTGTTGCCATCTCCCCATCTCCCTCTCTCCCTCTCTCTCTCCTTCTCGATCTGTGTGCCGCATCAGTTGCATGCGCACGTAACTTGCATCACGTTGCAGCGCACTGGCATGCCACAAAGGTCTTCAGTTACTGGCTGGCTGTAATTTTTAAGCCCTCTCTCCGCCGCAGCCGCACACAATGAGTGAGAAATATGCAGTGGGAGCAACATATGCAACATTTTGTTGCACGCTGCTGCTAATTCAGCGGCACATGCAAATTGCCCACAGCATTTGAGATTTTCAAATTGTTGCCAGGTCATGTTTTGTTGCCCATGTGCATGTGTGTGTGGCGCATCCGTGCGGCAGCTGCTAGAAAAAGCTGCGTCTGCTTCTTCAAATGCAACTTGATGTAGCATCTAAACTGGTTTAAGCCCCTCCAAGCCAAACGCAAGAAACTGAAAGCAAGTCTTCAGTCTCCACTTCAGTTTCTATGCCTCCACTGGGGAATGGCAAATGCCAAATGGCAAATGATCATTGAATTCGCTAGATTCCGATAGAATTTTGACATTTGCTTTTTGATTGAGAGACTTGGAAATGTCAAACAGCCTCACAGGTTTCTTTATTTTGTCTGATAACAATTCTATCTGAAGAGAGTCGATGATTACTTAGACAGAATAGAAGCTCAAGTATATTAATTAAAATAAATTGTTAATTTAGCAAGAGCTTTAAGTGGCTTAAACCTGAAGCCAAATGAAATAGAATCTTTAATTGTTTTTTAAGAAGAAATTCTATGATATATTTATTATTATTATTATAATTTTTATACTTATTATTATAACTTTAAATTATTATTATCATCATTAATATTATTATAATAATAATAATAATAATAATAATATTATTATTATTATTATTATTATTATTATTATTATTATTATTATTATTATTATTATTATTATTATTATTATTATTATTATTATTATTATTATTATTATTATTATTATTATTATTATTATTATTATTATTATCATTGGTGTTATTTTCATTATCATGAAGTGGAGAGTTCGTAGATTAATTTTAGACTTTTACAAGAAACATATTTCAATTAAATAGAATTTTGGATGAGAGCATTTTGGATGAGAGTTTTAATTGCTTAGGAAAACTTTTTATACCCTGAACCCATTGAAAATGGGAAATCAGGGTATAATGGTTTTGTTAAAAGTATGTAACAGGCAGAAGGAGGCGTGGCAGACCCCACAAAGTATATATATTCTTGATCAGGGCGACAAGCGGAGTCGATTTGGCCCTGTCCGTCTGTCTGTCCGTCCGTCCGTCCGTCCGTCCGTATGTATGAACGCGTCGATTTCAGAAGATATAAGAGCTAGAGACTTCAACTTTTTTTTAAAATGTCCGTATATATCACGCGCTTATCGAGTTTATCACTAAAAAACAATAACTTATTCCGATACTTTTTTATCGATAAAAAACCTTATCGAAGATCAATTAAATAATTATATCTCCTACATCTTTCATGCTAGAGTCTCCAAATTTAAAATGTATATAAAGATGTATTTTATACAATTTCGTTTTTTGTTAAAATTTACCCCCCACCCCTAAATCCACCCCCTCACCCTCATATTTGTAAAAGTCGTATATCGAATACTAGAGACTTGTGCTTCGGTATACACATACATTTTACCATTATGATTATGTTCTGAAAGTTTCATTACGATCGTACGTCTAGAAATTAAATTATTCAACAAATAAGTTTTCATTATATTGCCAACACTGCAGTGCAACCCAAGCGCAATCGCCTGTATATGTGAGTGTGTGTGTATGCGTGTGTTTGTTTGTATGTGTATGTGTGTGCATGTGTTTGTTTGTATGCGTGTGTGTGTGCGTGTGTTTGTTTGTATGAGTGTGTGTGTGTGTGCGTGTGTGTTTGCTAATTATTATTGAAATATCAGTTGCTTGGAGGGTTCAGGGGATCTCGTAGTCGAGCAGTCTCGACTAGAGCTTTCTTTCTTGTTACTGTTAGACTTTTGGTTTCCTTTCGCCAAGAAACTTTAAAACCTCTCAAAGTCTTAAAAAGCCAGTGGATATTAAAACGAGTGTGACTTAGTCCACAAATAAATAGAGGTTAATATGCCACTACTAAGAACGAAATATTATAAGAATCCTACACTTCTGTATTTGATTACATTGATATTTAGAATATAATATAATATAAATTATTTCATTCATTATTTATTATATATATTTCATTCATTATAATATTTTGTATATATATCATTCTATATTTTCCAATAAAATTTCATAAATATTGACTTAATTATTTTAGATTCCTCTAATCATTGCTAACACACACAAATTGATATTATACATAGGTAGTTCGCTCGTGGCAGCTCCACTTTAGTCCTATGGAGTGGGCTAATTTAGATGCGAGTCATAAACATCCTGTCGCATGGCAAACGCATAATTTACAGCAATTAGGATGCGCAGACAGATATAAACAGAGAAATAAAGGCAATTTACGCGTTTCAATTGCCATTTCAGAAATTCTGTTTTTGTTGGAATATCTAATTGATGCATCCGCCGCACGGATAGCAGAGATCAAGGCGCATATTATAAACACGAAGGCGCAAGGCGAGCGAGAGGGGCGGGGCAGGAGTGAAAATTGTAATTTATATGAAAATTTATGAAATCACGCCCCATTTGCGAGGCGTTGCCTGCAGAGAGTGTGGCACAGTGGGGCACAGTGTGGCAGCGTGGCAACTATATAAACAGAGTGAACAACTCTGAAGGGCAGGCACAAAGTGTGGCACAGCGAGGCGCAAATCCGCGTTGACATCATTTGTGCCACATGTGTGCAGCAGCAGCAGCAGCAGCAGCAGCGGGAGTAGGTGCAGCAGCAGAAGCAGGAGTAGCAGGAGCCGCAGCAGCAGCAGCAGCAAGCGAGGCAGATTCTGTGGAAGCTGCAACTAAGAAATTAAAAATAAAAATGCGTATTAAACACGTGCGATCTGCATTGCCTGCTCGCGGCATGCCCCTCTCCTGCTACCCCTCTCTCCACTCCCACTCGTTATCTAGATCTCTCTTTCTCTCTATCTCCTGCTGGCGTTGGCGTTGTGGCTGCCACTTTGACTGACAATTAATTTCAATTGCGCATTCGCGTTAATCGCTCTAAAAAAGAAAAGAAAAGGGACGACAGCAGCAGCAGCAACAGCAACAACAACATAATTTTTTGTTGTTGGACGCAAAATGTTTTTCTCCGTCTTGCTGCTATTTTTAATCATCTTTTCCTTTTCGTTATTTTTTTTCCAAAGAATTTTCAGTGTGTCGTCTTTGGCTGCACGAGAGATTAAAAATATAAGTGACAGACAGCGAACAGCCTTCAGTCTCTAGTCTGCATCCCCCAGCCGTCTCCTGCTGCAGCGCGACTGCCACGTCCAACAGGAAAATGTCAAGTTCAAGAGTCGTTACAGCTGCTCCAGTTGACTGGGGCTGGCAACTGAAGTGCGACGTATGCGTGGAGCCTAGCTGAAGTAGACAAAAGACGCCAGACTGAAGATTAGGAAAAGCTGAGCAAAACTGAAAGCATCAGGCAAAGGGGAGAACCTCGAGGGGAGCAGCAGCACTCGGAGCAGCAGCAACTGCCAGCTGGGAAGTGGATTAATTTTGACATTTATGAGATGGAGGCTTAAAGTGTTTTAATTGCTTTACCTACTTATGTTGCCTGCTCAAAATCAACAACAACAACAACAACAACAAGAACAACAACTTCCTATTGCCGATGATAATGCAGAATGGGGCACGTGTCCATACAATGGGCAACAGATTGAAATTAAGTGCATTGGCCGCATAAAAATCACGCGCAATATGCTCGCAATGCACTGAGAGAAAATAAATGCACCGTGTTAGCCTAGTAGGCACTGTCTACCCTATAGATATTAGAGTGAGTGTAGAGTGTGTGTTGAAAAATATTTGGAATTTTCAACAGGCAGCGGGAGGCGAATCTCATCGGACGTATATAGTTAAAAATTGAAAATGTTTTGTAATTGAGCAAAAAATAAAAATAAATGGTAAAAAAAAAGAATAAAATAAATAAATAAAAAATAACAAATATACATATATATATACATATACTTTAATGCCTCCTTCGCAGCTCCGTTTCCTAAAATCTAAGACTTCGACTTTTGCTGTTCCTGGTTGAGGCTTAAGAGGGTCTCTTAGGGCATCTTTAATTCGATCATTTCTCTGCATTTTAAAGACACAAACATACATCTGCAGAAATTCGTAATATATGTATATATAATAATAATAATAATGTATATATATTATGTATAATATTTTTTGTTGCCTTGTGGCAGGGCATATTGAAATTCCTCGACTTTTACTGATTCTTTACTGAAGCCCTACGAGGGTCTTTGACTGCGATGCTCAAACTATCAGAATGAATAAAAAAATTTTTAAATGTTGATTGGAATTACATAAATACTTTGCAAATCCCCAGATACAACATATTTTAAAAATTTTTTCTATTCAGCAAATTTTAGATTTACTAATCCTCCTACTTTACTTCAAAAAGACATACTTTCATATTGGTTAAAAAAATTGTTATGGAAATTCCACGACTTCTGCTGATCCTGGTAGAGACTCAAGAAAGATCTCTAGCCACATCGGAATGACTGCAACTTAAAAAAAAAAAATTGTAACTGGAATATCAGTTTTTTTTATTCCAGCAGATTTATTAGATCAAAGATTTTTGCCTTACCAGGGTATCTTCCTGTCGATCACTCCATTCGACTTATATCAGTTTTTTCAGGTCTATTAATCAAAGATTTTTCCCTTAACAGGGCATCTGCTAGTCGATCACTCTACATTTTAAGAAGCATACACCTACATAAATTCATATTGAGTATAATATTTTTTGCCGGTCTCTGGCCGGGCATATTAAATACTTTATGCATATTTTTATATGCGGCGCAAAACAAACAGCGAGCGACGCTTTGTTGGCGGCGTTGGCGTTGGCGTTCAGGTGTATTCAGGTGCGATGCGTACGTGTTTTTGTGCGTGTGTGTGAACGAGTGTATGTGTGTGTGTGTGTGTGTGTGTGTGTGCACTGCGTGTATTTTGAGGCGTTTCTGGTTGCCTGCGAGCCACAGAAGAAACGTGGCCGCTGTCGCCTGCAGTTGTTTGCTCTGCCGTGTTCCGTGTGCCGTGTCCTGTGTGTCCTTGCATTGGCATGTCCTTACGCCTGTCGCCGGCCTCTCGTACACACCGAGTGCGCCATAGCGGTCGACCCCGTTGCTCGCCTCTCACGTTCCGCGTTAAAGTCACGTATTTTCCAGGTAATTTACGTTGGCGAAACTGTTGCCACCAATATTTCTGGCCGCGTTTGCCCGTTGATTTTAGTTACCATTTTCTTCCCCTACGCCTGGCCGATGTTGTTGCTGTTGTTGTTGTCTGTTGCTGATGTTTGGCTTGTTTTTGTTATTTTTTTGTGTCAGTGCATGAAATGCGTTTTTTGGCTTTTGTACGTGCACGTTGTCCTTTTGCAGGCGCTGACTGAGCCTCTACCTCTGCCTTTGCCTCTTCCAGGGAGTGCGCTTATTGTTTTCCATGCTGCTCGAATCTCCCGGCGCAAGTGCAGCGCAATGTGCATAACGTGACCGGGTTTCTTAGTTGGCTTTTTACCAGCCAGCGAAAGTGCTGGCCAAGTTCGATGTTGGCCCCGCTGCCTTTGCCTCCGGCGAGTGCAAAGTGCACGCGGCATGATGCACTCTCTCTCGCCCACGCACTAGCTGTAGTCAATGACTCTCCCCCCTCCCCCCCCTCTCCCTCTCTCTCTCTCTCTGCCTCGCACTGATATTTCACTTGGAAAAGTTTTCAACAACTTTCGGACAGCTGCAATGGATACGGTTACGGATACAGATACAGATACAGTAACTGCTGCAGCAGCAGCAGTGGTTGTTGTTGCAGTTGCTGTCGGTTGTTTGCGGTAAATTAAGTTGCGACCATTGAAACTCCACTTGAGTTAATCGTTTAATTAGTCCTTGCCAGTCTTGCGGCCTGCATTCAAACGCTTTAAGCATCCTTCGCCACACTAACGACTCGACTCGGGAATACTTTTTGATGATGTTTAGCACATAGTTCGGACTCTTTATGAAAACCAATAGAGGGTATATGGGAGGGCATCCCAATAGAAATATAATGAATAGTCCCAAGCAAATCAATGAATATTTCATGTGCTATAAATTCTAACATATCTCAGCTGGATTTTCGTTTCTTTTTTCAATAAGTTGCCAATTGCTTGTCAAGAGTTAATTGAATATATGTTGACTTCGATAGCTCTGGCAATAAGTCGACTATTAAACACACACACACACACTCACACACACACTCACACACACACTTCGTCAGAATGTCATATTTGTTGCTGTTGTTGCCAAGTTGAAATGAAAATTTATGGCCTCAATATGCGTCGCTGCTGCCAAAAGCTGAAATTCATTTTAAGAGCATTGCAAATAATAAAAGTAAAAAAAAAAAAGCAAGAAGCAAAAATTAATATTTCATTTGTTTTTAGCCAAACTCCGTGGCTTGTCCTGGCCACCCACAAGCGAAAAATCCTTTGCTGGTTCAACTAACTTTGTTTTACGACCGACTCTGATGGCCATGGCCAACAGTCAGCTGCCAGTTGGAGACCAAATGTTTGTTGTTGTTGTTGTGGCTGTGGCTGTGCTGGTTATTTGGGTTTTTATGATGACTACGATATTTTTAAATACATTTTATATGAAGGTTTTAATGTGCCAGAGCTGCGCTTCGAGATGTCGCTTAAGTGTTTCAAGTGCCCTACACCCGAAATGCGAGTCTGTTTAGCATTGCCGGAGACAGAATAGTTTGTGGATCTTTGGAAGAATCGCAGATGCGTTGGGGAGATTTAATAGATGCTATATAAAAGAGCAGATGTGATAATAATAAGTATAAATATTTTTATCATTTTATCAAATTCCAACAAATTTAGCAATAAGCATTAGCGTTAATCTAATGTCATGCGAATGCATTGAGCTCAGTTCAGTTGAGATTCGGGTCTTCTTAGAAAGACTTTCAGTTGCCATAAAAATTTGATTTTAAGGTTTTTTGGATTTTATTCGTTATTTTTTTTTTATGGGTAGATTTGTATTCTTAGAGATTTTAATTAAATAGTTCATTGTTGGTTTAAAAAAATTTTTAAATTTGTTTAATTAAAAAAACAGCATTTATTTTTAAGAATAAAGAAATTTTTTTTAATAATTACTATTTTTTTTTATAAAAATAAATAAATTAAAAAAAAATAATTTTATAATATAATTATTTATTTATTAATATTAATTAATTGTTGGTTAAAAATATTTTTAAAATTTATTTAATTAAAAAAACCGCATTTATTTTTAAGAATAAAGAAATTTTTTTTTAATAATTACTATTTTTTTTATAAAAATAAATAAATTAAAAAAAAGAATTTTATAAAAATAAATAAATTATTATTATTTTTTTTAAACATACACACAAACAAGATCTATAAATGCTTAGACCAGAAACAGAATTTCATTGATATGATATAAATACTTTAAAGGAATACCCTTCCCTTGTGAAAATCTTGGTTTTTATAGTCCATAAAATTTTATTTCAAAACTCGAGCGTCTTAACTTGACCACAATTTTAAATACATTTTTGTATACACACACACACACACACTTACACACACTGAGCACAAGAAGGTGAGGCAAATGCCTTTTCAATATGGTATATTGATATGAATTATAGAGGCGAGAAGGAGTTGAGGCGAGTGGCTATGTTGCCATCAGAGCGCATTAAATATTTAAACAATCAAACTGCAACTGTGTTGGCTGTTTGGGTTTGGTCTGCCAAAGTGGGGGCGGGGCAGCCGAGTTGGGGGTAGACGAGTTGGGACTGATGCCGGTTTAATCATTGTTTGCACTTTTGCACCTGCCAACGGGAAAGTCCTCGCTCTCCTTTCCCCCCACCCCACTATCTTGGAGCTATCTGCAGCTATCTCTTTTTCGTCTTCTGTTTTTTGTGGTTGTTGTTTTTTTTTTTTTTTGCTGTTTGTGAGTGGCAACGTTATTTAGCAGTTTCCGTTTCCTTTATCAATGAGCACAGCTGGCGCATCCTGGGCGGGCTGCCTGCGGGCTTGCAACCTGACTCTGAGTCTGGCTCCGGCTCCTGCTGTGGCCTCCTCCTCCTCCTCCTCTTCTTCCGACTGTCTTCTGCAAGTTTAATGCATTTAACTCTTACATTGTGCCACGAAATTGGCTAAAAATAAGTTTTTGCCGTGTCTGTCGATTGCATTGCACTTCCGCTAGGTGAATTCGAAATGCACTCCAACAGCAAATGGCGAAACGAATCCACATCGACATCGACAACAAAATCGAAATCGTAATCGAATCGAAATCGAAATCGAAATCACTTTGCCAACAATTTAAAGTGAACGAGTTCTTAAAGTAACAGCTGCTCAGTGAATTGAGATGCTTGCCGTTCGCTGAGCAGAGTCCATATTGTGGTTGCATTTCGGGTCGGGTGGTGGGCGGTGGTTGCCACCACAGCTGTTGTTGCGCCATTACCAAAATTGTCACAGCATGCGGCCACATGGCGAGTGAGTGACCCACAGAGGTGTTCATTTGCGGCGTACAAGTCAGCTGGGTGACAATGGAGGTCAATGCACGTCTCTCACACTGGATCACACAAGGCTGGCCAGGCTGTCCCTTTTAATTCCTATGGCTTCCATTATTCCAGTTCCAATCTGCTAATGGCAAGCCGCTCGCATTTCCAATCGCTTTGAGGTATCTACTTTCCAATTATGTCCATTATGTTGCCTGCCCAAGGACATTTGTCATTCTCTCATTCCCGGTCCCGTTCTCATTCGCATTGGCATTGGCATCCGCATGGAGCTCATGGGGCCCCATCCTCCCAGCTGTTTGTGCAATTTCATGCTCAATGCTCCAAGCAGCCACACCAACAGCAATTTCATCAAAACTGTCCAAGGCAAATGTCGGAAACGCAACGCCGACAAATATGTTATGAAAAGTTTTCAGCTCAGTTTCCAGCCACAACACGCAAATGCCCGCCGGCCAGCGGCGGGAGCGGGCAGGGCATTAAATGATATTTTCAGCTCAAGCTGAGGAAATGATTTATTAAAAAAAGAAAAGAAATATTGTTACATAAATAAGAAAAAAAAAAGTCGTCTGGCTCGCCTGTCAACTGCGGAATGGAGCATTATAATGCAGAATGTCAGAGATAAAATGAACGATTGTCACACAATAAATCGCATGAAAACCAAAGCCAAAGCAAAGGCAGGAATGAGGAAACACAAGCAACTTTAGACATGAGCAAAATACGAAACACAAAACACAATTGCTCGACAATTACAGTCAAGCTCTGACATAGATTTTGCTGGCAGTTGAGCAGCTAACCCACAAAAATAAAGGAGCCCTGCTCTCGACAAAGATCAAATGATGACAAATAATAGATATGCTGAGAGTAAAGAAGAATCGAATAACATTTTACGAAGCAACACAAAATAGGTGAATTATAGAAAATTAAATGAATTTTTTAAAGGGTTATATTTAGATGTGTAATTCTATGGAATGTAAGTAAAATTTTATTTATTTATTTGAGAGCTGACTTATTAATAATAAACAGAGGCAACAGCGGCCTTCAGCTCATATAACTAAAATACATACAGTGTGTATTAATATTTGTTTTATATTTTCCTACTTCAAACGCAAATAAAACAACAAATTAACTGAAATAAAAAAGGTGTAAATGCTCATTTAGAGATTGCAAAATGAGCATTCCAAAGAGTTATTTAATAAAGTGTTAAATTTAACACGACTAAAAAAGGCAACTCTAAAAATTGTGTGTTTTTTTTTAGTTTTATAATAATTTATTTTTATTTTTTTACATATATATATATATTTATATTTTATTATTTTTTTGAAGAGAAGAATTCGTTCAATTATTTTATGAACTAACAAAATATATTATTTAATTTTTCTGTATGTATATAAATGTACATGTATAAATGTTTATACAGCTTCTCTTATCTTACTTTAATATAAAATATTTAATATAATATAATATTTAATATAAAATTCTTTCTTGAATTGTATTTTTTTTAATAATGCATAACAAACTTAAAAAAATATATAAAAAAAATAGTTTATAATGGTATTTTATTTATTTACTTTTTTTTTTTAGGTTAAGTTTTTAGGATATGTTAATAATATTTAATATAAAATTTTTGCTATAATTGTATTTTTTTTTTTTTTTTTTTCAAATACAGCATAATCATTTTATTTTATTTTATTTTTTTTTTTTCAGTTAAACATTTATGGCATACCTATATAAGTGCTTAGCAAAACATATTCAAATGCCAAGTACTCATCTAACCGATTATCTTATAATGCGTCACACACAACTCACGAAGTTTCAACTCGACAAAGTTGAGCAGAAAACTTTGAACCAGGCACTGAGGCAACAAAGTGAAGCAAAAGCCAGTTGAAAGCCTGCGACCCATTGTCATTTATAATGGATGCGCCGCAAGAGGAACTCCCAGCCGGGCTTGGCCAGGTGCAGCCAACATAGTGGAAGCCAGCAAGTTGATGGGGGAAAACAAATTGCATCCGCATCTTTAAAGTGCACTTGAGGCAATCTGAGGCTAATGATTACACAAGTTTTGTATAGCCGCCTCCGCCACTCGATTGGCCCGACTTTGACTTCCGTGGGGTGCATTTGCGAGCTAATTTCAGTTTATCAATTAGCTCGGACTGCCAGATCGTGTAGGTATTAATTTGCCATTAACCTAGCTTCGGCTAATGCCGTTGCTGTTGCTGTTGCTGCTGCCAAAGTTGATGCTGAGGGCCACTTCCTGCCACATGCCACACGGCGCGCGCACACACACACACGTACACCCACACAGATGTGTTTTTTTTTTGGGGAGTAACGCAACAAATGTTGCTGCCACTTTAACATGTTGTTTGCCCATCAATTAGTCGGAACTGTATTTATCATTAATTACTACATAAGCACAGAGCCATTGGATCAAGATTTCTCTTTGTAGCTTTTTATTGGCTTACGGAATAAATAGCCAGGAAAGTGATATGATGAAACGTATATAGAGTGTAGGTAAAGATAAGTTGATGGGCGGTATATTCAAATAAGTTAGAGCTGTCTAAGGAGGCTGCAGTCTCCAGTCAGACACCCAAGGGGAGAATGTCTCTAGCGAGAGAGAATTTAGATCTATTGTTACTTATATATTCTGTTTTATATAATATTTTATTAAATATAAGTATATTTATCACCGCAAGAATTCGACTCAGCGCCCCCAAATACTAGCGCTTACTGAAGGAGAGTTTAGAATATATATTATATAATGTATACTGTAGAATGTACTGAGACCATTAGATCATTAGACTCGCGATAATTCGAAATGGCAAGGGGATCAGTATTTTTTTTTTTTTTTCGATTTTCAAAGATCTTCAAACTATCGATAATTATTGAGAACAAATTTCTTACAAAGGGATCAATTTTTTCTCGATCTATGGCGATTTTCGATTTATTGGGATACAAATTATCGAGAGCCAACTGTATATAAATTTAATAAAAAGATGAGATCATATCATCTAAGTGTTATCAGCTCAAGCTGCGAGCTAGGCTAAGTTTATATCAGAAATATTCAAATTATTTTTGATTCAATTAAAGAGTAACTATAGCGTAGATAGAAGTTAGTACAGTTATGCTGTATATATTAGTGCAAGCAACTCACTTGCAATAGATCTATCAAAATGCAATCAATATGCTTGTCCCTGAGCTTCTTAGATGCCAATGTCCATGGGGCTTCGTGCTTCGAGTTAAACAGACGCACACTGAAAACCGAATCGCCATTCGCAGTGCCACTTTATATGTGCGTGTTTGTGTGTGTGTGGTCTACATTTGCCAGCTGCAGTCATAAGACATTAAAATGCCACAAACCGCACCGACGAGCTAATAAATTTGACTATAATCTGGCATTGTTGCACTAAGTACTTTGCATATTCATACAAAATATATATGGTAGGTAAATGCGCCGCAAACCGGGAGCCCGGACCCTCCTGCTGTTGGCTCATATGCATAAATGCAGAGGCAAATGCTCTGAAAGCCTGGCCAAGTCTGGATAGTCAGGCCGACAGCAGACAGTAGACAGCCGACAGCCGAGTGCCGACTGCCTGCCACTTGACAAATAGGTCAGAGAGAAGACGTTGCAGAGCTGTCTGAGTCTATCTCTCTGTCTGTCTGTCTGTCCGTCCGTCCGTCCGACTGACTGGCTGATTGTCTGGTGAGCTGCTCGACGTTAACCACATGTGAAAACAAAACTTCCGGTAACATAAACACTGACAAGAGGCTGGCTTAAAGAACCACCCCAGCTCCCACAGAAAGTAAATGCAGTCGCACAAGCAGCTAAAATATTCAAATGAACAACCAACACAAAGCTGTAAGCAAGTCCTCGCCCCAAGCTGCCCTGAGAGACAAAGAGAGAGAGAGAGACAGAGAGAGGGGGAGAGCGACACAGACTGTGGGCAAAAGTGAATCGCTGCGTGTGCCACTTGCTGCTGCAACAAAATAGTTGACAACAAAAGCAAACGTTTGTTCAACTCGCAACTCGCAACTTGCAACTTGCCATTTCTTTGGTCCGACGACCTGATTGTTGCCACTGTGCTGAACTTTTGAACTATTTCCGTTCAGATTCAGGACACAGCCACGCATCACAGCACCACAACAACAACAACAGCAGCAGCAGCAGCTGCAACAACAGCAACTAAATTAATAGCACACATGTTTGTGATGCCTTGTGGCAGCCACTAAGTAAGTGCAACTGTTGCCACTGGCAGCCCTTTTGACAATCAAAATTCAAGATTTTGGCCAAAACTTTTGCCCAAGAGCCAGTCGAGCTACGCATACGCCATGTTATTATCATTAGCTGTTGATTACCCAACAAATGAGAAGCCAGAAGCCAGCCAAACGCATGCAGTCGACGCTCTAATACCCGCTCATGGAACGAAGCGATGGGGCAGGAGGGAGCAAATTTCATTTTTTGAATATACTTGTTCAGATTGAGGCTAGCTGTGTTTTTAGGGTGGCCCAAAACTGAGCATTTTTCTATACCCTGAACCCATTGAAAATGGGAAATCCGGGTATAATGGTTTTCTTGAAATGTAT
This sequence comes from Drosophila navojoa, assembly GCF_054131105.1. Lineage (NCBI taxonomy): Eukaryota > Metazoa > Arthropoda > Insecta > Diptera > Drosophilidae > Drosophila > Drosophila navojoa. Next base: position 8,586,561 of record NC_142890.1, on the reverse strand, counting down.
GTAACAGGCAGAGGAAGGCGTTGTGGACCCCACAAAGTATATATATTCTTGAACAGGCCGACGAGCTAAGTCGATTTAGCCATGTACGTCTGTCTGCCCGTCTATCCGTCTGCCCGTATGTATTAGCGCGTTCTAATACGTGCGAATGTATGTATGTGTGTCTAAAGGAAGTGCAAAGTGATTAGAATATCAGATTGGGCGGTTTAGGGTATCTGTTAGTCGAGCAGTCTTGACTAGAGTCTTCTTACTTGTTTTTTTTTTTTTTTTTAATTTTTTTATACCCTGAACCCATTGAAAATGGGAAATCAGGGTATAATGGTTTTGTTAAAAGTATGTAACAGGCAGAAGGAGGCGTGGCAGACCCCACAAAGTATATATATTCTTGATCAGGGCGACGAGCTGAGTTGATTTAGCCCTGTCCGTCTGTCTGTCCGTCCGTCCGTCCGTCCGTCCGTCCGTCCGTCCGTATGTATGAACGCGTCGATTTCAGAAGATATAAGAGCTAGAGACTTCAACTTTTTTTTTAAATGTCCGTATATATCACGCGCAGATCGAGTTTATCACTAAAAAACGATAACTCATTCCGATACTTTTTTATCGATAAAAAACCTTATCGAAGATCAGTTAAAAAATTATATCTCCTACATCTTTCAAGCTAGAGTCTCCAAATTTAAAACGTATATTAAGATACATTTTAGACAATTTCGGTTTTTGTTAAAATTTACCCCCCACCCCTAAATCTATCCCCTCACCATCATCTTTGTAAAAGTCGTATATCAAATACTAGAGACTTGTCCTTCGGTATACACATACATTTAAACATTATAATTATGTTTTGAAAGTTTCATTACGATCGTACGTCTAGAAATCAAATTATTCAACAAGTAAGTTCTCATAATATTGCCACACAGCAGCGCAACCCAAGCGCAATCGCCTGTATATGCGTGTGAGTGTGTGCGTGTGTTTGTTTGTATGTGTATGTGTGGGCGTGTATTTGTTTGTATGTGTGTGTGTGTGTGTGTGTGTACGTGTGTGTGTGCTAATTATTATTGAAATATCAGTTCCTTGTAGGGTTCAGGGGATCTCGTAGTCGAGCAGTCTCGACTAGAGCTTTCTTACTTGTTTAGACTTAATTTCCTTATATTATATTAACAAATATCGTATTATATATATCATATATGTATATGTACATATATTATCAACATATTATTACTACTTCTATTATAATTATTTATTTACATTATTTTCTATATTTATTTTTAAGCCCATTTCTTTTACAGAGCACTCAGATTTGTCTTCTCAACGAATATACCCCTTTGTCGCCTCGTGCATCGAGCATTGAACCTGCAACAGGCTGCGGCATGGTGCCTGTGCCAGTTTTCGTCATTGGCAAAGTTTTCGCTTGCATCGACAAAGTTGTTCAAGTTTTCGCTTGCATTTTGATTAGCAGCCATGAAATTGAAAAGGGTTAAGGACCCAATTGAGCCGATTTGACATTATCTGGCAACAGGCAAACGCCATGTCGGCCACGTTTGCCACGTCTGCCACGTCTGCCATGTGAGATCTGGTCTTATGGGCTGCAGCTACTTATAAAGTCATTTACGACATTTCTGAATGAACTCACAAAACAGTTAGAGCGCCACTATGGCTTGGCCTACTTTAAGGCGCCGTGACGCTTGCGAGATTCATTGGCTGCGATAAGAAACAGAGTGAAAGAGCAAGTGAAACGGGAGAGAGCGAGAGAGAAACGCCCGTGTCATTCGTTGGCTAACGGAATGTCGTTGAGCCTTTGGGGCCAAAAGCCGCTTAGCTGTGCGCTTCGTTGCCTGCCACGCCTGCTTGCGCCCCAATTTCGCAGCGCTGCGCAGACCAAGAAATTGTTATGCCGAGACGTTGTCGTATTTATGCCGCTTTACCGCAATCAAAATTGTTACTTTCTAAGCCAATATGTTTTATGATGTATGAAATTTGATGTTGCGATAACATTTTACACACTTGGCTGCCTTTTTATTTTGTGGGCCCAGCTCCTGCTCCCCCGCTCTCCATTCAAAGAGTGGACCTTTTGTGTATATCTAAGTGTGTGTGTGTGTGTGTGTGGGTGGGTTGTTCAAAGGGCTCGGCTAAAGTGTGCCACGCGCTTTCAAGCAGCTTCAAGTTTTTTACGCCCAAAAGTTTTTTCTTCGTTCTCTTTTTGATTTCCCGCCCGCCGCAATCAACAACAAAGTTCAAAGGACAAATGCAAATAAATTTGCCTTTTGCACAGTGAAATATTGTCAATTTCAAATCTGGCAGCTGTGTGTGTGTGCCTGTGTGTGTGTGTGGGTTTTAGATGGGTAAAAGCATACCAAAGTGTAGCTCGTGTTGTTGTTGTTGTTGTTGTTGTCAGCACTCATGCACATGCAATTGGCTTAGGCACGTCGAATAAATCATTCAGCTTGCAACGCCGCACAGAGCTGACAACATGCAAGTATCACTAAAGCAATGGCAGAGGCGAACCAAAGCTGCTTTCGACTCAATGACAATATTCACATGTCAATGACAAATTGCCAGCTCATTGCAGCTGCGAAAGGCTTAAATCTGATTTCAATTTCGATCTAAACTTCTTGAAATCTTGAATGTGATAGCAGTAGACATTATTAGAGATTAGAGATTAAATATTCTATATTCCATATTCTATGTTCTATATTCTATATTCTATATTCTATATTCTATATTCTATATTCTATATTCTATATTCTATATTCTATATTCTATATTCTATATTCTATATTCTATATTCTATATTCTATATTCTATATTCTATATTCTATATTGCTAGTTCTATATTCTATTCTATATTCTATATTCTATATTCTATAATTCTATATTCTTAATATTCTATATTCTATATGCTTATTCTATATTCTATATTCGATATTCTATATTCTATAATTCTATATTCTATAGTCTATATTCTATATTCTATATTCTATCTATATTCTATATTCATATTCTATATGCGATAATTCTATATTCTATATTCTATATCTATATTCTATATTCTATATTCGATATGCTATATTATATTATTCTAGATTCTATATTCTATATGCTATATTCTTATATTCTATATTCTATAGTCTATTCTGATTCTATATTCTATATTCTATAGTCTATATTCTATTTCTATATTCTATATTCTATATTCGATATTCTATATTCTATATTCTATATTCTATATTCCTATATTCTATATTCTATATATTCTAATATTCTATATTCGATATTCTATATTCGAATATTCCTATATTCCTAGATTCCTATATTCTATATTCTATATTCTATATTCTATATTCTATATTCTATATTCTATAATTCTATATTCTAATATTCTATATTCTATATTCATATATTCTAATAAATTCTATATGCTATATTACATATTCTAATATTCTATTATTATCTATATTCTATATTATTCTAATATTCTATATTTAGTCTATATTCTATATTCTATATTCTATATTCTATATCTATATTCTATATTCTATATTCTATATTCTATATTCTATATTCTATATTCTATATTCTATATTCTATATTCTATATTCTATATTCTATATTCTATATTCTATATTTTTTGCAGGGCATTACTTTTATGGCCCACTTCGGGCCTATCCACTCTAACAAGTCTTTTTTCACTCTTGTTTGCTGGCAATTGAAATGTGACGTCATTTTGTAGCTCTATGTGTGGGCCTGCCCATGGGCCTGGCCAACACATAGAGCAATAAACCAGGGCCTTATCGACATCGACAGATTTTTTCTGCCTTCCCTTGGCTATTTTCGAGCGGCGCTTAAGCTCAAGCGACAGCTCCCTCGTGTTGGCCACTTTCGGAGTTGGCTTAAGCATTTTCTTGTTCGTTTTTATGCGCTCTGGGCTTAAATGCGCTTTGGCCATTTTGATTATGCGCTCGCCGGCATTTTGTGCCATTTTGTTTGAAATTCATGAAGCGGAGCGCGCGGTTTTGTAAGCGGCTCTCGGCTCATGGCCAGAGCGACATGGCCAGAGATGGTCAACCGTGGATGGTCAAAGGCGGACTGCTGTCGGGCATGTTATTTAAATGTTTTAAGTGCAGCCGTTTCATACAATTAGCCGGAAGGTGGCCTTAAAACAGTTTATTTAAGCATTTTAAATTTGCAGGATGACTTGTTTAACGCTTCGCTGCGGCTGACTGCAAATGGCATATCCTTGATTCGATAAGGATAAAGACGTCTGTCTGTCTGTCTGTGCGCTGTCACAGCTGCTGCCTCTACCTGTCTGTTAGCCATTGTTTATTTATGTAAGGCAAACGCCAGACTCTGTCTGCGGGGGAGTGTATGCGTGTGTGTGTGCGTGTCTGTGTGCGCGCACTTCGTGTGAAATTGTCACGTCAGCGACAGGCAAAGTCAAAAGTGTGACAAAGCGGGTAGCAGGTGACAAGTCTTTGCCGTTTGATGTCTGCGCCCGACGCTGGCTTTGACAAGAAATCAAATTAACAAGCCGCAGAATGCGGTCGAAACGTTTTGCTTACGCTTACACTCGACAGCTGCAAACACAGGCGGTACGTGGCAGACACGCGAAGCGCCTGGCTCAATGCAATTTGCATCTTTGATATTACGCATACGCCGTGTGTTGTGCCGGGCAACCAGAGAGAGAGAGAGAGCGAGAGAGCTAAGCGTCTGCCACACACAGATGCTATCATTGTGTGTGCGTGTATGTGTGTGCAGCAATTGACTTGTGGCTGCACGCAAAGTGCCATTCGGCAAAAATGCTGAGCACTCAGCTCAACCACTCAACAGCTCAAACAAAAACCCGAATGAGCGCAGATCAACAAGAACAAGAAGAAGAGGAGGAAGAAGCACAGCAAATGCTGTAACTGGGCCCAGTTTGGTAAACAAATGCGTTTTTATGCTTTGAACAATTCAGGCCAAATACGCGCTTAACACACACACACGTACACTTACACAAAAAAGGAGCGCAAAATCAGTGGCAAAGTGCCTGCCACATAAGCCAATTAGCCGGGTCGTAAACGCTCTTCAACATATTAAACGAACGCCAGCTAAATGAATTAATTATGATAATCGCAAATGGATTGCATTTTGCAGAAGTTACAAAAAAAGAGGCAGAAAAAAAAAACACACACACACATACATTTGCATTCATACGCCTTGTTGACACACAAATTATATTTTTTTTATGCATGCAAAATAGACTTAAGCTGAAATGATTTCGTGACTTTTATTTATATAAATATTCTTTATTTATGCCTAAGAATTTTATTAAAAATAACTAAATAAGTATATTAATCAAATACCAATTATATTAACCAAATTGTGTATACGCACCGTAGACACTTTGTGACACTTTAATTTAATTTAAGAACTACTCCATGAACTATGTCATCATTAAACTAATCAACAAAGTTGAGAAACTTGAGCACCCTAAAATAGTGAGCAGGTTCTCTTCTTATCTATTTCGAGAGCTCAACATTTCTGTGATTAGCATTCGCTTTATTTGATAGCACCCTCCCCTTTGAAGCCACATCAATTAATTATATATTTAAGTAGGCCCAGCAACCACACACTCAAATGCCAAATTGATTTGATTTATTCACTCTATTCACAAGTGGAAAATTCAATTGAATAGTTTCAGTTCGTTTCTGCTGTTTGTCATTAAAAGTTTGACGAGCCGCACTCAATCAATCTGCCGGCTTTGGCTATTGGGCTGAGCCAAATCTTAATGGACAATTTTGTGACTTTTCGAAACGTGTTGCTGTTGTGTCGTCTGTGTGTGTGTGAGTGTGAGTGTTTTTTTTTGGCCGGTTGCCAGTCACATTGCACATTGTTAACTTTACATTTTAAGCAGATTACAAACAACGGGACGAGCTGAAAAATACGCTTGGCTCTACGGTGATCTATGTAGGTGCCCAAATGCAGTGGCAATTGTTGTTGTTGTTGTTGTTGTTGTTTTGCTGTTGTTGCGCTTCTTCTCTGGGGCTGGCACATGTCAGCCGTGTGTCCATCAGCTGGGCGGGCATGAAAAGGGCTGTAATTGTTTTGGCAGCCACTGTCACTGACATGGCGCCTTCAATTTATTTGAGGTATTTTTTGCTCTCTCACTCCTCGCTCTCTCTCTCCCTCTCTGATTGCCCTTGTTGCTAGCAAACAGTCGAAAAAAAAAAAAATAGTAAAGATTATAGGGACTTAATGGATGTCGGAATTGAACATTCAATGACTATGTGAACAGCAATCAGGCAGCTGCCAGCCCTCAAAAGCCGCTCTAGCCCTGGTAATTGTTTAATTAGAGCCAACACGGGATTACTTTTGGCATAGTTCAGGTCTCATTTCGCGGCAGCATTTTGTTTAGAGCTCGCATATCTGATTGACATTTGCGGTTTGGCATGCTAAAATTTATATATATATATAATTTATCAAATAATGGCATTACATATATATAAAATAAACTTCAAATGAGCGGCCCAATTGCTCAGGCCACAGGACATCCAGTGACAAAGGAGACCGCAAATATCTGATTTGGATTTTTGGCTTATACAAATACTTTAATCTGAAATTGGCATTCAACATTTACTATAATTGCACTATGTGATTTGATTTAATTACGATTGCCAGCCTAATTGATAAAGGCTGTAAATATCAAATATTAATTGAACTACTTTGTATACCCTGGAATAATGATTGCTTGAATTAAAGTATTTTCAAACTGAATTGTTTTAAATTTTCAATCAGCTCAACTAATTAACTTATTTCAGGCTGACTCTGCGTTCGGCTTGTTCTCTTAATTTCATTTTGATTTGCAGAGTTTATTATATTATATCGCATATTGCTCGGTATTCATCGCCTGTCATTTGGATTTTTGCCACATTCGATTTCAGCGTCTGTCAAATCGAATATTCAATTGAATATTTTATGGTGCCATGCCATTTGTGGCCAACTGAGGCTGGGCGGGACGGGGTGTGGGCGCCTATCGATTAAAGCCACGTTTTAAGCCCAGAGATAAATATAATTTATATTTTAATTTGATTGCATTCAAACATCATGTATAATTTAATTATTATTATTGTGGCAGCCCGTTGATGCGCTTCACGGTGCAAGTCATCTCAATTTTCCACTCCCCCATTCTGCCATTCCAATTGCCATTCCCAGCCACAACATTTTCCGACATTTTCCACATTGTTTTGGTGTTCGGTTTATGACGTTGCCGGCGCTGCTGAGCGTGCGCCTCATTTGATAATTAGTGACAGTAGGCAAATTGCAAAATTGAGCAAAAAAGATCAAATAACAATTGCAAGTGCATAGGTAAACAGAGTACGACTGCCAGATACCCTGTGGAGAAGGTGGAAAATGTGAAATATTGCAATGATAATCCGGATAATGCGAAATGGTAAAGGGATTTACAGAGATGATCGATAATTATTGGGAGCGAATTTCATTCAAGGGGATAGACTTCAATCGATTTATCGAGATTTTCGACTTGACTGTATTAAATAAAATAAAATAAAATAAAATAAAATAAAATAAAATAAAATAAAATAAAATAAAATAAAATAAAATAAAATAAAATAAAATAAAATAAAATAAATTAAATAAAATAAAATAATAAAATAAAAGATTATACAAAATTAAAAATTTGATTATATTAGTAAGATTTAGGTCAGATTTCGGGCCTTAAATGGGTGTTTAAACTCTCTGAAGTTCAGCTTAGGCCATTTCCAATTCGTATTCGACCTAAACTGAAACCCAGAAAACTAAATTTCCCCTCTCCTGCTGTACAGGGTATCTGCCAATAGTCATTTGAATTGCTAGGCATGTTGTACAATTCAATTGTTATTGCTTTTGCTGCGCTTTGTTCATGTTATGTTGCATGTAAATATGGCAAAAGGTGAACACGTTTGATTTACAATACAATTTACAATGCAAAACTTCGCGCTTTATGCAAAAACATACGTGAGTGTGTGTGGGTGTGTGTGTGAAGTAACTGTATACACTTTGGGTAATTTGAAATGCGTATGCAGTAACCCAATTAAATTTGGTAAATTAAATATTTCAATTGCAGCACGCTTTAAGCCAATTTAAGTCTGAGCGGAAGAACTTGTTGCGTTTAAGCCAGCAATTTCTGGTTTCAATATAACAACAAATGGAAATGCGAATGCGAATGTGAATGCGAATGCGAATGAGAATGGAAATTGAAATGTAGCTGACAATGGCAGCAGGCAGCAGGCAACTGTATTTCTACCGTTATGTTGAACATTTGAAAAACAAAATGGCGCCAGAGCTGGACGTGTCGATGTGTGTGACAGAGAGAGTGTGTGTGTTTGTGTGTGTGTGTGTGTGTGCATTGCAATAACTGCCCGCATAAATTGTGCGTGGTTCGAGCAGAGGCAGCGATTATTGTGAGGCAGCAGAAAAGCAAGCGAAACTCTATAAAACAACAGCAGCTCCACTGGCAGCCACTGTCAGCCACTGCGGCAACTGTGGCAACCAGCACTTCGCCCCGACGCGCCCCTTTGCCACAGTAAAGTGCAACAAATGCCAGGAGCAGCTTTTATATTTGTCTCGGCTGCAAGTGTCGCTTGTGTTTGTGTTTGTGTTTGTGTGGCCGAAGTGCATACAAATATTGCAGCGACGATATGACTAACTCAATGGAGCAAAGCTGAGCCCGAACTTTATAAATATTCCGAAATAAATTGTTATGAAACAATTAAAACAATTTGCAAATATTTAATTTCAGTTTCTTACTAAAAAGCAAAAATATTTAAAAAATTTCCATAAACTTTTAAAAATATAAATTAAATTTGTTTTTGAGTTTGTCTTTTAAATTAAAAAAAAATGCAATATAGAAAATATTGTTTAAGAAAATATTTATAAATATTCCGAAATAAATTGTTATGAAACAATTCAAACAATTTGCAAATATTAAATTTCAGTCTCTCACTAAAAAGTGAAGAGAAAAATATTTAAAAAATTTCCATTAAATTTTAAAATTATAAATGAAATTTGTTTTTAAAGAGCAAAAATATTTAAAAATTTCCCCATTTTAAAAATATAAATTAAATTTGTTTATGAGTTTATCTTTTAAATTTTAAATAAAATGCAATATAGAAAATATTGTTTAATATTTATATATATTCCGAAATGAATTGCTATGAAACAAGAGTCTCTTACTAAAAAGCGAAGAGCACAAATATATTAAAAAATGTCCATTAAATCTAAAAAGTATAAATTAAATTTGTCTTTTAAATTTGAAAAAAAAAATGCAATATAGAAAATATTGTTTAAGAAAATATTTATAAATATTCCGAAATAAATTGTTATGAAACAATTTTCAAAGATTTATTTAGAGTCTCTCACTAAAAAGTAAAGAGAAAAAATATTTAAAAAGTTTCCAAAAAATTAAAAAAAAAAAAAAAAAAAATTAAATTTGTTTTTAAGTTTTCCTTTTAAATTTGAAATAAAATGCAATATAGAAAAATATAGAAACAAATTCTTTAAGAAAAGTTGTTTTAAGAGCACTTCAATTTTCTTTGAGTGAAAAGTTTCATGTGGAAATGGGCCTGCAATCCGAGCTAGCCAAGTTTCCATTAATTTGCCAACTTTAAGCCAGATTTCAGCAGGTCTTAGGCATTGTGTTTAATTGCTTTTGAGGTGCTTAAAGAGAAAGTCAATGAACTGAGTGAATTGCTCAGTTTGAGAACATGGCTCAAGTCGGTTACATGTGGCACATGCAACATTTTGTAGCAAGCAATTTACTTCAGCATAATCATATTAAATATGCTCCACCCATTCGGTTAGCTAGCAGCTGCAACATCCTGAGGGCGTGTGCTCATCTTTTTTTTTCTTCTCTTTCTCTTTCATTCATTTTTTTTTTTTCCTTATTTCTTGTATCTGTGTAGCGTTTTGTACCTGGCACCAGGCGACTCGGCCGCCAGAGTTACCGCCCCCACTGGCATGGCTCAGTACCTGGCTTCGCAAAGTTGTACTTAAAAGCTGGGCGCGTCCTGCCGGCAGACCCAGACACACACACACACACAAATTGCCGGGGCGGAGGCAAAGCCAGAGACAGTCGGCAGCATGCGTGTAAATGTCTACACACCCGACTTTTTAAGCTGCAGGCAAACACTTATGCACACACACAGAGACAAACACACACACACACACACGTATACACATTTATATAGTTTTTTACGGCTGCGGTGATCGTCCTGTGTTGGCTCCTTTATTTTCTTGGCACTTTTTTTTTTGTGCAGGTCGTTGGCTTTTTGCCTCACATGGGCGTTTTTATTTTCTTGCCCCGGCAGTTAGCCAACTGCAAAGGCGTTCAAATTACATACAATTCCTTTCATAATACACGATATGCCCAGGACCCAGGAGCCCGGACCCACATGGCTGACCATATTCGGTTGCTATTGCGGCGTTTAGCTGCAGTTTGCTCAAGTCTTATGCGGGCATACATGGGGTATATGTGTGTGTGTATGTGTGTGCTGCTATCTGTCTCCCTCTCCCTCTCTCTCTTCCTCTCTCTTCCACTCTGTGTTTTGCTTACACAAGTGCAATTATAATTTCTTAGCCTGACAGCGCCGGGGCTGGGCTAATTAAATTTCTAATCAGGTAAAAGACCAGACGATGTCTTTGCCTTTGCCATTGCCTTTGCCTTTCATGTGGGCCCAGTCTTTGCTCCTTTGCCTGCCCAATTTATTAAAAAGAAATTGGCTAGAATTCATAAAATATGCAGCAGAGTTTTAATAGCTTCGAGTTGAATTTAGCGCAGATTTTAATTATGCGGTGTGTTGATGTGACTCAAAAATTTAATGGTTATACTAAATTCTAACTGCAATTATTGTATTATGCTCGCTTTGTAAATAACTATGAAATTTCTGTGCAAATTGGGTAAGATTAATGGGTTTGAGTTTATATTACATTTAATTGAGCTTAGTTAAAATATGAAATGGTTTCATTGAGTCGAGCTGCAGTTGTCTTCGGCTTGTTACACAAACATAATGCACGCTGCATGTAATTAGGCTGAGGTCAGACTGATGGAGCACACAAAGGCGCCTTTAATTGCAAAATGGTTTGGCAAATGCAATCAATACACTGTCATTGCATTTGTTGTCAAGTCTGCATTTATCAGTAAATTTAATTACCAAAAGGTTTACGTTGTTTATAACTGATTAATGCATTCACACACACGCAAGCACTTACACACGCATTCGCACTGCCTGATTGCTTTCTTTAGTTGCACACACACACACACACAGACGTAGGCGTTGCAGCAGTGCGAGTGCGGTTCACCGACTGCGCACACAGCTACCATCAATAAAAGCAGCTCAGTAGCTTGGGCAAAGGCTAGACTATATAGTTACCCCGTATATAAAGAGAGCAACAAAGATATGTAGCTTAAATTCTCATCGATCTCTCAGCTAAAAGAGGGTGCTTAAGAGTCATAAATGAATCAGTTATTGTCAAGAAACTCATACATTAACTATAATAAATGATTGCACTGCTTACTAACTGGCATACCCTGCTTAAACACTCGCCTCCTACAGGGTACACACGTAATAAGAAGGGAAAAATGAAATGAAAGTTTCTTTGGTACGGCATATGGAGAAACCACATTAAGCTCATAAATGGATAAACATTTATTGCAGTTTATTGAAAAAATTGGCGGTTTTCATTCACAGGGCGCTGCGACAGCAGCCAAGCAGAAACTTTACGCACATTAATTTCACACAAGAGACGCTCAATTTAATGCACTACACTGCAACAGGAAAGGTATATAGATGCGCTCAACTGACAAGAGTAGCTGAAGCAAACAATGAGGAAAATAAAAGAATTGTAAAATAAATTACTAAAAATATAATATCAAATGTCAACTTCTGATTATGTATACCTAATATTATTTTCATATGTTCTCCCAAGCTATAAATAGTAATGAGATTTAATCAATCAACATGCTAAAGTCCATTAGCGTCAGACTCATATTCATGTGTTCCATTCTATATCCCACTTAAGTACTTATGAAATTCAATATAAATATGAGTAAGACAAGAGTCAACTCATTTATTACTGAGGCAATCTAGGAGATCTATTAAGTACATACTTAAAGAGGTCGCACGAGTCAGGCATTAACTGCTGATTATTACCGATTGGACAACGTAAATAGCCCAGGCATTAAAATGAATGCGTATGTCAAATGTCGAAACAATATCGATACATTGATTGATAAACGCAATAAAGCTGAGCTGTGTAATTTATGCGACTATAAATCTAGGCAATGCTCAATAAATTTCTAGAGCGTTAGCCATATCGGGCCAAGCCAACTACTGCCAATGTGTGCACATAATTCCAGGCAACCAAGCGTTACTCTCTCTCTCTCTCCTTCTCTCTCTCTCTCTCTCTTGATTTTTTTACGTGTTTTGTTTTTGTTGATTGCCTGGTTTATTTATTTAACATTTTATATTTGTATTGCCTGCCTGCATTTTATGGCCATGCACACACGCACACACAGAAGGAGCTTGGGCTGCAGTAAATTAAGTCGTTAATATCTTGTTTATCATGGCCACTGCGGTGGCACAGTGCACTGTGCTCATATGTTGCAAGTGGCGCGCTGGTTGCCCCACACGTCCGCTATGTGCATGTTAATTACATGATTTATATGCTGAAATACATTTTTAGATATGCATATATGTATGCATCTGTGTATGCATGTGTGCATTGCTCTTGATTTATGAAATTAATTAAAATGGATTTACGGCGCTGCCGCAGTTCGCGGCATAAAAAATCTGTTGCATACCTCAAAGGCGCCTTGCAAGTATAACCAACACACACGCACGCACACACACACTCGCACACATAGCTACTCACAGGTAATTCCATTAACAAGCACACACTCACTCACACAGAAGTGTCAGCTCACTCTCGACAAGATAATTTTATTTTCTATTTGATTGAGGCATAGTTTGCCTACAAGTTGGCACACGTTCGGCCCTCCTCTGGCTTCCTTTCAGCCGAGCCAATTGCCACTCGTTACTGCCAACTCATTATAACTGTTTTATTAGCAGCCACTGCAGACAGCAACCACTTGCCACTCGCTGCTCGGAATTACTTTATTAGCCTAATTAAATGCGCCACTTCCACGCAAAATGGCGGCACATAAAAGGAAAAAAGACGATAAAAAAAAATAGAAAACAATTAATGAAATTAGCAAAAGTGTTTCGCACAAGTAGCTGCAGCGTCTATCTGAAGCACTATTTGCCTACTAATTAATGCTGTTCAAGGCTGTGTGGCATCCACACACTGAATATCAGACTGAGTATTTTAAATAGATGCGCTACTGTTACTTATATACGAGCAGCTGTCACGAGCTCATGACTATTTAAGGCAGGCTAGCTGCTGGGTTAAAAAATAAAAATAAAATAAAGTAAAAATATGTGTGCCGATGCGTTGCCCCACACACCTGACTAGCGCATGGTTAACTGCAACTGCCAGCCAAATATATATACTAGAAACTCTCACATATGTGTAGACATACATATATAGCTCGCGGATTATCTGTGCACTGCGAAATTCACAGCTGTCCACGACCAGTGGCAGAGCGAAAGCCGCAAAACCCTCGGCAAGGTATAAATTTGATGTTGTTCTTTTTATTGTGGCACGTGAGCTCAGGTGCGGATTGCAGCTGAATGTGGCTTGACATGCATAGAAAAGTTGAATAAAGTGAGCTTAAATTATGCAAGCAAATGCAAAGTTCAAGTGAGCCAACTAAAAAAAGATGAGAGCAGCACACAGATGAAAATAGTTTGAAATGATTATATATATACACATATATATAATGGTATCTACTTGACTTAAAGCTGCTCTTCATTAATAATCATTTATCCATCAACTCATTTCACAAACGACTAGAGCACAGCCTAATTTAATTTTTACACCTTTGTCCTGCTTAGCTTACGTTAATTTGCTTTGGACCGTATCTGAAGCAGCCCAAAGCCAGCCAAGAAATTTATGAACTTCAGCGGCACGCTGTAGTGCAACATAAACTTTGGCTTATCTGCGAGAGTGTAAAAGGTTTAGAGATAAGCCAAAAGCTATGCATGGTTAAGCCACACACTCCAAGATACACACACACACCCGAGGCACAAAAAAACAATTTTTGTAGCATGCTGCAGCTGGAGAGGGAGAGTTGAGTAGAAAGAGAGAGAGGGAGAGAGAGAGAGAGCTAGAGAAAAACAGCTAGAATGCAGTTCACACAACTACGACTACTCTGTAACTTGGTTAATCCTATTGATTTTGATTTGCATACAAATTAGAATGTGCAGGTAGAAGTCCCTGGCGAGTCTGCTCTCGAATATGGCAAAAGGATTTTTAGCTAAAAACTGCTAAAGTTGTAGCTGGAGTTGGAGTTGCAGCTGGAGCTGGAAGCTGTAGCTGAGCTGGAAGCTGTTGAATGGGAAGCGAACAAGAAAGTTGAGGCAAAAATGTGTTTAACATGTGTACGGTCCAATCCCATGGATTATGCCATGGTATTAAATTTCAATTTAAGCTGCACGAGAGCCAGCAACAGAGGCGTTGCTCGCTGTAGTAGCGAGAGGTTGGGAGGGGCAGCAGGAGAATGCTCTAGTGCCTGAGAAGCGACGAAGTGCGAATGCCTCCTAAAACAATTAGCATGCCGTCTAATTGTTTGTAGATGGAAAGAGAAAGCAAGAAAGTGCATGAGTGTGTGTGAGAGCGTGTGAGTGTGTGTGAGTAGGTGTTGTGCTGCTGTTGTTGTTGCTGTGCAGAATTTTAATACTTTTTAATGAAAAACAAACTGAGTTGCCAACGGTGACTCTGGCATGAAAAGAAAATGTGGAAAAATAAATGTTGATGAGGCGCAAATATCTTGAAATATGACGAGACTGGCGGGCACGGCCCGAGTGGGCCATATTTGGCAAGGACTCAGCTGTGCATTCGTGTGAGTGCGCATTTTAATTTCCCTTAATAATGCACATGTGTGTGTGTGTGTGTGTGTGTGCCAACAGAAGGCATATGGCAAGCCAAAGAGTCGTTGCGGCATGGAATTTCAATTAAGATTAATTCGCGCATGTTTTGCCAGCAGTGGGGCGTGGCTCTTGCGCGCCCCCGTGCGCCCCCGTGCGCCTCGCACTCGGCAGCTGCGGTTTTTTCACTCAGTTGCACTCGGGTAGACGCTTGAGCAGCGATGCGTTATGAAGATGACGACGCGACAACGCAGCGCACAGGTGAAACACTTGAGCGCCACAAAATTGTGTCACTTAAGCGGCGGGAGCAGGCGGGTCTGTAGAGGGCTCCACGGCAGAGGTAACACCAACAATATCAGCGGGAAACTTGCCAGACCAAAAAGGCACCAGCAAATTACAACAAACTCAACTTTAATCATGGCTTGGCTAACAAACTGCAGCACCAACAGCAGCAGCAGCAGGAGAAGCAGGTGGAGAAGAAGCAGAAGCAGTAGGGAAAAGAAAACGTAGCCTGCTTTTGTGCGCCAGAGTAAACGACAGTGCATTAAGAGAAGCTTTTCATCAGCATTATAGTTACTGTATTTCGTCCTTGTCACTTCGTCATCGCAGCATTGGATAACTGAGCCCTTGACGAGCAGTAAATATTTTCATTCAAGTTAATAATGCTGCACTGCTTTCGGCCGGGCTTGCCAGTTGGCTATCAGCTGGCTCTTTCGTTTGAAGTTTGTTTTTGCTTATGCAATGCGCCCGTTTACGTGCTAAGTCCTTTTGCGTCCTTACGCCCAGCTATTTGCTATTTGCCAGCGCTGCACTGCACTGTGCCGCGCTCAGCACTGCTGTTGTGCTCTTGTTTACTGTGGTTTCCATCATCCGTTCTGTTTGTTCATTAGCCGGGCCAAGGCAACACCACCAGCTAAAGCAAAACCAAAAGCAAAAGCTGAAGCTGAAGCTGCAGCCGAAGCAAAAGAGTAGCGGCTACATTTTTACTCGCCGCTTGTTTTATGTGGTTTCAAATAAATTGCCAGCCCTCCATCCCCACATCAAACATAAATATCTCGCTGCACTCTTCAGATTCGCCCCAAAACGAACCAAGGGCCAGCAACAGTCACAACGACAAACCGACAAAGTATCTACATTCTATTTATCCAATGACAGCAGCTTAAAATGTGACTAAGAAAGATTTCAAATGAAAAAATTTATATAAATAAACTGAATATATTTTGAAAATGTGAAATTAAACATAAATATATATATAAAAAAAAAAAATTTGAAAAGATTTTCTTATTCTTTAGTAAAAGACAGATAGAATAATATTTTTAAAAAATATTTATAAATAAATATATATTTTAAAAATAAATATATGAATATAAAAAAAAAATTGTATATATTTTAAAATATATATTTTTTTAATATTGAAAATGTTATATTTAAATCTATAAAAAATAAAACATACAAAAAATATATGTAAATAAATATATACTTTAAAATGTGAACTTAAAATCAAATAAACAAATAAAAATAAAATTGTAATTTTTTAAATTTAATATTTCAAAGATAATATTTACATTAATATAAAAAAACTTACAGTTGATGTTCATGAAAGTCATAAAATCCACATACTAATAATTGAATACTATTAAAACTAAATATATATAAATAATTTTTAAATTATTTTATTAATGCAAATTTATAAATAAAATTTAAAATATTTCATTAGAATAAAAATAATTATACAGATAATGTAAAAGTGAGATTTTTAAAATTCATTAACATTTCAATTCATATGTAAAGTAATATATTATCACAAAATGAAATTCTGATTAAAAATACAAAATTTGTAACAAAAACTTGTAGCTATTTTGAAAATTATATTAAAAAAATAATTGTTAAAATTGATGACATATTCTAAATTTAATAATTGAAAGATTTATTTGAATTATCATAAAAATTATAATTAGAAATACCAATATCTTACCACATAAATATTCCAAATTTCATACAGGAATATTAATAATAATAGTATAATAATGGAACTAAACTTAATTTAATTCAGGACTCAATTAAAGAGAATAAAAAAGGAGATATCATCAACTCGAGTCTTTTCCTAGCCCAGCCAAGTTGTTGCCATTTATAAGCCGCACTCTGCTGGCTAGAGTTGGACTATCATTGGCGGGGAGTGGGGGATGGAAGTAGAGCAGCAATTAAATGATTATTTGCGCTCCTTGTGCCCTCTGCCCAAGCCGGCTTAATGACGTTGCAGGAATCTGTTTGCCGTCTGGAGCAGGGACGGCTGATACTACTAAATAAACCAAAAATAATGACCAAAAACAATTAGACAGCATTTTGCCGTCAATGAGTTGTGGACGCGCACCGCAATTAATATCAATTTATGTGTGTTGCTTTTATATAACTTTTCCTTGAATGCCTCACCTACATATATCATAATTAGCCTCTGGTCGACTTACCGCGAGCCGGGGTCAGCCCAGCCCTGCCTGGGGTTTCCAAGAAAATTTGTATTCAAGTTGTTGTTTTTTTTTTTTTTTGTAATGTTTTGTGTTACTTTTTTGTTTGTTGGCGAAAAGGTGCATTCATAAAATTTACATAGTATTCAGGGCTGAGCACTTTAATGTCTCTCTCTTGGCTTTTGTTTTTGTTGTCTTTGTTTTTGGGGCCAATTCGTTTGCGGTGCGCTCTGTGATATTGGGGCTCGTTGTCCCTTTTCGCCGAGTGCGAGTGGCCTCGTTTGCATAATTTTCTACTTTGGACTTGGGCTTTCTTTCTTTTTTATTTATTTATTTCAGCTTTTCGTTATTTCTAGCTTTGTCAGCGGCTCAAGTGTGCTAATATTTGGCTCAGTCAGTCGGGCAGACAAAAGGCTGTGTTTTGCATTTCCTTTTGAGGGGATTTGCCATTGTGAGATGGGATGATTAATGCCGTTGATTTATAATACCAATCAATAAATAGCAAGCCTGTCCCTGTCCCAGTCGTCAATTTGAGATGTCTGCTCAAACAGATTCCAATCTATAATAGCATACATTTAATTGAAACTACACGGCAGGATATGCCAAGGATATGCGCTCAAATGAGCCGGGCAAACATTGTCTGTCTAGCTGTCTGTCCCTCTCTCTATGTGGGTCTCTGTCTCTCTCTCTCTCTAGTTCTCTGTCTGTCTGCCTGGATGTCTAACTTTCAGTTAAATAGACAGAGAGTTGAAGAGCTGCTTGCAATCTTGATTACAAAATGAAATGCTCAGCAATCTCATTTGCAATTTAAACATACCCGGTAATAACTTTCACATAGCTGCACACACACACACACACAGACACAGAGACACAGCCATAAATGTGACTTGCAAGGCATTGATGTGGTTATTGTCGCATACGTGAGTCGGTTGCATATTTTGGAGCGCATAGGTAAATATAGGCACACACACACACACACCTACACACACGAACACACACACACACAAACACTCACACTTATGCATAATGATGCAAACAATGAAAAGCAATTGGCAGTACCTACGCACGAATGCAGTTCCTTTCTCAGACCTTACCAACTTCCCCCTCCCTCTCTCTCTCTCTAACTCTCTCTCTCTTTCTCTCTACCTGTCGCTTCTCATCGCTTCTTTAGCATAATAATAATTGTCATCATGTTTGTCCAAGTCTTGACAATTTGAACAGATGAACGTGCACTCACACCCAACAGGAGATGGAGATATACTTTCTCCTGCTAATAGACAACATAGTCAGTCGCCATGAGGCATTGCGCCTGTCAAATAATTATATTAGTGAATGCCAAAATCTTAAGCTTCACCTGGCAACTATTTACCTATACATACACACAATACACATATTGACTTTAATCTGTTTGTAATTGATATTTCTGAAACTAATTGCGTTAATTTCGCTTACGTTTTGCAAGTAATCATGAGTAATTTTCATATTAGGCCAAGTTAGCTGCAAATATTGTGAAACATTTAACCGGAGGCTGTGTGAGCTTAGTTAACAAACCATTATTATATTTCAACAGAGCACAGAATTAATGAGTAACCAGAATTGAGTTAAAGTGCGCCATTGTTGGCGCTGAGTAATCCTAAAGATTCAAATTGCGTTTGAATTTCATGTCCTTTAAGCATTACTTGAAGTGCGGCTTTTAGTTTTATGCATCTCGGCTCTTAGTTAGTCTGGCCAAGGCCTGTGGAAATACGGGCACATTGGAAAGTTTGCAAAAACCGCTCAATAAAACTCTCAAGTGTTTGGCCAAATAGCCCGTTGGCCGCTCTGCCAAAAACCCTTGGACCGACACAGCTGTGCACCATCTGCAGTTGCGGCTCCCCTAATGACCGCAATGTGCACGGCCATTAGTGAAACATATGGCCAGGCGCGGGCTTTCTTTGGCCAACTTTTTTTGCGTCCCACCAAAATGTAACTTAATTTTTGGTCTATGGCAAAGCGAGGCGGGTCAAAGCCCAACCTGTTACCTTTACCTGTTCCATCGGCCGTTGCCCGTCGGCCGATGGGGTAATTGCTCCCTGGAGTGCTGTAGCTACTTAGAGACATTGTGGGATCCAAGTTGGCCGGGCGGTGCCTTCAGCTGAAGCGCGTTTTATTTTTTGTCAGCCATCTAGGCTTATTTATGGCACGGGCGACGGTGATAAAAAAGGCTAAGCATTCGGCTTATGTAGCGTTAAACTGGCTAACATGAAACTTCTGCAAAACGGCGAAATTAGCGACAGTACTAAATTTTATTTCCGAAATGATAGGCAAAAGTTTCGTGTAATCCGCGCCCAACAAATTCTCCCAGTCAAATGGGTTTAAATTTCTGAACTTAAAGTTCAAAGAGCTCAGACAGAGCTGATCAACTTACCATCGCCAGGGTAGCCCAGGTGAGCAGATGCGGTCACGCGTGTGTCCCACGTGTTATGTATCTCTGTGTGTGTGTGTGTGTGTGTGTGAGTGTGCGAGTGTGTGTGTGGGCTTAGCCAAGTCAATTTAACGCCCTGAAGGCAGCAAAGTAGCAGCACAAATAAAGACGCACTGCGTTCCAGGGATTGCTAGCTCATAAATAGTTAAGCAAGCGAAATGAAAGGCAGCACACGCCCTCCTCTGCTGAAAAGGACGTTGGACGGACGTTAGACCCGAAATGAAAGCAAAGGTGTGCGACGTCTTAACAAAAGGTTCAAGCGCATTTTATGTATTTGTCAATAAAAGCAAAGCACACAAGCACAAAAGCGTAAGAAAATCAAGCTAAGAGCAAGCATATTGACCTTTATCAACCGAGCCGAGTCGAACGGGGCCAACTCCCAACGGACTGCCACCACCAGGAATAGCAGCAGGAGCAGGAGCAGCATTAGCAGGAGCAAGAGCAGGAGTAGGAGCAGAAGCCATCTGCTGAGCTAAGCACCTCCCAAGTGGCATGTGTGTCCTTATAAATGCGTAAGTATGTGTGCCATTTGCAGTCTGTAACCGACCCGATCTAATATACCTTCCCCTCCTTAGTTTAGCTGTGATTTAATGCGCGTTTCATGTGCTTCGATTGCTGTGCAATTAGCGCTACTTCAGCAATTTTCGAACTGTCGTCCCGAGCGTCCTAACAACGTTCCTGAGCGCCGCTAATGACTCGTTGCTGCTGCATGTGAAGGCTGTCCGTGTGCTCATTGATTTGTAACAATCGACGACAGTTCTGTAATTGTGTGCGGACGGCTGGCAAGAGTCTACACATCTCGGTGTGTGTGTGTGTGTGTGTGTGTGTATGGGTGTGGCAACAATGACGTTCATAAATTTGTATTGCCTGCTGGAGTACGCGGCGCATACGTAATACATACACACATGCACGCATGCATGCATGCATGCAATTGTATGTGCAATTGTGCACATATAAGAACGTCAGCTCCAATTAGTCGCATTTTCAAGTAGCTTTCGCACTCACAGCGCTGCCTTTGTATTTGCCATTTGTACGTGCCACAGTCCTCCTGCATGATGTCCGACTAACGAGCTAAACGCCAACAGCAACAATGCCAACCACTAGTGTTGCTGCAACAGCAACTACAACAACAACAGCAGCAACAGCAACAAAGGATCACACGGAATGTGGCACAATGGGTGCTGCAAGTCCGCGGGCTCTGAGCCCAGCAACACTTGCCATGTGTCAACACTGAGCATTTCAACATTTCTGCTTTCTCACTTTTTTTATTGTGTTATTTTAATTGTGTCATCGCTAGTCGAGCGCGAGGCTCTTTGACTATATATAAAATGCAAATGAGCCACAAACAGCACAGCTAGCGCTCATAAACATTAAATAAACATACAACAAAACAGGAACAAAAAAACAAAAACAAAATATAAAAACAACCAACAGCAACAAAGAAAAAAAAATGCTTTACGGTTTTGCTGACAATAAATAAACAAATATGAAACGCCGCAGGACCCTTTTATTTTGATGGCTGCTCATTTCGTGGCCTGCGTGACAGACAAAAGCCCAGCGGGCACAAATTTGAAGCTGTCAACAAATTTTCGCATTTATTGCAGCTTTTTTTCTCCACAAACATTAACAAATTACCAAAGCAAATGTCCAGCTGTGCGCCAGAGGCGCATAGGGCATAAAAAAAAATTACATATATATTTTTATAATAAAATATACAAATCATAGCGTATTCAGTTCAGCTCTAAAGTGAATCCAACCACATTTAAATATATCTAATCTAAGTATACAAAATTGGTATGCTCCGCCTAAGTGACAGATTGAATGACAGCCTGACATCGCCGACCTGGAAATCTTCTGATAACTGAGCTGCATTGAAAAGTCTAAAAATAAGTTTATAAATAATTTATGCACTCAGGCACATGAATGTATTTATTGGCATTGGCTGGAGAGCGAAGGACTTTTATTTACACTCTACATAAATAAGAGATTATCATTATTAGAGATGACTGAAAGTAGCACAGTCATATCTAAATGTATGTGCACACACTTTTAGTTTTTCCTTTTTTATTAACTTTTTGAGTTTAGTTGAAATTCATGAAAATCGTAGAGACGAGGGCTTAGCTAAACAAAAGTTTTCTTCTGTGTTCAGTTGAGTAGTTCTCATATCCCAATGCACACAAGTATGTAATTTGTATGTGGTCTTTCGTCCCTATACTCTATTCTGACAATCGATTCGCATGTCAGAACTGTTTCGGTTTTCCATCAGGGTTTTCCTTGTCTTGAACCTGGTCAAGTATAGTGAATCATCTTTCGGGTCACAGCATATATGCTCAAGGTACGTTCTATTTAGAGAATAAATAAGCTATATATAACAAGATTATTAATACGTATTGAATTCAATGGTTCAAGGGAAATAATAGAGTACGAAGGATGCTCTGATGGTTCCTAAAAAATAAAAGAAACTAAAAAAGTATAAATCTCTGAGCTCGCAAGTATCTATCAAATAATGCTTAAGGCCTGCAAATAAGTGTTACTCACTAACACAGGGAACAATGTCTGAGTATTGACCTTCCAGAAGATCGATCACTCTCGTTTTTTCGGTCCTTCCATTCTCCTTGCTCTAAGAGTTTTTTAATGAGCTCAATGCAGCGAAACGTCTTTTGTGTATATGTATGTTGATATAAAGGCGAGGCTTGTGCTTACTAGTCACATCAACAGCGTACGTGATTGTGTGCATGTGTATGTGTAGGTGTATGTGTATGTGTCTTATTGTGCGAGCGTTAATCGTATCACTCCCGAAGCGATGCTCTGTGAAAGAGCTTCACGAAAATCGCTCATACGAAGACTTAAATGGAAAAAAACACAAATGCTCCTGCTCAGAGCGAGAGCTACTGTGTAAACTTATTATTCCGTTTAACTCGTAAACAGAGCGTGTACAGTTATTTGCAAGCTGTGTTAACTATAAAATGACTCTCTTGCCTCCTCAAAACCAATTGATAAAATACATAATTTAGCTACTCTGTAGTCTATTGAAAAAAACCCAAGGCATATGTACAGCTAAGGCTTATAACAACAGTAATTAACAACATTTTAACTAGTGATATATATGCACTATATAACTAACTAGTGTGCTAGTTAGTCGTGCATTAATTGCTGAGCTGTTTGTAAGTCATTTTTAATGTTTTAAATATTTAATTCATGTGCTGCAATTACCATTATCAAAAGTCGTTCAGGCAACGGGCAAACTGCACTTTCAGCTGCTGCTGATAAGCGCCTCAAAAGCTGAACCACTTAATGACTTCATTTTGTTGTTGTTGTTGTGTTATTTAAGCCACTTTTGCGTGGTGCTACAGAAAATTTCCGCAGGTATTGGAGCATTCAGCACAAGTGTGAATTATAAACACGCAAAGGCTGTCACGGGGCGACGTTTAATAGGTGCAGCGCGTGTTGTGGCAACAGGAAAAAAAGTTTAAGACCCCCCAGGCGATAATAATCTAGAGAATGACTAAAGCGAAAAAAGAGCAGAAATAGGAAAACAAAACTTGGGCTAAAAAATTGTTCAATTAATGCGAGCGCGCTTGTTTTTGCATGCTGCTAGCCACAGCGATGTGTGCAGCTTTTCTAAAACTCACGCATGCACACACATGCATGTGCACAGACACACATGCACACTGCCTTTAACTATCATGTAATTAAGCGCATGCCAAAAAGTATGCAACAATAATGCTGCCATGCAATCAATAAATGGGCGTGTTGGGGCGTGGCGCACTCACTTCAATTGTGGCCATGTCAAAAACAGGAACATTAATTGCATTTTAAAAATGCCGTTGTTTTTGTTTTTGCACTTGTATGCACTTCAATCAATGGCTACCAAATTACGCATACGCCCCATCGAACAGCAGCAGCAGCAGCAGCAGGCAGCGTGTGACAAACATAAAAATAAGCATGAAAAATAAAAATATGTAATAAAAATTCATATAATTGAAAATTGATTGAATTCATATTTATAAATAATACGATTTTTTTTTTATTTTCCCTTGAGCACTCACACGGCTCTTCAATATGAAATTAACTTTTTTAATTACTGTGAATATATCAATTATTTGTATATTTGCAATAAATATGCACGAGAAATATTGCAATGAATACGTAAATTGCGTTTGAAATTCATTAGTACTACTAAAAGCCAAGGCTAATTGGATTTTAATATTCGATTTTTCGGCAAATGAACAGACCGAGCAGCAAAGCAGCAAACGGAATAAAATTGTTGCATTTTTGCTTGTATTGTTTATTGGTTTGCTTAAATGTCTGTGAAAATATCAAAAATCATTTTTCGCATTTATTTTTTGTGAGCTTTGACTTTGAGCATTTTGAGATTCAATGAGATTTTATTATTTGATTTAAATATTTTGTTTGCTCCTCTAGCTGCAAGTTATTTTTGAAGCAAACCACAGACCTCGTTTCTTCTGAATGTTTAGTTTGGCTTACTCATCCGCTATTTGGGCTCGTTATTTTCAGCTCCATCTTCGGTATAATGGCTGCCAGGCAGAGCAGCAGCCAATCTTTATTTAGCGTCTACTTAACTTAAACGCTCAAGTGAAATAAATTTAATAAAAATATACACAAAATTTGAAGCACACTCGCGCACACACACACTCATACATGTGGCGCAAACGGCGAAAACGTACAAAAATATTACCCGACAATAATAAAAGTTAAATAGGGTGCAGCATGCGATGAGCAGCCGAGGGGACAAAAGGAGCTGCCGGAACAGCAGCAGCGGCAGCAGCAGCGGCAGCAGCGGCAGCCGTATAAAAATTTTCCATTCAACTTAAAATTGTTTACAAAATAATGTGAAAAACGCAAGCATGTGTGGCCTGTCGTCGTGTGCGTGTGTGTGCATGTGTGTGTGTGTGTGTGTGTGTCAAACTAGCGATAAATGTTACTAAACGAGAATAATAGCAGCAAGAACAACAATAACAAATGGCTGACCCGAAAGCTGTATGCGTGGCAGTTTATCCAAAATAAAAAAAATAAATAACGAAAATAAAAAACGAAAAAAAAAAGAAACAATGTTTAGCCTTAAGTACGCACACACAGCAGCAGCGGGCATCGTTGGCCCAAACGGGTTATTGCATAACACGAAAATTACACATACGCACTGTTGAGCGCTGCACAAAATGCTATTTGCCGCTGCTCGAGTTTATTTTGGAGTTTTTCTCGTCGCTGCTGCTGTTGTTGTTGTTGTTGTTGTTGTTATTGTTATTGAGTTTTATGGCCTGTTAAAGACAGCATTTTTATACATTTCACGCGCTCACATAAATAACGATTATGCTGCAAGCAGCCATGCAGAAGCTTTATGACTCTGGGCCAAGTAAATTGGCTTGAAAAGGCAACGGCAATGGCTGCATAAAAGATTATGTGCCCCAGTCAAGCGCATGGTCAAGCGCAGTGAATAACTTAAATGGCTTCATTTTGCAGCTTAAATGCCAATTGGCAAACGCCAATTGCCAAGCAACGAGCCAATCCCAACTTGTGTAAGCAACAATAAATGGAAACTCAAGTAAGTGTGTGTGTGTGCGTGCTTTATTCGCTAAATTAATCCAAAGTGTCGCGACTGTAACCTCAACAGAAGTCACTCGCAAAGTTCACTATTTAAAGGCAACAGCAGCCGCAACACGCACAACAACAACAGCAGCAGCAACAACAACAACAACAACTTCGTCAGCTGCCACAGCAAATGGCGCCAACAGACAACAACTTTACCAAAATTGTCGCTGCCAGCTGCAACGGAAATGCAGACAGGCAGCTTCAAGCCAAGCAAATGCCAATATGTGCGTGTAGATGCGTGTGTTCGTCTTTGTGTGTGTATGTGTGTGTTCGTCTGTGTGCTGTGTAGTTGCTATGTAATCAACACATACAAGCAGTTGCCATGACAAAAACCTCAAAGTTGCAATATAGCGAAAAGTCAATTGTGTTTTGATGTTGCCTGCGCCGCAACAGCAACAACAGCAACAGCAGCAACAGCAACAGCAGCAGCAGCAGCAACCTCTACAATTAAATCAGCAGCAACAACAACTAGAGTAAAAGCAACAGCAGCCACAACACATTTGCTGCACAAGTTTTCGCCACACGTTGCAACAATATTCAATTATTTAGTACAATAATGGCTTGAGGTTAGATGCAGCTGATGTTACATTTGCTTCATTGCCACACGAAATATTGCCAAAGCCCTTTCACAGGCAACTGTACCGCCGTGTACGCACATCTTTTATGGCAGCTGCTCCTGATGGCATTTACTTAAATGTACGCACACTTGGTGTAAATACTCGAATTGTACCCAGAACCCATTGAAAATGGGAAAGGCAGGGTCTACTGATTTCTTTAAAGTGTGTGTAATAGGTGGAAGGAGGCGTGGTAGAGGACATAAACTATGTTAAATCTTAAGCATGGCAACGAGATGAGCCGATATAGCCGTCTATCCGACTGTTCAGCTGCCCAGCTGTCCAGCTACTCATATGTTTGCATGAAATATCAGTTCCTTGAAGGATTCCTTCCTTTTCAGCTGGCTCGTCTAGAGCTTTTTTACTTGTTTTAAATTTTCAGCTACAATTTTAAATATACAAAATGAAGCTAGACTTTGGTTTGGCAGAAGCCCAAAGCAATGCAGGAGAATTAACTCAACTAGGCTCAGCTAAAATTAAAAATTAAAAATTAAAAATTAAAAATTAAAAATTAAAAATTAAAAACTAAAAATTAAAAATTGAAAATAAAAATTAAATATTAAAAATGAACGCTTCTCTTAAGAGAAGCTGCTTAGAAAATTTGTATAAAACAACAAGTCAGTTGATGGCAAATTAGTTTTTGAATATGTTAATCTTATTTACATATATAAAATAAAAAATTTACATATATAAATTTAAAAAAAATATAAAAAAATAAAAAAATAAAAAATTTGTTTAAAATCTTCCTATCGAAATATAATTCAAAATAAATCAGTAAAAAAAAAAAAAAAAAAAAATTATTAAATAAATAAAAATAAAACAAAGCCAGTTACGAAACCTAACTATCATAGACTATCAATACTATTCCCTTGTCAGGTAAGTGCATTTCAGCTTCGACTCACTATTGATGAATTTATCAAAATTCTACTCTATTGCAGTTGTTCATATTAAAATTCTATATCTATTTAATACTCCACCAAAAAACGCCTCTCGGCTAATTGTATGCAATATTAACAAATTGCGCCTAATTTAGTGCATAAATTAAATTGACTAATTTCCAAATGGCAAATTCAAATGAAATAGCTGAATAACCATAGAATAGTTATTGAAAATTGTATTATCTCTAATATGTAAATACTATCAGCATTCAATTTGGCAGCTAATTAAAATAAAACTGCATAAATTAGCAACGAAAAGGACAAGCAATTAAATTCGTCAACCATTTTCGCTGCATTCAACGAAAATAATCGCACGGAAATTGCAATGAAGTGTCAATTAGTTAAGTTGAAATTTTTTTGCAACTTGCTTCAGCTTTGCACTCGTCAGTTTTTCACTGGCTGTCGTGTCAACACCTCGGTAAACATTGCTTTCGATTGGCAGCCGGCAAGGAGCGGCGACAGCTGTCCACAGAACCAACTGCAGCTCGATTGATGCATGTCAACTAAAAATGCTGCTTTGCCCACTTTGGCCAGAGCGCGCTCTAATGAAAAACGTGCTTCAGTGCTAAAAACAGCTGTTGGCCAACTCGCCAGCCAGGCTCTCTCACCACTACCTGTAACAAGTTGGCTTTGATGGAGTCTTCCACTCGCTGATTTCGCAATCTTGATTGACATGCAAAGTGCACACAACCTCAGCTCCAATTGCCTCTGTTTGCGCTTGCAAATAGCTAGAAGTCTCTGCCAGATAGACTGATGTCTGTCTGGCTGACTATATTCGAAATTAATCAGTCAGAAGTGCATGGTCTATGAATACGTAGCCAGCTTTAACTGAATCTGCAGTGACTTTAAGGGGCAACAGTGCGAGTTTTGTTTGATTTCATTCACAAGTTGTATAAATTGGAATTATAAATAAATTATTTGAAATGCAATTTACATATAATTGTATAATGAAAACTTGTCCAGTGTTGGGAATTTATTAAAATTTCACACTGACACATTTTAGGTTGGCTTTTCATAGGAAAATATTCAGTGTTTTCCATAGAATTCAATTAAAAACTTTTGCGTCTGCCGCAGACAAGCAGCTCGAGTCCCACAGCCAAGAAGACTCAAACTCTCCAAATACTTCAAATCGACCCCATGTAAATGCCAAGTGAACTTTTCGGCTTGGCCGACATTTTGTTGAGTGGAGTGAGGCCCAAGCATTGTATATGCGTATTTCGCTTGTAAAGACCCAAACGAGGGCAGGCCACCGGCTCAGGCTATTTATATACTTTGTGTATGAGGGCGGTCAACAAATTGCTGGCCTTTATTTATTGCACAAATTAACAATGACACATTAATCATACGCCCGGTGCGCCAGTTGTCCAAACATTTTTGACATGCTGACGGAATTTGAAATTCACTCAGCTCCTCTCTGCTGTCATATCTACTGTGCACTTTTCTCGACATGACTTGATTCCACTTGAGTTGCTCGCACTGCCAGCACCACAGCCCCACAGCTCCACCTGATCCCCACCGCAACAGGAGCACTGGTTCTCGACTCGTTGCTGCTGCTCCTGCTGCTCCTGCTGCTCGACTTCAGCTTCTGCTTCTGCGTCTGCGTCTGCTCTAGCTGTGACTGCAGCTCGACTCGATTCAACTCCGGTTGACTTGTCATTTTTGCATACGCCGCACAGAGTTTGAATTATTGGCAACATAAAAGCGTTGACAGTGGAGTGCGTGACTTTGTGCTGAAAATTGTATTTTTCATGCGCTGCGTCTATGGCACTCTATGGGGCTTTCCAAACGAATTGCTGTCCATTCAATCAGCATTTCAAGCGTTTGAAGTGACAATCATAATGCAGATATTGCCAATGTTATTGCAATGGGGTGTTTTAGTATTATGCTCTTCTTTTCTTTTTCTCTCTCTCTCAACCTGACAAATGACAGAGACATGCAGACATTTCTACTTAGAGGCGGAATAGAGACTTGAGCTTGCTAACGGCGCTGCCCTGTAAAATGCATTCGAGCAACTGGCAACAAGATTGACATTATACAGCATCTAATTGACTCACAGCACTTGGCGCTGTTTAACTAACGTACTTACTGACCAAGGCCAAGGGATAATGGACCTCAGCCGCACACAAAGATACAGTAGGGTAGGGTGACTCAAGCGAAGCCAGAATAAAAGTTACATTCCAGGCATTTACTCTAGATAACTTTAAGGTGCATAAAATTATAATAATAATAATGCGAAAAATATTTATTGACCTTTTCTATTATAAATATTTAATATTTGTAAGCTAAAAACTAATTTCAATTTTTAAAAATCTCAAGTTTATTAATTTCTACTTTTCCTTTTCTATCTAATTAATAGTAAATCTTCTTCTCCTCCCTTTAAGCCGGCCATTCCCTGCTCAACCATCAACGTTTTCTTCACTGAAATCGCGTGAGCACCCCTAGTGTTGCCCTGCTTCAACAGGCAAAAAGTTTATGGCCAAAAGCCGCAACCCACACAAAAGGCGAGCACGAGAGACCTGACAGCTCAAATTGCACGTAGCCAAAGTTGTTCATAGTTGCTCTCAGTGCTTCTCCACTCGTATTTCTATTTCTATTACAGTGGTTTTTTCTAGCTTGTTCTTGCTTGCCTCCTTTTACTTTTGTTTTGTTCCCGTTCCCCCTCTCTCTTTTTCTTTTCGTATTCACCTAGAGATGAAGCCACAGTCTTTGTGCAGTTCTGTGCTCGACGCTGTTTATTATATGCTCGGACCACATTTTTCTAGTTTTTGCACGTTTCTACTTTATTACCGTACATTCTGGCGTCGTCTTTTATGTGCTGGCCGATAGCAGAGCCACAAGATGATGGGCAAGATGTAGTAGTTGATGGTCGAACTATATCAAGACGAGGCGCAGCCACAGCCACAGCCACAGCCACAGATACCGAAACAGAAACAGAAACAGAAATAGACAAACTGCGGTCGGGCTGGTCAAGGGCCTATATCAGTGTCTGTGTTTGTATCAGTGTCCTGCGGTCTGGGCCAAGCAATTTCTAATTTCGGGGGCATT
Source organism: Drosophila navojoa (assembly GCF_054131105.1). Lineage (NCBI taxonomy): Eukaryota > Metazoa > Arthropoda > Insecta > Diptera > Drosophilidae > Drosophila > Drosophila navojoa. The sequence continues at coordinate 8,556,417 of NC_142890.1, read as the reverse complement.
TACAGGGGTATACAATAAAAATAACGTAATATTTAGTCCCAAGGCAGCGCACCAAATGCCGATACAACACACATAGATGGCTTAACAACTTAATGGCAGGCCGCAACCAGAACAACTTTCAAAGAGTCTATGGGTCAGGCGAATAAACAGGCTATAAAAAGCTTGCGAGTCATGTACGGCCGCAGAAACAAACACACACACACACACACACACACACCATACACAGTCACAAATCAGACAACAACAATTTGCTGCACATAATCAATTTGTAAGAGAGAGAGGCAGAGAGAGAGAGAGGAGGCCGACTGGCGCAAGGGCACGAATAGGTAGATTACCTATGTCAGCAGAAAACAGCAGAGCACAGTGCACAATGGGCACGTCCATTAGCTGCATGTGCACAAAAGATCGACAATGGAAATGCCTTGGAGCACCTCGGAGATGGTGGGGGGCCAACGTGCAGGCGGCTGCAAGTCAAGTGCTACAAGTGTGGCAAATCTCTTGGCCTTGCTGTTGCAGCAAAAGTTGGTCAAGTGTAAGCCGTTGGCTTAAGCCGACTGCTAAAAGTTAGTCAACTCGATTGGCCAACTGCGGCGGCAGTTAGTCAGTGGATTAGAAGCCGTTCGGCCTTCGGCAGTGACTCATCAGCCGCTAGGTGGAATCAATGTCCTTGCTGTGCTACTTGTATGGCAATGGGCGGCGGATTATGCAGAGGTTTGTCTGAATATTTTTAGTGAAAACAACTTTATGGTGTCGTGATTTATGAACGTTTCAACTTTGCAGCGTTATCAGCATAAACTTTTCTTACCTCCATATACATATCGAGAAGCCAGCCAAAGCTGGCTCCCGTCTGCATTAGCAAAGGGGCTTTACACACACACACATGCACACACAGGCTAGACCAAGGACAAGTTGTGGGTTCGGGGCATTCAAACTTTGCATACAACAACATTTTGCAAAACATTTTATCGTGTTACGCTTTCAACTGGCTATAAAAGTGCATGCATAACCCGCTCCCAAATGTCTTCCGCCAGGCAGCGTCCTCAGCCCCAGCGAGGGCTCTATAAAAATAATGCCCCATTTCAGCGCGAAAATCGGCTAACAAAGCACAGCAGTCAACGTGGATGTTGATGGAGCACCACGCATCCGGCCAGACTAAAAGCTGAAATGAGTTATATAGTGCGCTTACCCTTTTCAAACGCTGACAGCACCAGGCGCTGATGAAGGCTCATTGGTTTTTAATTTAAAATCGAAATCGAATTGCCGGCAATGTCTGGCCCTCGTAGTCAAAGTGAAGCAGGGCAAACGGGGGAGGGGGAAAAAAACGCTGAGCTGAGCATATTAAAGATTTAAAAGCTAAGCATATATAATTAAGTTTGCCTAGCACTCAGAGCTCTATGCTCTACCTCAAAATGATAAACAAGCTGTGCAAATACATTAAAGCCGGCAGCTCTACATTTTTGTACTAATTAAAAACGAGAGCAGTTTACAGCACTCTCTGTCTCACTCTCTCTCTCTCTCTTTAGCTTATGTGTAAGTTAATAGAGTTAATAGAGTCCAAGCTTAAAGACTTAAATCAAATATAAAACTATTAAGGTTCGATTTAATTATATGCAGTAAACTGTTAATATGAGAGAGAGCGAGAGAGAGTGATAAAAATTGGGGATTTACATAAGCCAACTTAACTTTGGCTATTAATTTAAAAGTTTCAAATGCAATCCAATTTATAGTTTTACATCTATTTATCGCGTGGCACAAACAATCGAAACATGCAGAGCATATTTTATGTTAGGTATTGGGAAATTAAATTGATTTTTAAACATTCCAAATGAATACGAAATGTTTGCTATATTTTTTGCAAACTTTATGGTAAAAGTGCAAACACAATTACCAAGCTAAATATTGCATGCAGTATAATAAATAAAATATCAAATTAACACCAACAACAATGGATGTATACACACGCACACACGCACACACACAGAGAGTCAGCTGGTTGTGCTTGCTGGAGCCGCAAACATTTGTTCAACAAATGCTTGAGGGCAAAAACAAATGTGGACACATGGCGATACAAGAGCCAAATAATTGCAATATTCATGACAATTGCAAACACACAAACACACGCACACACACACCACACACATGCACACAGTAACATGAAGAGTGTGAGTGCGAGAGAGAGAGAGAGGTGAATAAAGTCAGCATTTCCTTTGCATGAGCCAAAAATATTATTTTGCCAATTGAAGCGTTCATAAAAAGACAAACTTTATGCATGCGATATGTAATTTTATGCATTATCAAATTTCACAATGTTTACTCGCACATACATGCGCTTATACAATTATTAAATATGTATGCACTGCGACGGATTGTGGCAAAATTACATTAAGTATTTACAGCCTGGTTTCTCTTGCATTTTTCAAATGTGTCGTAAAATTCAAAATTAATTACTTTGGCTGAAGGCAAAAGGTCTTCTATGTAAGGTATTAAATCTTACTTAAATATTTCGTATTTACATTACGTTCTTCTTCTATCAATCACAAATATGCCTGAGGCCTTTAATTATGGCAAATTCCGTTTGTCTTCGGTTTCTATTTGATGTATTTACTCAACAGATTTGCCAACTGTTTAATAAGAGAATCAGTATCCATGGAACGACTGCTAATACAATTAAGCTAATGTGCCAAACAATAAACAGCACTTGGCAAAGGGACGCAGGCGGCAGGGGACTCCCCTCTAGTTGCTCAATGTAAACAACTTTTGCAGTCGGCAAGCCAGAGCTGTGATTGTGCCGCTTCGCCATCGAAGATAGAATTTCGCTGGTGACATAAATTGCTTTCAGTCAGGTGCAAATTGCCAGCAATAAATTGTAATTAATGATTTATGCGTTGCCTTCCAGACACCCAACAATATACTCTAGACTAAAGGTATGTGCGTTTAATGTCTATATTTGGGAGATGTTTGAATATCTTGAATGTGATATAATAAATGATGTATTTGAAATACAATTAGGATTATTTGCCTTCAAATATGGGTCAATTTTAATATCATGGATGATTATAATAAGTAATGTTGTACTTGAAATAGATTTAGGATTGTTTGCCTTCAAATACGAAACAATTTTCGAATAAATATCGAAGGATACAACAAATGATGTCATTGAAATAGAATTAGGATTGTTAGCTTGATTTAATTGATGTAACCTAAGTATAAATATTTATAGATTTCTTATTGGTCAGCTTTGAAGCCTAAAAAAGTTCAGATTCGACGATCCATGTTTTTTTTTTTTTTTTTTTTTTTTTTTTTATTAAAGAAAATTACAATTATTTTTGGTATTCATTTTATTTGGTTTAAGTGAATTCGAATTTTGTTTATTTTATATTTATTTATTGTTACAAAGAATTAATTCTAAATAACAAGTTTTAAGCCAGAGCGACAAAGGCAATATTTGAATTTAAAAACACTCAAATGATCAAATTTACCCTCCACGGGTTTGATTGTCTCCGTCAAAAGATATAAATAGGGCTGCCAGATGGGTCCGTCGATTATAGATATGGCTATGGTATGTTTATTATTTTATTAATTTTTTTTAAAGTAATTTATTTATATAATTAATGAATTTATTTATTTTTAATTTATTTTTTAATTATTTATTTATTTTTCTTTTTTATTTATTTATTTATTTATTTAATTTTTTATTTTATTTTTTTTTTTTTTTTGAGTATAATAACAGCGAGAGTAAGGTATGTACATAGTCTAACATAGAGTATAACTCTAGTCGACTTCTCGCACTTTCGCTGACAGCCGCTCCGGCGTCTAGGGCAAAGAATAATGTTCATTCTGCTAAACATAAATAACATGAATATTTCAATTAAAGGGCGTGATTTCCATGCATAACTCAGTTCCAATGCGAGTGCTGCGCTACTATTTGACGAGATTTATGTAGCCAGGCTGACAGTCGCCCAGAGGTGTTTACTAAGTGTACTGTATTATCAGGCGATTTCCCAAATGTAACTGTAATTGAGGCACAAAGTGGCTGTTACAGCCCGCCATCGGCGCATTCGCACTCTTTCTTAGCAAAACGCAAATGTTGTTGAGCCGGCAAGCCTTTTGCCCATTTTAATTAAGGCGCATTCGGCAGCTGTTTGCTTATTTAATTGCACAATCGGTAAACGCAAGCGAGCTGATTTTTTGTGCCCTGGTGTTTGCCTTAACACGACGAGCTGAAAATATTAACTGAGCCACATCACAGAGACGCTGAGTGGCAGTGGGCTGTAAGTGCTGGTCGGTGGACCAGCATGGACTCTGGGATGGTGAATGGCGAATAGCGGATGGTGGGCGTTGGGCCAACATGAAATTCAATTTCGTGAAAGCAAACAAATGAAAGAGGAACGGGCACAACGTGCACATTTTTCAGTTGCTTCTTCAGCTCGTTGTCAACGAGGATGAAGGCAGCAAATTGCAGCCTGCATTTTATATGGCTTGGAATTACAGGATTCCATATGAAAAAAAAAATATAAAAAAAACCATATATATGTATTATATATATACATATTTATATATAAAAGTATGCTTGTATATTTATCAGCGACATGCAGCCCGAGAAACAGCCAACATCAGGCTGCGCCAGTCTGAATGACATGCGACAACGTCGTTGTTGTCATTCATATTTGTTGCTGTTGTTGTTGTTGTTGTTGTTGCATAGTTGTCGCTGGCATCATTTTACGTCATTTATCACAATCATGGCATGGCTGACTGGCTGCTGCTGGCCAGGCATGCGTTATCCTCGCTGGCCAACAAGCAGCTCGGTCAGATATTGAAATTTTTATAGCCGATATGGCGTATCCTTCATGCCGAACCACAGCCAGGCAGCTCGGCCAGCAATCAGAGACGTTAATAATACTGTTTGCCCTTGCCTGATGGCCAAATGCAATTACAAGAAATATCTTAAATGCCCAGAAAATTGATTTCACATGACGTGACTACATATCCTCTCTCGGATAGATGAAGTCTGCTGGTCAGTATTTATCGACTCTGAATGGTTTCTCAAATTGAATTTAATATTAAATATTTGTTAATTACCTGCTAGTCACGTAATGCAATTGTCAACTCTCAATCAATTTGCCTTTGGCTTCGGCCTCTTCCATACTAATTGCTCCACATATTTGTTAATAATATAAATATCATTTGTGGACTTCAAGTGCAGTCATCTTTTGCCCAGATGAGCTCGAATTTTAATTGGTTTCTATTAAAGTCTTCGTAGTTTTTATCCAGCATTGAACTTTGTGTCATTATGTGCGTATAATGACAGCATCCTCTGTGCCCTCTTGAAAGCCATAAACACACATGGCTAATGGCCATGCGAACAACTGGCTAAAGCAAACAGACAAAAACTAACTATGAGCCATGCAATTTATGTGTATCTAAATAAACAAAAACTTGCATGCAAAAACAAACAATTTATGGCAATGGAGCGGCTGAGCTGCACCGAGTTTCTCTTTGCGGGTGAGCTCACAATGGAAACACATATTTGTATTTCAGCACCAGCTGCAGCACATACTCCTAAAAAGGCCATTTGTAAATGCATACACAAATAAAAATATATAGATATATTCATATACAGCATAAGCATCATAATTGCTGGTAATATTATCAAAAATGAAAACAGAAATAAAACAAAACAAAAATGCAACTCCACCAATTTTGCATGCAAATTGTTTGTCTGCAACAGAGTAATGCAGTTATTCTGGCAATATTCCAGATAGTAACCACGCCCCAAAGACAGCCTCAGCCGTCATTGTATAACTGTAAAAATATGCTAGCTTTTGATTTTGCATATGTGTGCTGCAAGTCTGAGCTGGAGTTAGGTGAATGTTTCGAATACTCAATGATTTATTTGTATTCATTTATTTCTGTACACACTATTCTTCTTTTATGATATTTTTAAATATTTAAACTTTTAATCTGTTAATATATTAATCAAGACTCGGAAGAATAAAGCTGAATATCAACTGATCACCGTAACAGTCAAGTGAATACATTCAAACGTTCTCTGGTCACAAATATCATCCACAAATCATATTCAGCCAATTAAATTTGTTTATTATTATTATTATTAACTTACATATGCAAAAACAGCATGCTGAATAAATAATATATTATGACACATTATGTTGAAATAAAATATCTTAATGAATCTTTCTTTATGACCTTTCATGGATAACACAAATCATCTGATCATTGATTTTATTTTTTATTTAAAATTTAAATTCTTTAAATTTATGTATTTAATATGTTTTAATTTAATTTTGTATACAAGCATCGCAAAAAAACATTAGAAAATTATTAAAACAATAATATTTAGTATAATATTTATAAATAATATTCAAGCAATTATTTATGATTTCCTTCCCCTATTCTACGATGCAAAAGAAGCGTTTACAAATAAATTAAAAATAATAGTTAGTATAATATTTATAAATAATATGCAAGCAATTAATTCTCTTCTCCTCTACGCTGCGATTATCTCTCTATCTCTAATTCAAGCTAAAATATTATATAATTATATATATCATATACTCTATTACTTCAACGTCAAGCGCATACGTTTGATTTAATGCAAATTTAATGCAATTTAGGACACTTCAAGGATTCCATTTACAGTTGGCCGAGCTTTATCACAAAAAACTTTGGCCATTACTTGAATGCAAATTTGCAAATTATGACAGTTTGCATACTAATTAGAATCAGCGCTGACCTCAAGCGTCGCATCTAATTTGATTATGCAACAGAAATTTACTAAAATTAAAGCCAAATGACTTTCGGATTTCACATGCAGCTGGACGTGAGGCAGATAAATGAGAACTGGTAACTAGTCCCTTGATACATCTGATTGAGCTGTCGAGAGCAAAGTTATTTGACCCTTAATTAATAACTAACATTTCACTGCCATGCAACATGCAACGCATGCATGCGCATATGCAGATGTATATATGTATGCATGTATATGCTTAGTTTTTGCCTGGATTGGCAAAGGCCAAGGCTAAACAGTCTCCATTATGCATATTTTCACGTGCATTCAACAAAGCACCGAGCGTAGTTGAGCCAAATTGTTGTCCATGTCAAATCAATGGCTCTCGGGCCATGGCCATGGTGTTTACAAAGTCATAGGCCCCATCTGTGGCTGCCTTTATGGCCCGAGCACCATGTGTGCCAGATATTCGGTACGAATTTGTGTTTAATTAAAGCTCTGCCTGAATACAAAATGAGTGCGCTCTATGGGTGTCCGGTTCCTGCTGGTGACAACTCCTGTTGTGCGTTGGCCAGTCGACTTTTGGCCCTGTGAAGTTTTCAATCATTAAATTGCGCCCGACGGCCAACAGCAACCTCGAGTGTGGCTTTAATTTCGACGCCTCCGTCTAACAGCTTTGGCCAAGGCTATTTGGCCCGAATCTCTCGTCACGGCCTCAGCTGCGCCCTGTGCGCTCTCTGTGCTCCTTGGGCGACTGTTGCTGAGCTTTTTAATTTTAATGAGATCTCAGTGACAGGCGACGTGGCACTCCTCGGCACGGCCAGAGGCGTTGCTAGCCACGCCCCACCCACTAATTGAGCCAGCTGCAAATGTTTTTGCGCTGACTTGGCGCTAGACAATTTTAATTACAAAAATATGCATATTTCAAGATTTAATGCCAGCGAACAATGTCTGCCAAGTTGAATTACAAGAGCCAAGTAACTGCCAAGTGATATGCAAAAGAGTGAAAGACTTTGATAAACCAAATGAATACAGCATGAGCAGAGTGTGGGGTATGACTGGCTGGAGGATGCCATAAAATGAAAGTTCTAGTAAATCATAAATTATGTTGAGCTATTTTAATTCACCCAAATGGACAGACAGTGAAACATGAGCCTTGTCCATTACATGCACTTAAAGCCCGCCGAGCGCTGCCGGGTACAGGCTAAAAATGCTAATTTAATGGCAAACATCCTTCAACTAATGCAAAAAACCACTCGACTCTAACCAGGTTGGCACACGCTGGCCAACCGATAAGCCACAAAACAGATTGATACATTACGTGTGCAATGTATTTCAATGGATGCAGCCAGACCAACTAGACAAGGCTGGGCTGGACTGGAGTGGAGTGGACTGCGCTGCACTGGGGCTGGCCTGGATTGAAGCGGGCGGGTGGCTTGTGTGAGCTACAACTGATTGATATGCTGGATTCTTTGGCCAATTGGAATTTCAACAAATTGGGTTTTTGCATTTTAATCAGATAAAAAGCTTTACATATTTATACAAAGTGAGAGACAGTAACAGAGAGAGAGAGAGAGGGATAGAGATGGAGTGTGGCTACAGACTCATAAAGGTGTTCGTTTTAGTATGTGTGCAGAGAGAGAGAGAGAGAAATCTGAATAAAGTTGCTCCAGCTGGTTTCAATGAATTGTCCATCAGAGCAGAAAGTTTAATAGCTGAACTTATAGCTAGGCACACATTTAATTTAAGGAATTCAACTAAAAATCTTTGAATTTCAATTTCAGCTGCAATCTGTGGCATCTCTGCTCGCATAAGCCGTAAAAACATTATATCATATGCACTTGATGGCTTCTAACTCTGCTTAAGGACAATAAACAAAAACGCAGGAAACTCTTGCTCCAAATGCAGTTCAGCGGATATATTTGCCGTCCAATGACAATGGCAGTGGGCAACTGGAGTGGGATGGCCAACAATTGGAGCGCAGGACAATGGCGTTGCATTTCCGTTTCCGTTTTGGCTGCCGGACGCAAATGGCGTAAATGAAAACTATTTTTCCGCGCGTCTCTTTTCCTTTTTACAACTTTTCCGTACTGCTTGCCACGGCGCTCTACATTGTTTTTGTTGCTGGATGCCACAACCGAATTTTAAGCTGGCATAAAAGTGTCTGCTCACATTTAGCGAACCAAAAGCGCACCTGAAATTGTTAAAACAGCACGAAAATACAGGTGAAGGCATTTTTGTTTTCTCTTTCATCAAAGAACACTATTTTCCGCTCTTGTTGTTGCCAAGAAAATTGTTAACGGAACTAAGCTCAAAACATTAGTGCTGAATAAATGGCTGAATATATGATTATTTTATTATGATGCAGAGCAATAATTCCATCAGATTTCTATTAGAACTTTCGTAATATGCCTACCATATACATTAAATGATTTGTGATAGCAATTTCCGCTGGCTTAGCCTGCAGAGGCACAAAATGGGCAACGTTTTTTATATGCGTCCTTGTGCTGGCATGCAGAACGTGCCTGAGTCTCCGCAAATGCGTTTGCATAAATTGGCCGAGGCATAAAAACCCAAGTGGGTGGAACGAAAACAAAATTCAATTTGGATTTGGTGCAACTTTTCTGTTTTTTTTTTTTTTATATGCAGCTCGCCTTTGTCATGAATGTCCCCCAGCCCCAGCGGCAGCGGCTGTGGTATTTGCAGCGGCAGAGGCTCAAAATGAATTCAGCACTAAGCTCGCTGCCTGGGCCAACATAAACAGAGCCAAAGCTCAGCTTTAGAGGCGCTTGCAGCCGTTGCGCCCACGACTTACGACCATTTTTATGAGGGCCGAGCCAAGGCTAAGGCATTTCTACCAATTTCTGTTCGGCCAGTTGGCAGAAGGCTAAAAAAGAAACGAAGTGAAACAGAAAAATATTTGACTGCACGCTCTCAAATACAAACATATGCAGGCTGCAATGGATGGGCATGGCTGCCTCCCTTGATAGCGAGCACCGGAAGGTTAGAGAGCAACGTCTACGCCAGGCCACGATAATATTTACAGGAAGCAAAAGGCAACACCAAAAGCCAATGCAGACACGGAGCGAGCCTCATGGAATACGAAAATTCCACTTATATGTGTTGATGCCCAAAGTCGAAGCAATTAAAACGAAGGGGAAGCCATAAGGAAACGAAAATAGGCAAATATGAAGAAATCTCACACAAAAAGAGATAACTCTTGCATATTCAAAATGTGATGGATGAAAGATTAAATAACAGATATCAAGTTTAAACAGAAAATGATACAAAAAACCTATTTAGAGATTATTCAATCCGAATAACTTTATAAGGTGGGTAGTCATATATTTCCTCAGGTTCTATTTACACTAAAATTAGTTCTTAGAATCCACCTTGTTGTCTTGCCTTGGTACTCCTCTCTAGTGCAAAGCCGACATTTCTAAGAAATTATTCAAATATTATCATTGAGTCAGCTTCCTTTGAAATGCCAATCGAGATGATGTTGCCTGTCAATCTGTCTATCAAGCTGTCAATTGCAATGTTATCTTTTGCCAATCAGATTAGAACTTCGTATTGCTCTGGGGTCGATTGGAGAGTAGAGTAATTCGAGAATATTACAAGTTAAATTTGTGGCATGCAGATTTGATGCTTAAATTAGTTTGTGAAAGCTGTTGAAAAGCCGCTGAAAACTTTTGCCGTGAACGAAAACAAAATAATATCGATTATTATCACACTTACTCATACGCCTGCCCGCTACATAAAGAACATCAGCTAATAACAACAGGCAACAGCAACAGAGAAAAGGCAACAGCCAAGCACCACCAGTCAAGCGAACAAGCAAACAAACAAAACACCACGGCAACAGAAAGAGAGAGAGAGAGAGGGAGAGCACATAGGAGTCGCAGCCAGGACCAAGGGGCAAAGAGGAACAGGAGGCGTGTACAGTGGCTGGCAATTTTCGTTAGTCCAATTAAAGCAATTTTGAAAGCTCAACCGAGGCCAGCAGCTGCGAAAGATACCGCGAAACAGCAATGGAATAGAAGCCCATCCCTGCAGCCAGACACAAATATTTAGGAACATTGTAGTTTGGCATAAAATTAATAATATTTTTGTATATATTCGAGAGCAAGCTCATTAGATGTGTTAAGTGAAGCCATAAGCTCTCAGCGAAATGCTGATGATGGCACAGCTAGCTGACAGCATGGGCAACCCTATGCGGATTAGCGTCACAAACAATATCATCCACAGACACACACACACACACACACACATACAGGCAATGGCAATGGCCCAGTACTGTGAATACATTGTCTGGCAGTGCCACAAAAGGGTCTATTGTTGGCACTTTGAAATAAAGTGGGTTACAGCAGCTCTGTCTGGTTGAGTTGAGGATTTCAGTGGTATCAAAATCACAGCTGGATGCCATCAGTAGACATCGGTAGTAGCCAACTAGCGAGCTGGCTTATCGAAAGACAATCACATGCCAGCACACTTATTGACATTCTTGATTTATTAGGCAATCTTTGCTCTACTTACGCACATATTTGCATGACTTGTGTCTGCTGCTATTAAGTTTAGCTATGGTAATGATGCTTGATTGGTTTTATCCCCGTTTCAGCTCATTTATCTACATTAAATATTTTCCCAAGTCATGGCAAAATATGCCATGACGTCTTATGATTATATATATAATTCATTAGACAATCGTATAAGATGCTAGTAGAAAACAATTCGAAATTACTTAATTATTAATTAATAGACAATTTAACAGTATGGTATGTAATGTTAGGTCCTATTACAATCAATTTACAATAAGGTTTAATTTCAATTTTAGTTTGATTTTAAATATTGTATTTCGTTTACAGTTTAAGTAGAGAGAAATAGATACATTTTGTCGCCTCAGCTCCGATTTAGCATATGTCTCAATTGATTAATCACGCTTAGAGCTTTCTTTTATAATCAAGATTGATTACACTTGGTACCTCATTACTGTCTCTGCCACTTTTCTAAAACAAGCAGAGTTAAGGAAAATGAAAAATATGCATATCAATGTGAAGTGCGCCCACCCATTCATCTATCGTCAACGCTTTGAAATTTTTCATGCAAAATAAAATCAGAGCATGCAAATTTCGCTGTTGCTTTTGTTTGTTTGTGTTGTTGTTGTTGCTGTTGTCTGCTCGTTAGCTCGTAGCTGATGCACGTTCAATTCCTTAAATTATTGTATACACGCAATCAGCTGTATAATGAAAGCCAGCGCGCGCAATCAACGGTAAAGGCAAAGGTAAGAGCCATAAATCTGTTGGCCCGCTCACTTGCTCACCGGTCGGAGCTGGCCTGGTCTGGTCGGGTCTGGTCTGGTCTGGTATGGTCGCTAATGATTTATGCGACTGCCAGAGACAAGACAAATGCCCAAGTAATTGAATTACAAAGCCAAAAATGTAGATAACTTGCTGAGTAAGCTGGCACTTATGCAAATTGAGCATGGCCAACGAGCTGGCCCAAGTGCTGTGCTGATAAGGCTACTTGGCTAGCAGCGGCAACAACAACAACGTGCTGATTGCAAAATCAATGGCTCAAAACTCAACAAAAGGCAACTAAGCGGCATCGATAAATGCCCAAAAGGCAGCAGCCAGGCCAAGCCAGTTGGAGTCAGAGTAAAGTGCACAGCGCATAAAAGTATGCTATGCTTTTTTTCTCTCGAGCAAATATAAGCAGCAGCTGAAGATGGGACCAAGAGCTGACTAGAATAGAGTCGTGGACATTATTTGTGCAAAATTACCTTTAACGAGGTGACTAGCGGAGTGTCCTGTTGCATTACCATTACCGCAATAAACTGTAGCACCAGAGACGCCTTCGCGAGTCTCGAGTGCTGCAGCAGCAGCAGCGTCAGTGGAGGCGGCAGCAGTTAGTTGCTTGCAAAATTGCACTTGACTCGAATGCCAATTACATGGCCCTGCAGATGTCAGTTGGGCCCCGATGCAGGCCCAAGGAGCCCAGCAAGTCGACGAGGACGGGTGGAGCGAGCGCTCGGCGTTGGTGTGAGGTGGGCCATGACGCAGCAACTAGACCTAGCCTAGGTCTGGGGCCCGGGCATGAGCAGAATGGGCATAAAGTGGATTAAATATGAATAAAAGATATTTGCGCAAATTGCATTAGTGTGGTGCGGCGGCCAAGGACCCAGAGATTGATACGAAGATAGCGATGAAGAAGAGAAGCCAAACGGCCAGAGGTCAAACAGCATTAGCTCGCAAAAGAGTTGACTTTCCGTTCACGATTCGAGGCAGCTGCTAATGCAGCTAAGGCCAACTGCAAATTGCTTTCCAGATGAAACGCATGTAAGGCTTAGACCATAAAATTTAATAAATAATTTCAGAGCGTTAAATAATGAATGCAGCTCTTTTTTAACTGCAGTGAATTTTTACCAAGTATTTCATTAAATTTCCACAGCACAATAACAATTTCGGTGCAAATGGGAAAATGAAAAAGAAAAGTAAAAATACAAAAAAAAAAATACAATGCTGACCAAAACGCAACCACAATGGCGTACATGCATGCACTGTGGCTGCGTGTAGTGTGTGTGTCTGTGAGTGTGTGTGTGTGTGCGCGTGTAATTAAATTCCGTGCCTGCAAGTGTAATAGCAATATTTGGTTTTGTGGCTAACACCGCACCCTCAAGCCCCTCAAACCCCTCAAGCCCCTCAAGTTCAGGCCGCGCCATTTCCTTCGGCGTTTGTCCCACTGCAGCCGGATATAGAATCTAATTTGATTACGATGTGTGCCGCCCACATATGCTGAGTGCATGTGTGTGTGTGTGTGTGTGTTTGGAACACGTTAAATTCCCATTAGCGCATTTTTGAGCGTCTGCCAAACACGTCAGAAGCTAACTAAAGGTTTCAATTGCTCTGGACAATGGGCACGGATAATTAAACACGACTTTGCAAGAATTTCAATTACAAAACATTCGCACAGCAGCCATTGGACCACAATACCCGCCCTCTACTTTTTTTTGTGGGTACGTTGAGTGGCATTATGTGTTTGCAATGTTTGTTTAATAAATCAAAGCATATCAAATTAATTAGTGATGTCAAAATTCATTTAGTTCAACCATTTAGTAGGTCGAATTATTTTTGCTAATGGACACATTAATAATGAATGTGAATCCCATTTAATCCCCTTATAACTGGCTACAATTATGTAATAGCATTGCGTGATTAATAATGGTCGGGTTGATTTAATTATGCAAATGGAAGCGAGGCCTGTGCCTATTACTTATATATGGATATGGATTATGCCAAAGAGACGAAGCCCACTCAAGTATTCCAATTGAAATCTGAGCTGCCAAAAAGAAAAGAGTCAAATATATGTTTCAAGCAACGAATTTCGCGCAGTGTAGGCCAGAGATATACGACTTTTGATAAATAGTTTTAAGCCAGCTCACATCGAGCGCACTGAGCAGCGAGGCTTTGCATCGACAATCAGAGTCTCTATTAAATCTATGCGAAACTTTTTTCTCAACTCGGCTCAACAGAAGTTGGCTAACAGTTAAAGCCCGCTGCCGACTGTCTCTGTGTGTATGTATGTGTATGTATATATATACATTTTTGCGGCCACTATCGAGTGCCACAGACATGAAATTTTCACAAAGTAGTAAACTTTATGCCGCCACCGTCCACGAGACTCGACCACACACACAAACACACACACACACACACATAGCACGTATATACGTGCACACAAACTAAATTGAGTTTAGTTGGATAGCCAAAAAAAAAAATATATATATAAAAATATATATATACATGCAACAAAAAACGCAACGAGCTCACAACTTTTTCATCCACTTTTTCCGTATGTATCTCTTTATTTATGGAACTTTTTCAATTTGGAAATAAAGTTTTAGATATTTCGCGCACATTTTTATTCATAACAAAACAAAACGTGAGAGCTGCCGAAAAGGCCCACAAAAACCGCATTTGAATGCCAAATTTCTGTGCTTGATAGCTATTAAATGAAAATATGATGTATAGCCTGTCAATTATATCAATTTGAATTTAATTCCATAAAAACGCTTACCAAATCCAAAAATTCATTTACTTCCACAGAAGCGATTGAGCTTCGATTGAAATACTTTATAGACTATTAAGACTATATAGAATATGATTAGTATTTAACAATTAGTGAATATGCAGTGTTTCCTTTAAGAGAGGCTTTATATGAAGATGATGAAGAACTTTAGAATTCCGATTCATTTTACTATAATAAACAATAATGTATTAAATGCTCAAACAGCAAAAGCAAAGCTGAAAATTAAAATATTTAGTTATTTATTATTTAAAGATTTTTTCTTTTTATTTTTCCCAGTGTATTCACATTGAATTATAAATTATTCAAAATATATTGTTTTGATTGAATCAACATTTTATTCATTTATTTATTTATTTAAATATTTAAATATTTAAATATTTATTTTTATTTTATCTGAGCTTTCAACAAACAGAAATTTATTTTTAGTCTTCAAACTCACTGACTTTTCACTTGCTTCTGTATGACATGGAAAACTGTTTGTTAAATAAAAATATATGTATATACATTTATTAAAATCTGCTTTTATAATTGACAACTCAAAACTGAGTTCAGCTTCTATTCTTCATCAAGCGACTGAGCGCTGAATAACTACTTGAGCTAGGCCTTTTTCAATTCAAAGAGATCCTTTATCCAACAAGGGTCTCATGCAAATGTGCGGCATACTCGTGCAGTAGACGCGACTAATGGGATGCTCGTATGACTCGTCAAGGACAGATCACATTTAAGAGTATTTCCCCATGCTCGTGTGACAATATGTGCGCTTGCATTAAAATGTTGCAGTCCACTGGCTGTCAATGGCCGTCATGAAAGGCATTAAAATGCAGTTGCATTTTAAAGCGAGAACTCTTTGCTAAATGGCTTGTGCATTTAAATGCACTTACGGCTGAAGTAGACGAGTCCCATTCAATGGACAGCAGTCGGCAATTAACCAGCTGACAGAGCGCCGTCCCTTACTTAATGGTTAATGCCTCCCGATCCGTGGGCATGAATATAATATGAGAACGTTTAAAATGATATTAAGCATTATGGATGCATGTTCAGTCATAAAGAACTATAGGCGGCTGAATATTTACTGCAATATACACAGAGTTTATATAAGCATTTAAAGAGTTTGCTTTTGTTTTGACTTGTATATTCAGACAGTATATTCAATAGATTTCAATGGCATCATGTCTTACCTATGTTTCATTTAGTTTTCTTTCTATAGATCTTCTGATTGTCGGATAATGATTAATGAAGCTTATAAAAATTATTTGCAAATATGTTGTCTATATATATAAAAAAAAAATCAATAGTTTATTTTCTCAGTCATTGGAATGCTTAAAAGTCTTAGAATACAGTAGCAACCGATTATAACTGGCAGACTCATATAAGTTTGTCTGGAGAGCAGAATTTTCGTGGCAATAACCGTATGAGCGCTACTGTAATATCCAGGATATGGATGTTTCATCTCAGGATCAGCTAAAAACACCGATTTATGGAATGTCTCAAACACAGATTGGTATATCAATCACTTGATCTCTGCCTGGCTTATTGAGTTAGTATATTATAATCGAACCAGCTCCTCTTTAGTTTTCAGTGCTGGCTGTCTTGTGTCATCTACCAGGCCTGCACACCTTTTCACTGTAAATTCTCCACTGTTTCACGTTCAAGTTAGCCAATTGAAGGCTGTGGCATGCTTGTTTGCATTGTTATTAAACGCTATTAAGTTGGTGCTTCAACCCTGGCGCGCTATTCATAAAAATTAATGAAACTGCAACTGTCTATTATAATATGACATATAGTTGTTATACTTGACACATTAGAGCTAAACAAACAATATTATTAGCCATTTGGATGTCACTACATACCAATTGTATATTGTATAAAAATGCCAACTATCATTAATTATACTGTCTAGACTAGAGTTATTTTATTCATTATTTTAAATTAAAGAGTTGTTGTTGACTATATTCAGATTATATAAATTTATAGCAAATGCCTGCACAGTATTCTAGTCGGGAGTATCCGACTAAATGATACTCTGACCTCTCATTCTATGCATTTTATTTAAAATCAAATTCAAAATCGATCACAATAGCTGAAGCAATGAGAGATTTATTTAACAAAGAAGAAAAAATGAGTTGACAATGCATACATATTCATATATACTATATATATATCTGATACTCAAGCAAACATCATGATTAAATCACGATTATAGCATCATCAGTTCGCCAATATGCAATGAGGCATTCCATCAAAAACGCAATTAGACTGAGCACCAATAGGAAACCGTATAATTCATAGGCTCGTCGATAAAACTCAAGGGGCAATGGTCTCAGAGTAGGTGGCTCGTAAGGTTCCTTGGCCACAAGCCCAGCTTGCTCTGCCTGGCGCAATCCCTGTTGCATCCACCCCGTGGTTAGTCCAAACTCGTATGCATTCAGCGCAAAGTGTTCCAAGGCTGGGGCGTAGCACGCGCCACTGCACACATAAAGCTGGATGTAACGCTCACTGCTACACAGCTTCCCGGTGGCGAGACGCAGTTTGGGTTTGTGGAGACGCCGCTGAATATACTCCAATAGCTGCCACTTGTGTGTCACCATGAGGTAGGCATAGCTGTCGTTCAGGCTGTATAGGTGGCGATCCCTCTCAGGCTTGTCCACGTAGAGGAAACGCGTCTGAATCGATGGCAGTAAGTAGTTAAACTCGTCCTGCACTTGGTTAGAATAGACCATAACTCGCAGTCCGCTCTCCAGAAACGATTCGAGGTCCACAATTTCAGCCCTTCGCACGCCTGTGATGAGCGCTGTTGTCACGGCTCCTGTTACAATACTTAGGACTAGAAGCGTAAAGATCTGCGTAAAAATCTCGATAATCTTCTCAGGCAGTCTGAGGCGACGAAACGCTCGGTCTGCCACGCCCTGCCCAATGGTGAGCCTTGCACTATTGAACAGTGTGTTGCCCAGTGGCGCCCGCGGATTGATGATCCACATGATCAGAGCATTCAAGAGAGTATAAAACACCATGAAACACATAACTGTAAACTTTTGCTCATAGACGTCACTGAAATACTGAATGAAACTCCCGCATTCGTTGGGCAGCACGAGGCATAGCTGTGTCATCTTCCACACCGGGCTGTACAACGACCCATCAAAGTCCGATAGCATATTCGCTCCGATGTCAATGTGAGTATTGCCTAACAAGACTCTTTCCATATATTCATCAAATGAAATTCGCCGAATGTCCATAGAACCGTGGATTTTCTCTATAAATGTTTCCAATAGAATGCCAATTTCACCGCCCAAGCGGATGCCATTTGATGAGTTGTACTGCAATGGTAAGCACACAGAATCATATTCATTGAACTCCACCTACATACCACGAAAACTCACCATGAATACATCTGGTAAACTTTGGTAAAGAGTTACCGAAATTCTTGGATTTTGGACTCCATTGCGATCGCAAGTTTGAATGCTTATGGCCTCTCTAATGGAACCTGGAGAAAGCCTAAGCACTTTTAGGGTCGATTTAACTTCATATGTCCAAAGCTCATGCCCCATCACCAACATGGTATTATGCATGTGCTTAGTATAGCACCAATTAAACAATATTTCTGTGAAATTCGAACTGAACAAGAAATTTGAATTCACTTTGTACACAAATACGATCCACATGCTCCTTAGATATTCTAAAGAGCTATACACTACGCCAAGTATTGGATCATCGAGTCCGTTGAAAAACACAATAGCAATATTCTTGCCATTGATGATACTATAATGAAGTTTCCCGATTTTCAGGCCAGCCACAATGACCGAACCGTTAAGGTTTTCCATTAGAGATTGTTGTACAGAAGCATTCTTCTGACTTCCAGAGAAGATGAGATGATTGAAGATCCCGAGCTCTCGATGCAACTCAGAAACAACAGCGAAAAGTAACTTTTGGTCTTCTTCGACTTCCACTAACGGACTGAATCTGGCGGCCAGAATGCAGCACAGTCCTAAACAGAAGCCAACACACGTCATTGCTGCGAATTCTGAACTGATTCTCTATGCATATGAGCTATCCACTACAGAACTGCGCCATCGTTGTGTGCACAGCTATTAGGCGCCATTACGCTGGTGCTTCAAATTCAATTGCATTTTAATATACACTTGGTTATAGTACATGTCCAGTTTTGAGTATTCGTCATAAAAATCAAGTGATTAAGAGTAGCTCATAGTCCATTTTATGACATATAAATTAGAAATAAGATATCTACTCTACCTAAAAATCTAAAACATCTTTATCTACCTTATTGTCTGTCTATATATGTCCATCCATCTATCTATCTATCTATCTAACAATCTATATACATATCTATCTATGTATCCATCTATATACATATCTATCTATCTATCTACCTGTCTTTATATCTATATATTCCTCTTTCTATCTTTCTATCTGTCTATATATCCATCATCTATCTATCTATTTCTCAATCTATCTGTCTCTCTATCCATTTGTTCATAAGTTTAAACGTATCGATCTCAGGACCTATAAGATCTAGAGATCCAAAAATCGTACACAATAGTTAGCCTATTTTGATTTTCAGTGATGATAGTTTTGGCTATAACAATGCTGTGATCAGAGCTCGTATTTAAATATTCAGATATCGCATCGATCTGGGTATAAATCTGTGTAAGCTTCCCAGACTAAATACATAATCTCATGCAATTGACAATCGATTAATCGTTAATTAATTTCGTTGCTGGCCACAACTTTAGAGATTATGTTCATTAAGTCGCAAAGCACTTGTCATCGTTTAACATTTGTGTGTGCAACAGATACATATGTATGTAGTATGTGGGAGTTTCTGCATTTGATGTGTAATTCAATTCCATGTTGAGAGTGTGAAAATGCTTATAGGCAGCATTTATTGGCCTTTGTATGTGGGTTTGTGGGTGTGGTTGTGTGTGTGTGCGTGTGTGTGTATATCACTATCGATTGTTTAATCCCACAAGTACTAGACTACTCAATGTATACACACATACATACACATATATGTACGTTGATGTGTGCTTGTGTCTGGCATAAGTACTCATTAGTGTAACTCGCCTCGTCTCGCCTATTCGGTGACCAAGAGCCAGCTGAGTGCGCCCAAATTGCTGTCGAGTTTAGCCAACATTGAAATTATTTGGATGCCACTTAATTGAACGGTTTTTGAGTATGTGCAAGACATCGACATTGATATTAAATAAGGCAACAACGAACATTTTCAACTGAAAGCCGCAAAATCAATCATGCAAACAATACAGATACAGATACTGATTACGAATTCTGCAATGAATGTGGGCGTAGCTGTAGCCAGAGGGCTCGGCTCTCATTGTATGACGCTTATCTAAATTGTGCCATTAAAGCTCGCTTAAAAGCAGAATTCCCTGGCGGCGCATCCACGATGAAATTCAGTTTCCACTTTTCCCTGAAGTTAAGTCAGACGCACAGACAGGCGCAGCCAATGAAAACTCAGTCAAGCAAAAACTTTACATTAAACGTAATTTTCCGTTGGTGTAATCCTTATTAAATGCTATATCTAAAGTGTCTTAAGTGTCTGAGCGTGTTTGTGTGTCTTACTCGTTCTTCTTCGCGCGTGTGTATGTGTGTGTGTGTGCTATACACATTTGCATGTTAATGTGCTTGCCAATTTGAATGCGAATGCTTCTGTGTGCGTAATCAAATTGAATCTCCTTTTTAAAGTGTTAAAATTACAGATTTCAGCCATTTCGAGATCTTGCCGCTGTCTCGTCACGCTCTGTTGCTCCCTTTATTTGATGCTATCCACCTTTGAAATAGACGCTAAGTGTATGTGACTACGTGTGTGTGTGTGCGTGTCTGTGTGTGTCCCATTTCAGTGAATCCTTTGCGCCTCATTAGGCGCACAAGAGAGCTCGGCATATGCAAAATGACAGCGCGTGTTTGCCAAAATTTTACATTATTTATACTCAATTCGGGGCTATATTTGCCCTTGCCCCTAGCCCTGCTCCTGCCGCTGTCCCTCTATTAACACTGCTCTGCCCTGTGCAATACGCTGCCACACACGCTGCGTATACGTAATGCGCATTGCGTTCATTTGAAATGTAAAATAGTTGAGTTCGCCACAAAAATGTCTGTCGCATAATTGACAAGCAACATCGCCAGCGGCAAAAAATTCCACCTAATGTCAGTCATTTAGATGTTTTCACCTTCATGGGCAATCGAGGTGCGTGATTATTCAAATTCAATTCTAATTAGAGCTCTTGTTCGCAGTGCCTAATTGGAAATATTTCAATTTTAGCTTATATTACAGTTGCGTAACGTAATGCTCATTAGGCATGCTGAAAAGGCCATTAGAAAACCTATAGAAAGAACTCAAGAGCTTTTGCCCGACTTGCAAATACCTACACTCCCAGCTAATTTTGATTCAAATTTTCATAAATGCCGAGAAAAATGATAATATATAAAAACTTAAATACACAATAAAAGGAATTAAAACAAATAAATAGATTATTAAAATAGGTAGATCAACACTCTGGGTCTCTTTTGCATATTGATAATAATTATAGAAGAAGTACTTAGACACTGAGACACTGAGCTATCTTATGTATAGATAGTATCTAATAGATACACACTTACAGATACATACAGACATATAAATAAATCTATGTTTCTAAACTTATAGACTTACATTTGAAATTACTCGAGAGTGCTCGACTAGAATATACCCTATACATAGACAATTCGATAAAATTTTATAAATATCGACAACATTAACTTTAAAATAGAAATCTATCTAAGAGTATTGATGGACTTCCCACTCTTTGCCCATTAGAAACAACTTACATTAATATTCCACTCTTTTCATTTTCAATGTGCTTAGGGTATTTACTTAGAATTCAACTATGCTGAGAGAACTGGCATCCTTGTGCCAGCTCCAGCTATGCTCATTAGCTTAATATCAAATTATATCCCTTTTCCCACTTCTGTGCGCATTAAATGAATTGTTTAAAGTGGCACTTAAGCTAAAAGTTAACAGCATTAACAAGAACAAGGGGTAAACAACTCAAATACAGCAAGCAACAAACAACAACAACAACAAATTATAACAAACAACAAAGCAGCAGCAAGTTTTGTGCCTCAAAAGTTTGTTAAGCCTCAGCCTTGTTTCCGAGTAAAAATGAAACAAACAATAATTACAATGTTCTATATATATATAAATAATTTCATTTTTTTTTATGCAAATAATTGTAAGAACTTAAAGCAAAAAGTTTTTAAAGCTCTTCTTGGTCTGAGTGGCAGTCCTCCGGTCCGTGGCCCCATGCAGTGGCATATTGGCCCTGACAAACGGCTGCGTTTGTCATGTGTTAGCCTGCGAGCAATATTTTCCGGCAGACGGCAAATAAAAATCCCCAAACTTATGTTGCCAAGTGCCGAGTGCCAGACGCCGGCGTCGACGTCGACGTCGTCGTCGTCGTCGTCACATTCTGCTATCAAAGGCTGCTGCAGCAGCAGAAGCAGCAGCCGAAGCAGGAGCAGGAGCAGCAGCAGGAGCAGGAGTGTAAATGGAGAGCAGAAGGAGAAGCTGTCGCACTTCCTGCATAGAGCTGGGAATTAACAGCACATTGAAGTTTTTCGTTTTTGTCTTCTTGTTCTTTTTTCTTCGTTTTGGTGCCCAGGCTACATGCATGCAAACGATGCTTTAGAGACATTGCGACGTTGATAAGTTTGCATATAAATTGTGACACATGCTATAAGAGCGTAGGGGGTGCTGGAATTGGAAGCTGGGATGTGTGGGGTGTGGGGTGTGGGGTGCGAGTTGGAGCTGGGCAAAGCATATTTTTAAACAGCTTCAAGGCGGACGCGCCCTGGCAACGCCAACTTTATTTATGCGCTGTGCAAAACTATTAGCCGAGATTTTCATTAAATTTATAAGTAACCCTCGAGTATATTGGAAAACTTTGTAAAGCTTTGCAGCTATTTGCCATAAAGTTACTTCATATTCTGCCCTCTTGGCCCTCTTGGCCGCCTTGGCCTGCCGCCGTTGCGTATGAGTAATGCATGCTGGCACACAAAATGTCAAAGGTTTGAACTTTGCCACACATTCCCAGAAAATGACAGAGACAAACAGCAGCGTAGCGACTAGATCCCTGCCCCTGCTCTATAACAGCCACGCCCACACACACACCCACACAGAGCAACTGTTAGCTGCTGTGACATGCCCTAAAGTTCTCCCAAGTGTCTGTTGTGTCGCATTGAATTTATTGGAATTTTTGTTATGCTCTCGAGCCGAGGACAACGCTTGCTATTTGGATCCGGGCATGGCCAGCTATTGTTCTTGTGCTCCATCTCGTTCTCGCTCGTTTCTTGCTGTAGCAAAATATTTCCGTTATCCCTTTCAGCTGAAGGCAGACCATTTTGTTAATATCTCGTTGGCCAACGGCTGACATCGCCCTGCCGCGGGCCAATCTTCAGTTGACACAAAAATAAATATAAATATAATATGAGCTTTACTTTTTCTATTAAATACTACATGACAGTCACACATTGACAGTCCCGACTGTACAGTCATTGGCAGCAAATAAACAAATTGAATTATTTATTTTTATTTTTAGCATAACTTCGGGCACAAGATATGTATGTACATATGTGAATAACCCGAAAGTTTTAAATAAATAAACCAGTGAATCGAGCAGAAAGTTAGACAACAGCTCAAGGCATTTGGGGCAGATTGTTTAGGCTGCTTACAGGGCAGCCCACAGCACATGCTACGTCCAGGTGGCCAACTCAGAGCCGCATTAAAGCGCCTACAGCCGTCTGAGCTGTCTGTCATGTTCAGCATTTTGTACAGCACGTGCACGAGAGCGGCTCCCCAGACGAGCGGCTACCGGAGCACATGTTGGGGCATTTGGAAAAATATTTAACTAATTGATCAAAATGCTGAACAGAGAACGCTTAGGCAAACCGAGATAGGCTTTATTTACGTTTATCGATTATTATTGATCAAAATACGATTATTTATCGATTTTTATCGATTAATATTTATCAAAATAAGAAAGCTAATTGCTAAATATAAAAAAAAAAAGCTTTAACTATTTTAATTAATATATTTAAATTTAATATTTTAATATATTAAATAATTTAATATAATACTTTTATATTTTATATTTTAAATTATATTCTAAATTATATTTTTCTATATAATTCATTTTGATTATATTTATTAATTTAAATAATTTTTTGGAATGATTTTAATATATTTTCCAGCTCTTAACGGTCTGATATCATAGCTATAAAAATATGTGAAAGCCATCAACAATATTTTTTTCACAGCAAATTAATTCAATTGTCAAATCAGCTCTTATCGAATGCTGGAAGGTAACTCACTTTAAGCAGCGCTCGTTAAAGTTAATTTTTAGATCCTTTCTGTGTCCCTGTAATGCATGTAAAGAAGCTTTATTTACTGTATTATCCTTTGGGTAAAAAGCTTACAAATTGTTATTACTGCTCCATGGCAGAGCTGGACAACAATGCGATTGTGGTCAAGTTCTGTGGGGCCAACTGCTCTTGTCCAGACATTTGCATAATAAGCCTGGCGAATGGACACGGCTACAGTGTTAAGCAGTGCATGAAATTGCTGTGCTACCTTCAGGTTAGACACTGTCCACGCCTGACTACCCAATGCCAGCCCATCCGCCACCCGATGGCTGGGGCCAGCTCCAGCTCCAGCTTCAGCTTCAGCTTCAGCTTGGACTTTGGCTCCCCAGCTCTGGTTTCTGTTGCAGTAAAGTAGCTTAAGCCAAAACGGAAAGCATAAATTCTCGTACGATATGAGAACAGCCAGAAAACATCCGCACATAAATAAATCATAAATATTAAATGAAAATGAGAAATGAAAAATGTGCAGCGCCAGTTAGGGAAGGAAGCGCCCAGGACCTGTCAGCGATTGCCCAGAGTCCTGTGCGCTGCGTCCAGGGTATAATAATGCAGTGGCGCTGCGCCCAACAATGCAGCAGGCGATCGCATGATTAGGAGCAATCCACTGCAGACCGCTGGCCGGGCAAAGCAACTAAAAATGGTCAAGTAGGGTACAACTGACTGCTTCATACTCGCTCACAGCTCTATATGGAATCAATATAAATCAATCCATATATATATACACTTATATATCAGTTATACTATACGCCTGAATTTATTTACGTCTTGAAATAGTGGGCCATATGTTGTCTTGCAATATTTTGAGAACCTATAAACTCATTTCCCTTTGTATTGTCTGCCCTTTTCGCATCATAAATCAATTGGAAGGAAGTGCCAAAAACTGTGTTTCTCTTTCGCCTATAACTCAAACTAATATACTCCTTTTCTTTCTTTTTAATTACAAAGGAGCTTAAAGGGGAGAACTAGAAAGGCTGTTCTATTGTGCTGACTGCCCAACCAGGCACAGCCTAGGGCAACGCACATACAGTATGCAAAATTACTAAACTCAATATGCAATTTATTTGTATCTCTTTCCCTATCTGCATTACTATCCCTCTCGCTCTCTCTCTCTCCTCTGTCTCTGTCTCGCTATTCGCTTGAGTTATCTCTGTCTTGACTATTGTGTGCTTTGGCTATTGTGGCCCGTTACTCTTGGCTGTTGAGGAGTTTGCTGAGTTCTGTTTTGCTTGATAGCCAGCCAAGGCTTAAGTGCAGCCAGCCACAACTATTCTTGCTCTAATGCGATTTGGCCAAGTGTTTAGCTGTCTGTGAGCTCCAAGCGAGTATCAAAATAAGTATCAAAATACGTTTGCATTCATTGGGAATGCGCCATTGTTCATTATTAACGATTGTTTAGCAAAAATACAAAAGCTAAATATTCATTTAGTGAAAAGACTTCATTAGTTGTACTCGGATTTCTGCTCTCCGTAATCTATTCTGATATTTACTTTCTTTAAATGACAGGCATACAAATTTTAGTTTTATTTCATATTCTGATATTCTTTCTGATTTCTATGCAATGTCCTCCCCAGCGAGTAGTCCATAATTTATTATGGCCAGCCATCAAGGCGAAACTTTCCCTCTATCTTCCATCCTGTGACCAAGTCACAAATCCCACTTTGGCCATTTTGTGTTTGCATTTTAATTTAAGGCCCTGGCCCATAAAACTTTCCTACGGTACAAGCCAAGGCCAAAACGGACGGCAAATAAACGCGCCAGATGATTTAAAAAGCGTTAACATATTTTCGAGCGCATATTTCTCCAAAGTCAGGATTCCCCGTCGACCGGGACGACGAGGCCAGGTCACAACCGCACGCAGTTTGTGCGAAAAATAATCATTAATCATTTTTTTAAACATGCCCGACGACGCGATGCCCGCCAATGGCTGCCTCCCGTGTACCGTATGCCGTATGCCGTGTACCGTGTCAGGGCCAAAAAGTTTCCGTGGTGCGCTGTGGTGTGGTGTGTGTGTGTGTTCTGATGTGGTGTGATGTGGTGGTGCGGCAGACGGTCGGGTCACAACGCATTAGCTTGACGGCGTACTTGTTAAATCCGCATGTGGTTCATACTAACTGTGATATTATCAAGTTGAAATGCGACCACATTCAGCACACGCCACTGCCACGCCCACGCCCACTCGCACTTCTGTGGATGTTACGACCGCGACAAATTTGAAAAATGGCCCGAAAGTTTTATGGCCCAACTCACTCCAGCCCAACAGTGGCCGACCGGCCAGCACACCGCCCGCACCTGGCCGTGACATACGAGCTGAAATAAATATTTTCGCCTGGCACATTACAAATGCCTCGCGTCTCTTGTCAAAAAAACAAAAAAACAACAAAAAAAACTTTTTGGAGGGCAATTTAAGAGCTGTAAAATGTTGAAATAAACTTTTTAAGAATCTCAGCGTCATGCATTTTGAATAATGCAGCGTTCTCACAAAATTTAAATACAGCAGCTACGCTGCCCAACTAGCCCCCACCCGGTCCCCCCACTCCTGCTCGACAGCCTGTTTATGGCTGCGAAATTGCTCGACAATTTTCTGTAAACCATTCATAAAATTTCATATGTCATTATACATGCCGCCCACCCACACCCACGCCCACACGTCTAACCAACTAAACTGGCCCAGACTCCTGCCAACAGCCATCTGCCATCAGCTGTTGGCGAGGGGAAACTAAGCTGCAAATCCGAGAGCCCGCCAGTTGTAAATCGGCTTTAATTGACACTGTTCGTATGCAGTGTAAACAGAGCTTGCGAAGCGCTGATAAACTGTAAAACATTCTGCTCAGTGCGATTCTCTTCAGCTATGCCAGCTTTCATCTTATACTTGCTCTTCGATTTTCTGCCATCGAAGAGAATTTCACGCATGCGCATGGCTGATGCGTCTCAGGAGCTGCCGCCGTTTTCATTTGTTATTGTTTCTAATTTTTTTAAGTGAATTTATTGTCGAATGTGTCTGCGGTTTGCATCGAGAGCAAGTGTCGGCATACACTAGTCAACAAGGTACTCAGAGTGTGGTAAATCCTAACATTTGAGATAATCAAGAGTGGAGAAGAGAGAAGGCATAGAGTGAATTTTATTTAGATTTCGGTATGACATTCAAGCTGGCATTCATAATTATTTATTATGTGATCTTGAAACAATTTGCTGAATATATATTACATATAGATTATATAGACCTGTAAATAATTTTTTTATTTATCTTTAATATTCTAAAATCTTTAAGCTTATAAATTAATTATTGTAATTGTAATTGTAATTATTGTAATTCGTAAATTTATTATTTTATTTAAGTAAATCTCGTAGGCCTGAATATCCAGGTATGCTTCGCTTAACTAACAGCTTTGACAAAGTTTTATATCGATTTCTCAGTATCTTATGAGTGTGATAATAAGAAAACTCAGCTCGCAATTTTCGCTGTCGCTAAATTGAGCAGAATCAAAAGTTCTGGACAAACATCAAATTCACGCTGATTTTTGTCATTAAGGGAATGCAGAAACTTGAGAAACAACTCGACAGCAACAAACAAATGACAAACGCTTACTCCATGCCCCCACCCCCCTCGAGCCAGCCTTCCTTGAAGCCGAGCCAAGTCGAGCCGAGGCGAAGTGGGAGCAATGAGCGCACTTAGCCATTGCGCGTTTTTAATGGTCAAAACTTTTATGTTTATTGTTTATGCGCTGAAGCAAAAATTTTCATGAACTTTTCATTGTTCCGGTTTGCCGGCACAAAAAACTTTTAGCATACAATGCACTTTAATTTCGCCAACTGCCACACCCACAACCACACTCGGCCCCTTGGCCCTTGGCACACAACGAAAGATGCGACAAAACAATGCGAAGGCAAATGTTGCAGCTAAACTTTATGCCCCAAAAAACTTTGGCAAATGACAGTGACATGGTCAAAGGGCAACTGAATCGCTCGGGCAGCAGGCGGCGGCAGAAAAACCAGCTCGTTTCGAGCCCCAGCTCCAGTTGGCTGTTGCATCTGTGGTCCATACACGTTATGAGCGATTCAACTTTGCTTTATGGGCTGCCAAATGAAAATTTAATCATTTCCCTTGGACTAGCCAGCTGCATATTATAGCGTCCATAAGTGGCGTAAAGTAGAGGTAGTAGAGGGCAGCCGAATCAAGTCCAGGCCAGTTGACTTTAGTTCATTCTCGCTGCAGCGCGGCCTTTGTCAAAGCGACACAATAAAGTGAGTTTCCTGATGCCGCGAGTGCAAACTCCTCCAACATCCTGGCGCTTCACTTAACTTGCAGTCCTTCTTGTTAACATTTTCTTTTCTATTCTTTTCTTTACGATTTTTCGTTTCTTTTATGCTGTTGCGCTTTTTTTTTCGCACTGCAACGGGCAACGTTTTTATTACCGACTTCCATTCGAAAAGTTACCTAAACTTTTTGCGCATTTTCATTGTCCAGCTGAAACTTTTGCCTCACTCTCTCAAGCAGTTTGTTGGCCAATATTTGAGCAACTTATGCCAAAGATTTGCACGAATAAGTCTACAGTTTTCGGCTACAAAAATCCTATCAAAATTGCCAACTCCACAAGATATAAATATTAAAGCAAGTTTTACATTTATTTTGATATTGTTTATTTATAATCCTTACTGTAAGCACACCTACTGAGCAGGTGTATTGCTGAGAGAGACAATCACTAACCGCAAAGCGCACACCCATACACGCACACTTAGACACACAGCCTACCATTGCGGCATGCAACACATTGACACTTGATGGGGCACAGCTGCTGCTGTTGCTGTCGACAAATCGGAGTCAGCAGAGTTGTATACCTTAGCATATTGCCGGCGAAGGCTGAAATGACATAATAAATTGCTGCAAATGTCGACACGAAAACAATGTTTAAGCCAACACACAGAAACATGAGATTTTGAGCTTTTAGAAATTGCTTTCGTTTTCTCTTTTTTTTCTCTTTTTTTTGTTTCTCTCGTTACATTGGTAAAATATTTTGCAGTAGCTGGCAATGTGAAGTGTAAATATGCCCCAAAGTATTTTGCAGCATCTGTTGTAAACGTTAATGCTGCTGTTGCTGTCGGTGTTGCTGTTGCTGTTGCTGTTGCTGTTGCTGTTGCTGTCGCTGTCAGTCACATTGGTTGCCGCTGTGTGCAGTTGGCCTTAAAAACAACAACAAAATTATGTGAAATTTTCGCTAAATTTGTAGCATAAAATATATTCCATACATGCATAATTTATGGCCTTAAGCTGGCTGTCAATAATTGAAAAGTTGCCGAAAGCCATCGATATGGCGCGATATTTTATATAACTGCGCGCAGCGCTAGTGCAGCCAATACACGACAGCCACATGATGCGAATTGCCTCAATTGTGACCCAAAAAAAAAAAAAAAAAAGAATTGCATAATAATACCTTATGGTCTGTATCATGTGCGCACAAGCAGCAGCGCCAAGAGAAATTGTGACACAAAGTTATGACAATGACGAAATGGAAACGACATAGACGAGGAATGGAAAATGGGGTCCTGCTGCCGCTGTTGATGATGATGAGCCTCAGCAGGAGCTGGAGCTCGTTCAGCTGCTAACGTTGAAAATAAGACATTTCTATCTCTTTTTCGGTGGCATGTTTTACGTTACTTTATTTTTCCTTTTTCTTTTTTCTATTTTTTTCTTACTTTTCCAGCCATGCCACAAAGTACAATTTCATTTTATATCCCCTCGATGAGTGTGTGACGAAATTTTCGCACATTTACATAAAAAAGATGTTGAATATGTGTGGGCCACATAAGGCAAGAGGAGAAGCCGAAAGAGAAGGCGAGAGGAGACTGCGATGCAGTCAAGTTACACGAGTCCTGTCGAAGTCAACGCACAGAATTTCGCATAGCACGTCTGCTGTCCTTCATTTGGCTAGAAGTCAGGCATATCATGTTCCACAGTCTCTGGATCCACATGTGTGAACGAAAAGTCCCTCATTTCTCAAAAAAAAAATATGCTTTCAACTGTATTAAGCATTAATTTCAAATGGGCGAAATTGAATATCTAAGATATTTGTTAGCCAGAAATGCTTTGTTCTATGTGTAACCACTCTATAAGGAATAGGAGATCATAAAGAGTGCTAGCATACCCAAACACACACACACACTCACATGTATTTCAAAGACATTGCTCTGCTGACATTGCATACTTTCACTAACTTGGCTAAAGACAAGTTGAGTCGCGTCGCATCGAGTCGAGTCGAGTCGAGTCGTCAGAGAATTTGCATGCCAATGCAGAAGGGCGCTCAGTTATTCGCCCATTCAGTCATATGCGACATTGCATGACATATAAAATTGTGGAATAGAAAGGGGCGGAGCACTGAAAGGGAGAGGGCCGGAGCGAAAAGTTTACGAGTAGCAAATACACTTAAAAAGTAATAAAATATTTTATTAGAGCGCACAAAATGAAAAGCGAACGCCACAAATGACACAGCAGCAATTGAAACTATGCGAAAGCAGTCAAAAATATGCAAATAGCATTTCTCTGCATAGATGGAACTTTGGCAAATTGAAAAAATATAGAAGCGCATAAGTCACCCGCAGTGACAGATAAAATATTCATTAGGACTTAACACCAAGCAACGGCTTATCATGTCTTTGATTAGCCACCCAGAGACACAGTCACGCCCACACTCACCGCCACATCGAGCCCATGATTCGCTAATCAATAATGTGCACGGCTCGGCTCACATGCCACAGCCGCTGGCGCTACTTAAGCGTCTCAAGAAGTTAATTTCGTTGGGGCAAAGGCAGTCGAGTTAAGTGGCCCGCAAGCCAAAGTCAACCCAGCTCAGTCAGTCGGCAGCCAGCAGGCAGCAACTGGCAACTGGCAACTGGCTTGTAATGTGCGTGTCACAGCGGGCTATTGGTGGTTTGATGGCCTGGTGGTTTGCTTGTGGCTCAGTTGCGCCATTTGCCAGTTGCCGCCCACAGACACAGCGCTATCGGAGCTATCCGGCAGCGCAGTTCATCAATCAAATCACTGGCTGTTAGTCAAGCAGTCATGTGATTTGATTGATTCACGCTAAAAATCTGCACTCAAACACATGCACAGTGAGGCGTCTCTATGGTAAACATATGTCAAAATAGCAAACTTATTTAGCATCCCAGAATTGATTGCGTATTTCCTGGCAAGGAAACAGACTAAAGTCTTATACTGAGCAAGCGGATTGGAATTCGCTTACTTCATTTAATGTGGCTTAGTTTTATTAAATTCCTCTGCCATACTTTATACGCTAGTTTGACTGTATTGCAAGCATCCAGTCAGCCAGACAACCAGGCAGCCATCCAGCCATGCAGCCAGTCAATTCATCCTTGTCGCTGGCATTTAGCGACGCTGCCTTTGCATTGTTTATCCTCAGTCAGCGCCGGAGACTGTGGCGCAGACGGAAAGTGCAGCGGTGGCAAACAATGTTTCAACCGCAGCTGCCAGTTGCATTGATTTTAGAATGCGTCTGCCACTGCCACTGAGACTCTGGCGGCAAGAAATCCATAGAGTTTCGCCACAGTTTTCAGCTGTAAAATTTCGCTTGGCGACAGCTACTTAAGAAGATCCTTGAATGCCACGAGATATTCATTTGTCACATGCCCCAGACAGCATTATAAATTATTTACACAAGACACACACACACACATACACTCACATTCACTCACATTCTATCCAATGCCCAACTGTTCCCTTGCTGGCATTTGGCATACAAAGCTGTTACGTCAATGAAATTGCCCGAATTTTATGTCCAATCAATAAATACTCGCATATCGAGTGACGGCTACGTGTTGGCTGCCTCAATTTATTAGATATTCATGCAACATTAACATGGATTTTTATTAGTATCATTTTTTGAAAAGGGCTGCTATGTAGCAGCGATAGGGCAGCCAGGGCAACCAGCCCGACACTTGGCCCCAAACACTTGCAGCTGGACAACATTACAAGGGCCCGTCTGAGGCTACTACCAAAGGCTTAGCACTGGCTAAGCGAATTTATTGTGCAGCCACCTTTGGCAATAAAAATAAAGGCAACAAACAAATGAAACTTGGCTCGAATGAAGGTGACAAATGAGAGATACCACTTAAGCATAAACATGGGTCAAATATATAAAAGTATATTTATATATTTTTATTTATAAGTTAAGAAAGCTAAGGCTCTATAGACATAAGTTAAGAAAGCTAAGGTTCTATAGACATATAAGTCATTTAATTGATTATTTTAATTTCATATTTATTTCACGAATATCTTAAACCCTTTAAATTCTATTCCCTTGCATTATTTTATTTATATTTACTATTCCTATAAACAAATATATGCTCCACACTTAATGTACATATACGCCTTCTCTTGTTTCTATTTGGCTATAGGGCAGCTATAAGGCAAACAGGTATAAATAAAAAGGCAGCAGGTTTGCCCTCTGGAACTCTGGGCTGTGTCAGGTGTACGTGACTGTTGCCTTCAGATTAGCCAACGATCCCAAAGGTAACCAGCTGTTGTAGTTGTGCAAGGCATAAAAAGCAACAACAGCAACAACAACAGCAACAACAACAACAAGAACAGCAAATCAATACGGCCCTTTGATTGGCACTTTGAAATTTAAAACATAAAAACCAATTGGGTCAATGTCTAGTTAGCTTTAGTTAGACATATGCATACACACATACCTATAAGAAGAGTTCTTTAGTAATACAAAACTGTTATGCTTAAATTCTGAAATATTTATGCTGATGACTATTGCAGTGCATGTCAAACTATAGTCGTTTAATCAAATGAAATTGTATTGGCATTAAATCAGCCATGAAAGCATCGTTGTTGTAGTCGCCGTAAGCCACTTGCCGAATTATTATTTTAATCCTTTCATTCGGATGCCCGAACTGTTAAACTAGCTTATTAATTCCATGAAAGTCGTAATCTCTTTACAACGGCCCAGCTTAAAGCGTACTTGTAGGCCTTCAGCTGGCTTGAATTAATTAAACTTGCCTTGTTAGACAACTGAGGGGCGTTTTGCGTGGCTGTTTAAACAGCCTCCGAACTTCCTTCAGATCCACCTTAAGCGACGCCACAAAGTGGGCCGTAATATATTTCGTTTGTAGGCAGCTCGGTGGTAGCTCGGCCCAAATAATAACCAACAAGTGTCTCAACTTTTGCTTTGAGTTTCAGGTCCCATCCTCTTGGAATGATTGCGAAGGCGAGTGCGAGTGCAAACATCGGCGACCCTTTGGCCGGCTCAAAATGTCTCACGTTTCAGCCACTTCTCTACCATAATTAGAGCCAAGAGCAATTTGGAAAACACTTGATGCTGGCAATTATAAAGTTGAACAACATTTTTCTTTAGCTGTTTCGCCTGGCGACTCTGGCGACTCTTGTGAGTCTGGCGAGTCCGGGCGTTTGCCCTGCCAGCGCTTCCGGCTGCAAGTGTAATTAATTAGTTTTCAATTTCGCTCAGCTAAATATGCATAATTTATGTGCCGGTGACTGGCCTGCTGCAGGACCCGCTAGGCAGTGTCCAGCATCCGAACGGCCGTAATACAATTTACTAGCTATTCCTGAAGTTCGCTCTTAGCAATATTTTTTTACAACTTATATTTTTGTTTCCCTCCGTGCACCCTAATAACTTAGAAGAAAGGGTTGTTAGGTTAAGAATAAAGAATATTTATTGAAATCACTAAAAAAAAAAAATTAAATATTGAAAATAATTGATATTATTTTGAATATATATATATTTTTTTTTTTTTTTTTATAAAATAGAGAAATTTATACAAATAATTTTAACAAATTTTACATATATTTGTTATTTACATTTGAGGCTTCTCACATATGTTTCTAGGGTAAGTTCACACCGCTCAATGCCTTGCCGAATTTTCCCTGTTCGCTGTGCGAAAATTGCTTTTCCCGTTCGAGCTGCGCCGTGCGACAATCGCAAGGGCAACACCGGCAGATGCAGCTGCAGTCGCTGGTGTCGCTGGCTGCGCTTCCTCCATTTCCGTAACAAACATTTCCGTTTCACATTGTTGCAAATTTATTGTTTCCTTGCGGTTTTTAAAATCACCCAGGGACTGACTCGGCTCGGCTCGCTCTTAAAAGGCTAAATGGCTAACTTTAGCAACATCTCATACTTGAACTCAAAGGATGGCAATATCCTTTACGACAGCAGTGATTAACAATGCTAACGCCAGGGCCATCAAAAGCTTTTAGCCCAAAAAAAAACAGAGCTGGCTAAAATAGAAGAGCAAAGCAAAGCAGATAAAATAACAAGCCGACAGTCGGGCGGATGTGCTGGCGCTGTCTCACGCAATGGCTGCTGACGTCCGGCCGGAAATACGCATTTAGCTGCATGTAGAATTGTTACGTTTTTGTCAACAAGCGAATTATAGGAGCATTTCTTATTTTGGCCGCCGTCTTGGCTAGGAAAAATGAAATTGTCGTTGCTAATAAATCATTTCGGCAAATTCCAAGTGAGTGAGTTTTTTTTTTCTTTTTTGTTTATTTGCTGTTGTTACCGCTGCCACCGCCACTGCCGCCAACAGTTTGTACTTATTTCCGTTTCCGTTCGCCGGCTAGCAAGTCACCGCAAAACGCGGCCATTTTTCTATAGGTGCCCTTTGCCGTTACAAATATACATATATATGTATGTACATAGTGTGTATGTATGCGTGTATATGCAAAATACGAGCATTTTCTGCCCCGTCATTTCAACTGGCATAATTAATTACCAGAGCGCGCACATTTCCCAGCGGCATCGGCGATGTCGTTGCGTGTGCCAAGGCAAACGGCAGACGGCAGACGGCAGACGGCGGACGGCGGACGGTGTACGGCAAACGGTGCTAGGCCCTAACCTCAATGCTTCCACTTGACAATCAACACCCCGGAAACGGGCCCCGGCCTCAGGTGCGGCTGTTGCTGACAGCTGCCTGAGAGTTAAACGGAAGAGAATATGAAAGCAAAAAATACGCGGCGGTAATTGGACGCCTTTAATTATATGAATTAGCACTGGGCGCAGACAAGGCGTGACCAGGATTATTGTTAAGCGATCGAAAATTTGATTAACTGAATTTGGCGGCCTAGAAATGTGCACCACCACACGCCTCCAATTAATTAAGTTGAACTTTGTGCATCTCTATCAGATGAACTGGCGCGTTTTCTCTTTTTTACATACAATATTCTTACACAGTTAATACTCAAATGGTAATGTGTGTCATTCACATGGCTGCGTAAATTAGCACCAGTCTGGCAACGCCATGCACGCGCTTATGCATGCGAAATTGCTTCTTGCACTTTGACGATAATCTGTTTATTTTCGCTGAGCCGAATCAATGACTGCTTTTGGCGCTTTAGCGAACAACGCTTTTCAATTAGAGCCCCATGCACTACACGGCGGACTCATCCATCCTACTGCCAGTCATTAGAGCAATGCAACTCAATTAGACGCCGCTGGGCTCCCAAAAAGGATGCAATGCAGCAAATGCAATATGCTGGTGCCGGAAAAAAACACTTTAATAGGTGCCCACATGCATGTGTGTGTGTGTATGTGTGCGTTTGTGTGTGGGTGTATGGGGATGTGTGCATGCAGTCGTGCACATTTGACACCATGAAATTGAGTGAGCTGCACGACTCGACAGTCTACACTTGCAAGAGGCAAAGGAGTTAGCTGCATACATACATATGTACATAGAACATAGTTTCTCCGGCTTGGTCACGATTTGTGTGTGCTGAATAAATGGAGAAGAGCGCCTCAATCGTATGTATATGAGTTATCGCCTCGAGCACATTGATTTATGCAGTCGCCGAGAAAACGACCCGCATGGCTGCTGAGATAAGAATTAATTGGCAAGTGCAGTGCGCAAATAAATTGCATAGCCATGCAATAGGCGAGGGTGCAGAGGGATGAATTGATGCATGAATATAGCAACCGGTCGCCGGCAGCCGTCAGCCGACAGCCGGCAGCAGGAATATGCACTACAGTGGCCGCAATCCACCAGAGCAGCAACAACCTGCATTTGCAATGCTACTCCATGCTGTGGGGCAGCAGCAGCAGCCCTTTGCTGCGCTGCGCTGCGTTGCGTTGCGTTGCGTTGCTCTTAATGTAAATGTGACAAATGTTTTACGACTGGCTGCGCCTGCCTGCATCGGCGATGACTCCTGTTGACTCTGGGCAAACACCTGTAAATGGGTTTATGCCACAGCACATATAGTACTGTATACATCCCAACGCACACACACACACACCAACACAGATACACCACCACCAACTAGCTCCGTCAGCTTGTTTGCATTTCACGCATATTTTAGCCTGCTCTGGCCCCAGTTTTCATTTGCATCCATTGCAGTTTGCATTGCATTTTTGTGCACATTTCGGGCACGCAAATCTCTACCGAGCTCACCTGCTCCCCATTACTAGCTATATGTGTGCAGCTCTCAGTTAATTAATTGCTCGGCTACCTTTCATTGTGCCTCAGTATTTCAAGGTATTTACACTAAATGTGAAATATTACGCAAATCAATAATGCAGAAAATAGATTTTTTAAATTCCATTATTCGTATTCGTTAGATTCAATTCGAAAAGCCCTTGATAAGAGTGAGTATAGAACTTTCGAAAGAGATTAAGAGAATGAAATAGAATATTCATATGGAACACTGATTATTGCCTGATCAGAGGTTTGCGCACCTGTCGCCCGCATTGGTCGCAATTTCCTGACGTGAGCAGAGAGATCAAAGCAAAATGCAATTTCCGATTAAACGCGCTGCTCCACTTATTCTTTTTTATGCCCTCAGGCAGCAGCTGCATGCACCCATGTTTTACGTTGCAGCCTCATAGCCGTAAAAGGGAATAGCAGGCAGGTGAAAGCAGAGACACACACACACAAGCAGAAAGGCATAAATATAAAAATGATGACGAAGCACATCAATTCCAGCAACTGCTCACAGCTGATGCCCTGTCTATCTGACCACGAACCATGGAAAAGCATATGCTTGCGAGGTGTACGGGTTTTGTTATTAACTCCCCTGGCCGTCACTCAAACAGTATAAGATTCCTGTATGTATCAAATACATTATCTTTGTGCCTTACTCTCTGCGGGTTAGCTTCGCTTATGCAATTTCCTTTTAAACCATTCGAAACGCTACTGCACTGAGAGAAATTTAAAATGCTCTAATTATAAGTAACTAGGATTTTATATAAAAATATACCACAAATATTTTTCATACTATTTTTTCAATAAAATAAAATTTAAATTCAACATAAAAAAAAATAACCAACTTTTCATATTTTAATCTCTATATAAATATATATAATAATTCTGATAGAAAATCATTTTTGCTTTCAAATCCACAAAATATGTATTTAAAAATGTATATATATTTTTTCTAGCATCTATCTCTTTAATTCTATTTATTTCTCATAAATATCTTGTTTATTTACTTTCGTTGTAAATACAAAAAATTAATAAGCTGATTTAATATCTTTTTTTTTTTTTTTTTTGCTCGTCAGGCAATATTTGATGTTATCAAAAAACTTACACATTCTAATTATAATTATTGAATGTTGGCAAAAATCGTACACAAACATCGAAATAGAAAGAAAACAAAAAATGTTTATCATTTATTTATAGTTAGCATCACTTTTCCATTTGGATTTGCAGCACGCGTAGTTCGATTCAGCTTTTCGTAACAGTCCAAAATAAATAAAAACATATAAATAAAATAAATATCAATATAACAATATGGCATACATAAATACCAAAATCAAATTGCACACTTTATATACATACATATATAGAAACACATAAACACATTTTGGTTGATATTTTTTGTGCTGGTTATTATTTTGCATGTGGACTACATATCATGTTTTATGTGCAGCCATCGCATTTTACTTCTCGTTTATGGTTGTTGCTTTTTTTTGGGGGGAGGGGGGAGGGGTTGATGTGGATGCGGGACAGCTTTTGTTCAGTAATAAGCCTCGCACTGCATCTCTCGGCGCCAATGCGACCAGTCCGCACAGCCCCGTGTTTTTGCCGTTTGCACGAATCCTTTGCCGGATGTACAGTCGAGCAGCAGAGGCGCGGCATTAACACCCGGACACATGTAGAATCGATTGGGATCCAGTGCGGCCCACGGCTGGTCCTTTGCGTGCGCCGTTGCGCTGCCGTTGCCACTGCAGCTGGACGTTGGCTCCACTGTGGGCCGACAGGCTGGCCACTGGTCATAGGGCAGGCAGCCCAGATGGCCGTGGCCATTGAAAAAGCCCCGGCCCTGCGGGCAATGCAGCTGCAGGGGCATTTGGTCCGCCACAGAGCATACGTAGAATATGTTGGGATTCGGATCGCCCCACATGTTCGTGGCATGTTTGCATGTTGCATTCGTGGCCTCAACGGATGCGTCTGCAGCCCGCAACATCACCATCATAATCATCGCCATCATCATCATCATCATCGTCATCATCATCGGCATGGCATATCTGTGATGCAGCTTCACTCGTTTCTCGGCATTCCATACATTCCACATAAATAATTTCATCGGCCACTTTTTATGGTCACAACACTGTCACGAATTCCCTTTGTATGCGCTGGTATTACAGTTATTTTGTTATTATTTTACGTCTCTATAAGCAGTGGTATTTGGTTCATCAATGCAATATATGAATCAATATATGAATATGTGATCGATCTGCTGCTATCCTTTACGAGCACGTTTTCCCAGTGCGGCACAAAAACATTGACTGATTGATATGGAGCCATTGCCATTTATTTTTATACTCATTGCAGTATTTTCATTGCTCTTGCTTTTATCTTCTGATATTCCCATTGTCAGATTGTCAAGACTGTAGCTCTGACGTACGTTTGAGTCGCTCCCAATATTTCACTTTGTTTGTGCTCCAAATTGACTGATTAGACTGTAATATATAGTTCAAAGTTCGTAGATTGAATGCCCTATCTAAAGGGTTTATTACAAAATTAAATTCGAATTATTTTCATATGAGTTTCATTCATTCTAAATCAAAATGCCATAGATTAAATGCATAATAAATTAAACTCTGCTAAGCCATTGTCAAGTAATAAATTTTAATGATGCTCAAAGTAAGTAAAGTAAGATTAGATATAGGAGGAGGTGTAGCTGAGGGAAGTACTCTATGTATATGTCAACATAATCAACATTTTCTAATTATAGCCAACTATACGTATAGAAACCCAAAAGAGTTCGCAAAATAGTAAACTTTAAATTTACCCATACTCTCACTAAAAAATTTCTTGCGCTATCTCTCCATTATTCTTATCTCATTTATCTGTTTCTACAGCTATTAACTTATTTCTTGGAATGAGTTGAAGTGGCAGAAAATAATCGCTTTTGCATACACATAAATACAAATATATTGTATATAAATAAAACTAAACTGAAAATGATTGCAAACCACCTCGCAAGCATTTCGCTTATACTTATACTCAATGTCATATTGCCCGGGGTCTTGAACTGATTTAGTAGTTCCTATAAGTGTCTTTTGGAGTCGGAATTCCAATCAATGTGCGTCAATATGAATTCATGTTTAATTTACGGCGTGATTCACAGTCACTAAAATGAAATCAACGTCAAATTCGACTACCGAACTAGGTATTTAAAAAAAAATGAAAGAGAAACGTACAAAATAAGGAAAAAACAAAAACACAAAGGTGACAAGAGCCTTATCAATGCGATAGTATAACATTAATTGCCTTTCAAATGAAGCCAAATTGTAAATTATTGCTGCAGGGCAATCAGACAAAATTTAATTACAAACTCCAGAGCAACATGACAAGCACACGAAATGCCTCGCCGTGCAGGCAGGCCCTCTGCAGGTGCAGCTGCTGTCAAAAGTTCTAATTGATTTCGCTTACAGCTAAATTCTACACAGCGGCGAGCCGGCAATCGGGCTCAGATGCGGTCTTCGGCCTAGGCCGTAATACCTGCAAGAAAAAGTTCTCCATTTGCTTTCGCTGAGTTTTCTTTGTTGTGGAGTCACGTTGTCAATTGAACTTCTTTCCGGGCGTTCCGGCCTCGTCGTTGTTCTAGAAGCGGCAGCCGGGCTCGGCTCGGCTTGGCTCAGTTCAGCTCAGTTGAGTTCAGCCTCCACGCGACTCGACTCGACTCGGCTCTGCTCTGCTCTGCTCTCTGGCTCTGTGGAAGCCAGTTTTTGCAGTCTATTTTACGCGCACCAAGTTTAAATAGGGAAACTTCTGGCAGCAAAAGTTGACAACATAATCGACATAAATTCCAATAGGCCATGTGGCCTCAAATTCTATTAAAACTTTATCCACAGCACATGCGCAGCAGCTGACGAACGACAGACATTTCCTAATAAATACGCAGCAAACGGATTCCTATTTAGGAATTTGCCAAGACACTTCAAATGATAACTGTGAAATAACAAATCATTTCAGCGGAACCAAAAATTGAAATATGACTGACAGCTATCTGCTGCGTTGTGCCTCCGATAAGCGGCCCACGGTGCGTATTAGCAATTTGCGGCATCCATCGACCATTGTCAACAAGACATTGACGAGCTGCTATCAATTGAGGTGCGAGATAAGTCGCGTGATTATTTTATTCATTTTCTGCTGTTTTTGTTTTCCCCAAAAGTTATAAATTTCCTAGCAAGAGCGTCGAGTAAACTTAGTCTATTTTTCAGTGTGCAATACTCAACATGCTCAAAGGTGAAGTTTACAAAAAAATAAATGTTTAAATTACAAAAAGTGCTCTGAGCGAAAGGAATACGAATTAATGAAAAAAACGGAACTGTGGGAAATCATATTAAAAACATATTCCTAATGAATGTTTAGTTAAAATGAAATATAATATATGTAAATGTATATTAATTGACTTTACTCAAATGTGAAGATAAGACAAGTTACTTAATATATAACGGCAAAAATAAATTTATAAAATATAAATGAATTGCCTGGAACTTCTTAAATATCAAGAGCATTTATATTTATTTCTAGTTAATAATAAATAAATAAAATAAATAAATAAATACCACGATTCGTTCCTAACTTTGAACACGGTGCTTAATCTAATGCTCACATATCAGATTATTTATATAAAAAAAAATAAATAAAAATAATCACTCAACTGAAACCTCGTTGTTAGCAAATAACCTGAACATTTTATATATTTCTAGTTAAAATATGTGAATACAGTTGAGTCTCGATAATTTGTACCCCACTAAATCGAAATTCGCAATAAATAAATATAAATTCTATCCGCTTGAACAAAATTCGTTCATGATAATCTTAATTTATGTGGAAATCGAATTATTGAAACTAGACTCTATTAATAAACAACTCAGAAGCAATGCCATTCCAGTTTAAGTTCTTAACTTATTCAACTTCTACATATGCCACTTGCACACTAATATTTTGACAATTATAAACTCTTCACAGTTTTATCAATATTCCTTGGCCTGTTGGCGTTCAGCTGCGCGGCCAGCCTCTACTTGGACGAGGTCTCCACGACTACCGTGCCGGCCACCTGCTTATTTGAGGACGAGATGTGGGGCGCTGAAGATATGCGCAAGTTCTACTTCTGTTGGGACAATGTGCCGATAGAATCGGAATGCGATGTGGGCTATTACTTTGTGAAGAATGCCACCGATTACGGCTGCTTGCCGGCAAAGCTAATGAATCCCGAGTGTGTCAACCTGGACGTAACTGTCGGCCCCTGCACGGGCAACAATTTGCTGCAGCCGCAGGTCAGCGAAGTTCTAACCGATTTCTGGCTTTGCCCCGAAGAAGGTGCCGATCCCGTACAGCTGACGTGCCCGGAGAACAAGGTGTTCGTTAAGCAGGATGGCTACCTGGGCTGCTTCGATTGGCAGACATATCGTTCGGTGCGCGGCTGTCCGGCCCAATAGAAGCTTATCTGACGTCGATCCATGCTGCTCGTCAAGCGTTTTTAATTGTATAGCCATTCTATTTTTTTCTTGAAAGCGACCTTATCGTGATTAAATACTACTAACTTGAATGGAAATTCTTAATTTTAAGTTGATTACAAAATAATTAAGCGTACCACTGATAAGATACAGCGATCATTTAACGCAGCTCGATAAGGGTAGCACTAACCAACCAAAAACGAAACAATAGAAAATGAAATTTCCGGGCAAGAGCTAAATTACATGGGGACCAGACCACAATGCAGGAGGTTTAAATGAAAGCTTTTTGCAAGAAAAATTGCAAACTGAAGCGCAAACACATTTGTGGCACATGTGTGTGTGAGTGTGTGCGTGCGTGAATGCCATGTGAGCTAGCAGAAAAAAAGAGAGAGAGAGAGAGAGAAAAAAAAACAATTGTCACCGCACATTTGAACCTCAACAAAACAACACGAAATGGCAAATTGCAGAGCAGAGAACTAAGGGAAGCGGTCAACCTGTCTCGGTCAGCAAACATATGTATGTCTGAAATAAAATACAATTGTTGTTGTATTTGTCCACTGTGTGTGTGTGTGTGTGAGTGTGTGTCAACTTTCAGTGAGCTCAAAATGAGTTTTAACTTGGACATTGAAGCGCATTAGTTTTGTTAGATTTATTTAGACTGTTTCTGCTTGAAATGGGAAATAATATTTTGTGGAAATGCCAGCAAGGTGAGTAATATTTGTTGTTGATTCTGAACAAAAAATAAAAAGAAAACAAGAGCTAAACACGTGCCTGCTATCTTATCTAATGTGCAGCTGCTGCTCTTTTGCACTTTCTATTTGCTTTTTGTTTTCTTTCTTTTGGGATTGTTTCAAATATCAGCTGACTAGTTTTATGCATTATTACTAAACTAAGAGCTATATAACTTGATGTTATCAGCCTAGACATGATTTATTTCAAATATATATTTAGCTCATCAATAGAGAAGATATATATGTATACAGCATCAATATAGCTTCATTTATATAATGTCCATTTCGATGCATTTGGCTATCAGCTGCGGGCAGCTAAAGCGACCAAAGTACTC
Source organism: Drosophila navojoa (assembly GCF_054131105.1). Lineage (NCBI taxonomy): Eukaryota > Metazoa > Arthropoda > Insecta > Diptera > Drosophilidae > Drosophila > Drosophila navojoa. The sequence continues at coordinate 8,513,147 of NC_142890.1, read as the reverse complement.
CCTCATATAGTATATTTACATATGTATATCTGAAATGGAATAGAATGTATAATGTAAGCACAATTTGCTAGGGGTAAGCAATTTGTTGTTAGCCGTAGTACACACTGTAACTGTAGCACAACTCTGAACAGTTGCCTCCTCCGAGTCGCATGGATAAGTACGCATTTAGTTACACAACGCCGGAGACAAGATGAATCCAACCGAGGGCTAAACGTTCTCTACATGCGACTCTATTGCCTAGGTAATAAATGCCCGACGACGATACAGTTCACAGCACATACTTGGACACACACACACACACGCACACACACGCATCTAGACATGTGTGAAGTGTCAGTGACACGAAACTGATGCAAAAGCGCAACAGCCATGGTAACTGCGCCAGTGCCCCCAAATGAGTTAGTCAGGAAATTGCATTATTTGTCTTTGGCTGTTGTTGCGGGCAAAAACGTAGCGCCACCACTCACCCCTCACCCCACCCACCTTTGAATTCCACGCGCTTTGCGCCTGAGGCCAAGTGCTGCCCAGTTTTAAAACGGGCTCCGGCTATCTCCGCTGCGACACTGTGCTGTCACACATGCGAATTTCAAATACGCTCTCCAAGTCACAGCAATTTTTCTGCACCATTTCCGGCTGCTGGTGCAGTTGCAGCTGCTATTGCCGTTGCTGCTGCTGCTGTTGCTGTTGCTGCATTTTAATTGCTTGGCTTGGTGTGCCGCCTGGGCCATTAATCCTGCACAAGTTGTGCACTGGAGCTACGAAAAGGGATTTTTAAAGTCACAATTGTCGTATGTTATCAACACACACAGACACAGACACACACACACACATTCACACAGTGTGAGTGGACAGTCGACTTTGGCGTCGAGAACTTGGCCTGTAGTTAAGGGCCATGAAGCTGTCGCAACGGTGCTCAGATTTAATTGAGTTTGCAATGGTTTTGCGGCCTGGGCAACTCGAGAGTTTTGCAACTTATGCATTTGAATTGCCGGCCAACGAGCTGCCCGAACTTTGGCACAACAGCCAGCAGCCAGCAGCTAGAGGCCCGGAGCTAACAGTGCGCAGTCAACGGCAGACAACTTCCGTTTCCGCACTTTGACGGACACGGGTCAGCGCAGTTGTTATTTTAATTACGCTCGTGTGTGTGTGCCCGTGTGTGTGTGTGTGTGTGTCTGCGTCAACACAAACATGGCTGCCTGCGACCTGCGCCACAGACAGACACGGCGTATACGCAATGCGCCTAGAAGTATGCAACAATATTTCAGCTGCTGCTGGTGCCTTGAGCTATTTGCACGGCACTTCCTATCGAATAGCCATAATTGGCATTTTTTCACCACTGGGACGGGCTTCTTCTTCACTATGCTTTCCTTTTTCCTGTTTTTGCCTGCACATTCCGTTCTGGAGCGCTGCGACAGCCACTACAGAAGTGAACTTAAGCGGCACCAGCCACAAAACCCTCCCGCTTGCACCCGCTGCCCCTTGCCCGCGTAACGAAGGCAGGAAGCGCCGTCCTTATTGGGTCTACTCTTTGGCTGATTCTCGGCGTGCGCATTCCTTCCAGAGGACATACCAGAGCGGGACTTGTTTGGCTTGGGTGCTCATGCTGCTCGCTGTTAAGTTGGCTTAAACTTTTCCACTTGAATGGCAACGGAAGGTTTTATGCTTCGTCCTATAACCAACCTACCACCCACCCACCCCCCCCTTGCAGCAACCCAGTCTGGTTGCCACATTGTGTTGCAGCGGCGCATGAAAGTATGCAGCATGAAATTTGCTGCGCTGCAACAAATAAATATTTGACCCAACCCCCCGCCCCTCGATGCCCCCTCGCCCGTGCCATCATCTCGGCGCCTTGCATTTGTATTTTATGGCGCCGTTGAATTTATATTTGCACTTAACAAGCGTCAACAACAACAAAGTCCACGAACTATACGCGTCACTGACCAACTAGGCAATACCCTGTAGCAATGCCTTAGCCGAATAGGCAAACTTTCAATGAGATGAAGCAGTGAAATTCACATTTGTTAAAAATTTTTATAAAATATTTATATAAAGTATAACAGTAAGTCGTGCATACCCAATGTACCTGACTACAGGGTATTGCAACTTTGCAGCTTTGTGCACAAAACTTTGTTTGGCTTATTTTTCGGTTACAAATCACATCCGGAATCGCATTAAAATTGCATGCAACAGAAAAAGTGCCACAAAATCGCGTTGTCAGAAGCCAGAAATCAGCCGGGCGCCCAGCATGCTGCCAAAGGTGTTGCAGTTGTGTTACCTGCCACGGCTTACGGCCGTCAACCGTATACAGCTCACAGCCCGCAACTCTCGCCAGCTGCTGTTTATCCAACATTTGCCAGGGGGAGCTGGAGTTGGTGGCTGGCAGTGCCCCCCCTTGCAATTTCAATCGAATGTTCGTGAGACGAAATCACTTCAACGCCTTCGATTTCAATTTCCGCCGCATTTCCAATTTGAGTTTTGTTATTGCATTTGCATTTGTATTGTGCTGTTGTTGTTGTTGTTGCTGTTGCCTTTACTTTATTGCCATTCGATTGTTTTGTACCTACAGTTGTCATCCTCGATTCAGTTGCAATTATTTACGAGTTCCAGGTTTGGCCTACTTTGCCCACTTGGCTGCCAAGTAAATAGTTTCAGTCACACCCAGCTACTATTCCAGCTCATGTCTATTCATATGCAGACTAAATTATACAACTATGTTTACTAGTTTGTGTCAATAACTAAGTTGCAGTTGCAGTTAGCTTAGCACTCGAATAGTTTCCCAGAATTTACAGCTCTGCAGTTGGCTGAGAGTTTCTTCAATGAAATTTCGATTCATATTCTGGAAGTTAACTGAAAATCATTTCAAACATAAGCAGAAGATAAAAAGTCTATCTACTTATCTCATTTCTCAAGTTCACCCTTGGGCTTTTTGTGCTTCTTCTTGTCCATTCCTTCATTTCATTTTTTAAGATCAAACGAACTAATCGGTTTTTTTTGCTTCAATCCAATGTACTGCAGTTTTGTTTTCGCTTAGCTCTTAATTCATACACTCTCCGAGTTTGTAGCTTTCGCTTTGTCAATTCTTCATTTGCTTTGGCGCCTTCAGGTATTTCCTGCTCCACTTTATGCTCTGTCAGCCTCTTTTTTGCTGTCAACTTAAGAATCGGACACGCACTCGGCATATCTTGAGCGAGTTGCTCGCTTTGCATTTTTTCCTGCATACCTTGAGGCCGTGCGCATTTAATGAAGCCAGCCTCGGCCTCTCCCTGGGACGGCATTATGCAGACAGAGTGTATGTGCGAGTGTGTGTGTGTGTGTGTTGGGCAATAGTAGCAGCAGGCACGCCCACTACGATTGGGGTGTGTCCATGTGGCTGAGATCAAAGGAACTCTGCTGGGTGGCCCACTGTGACGTTGAGGCATCAATAACGCATTTGTATTGCATATCACAATCAATAGCAGACACGTGTCTAAGCATCGAGAATGCTGTCCTCCTATACCTCTGTTTGTGTGTGGGCAGGAGTCGAGCCTAAGCTTCGTTACATGTCATTGTAATGGTATCATGCTATAGCAGATTGCTGTTTACCTTGATTTACATAAGCACAAACAGAGACACACCTGCTCGGGGGCGTGGGCATGGGACAGCCGCAGCAGTGCAAACAAACTGTTCAGTCGCAGTCGGTGGTGCAGCGGTGGTGCTCAGCGGTGCTCAGCGGTGCCAGCAACGAGGACGCAAGTATACGTATACACTTAAGCATGCACTTAGACTTTGCGCCTTTTACTTCAGCTCGTGTCGATGTTGACATCGATGTCTATGCATGGGCGTGAATAAGCACATTGTTCATATGTGTGCGTGGCGTGTGTGTGTGTGTGTGTGGTATGTCTGTGGTGTGTGTGTGTGTGTGTGCGATAAATGCAAATTTGTTTGCCAGCTGCCGCCTTGGCACACATACACACACACACGCACACACACATACATATATACACAACAGCAGGAAAATGAGCCAACGCCCGCTGACGAGTATTTTGTTAACAGTTTTTCCATTTTCTTTATTTTGCGCTTTTCTTTTGCCACCCAGCAAGCAAATAGAGCTATTTGCATGCGCACCTAAATCGATTTGTATGTGTATCGAATTGTGGGCGCTCCAGAAACAATAAACTGCCTCGGCGCAGCTGTTACGGCCCAAATCAGCCAGAAGGCTGACGCCAACTTCGCCTGGGGCAAAGTGCAGCAAGCATTAAACTGTATTCAGCCAAAAAGTTTCACCTGTTTACGTTCGACTCGTCTCAAATTACAAACTTGATCTGCATAGCGCCGACATATGACTAACTACTTATGAAATCTTATACACAAGACTTTTATTTCAGTTCAGTTCAGTCAAATTGAATTGAATTTTAGAAATGCATGGAAAAAGTAATATTTATGTAAAAGAAATTTGAAAAGAATGTTTCTTCATATACATATTTTGTTTATAATAATAATCATTTAAGATTTTAATACATGTATTAAATATTAAAATTAATTATTTTAGTGTATTATAAATATGATATATTGTATATAATATTTTGATATAAATGTAAACTTATTATATACAATATTTATTAGTATATTATATTATATTATATTTTTTTTTTTAATATTTTATATATATATATTTTTTTTTTATTATATATTATATATATATTTTTTTTAATTAGGTAAACATTTTTTTTTCAACTATTTTATATTACACATTTTTTTTTGTTATTTTAAAAAATTAAAATGTTATTTTATTTATATATTTGTTTCTATTTATTTAATATACATTATTTAATTACAAAAATTGTCGTTATTTTTGTGAAAAAAATGTGTTTTTATTTTAATATTTAAATAATATTTTTCAATTATTATTAATATATATTTATGTATTTTTTTTTTTTTTAGTTTTTTAAAATGTTTTTTTTTTTGCTTATATTCTGTTTTTTTTTTTTTTTAATTATTTAAAAAGTTTTTTTTTTTTTTTTTTTGCTTATATTCTGTTTCTTATTTTTCAATTATTATATACACATGTATATATATACCCAAGTCATACATAATTAATATACAATTATGCAACAATGAGAAGTCAATAAAGCTAGTTTCAAGTTAATCAAAACTTCGAGTCAAGCTAACAAGAAATAGCTGCCAGCTTTGTTAGCCTTGACCTTTGAGACATTACAAAGTCAAAATGTGTTGACTGAGTTGGCATATCAATAACATATCCAACACCCTGGCTTGCAATCGAAGCTTAGCAGACAAATCAAGCAAATGAACGGCCGTTTAACCGATGAGCTGCTGCGGCTGAGGCGGGTGCGGGGTATCGGCTGTTGAGTCTAGCAGCTAACCGAGCCAACCGCAAAGGCCCATAATTAAAGACTGGCAGGGCAGACCGAAATTTGTCGCCAATTTAATTAAAACCAATTTTTTGGACGGACTGCTCTTTATGTTGTCAGCAGGTTGAGCCAGAAGCGAGGGCGTGGCTGCTGGATGCTGGCTGAACGGAACGTAAGCCGCTTTGGGAACCCCTCACACACACACACACACACACACAAGCACAGGCGCACGCATGTTGCCTGTTGACCCTGGGAAAGGATTTGCATTTGTTTGCTCTGCTGTATCCGTGGTCCTCATGCGCGGAACAATTACGCAGAGTGCGTGGTCAAATGGACTGAACCGTGGATTGTGGCCGTGGGCGTGGGCATGAGCGTGGGCGTGACTGGCCAGCAATTGCTGCGGTTCCATGAAAATCCAGGCGTTATCCCCGGGAAGCGTAACATCGGCTCCCTTTGCACTCCATTGTTTGCGTAATTCGATAAATTGACGTTACGATGGCCTCCATCGGAAGGGGCGGGCTCAAGCCCCGTTGCCCATTTTAATAATTTTTAATTAGCTGCCGCTGGCGCCCAACGCTCAGGCGGCTATTGCAAAATTGGTTTTTAATTAAGTTTATTCCGAATTGCGCCCAAATCCAGCTAAACCTAATGAATTCAATTGTTGTGCCACGCACTTCTCCAAACTATGCTCAAAATAGTATATAAAGCCAAAAAAATGTATATATATATATTGAATATATGTAGTCTAATTAACTATGAGGCAATTAAATTGTATTTCAATTGAAATATATATTTAAAATAAATTGTTTTGAAGTCACGCTTTAAAATCAAGAGATGAACAGCCGGCAGCATGCCTCATAGACATGGTTTTTAAATTCATTTAAATTTAAATTCATTTAAAATAAATAATTTATATTATTCAAATAATCACGTACACATTTTACATCCAGTTTTTAAAGTTAAAAAATAATTTAAATAACCACGAGGCGTATGCGTAATAAAACAAATTATATTTCAATTGAACTTTGAAATGAAATTCAAATAATTCGTAAACCAAAACCATTCAGGCAAGAGGCTGACTTGGTGGAGCCACTGTTGCCGTCCAGTACCACTCGGAGTAGGGCACACAGGCCTTGACATCATCCAGCCAGGCCTGGGCAATGGGACAGTAGGCCGGCGAGGCCGGCACGCCCCGCACCTGGCATACCCAGTACTGGTTCTTGAGGTAGAAGTGGCGATAGGCGCCCACCGCCAGCTCCTCCTCCGTCTGGCAGCCCGGCTGGCCGGTGGGCTTGGCCCAGGGGCTGGCGAGGCAACAGCTGGCCAGAGCCAGACACACAGCGAGCAGACACAGCGAGTTCATGTTTGGAAGAGTTTATTTCGAAGACTGACCTATGCTAATGCCCAGGCGTTGCTTTTATAGCACAAATATCTGCGTGTTATCTTATCAAAACAACGGAACTAATCACGAAGTTAGTGTGGCGCGATGCTGTAAACAGATATGACGGAGCCACCCAGGGCCCGTTGCCATTTGGCAGCCCAGTTTATGGTCCTGTTTGTGTGTGCCCAGAGTTTGTTATTGTTTCTGCAAGGGGCGCAAGGGGCGCAAGGGGCGCATACAGGGCGGGGCAGAGCCACTGTCGACAGACCACCCACTTGAGGTGCTTGCATATTCATGACATAAGCATGGCTGCTGTAAATTATTTCCAGAGATAGCCCGGGCAAGCCACAAACAAGCGGAGCAACAGCTAATTAATTCCGAGCGCTGCCTTTGAGGCATTTCTGGTCGCAGGCCAACGAAAAATGTTCACCTGACAAACGGACAGACGAAGATGCTAAGGAGTGAAAGGAGTGAGAGGCGCGTGAAGAGAGAGAGAAGTGAGAGCGGCATCGACACTTTTCGACTAGCTTTTTTGGGCCGCCTTAAGCCTTATTAGGAGCTACACACTCTTGAGTAATTGCCCTTGCCAATGCACTGGGGCTGCAGTCGAGCCTCGGCCTTCTGGCTGGCTGTTCCGTTGGGTGGCGCATTTCGCCTGGCTTTGTTTGCTTTTGGCCATAAATTAAATCAGGTTATTAATGTCTGCCATTAAATGAAGCTACAGGCAGCACAGCGACAACAACAAGGACAACTGTGGCACGACCATTGCAAACGCCTTGTGTTATCCTTGCCAGGCCGCCGTGCTTTGCCAGCCTTCGGAGCGGCTTTCGTTGATTTATGCTAATTTGTGTGGAATTTCGAGCATTTCGAAGTTATTTCTAGATTATCGTACATAAGTGTGCAATTTGTATGCACTTTTGTCTTCAAAGTGAACGCACGCAGAAAATCCTAGCAGGAAGATGAATATTTTACCCCCTGAAAGGGTCCTAAAAGACATGGAAGACATGTAGCGTATCAACTGCCGTTTCTATATCTGTTTTGTCTGTCTCTCTCACTCTCTTTCTGCCTGTCCCGATGGCTACATATGTATCTATCTCTCTTTATCTCTCTTCCTCGCTCACTCTATCCCACACACATGTAATGTATGTATATTTCGGTCTTTCTTTTCCTTTTTATACCTCTTACTGTGTGTCTATCTGTCTCTGTCTCTCGTTCTCTCTGCCGTTCCCTTTCTCCCCCTCTCACATTGTTTTCCGCTGTCAATTTCCATCTCTCTTTAAATGTCTCATACTTTCTCTCTCTATCGCTATCTCTCTCTTCATCTCTCATTCTCTATGTCTGTCTCGCTGCCTTAATTTCCTTTCGCCCACTCTCTGCCCTCTCGAGTTTTGGCTTTTCCTTTCTATCTAAGTGGGTACATATACCTCTCTCGCTATCTCCCACTCGTTATAACTCTTCCATTTCCACTTCCTGCTTATTTCCTACCTCTTTCTTCCTCAAGTTTAAAATATATCTGCTCATTTCATTAATTTCTTATTCATATATCACCAACTCGAGCCTCCTTAACACCTTTTCGCTATATTGACTCCCTTTAAATGGGGCAATTTCATTCAATCGTTTCACACCGCTGCAGTCTTTGAAGTCGAAGCCGTGTTATAATTGAATACAAATACAAAGTAATCTGTTTTTCATCGCACTCAAATGACGCAATTACAATTTGCGAATGGCGATTACATGTGTGTGATATGAATTGTAGCACTCCGTTCTTTAACATGCAAATGTCAGTTATATTTTCTTCCTTTTTTGCAGTTTTCCACATGCACGCATACAAAAGTGAACAAACACACTGATAAAATAAAAATTATAACTGGAAAAAAAAAAAATATATACAGTGTGTACAGGTAAAATTTGTTTGCAGCTCGTTTTATTGATGTCCTCGATTCTGCATTGACAAAGGGCCTGACGCACAACTGTTGGAATATCAAAAAAAAAAAAAGAAAGTGGTATAAAAAATGCAAAAATGCCATGTGATGTGGAAATGGAAGTGTAACTGGACCAGTTTGCCAAATACACCAATATTGATTTATGACAGATGTTTTTGGAGGCGTCCAACATGAAATTTAATTTCGCTGTCTAAAGCTATCGACACTTTTAAAGGGGTGTCATTTCATTTTAACAGTGGAACACGTCAAAAGTCAGCTGGCCAACAGAATTGTTGCGTACACTGCGCGAAATACGCGGCAACTCTTGCTATCTGAGTCATCGGCCAGCCAACGAAACGCCCCTTGCCAGATAGCTTATCGCTCCATCACATCTAGATCTTTGAACACGATCAGATAAACACTTGTTTAGCGGCAGTTGACTTTCCTCACTGATAACGACCTTAAGTAGTTCAATAAACGAAGAACACACATTATAAATCTCTTTGAGTGCAGCGGATATAACATCGGAAATGCACTATTATATGTCATATATCTTTAGTTACTCAACTATGACTAGACTTGAGTAGATATTTATTTATATTGTTATATTCTTTGTAAGACTTACGCTTCACATTATCTTAACACAAGTTTGAAGTGAGAATAACCATAGAGGTTTCTAGATTCTACTTCATTTAAAGGTAAAAAACAAAATTGTATGAAGATTATGTAAAAATCTTGCTAAATGTTAGCAAATATGTACTTACTCTTTTTAAATGGTTCTAGAGAAATGCAGATAAATAAATTTATGTAGCTAGATATAATGATATACATATATCACATATATCACAAAACTAGTTCAAGTAATTGTGATATAATATATGTATCATTTTTATAGAACCCATATGGAATCGGTTAATGTTTTGTGTAAAAGTATGTAACAGCAGGGATCATCGCAACCCCACAAGTATATTTTCTTGATAGCACGATGACTGAGTCGATATGCCTGTCCTCTGTCGTCCGTTCCTCGTCCGTCCGTCCGTCGTCCGTCCGTCCGTCTCCGTCCTCCGTCCGTCCGTCCGTACCGAATTCAGAGATATAAAAGCTAGATGAATTTGTGTGCATACTCGGTATACCATTACGAGTTGCTTTATTTTTCGTACTCTCCGTAATTTTTTCGGAATATCAAATTGATTTGTTTTTGAGCCTCATCCTATTGATGTAGAGACTTCAGATTACTATATATATATGTAGAATACAAACATTTTGTAATCAACAGACTTTGGATACCACGCCCCCCTTCGCCCCCAATTTGTAAAAAACGTATTTCAAGTACTAGAGACTTGTGCTTTGGAATGTACACACATTTTGACCATATAATTACGCCCTGAAAATTTCATTAAGATCGTATGTTTACAAACGAAGTTATTCACCAAGTAAATTCTCATACTGTTGTCCACACTGCAGCGCAGCCCAAGCGCAGTCGCTGCTTACTGCGCAGTTAGCAGAGCGCGGGCGCGTGAGGGTGGATGCATGTAAATGTATGTGTGTGTGCATAAAAGAAGTGCAGAATGATAAGAATATCAGCTTGGAGGGTTCAGGGTATCTCCTAGTCGAGCAGTGTCGACTAGAGTCTTCTTACTTGTTTTATTATCACTTCTTTTTAAGTATATATACCTCACTAGCTTTTAAGAAATATTTTATATACACTCATGATGAAAATAATAGGTACACTTCTTAAAATTGAGTTTAGTTTAGCAAAACATTTTTTCTACTGACCCAAACATTAAAATTTTAATGCACGTTTCTGTTTTAGGTATATATAAAAGAAAATAAGTCAATTTGGAAAAAAAAAAATTATTTTTTCAAAAGTTACAAACAAAAAATCAAAAGTGCAGCTTTTGTGCTTGACTGAAATAATAGGTACACTTTACTTTGAAAAGTTGTATTTAAATTTTTGATCTTCAAATCATTAAAAATCTTTTGCTACTATATTGTTGGATTAATATCCTATATATCCTTTTTGATTTTTAATAAATATTTCTATCCGCTTGGACATACTCCTAATTCAAGTTTGGCAGGTCCCAATCGGAATCTCTCTCCAAGTTTCTTGGATGCAATCCTATAACTGGCGTTTGTTATCACATTTTTTCTTTACCATTTGCTTTTTCAATTCACTCCACGAGTTTTCGATTCAATTCAGATCAAGAGAATGACTGGATCAAGCGAGAGATTCCACTTTATTAACATAAAACCAAGTTTTTACTCTTTTTAGACGGGTGTTTCGGGCCATTATCGTGCTGAAAATCCCACCGCAGGGGCATGTTTTTCTCAGCATATGTTATTTTTATATTTGCGATAATATCCCTGTAGTCAGCTGTTCTCATAATGCCAGATATTAGAAAAATCGGATATACTCCATACCAAAAGAAGCATCTCCACACCATAATGTTTCCACCGCCATGCTTCACTATTTTTTTTGTTTAGCGAGGATCCAATTTTTTTCCTTTAGGGATTCTTACATATCTAGAATAATCATTTCTATATAGGCAAATTTTGGTTCCGTCGATAAATAGGATATTACGCCACTTTTTTCGACTTTCAGATCCTTCCCAGGTGATGTGGTCTTTAGCAAAAGTTTTGCATTATCATCAAATTTTTTAATGCGTATTAAAGAACCATTTTTTTGGTGCGACCTGGTAGCTTAGCCATATGTAGTCATCCCCCAATTGAAGAAGCATCAATAATATTATCTATTTCGGATGCATTAACCCTTGAAGATTTGAAAGGGTCAGATTCTGCAATTCTTGTAATGCATCTGTCCAGCTCTGCTGTAGTTTTTGATGAACGTCCACGTGTTTCTTTTTTATTTTGCACCTTTATAGCAAAATTAAGAGATCTGTTCATCAGTTTTGCGATTTCCCGCAAAGATTTGCCACTCCTTATAAGGTTTTTAGCGATTCTGCGTTCCTCACTAGAACAATGAATATTCCGACCCATCTACATATGATATTGATTATTTTTTTTTTTACTTATAACATCTCGGTGAAGACTATTTAATATTTTATAACAATAAAAGACGTTTTTCTTTGGTTAAAAATTTTTTCCTGACTGAAGAGATCGAGTGTACCTATTATTTTCAGCAAGCTCTTTTCAATGAATTGTAACTACAATAAATTTACGGGAAAATACAAAAAATTTTTTGGCATGCATCATATTGCCAGATGGTTTCCTTAAAGTTACCATCAAATTTTTTTCAAAAATATCAAAAATTAATTAGTTATGACAGAATCTCTAAAAAAAATTTGGTGTACCTATTATTTTCATCATGAGTGTATGTAATAATTCACTGAGAAATATTTTTTGTTAAATATTTCTCAAACTACCAATTAAATTTTAATTTTTAGTTTCAATTTTTATTCCAAATCTGTGCAATCATATATTTATCTTAATTACATGGCTGCCAGCCAGTTGGACGACTTGGTGGCTCCACGCAGGGCCTCCAGACCCAATCGATCCAGGGCACGCACGCATTTCTCTCCTGGCTAAAGGCCGTGTTCGTCTGGCACCTGAAGAGTTCGGCCTTCCCATTCAGGGTGGCGCACCGCCAGTACTTGGTGGGATCGATGCAGTGGCGCTGTGGGTAGCCCACCTCAGATGTCAGCTTGCAGCCAGGCTCATAGGTATCAATGCATTGCCCAAGCACAGTCGAGGCCAAGCAGAGGCACGCGGCCAAGGCCAATAGGAGAGCTAATATGAGCAAATGGCAAACACTTAGTTAGCGTAATGGCAATGAATGGCTGGTCTTACCTAAAACTCGCATTATGGATAATGTCACTATCTGATGGCAACTGTCGATGCTTGGGCTGTGGCCCAACTGCTTTTATACGCAGCTTAAGTGGTGCATGAGGAGTGCAGTTCATTGTACTATGCTGAAGCGCTTATTTGTATGAGCACTCGATTGTCCATACGCATATCTCTGAAGTGCCGGAGCCAAGGTGACGATTTCTTTCAGTGCTCTCTATCTCTCTGATTGTTTTTCCCACAACAAATGATTCGATAATGCCCCCTCGTGTGAGCTGCTGTCCAGCATATAGCATGCAACTCACGCATTCTGCAATGGCTGAAAAGACAACAGAAAAAAAAAAAAGAAAATAATACAAATCCCTTTACAGCATTTGCCACGAGAAATCCGAGCTTTTCCAACAAGACCAACAACAAGTGCCAGAGGAGCGACAGTTTCGCAGAAAATCGTTGCCCTCACCAATTTTGTTGGACATGACAAATCCATTCCTTCGACCCCATCCATACAAGTCAATTGTGATGCAGTCCAATCGCATCGAAATACATTTCAAAATCATTTAATCATTGCATGAACTTTGTCAACGCAAAGATTTCTTTAAAGCAGTGCTTATTTTTAATAAGCATATTTTGAAACTGACATCACATCTGATCTCTTTTTCTGCAACTATTACGCTTTTGTCTAGAAAATTGCCTGCCACTCACGCACTCGAATTGCCAAGCTCAAAGTGAATTTCTGGCTTAAAGAACGGTCAGCGTAAGACTCTGCCACATGCCCCAATCAGTTGCGCAACGTTGAGAGAACGTATGTCCGAATACGTGAAAAACTTCATTTGGTGCAAGCGCAGCACAAAAACGAACGGACAAAGCATTGCCCCTGGCCAATTTTCTAAGACATTTGAAATGCATTTCCGTTTACCCACAAATGCCAATCACATATGTATGAAGGCGAAAATTAAATAATAAAAGATGCTGTTTCTTGTTAAAATTTAAACACGACTCATACTCTTGTATAAGCATTTTTCATTATTCGCCACTATATGCTTTTATGGCGAATAAATACAGGCTCAAATTGCCATAGCAGTTGCACTCATATATATATGTTCACGCGCCATAATTTAAATTAAGAATAGAGATGCCAGACTGGCAACAATTTTGTAAACAAAGCAAACAGCGTTGCCAAGCATTGAATTTTACAGGGCTGCAATTAGCTTCTGATACTGTGGATTTAACATCTGTGCGCACATTTCGAGTCACTTGAAGTTAGCTGCGCTCTACAAAAGTATTGATATCGTCTATCGATAAAGAAATAGTGGCAGCGAGAGAAAAATAAAAATTCCGCAACAACAACACACAAATTGAAGTGTAGTGAAGAATTAAATCTAATTATAACAAGCAACGGGCAAGCATTAAGAGCACGCATACACACCAACCCACATAAACAAGGCTAGTTAATTAGTGGAACAAAACTTGACGATATTTGGACACAACAACACAATTGCAAACGGGCAGGGCAGCGCGGCAGTGGCAGCGGCAGCGGCAGCAGCAGCAGCAGCAGCGGTAGTCGCAACGACAGCGGCAGCGGCAGGTAGTAGCCCAAACACTTGCGTCTGAGTGGGGCGCGCGCGCGGCATGGGTTGAGGTGTATATGCATATATATGTGTGTGTGTGTGTGTTGTGTGTCAGTGTGTGCGGGTGTGATGCAAAGAGCAGCAGTGACAGCAACAACAATCAGCGGCGCGTATAACTAAACCGAACGCCTACGTAATGGCCAACCAACTGGATGCCAATGTCAAGGACGATCTGAAAACGCAATTTGTTACCCGAGAGGGCACCTATCGCCTGCTCACCCTTTCCGAATACTCGCGACCTAATCGCGTCGGCTACAGCAACAATCAAAGCTCGCCCCAGGTGCGCGTCTCATTTGTAACGTTACCGAATCCCAGCAGTAAAAACAATAGCGAGGCGAATGTGGCGGCACCGCAAACAGCAGCAGGAACTCCAACAACATCGACATCGAGTGATAAGCGTACGCAATTGAATTCAAATGGCGCAACATCTACAACAACAACAACACCTGCAACACCAACAACAACAGCAACAACAACCACTGGTACATTGAATGGCGGCGGCGCCGGTGGCGACAGCAACTACAACGGCGGCAGCAGCAGCACCGTGGATGCGCGCCTAGGCGGTGGTATATCCATGCACTCGATGACCAATGGAGGCGTGCTGGACCAAAACGGATTGCCCACAAATCAAATCTATGGCGGAGATCGCATCTGTTTCAATTTTGGACGCGACCTCTATGTGTATGCGTTCCGTGGCGTTAAAAAGGTGAGCAACAGTAGTTTTTAATTTTTGATGAACACACTGAGGCGCACCTGTAGACACGGATTCCCTGTCCCCTGCAGGTGACGTGGCCAGTCTCTTCTCGTAGATCTTTCAAGCAGTCTGTTATCAAAAGTGCATGCTGATAAGCAGAGCACTGCATATGCCGGCTTCGCCCCTTAGCTCTGCTCATGTAATAGTGCCCCGTCGTTACTCTGCCGCCCCCGCAGCAATTGGCAGTGCCCACTTAGTTAGAACTGCGGCCCCCGTCTGTCACTCCGGCTTACGTTCCGGCAATTCGTATCCAGTTTCCCAATGGCACACAAAACGCTGCCCCAAACACAATCGTTTAATTTGTTCCAATTCTCGCAGCGTTTGTTATTTAGCTATTGTTATTGTTGTTGTTGTCGTTCTTGTTGTTGATCAATTCGCTTGCTTAGCTTTTATTTAAATGTGTTTATTGCGCTCGAAGGCAGCTTTTTCCATTGCAAATCATCCAACTTGTCAGGTTTTTATGTTTGTTCTTCAGACATACCCTAACAAGCGTGGAGTATCTATCGCTTATATATGTCAGGAATTGAATTAAATTTGTAATAATTTGTTAATTAATTGATTAATTTTGATTGAAAGTATTTCGAGATAGTCAAACATTAATTACATCAATAAATGTAACATTGTATACGGAAGTTGGGACTGCTAGTTCGCAAGGTATTTGTTTAAGTGTATTCAATATTCGAATACGTAACAAGAACTGTATTTCTTATTTACCAAGCAGCTGTTTCGTACTCTGAGTTATTTTAACTACGAAAGCTTGCATTCGCACACGGTTTTGCTATAAACTTGCTTAGGTCTTCATTTGGTTAGTGTCGTATTTTGAATCATTCCCATCAGGTGCTCAACAGAAAGTCTGAACAAGCCGCTAATTTCCACAAAGCTATCAAAATCGATGCTAATTGGTATACCTTATGATCGAGAGAAAAAAAATAGGCGCAAAGAGATTGTTTGGCTTGGCAAAGTCTGTTCTATTTATATTTCTTGAGTAAGCCTACAATCTAAATTTAGGAGAAAGATAATCTTGTTGATTCACCATTTCTTAAATGATCATTCAGTAATTGTTCAAAAATCCTTATATGTAGTTGGATTGCTATGATGCAATTATAATATATGTATTGTGAAAGTTTCTATTTTTATGGCACGCCACAAATACCCGCCTATGTTTGGAACAGAGAGATGACTAACTAAGTTTTTTCATTGTTATTGGCTTTGCAGGGCACCGAGATGAGCAAACCCATCGATAAGAAGTTCTACAAGGGCACAAATCCCAGCTGTCACGATTTTAATGCCAATGCAGCCACGCCCTCTGGTGCACCGCTGCTGGTTGGTTTCACAACGGGACAAATACAGCTGGTATCCCCGCAGCAAGGGCCACGCGAGCTACGCAAACTATTCAACGAGGAGGTAAGCGAGATGCTCAAACAGTTACTCAATTTGTCCACATACTGAGAAAATCCATTTCACTTGTATAGCGCCTGATTGATAAGACCAAAGTGACCTGCCTGAAGTGGTTGCCGAATTCACCGCATCTGTTTCTCGCCTCACACGCCTCAGGACACTTGTATCTGTATAATGAGGAGCTGCCCTGTGCGGCCACAGCGCCCAGCTATCAGCCATTCAAAGTGGGCGACGGCTATACGATACTCACCTGCAAGTCCAAATCGACGCGCAATCCTCTGTATAAGTGGGTCTTCAGCACCGACAACTGCTGCATCAATGAGCTGTGCTTCTCGCCTTGCGGATCGAATCTGGCGCTCGTCTCACAGGATGGCTTCTTGCGAGTCTTTCACTATGATACAATGGAGCTGCTGGGAATTGCGCGGTCTTATTTTGGTGGCTTCCTCTGTGTCTGCTGGTCACCCGATGGCAAATACATTGTGGTTGGCGGAGAGGATGATCTGGTGACGGTGTGGTCGCTGCACGAGCGACGAGTTGTAGCGCGAGGCCAGGGCCATCGTTCCTGGGTTTCTGTGGTGGCCTTCGATCCCTATACCACCTCCTACACGAACTGGGATGGAGGCGATTTCAGTGATGATGAAAATCAGCTGAACGAGTACACTGCATCGAGGGAGGATCGATTCTCTGGTGATTCAACGGCCAATGGTGGCTTCGAGGGCTTCGATAAGAACTCAACGCCGTTGCACACGAATCGAACGCGTACACACTCGGCTTCGTTTCGTTCGGATGCCTCATCGGCGGCGCTGGCGCCGGACAAGCTGGCCATAAGCTATCGCCTCGGCTCGGTTAGTCAGGATACGCAAATCTGCTTGTGGGATATCACGGAGGATGTGCTGCGGCACCCCTTGACGATGCGCCAGCGCGTAAATAGCACGCAGCTGAACGACAGCAGCTTCCTGAATGGCGGCATCGATGCGGATGGCATCAAAGTGATGCGACCCGTGGCCATGGGCCAGCCAAGCAATTTTGCCGACTCTAGCAGCTGTAGCCCTATTAGGGAAACGGCTGGCGGCGGAGTAGCCGGTGCGACAGAGCATAGCAATAGCAGTTCTAGTAAATTCTCCACGGCCAACTGCACGATATCCTCGCAATCATCCAATGCCAACACGCCGCCAGACGAAAGCTGTGACACGGAGACGGCAACACCTGCAGCAGCTGCTGCCGCGAACACCACATCCTCATCCAAAGCGAACAGCCGGTCGCATGGCAATAGCAACTCGATCAAGTTTCCCAACTGCATCAGTGCGACTAAGTCGGACAGCATTGACAGCAGTGGCCCACGCGTTAGCAACTCCAATTACTCCACATCTGGCTATAATAGCAAAAATTCCAATAGCTCTACCAAATCCAATTCCAATGCGGGCTCCAGCAGCAGCAGCTTCAGCGCCTTCAATAGTCTCACCCAGCGTTTGACGAATTTCAGTTTCTTGAGCAACTCGGACAAACGCTCGTCAAGCATTGGCTATGAAGGCAGCGGATCAACGGCTACGAATCATCGACAGCATCGCAAAGCAATGAGCATGCTAAAGAGCTATAATCAACATAATCACAGTAACCACAGCAACAACAACAGGAGCAGTAATAACAACAGCAGTTCCACAAGCATCGCCCACTCGACAGCGGTGGAGTCGGGCAGTGGCGCAGCCATTGGTAGCAGTGCAACGGCGCATAGCTTTGGCTCACTGAAGCTTAGCAAATCCTCGCACAACTCTTCGCTGGCCACGGCTGGACAGTCGTCGGCCAGTGTGAGTAGCTATGATCCCATGAAGCTCATAGGTACGCCCGCCTGTCCCAGGTTTGAAGAGTGTCCGCTCCTGGAGCCGCTCATCTGCAAGAAGATTGCGCACGAGCGCCTTACCGCGCTTATATTTCGAGAGGATTGCTTTTTAACGGCATGCCAGGATGGGTTTATTTATACATGGGCGCGGCCAGGACACAGTACGGTAAGTGGACACAATTTCAGTCGCGGCTTATCTCTCTGAACTCATCTAAAATTAATCTCTTTGCTCCACAGCACGTTGCTCAACACATGTCGCCCAGTCAAACAACTCCTACGGGTGGCACGGTAATATAGTTCGTTAAAATGAATGCGATCAACTATCAGCGTAATCTTGTCAAGCAGCAGGAGGCGGCACAGTCGGTGATTTAGGTTAGAGCTAGCGATTGATTTCAAATTATATTTCCCGTTAGGAAGAGTTTTAAATTGTTTATCAATATTCCCATATTATTATTATTTTTTTAATTACGTTTGTTGCACCTTCTTTTTGTATTCCAATTTACAATGAACACACATGAAATATTTATAATGAAAAATGAATAAAAAAAGAAAAGAAAAACAAGAATATATATACGAGATATAGTTATGTAAAACATAACTACGATTTATATGCAACAGCAGCAGGCAACAGAACAAAAACAAACATTTATATAAATACAATATGAGCATGTATGAAAACATATACATATATAAATATTGATCTATATATTTAAACTTGAATTATGATTAGTTGTAAATGTATTATTTTTAATACGTGGAATTTGTTGAAAACAAAGCAAAGCATGTTTATAACTATTTACTAAGCGCTAGCATAATACACGATACACATTAATAAAAAACAACCAAACAGAAAACAAACACACAGAAAATCAACTAAACACACTTTGCATTAGTCAACTTTAAAGAAAATCATTGAAATGGAAAACCCCCGAAATGGAAGCTAAGCTAGCGAATTTGTACGCAAAAGTTTTTCATTCTTGCGCTATGGTACTGAGTTGCAATTGAGGCCCCAACTAACGAACTACTTATACTATATAAATATAAAATAAATCAGAATACTAATTAGTATGCATTATTACTAAATGAAAGCAAAACGAGTAAAAACGAATACTAATACCTAATGTAGGAACTGTTATCGTTATTATAATTATTATAATTATTTTTCACGCTATTCGAGTGCAAAAGTCAGCCACACACATAATTACTGAAATAAACAAAGTGCATAAGCATTAAAAATGGAATATAAAAACACACCCAACAAACTAGATCTAATGCAAAACAAACAAAAAACAATATTTCATACTGGCCTATATTTTATAAAAAAAAATAAAAAATAAAAGAAAATTAAAATAAAATAAAAAACGAATCGTTACGCGTATGAAACTAGTAAAAATTCTAAGATCAGATCAAGAGAACATTACGTAGTCTGTAAGTAAAACAGTTAGAAAAAGTGAGAACAAAGAGATGATTGAAAGAGTAAAGAGTAAGAATTACAAAGTAAAAAAGAAATGAAAAAAAAGCAAGCAAACAACCAACCAACCAACACGTTACAGTAATAAAGACTAAAAATTTCAATAAAAACTATATACTATACATATAAAAAAAAAATATGAAAAAAAAAAAACAATTAAAAATACACGAAAGCTTGTTTCAATGACAAAAAAATTTGTTTATTTTATGCAACAGTCGATCGATGATACGTGTAAATTTCCGAATGTCATATTTCAAATGGTCTCTTAGGCAAAATATTCAGCCTTGATGCAAAAGTAAGTTCGGAAGCAACTTATAAGATCTGTCTTAATATTTGCCACTCATATTCGATAGATGGAAAAAAAAACAAGAGAATTCCAAATTTCAATAGTTTTCATACTATTCTATAGCCATAATATTTTCATTTATCAAGCATTGTTTATTTATGTATAAAATGTGTTAATTTTGTTAATAACAAAAATATGTATATGCATCACCTATTGCAAATCTCAATCGGATGTTTCGCGAACTTTAAGTAACGTATTTCTAACCACATAAGCTACTAAGATTTTAACATTTTGGAAATGATTTTTCATTGGCGATTTGAAAACATTCTAGCACACCATCAATTTTGAGAGGGTGTGTACACTGCGCACATACACCCATGTGTGTGTGTGTGTGTGTGTGAGTGACTGTTTTTCGTTGCCCCAATCAATGAAATGAGTTTCGTTAAAATTAAACTATAGATTTTTATAGCGCTTTTAGCGTTGCCAATGGATCCACACCGGGCAAGTACAAATGCTTCGATAGCAAAAAAGCGAACAATATCTGACCAGCAACTACAAGGAATAAGAAGTATAGTTTCCTCTTCCGACCACCGCTATAATCGAATTGCTGTGGATTCCCATACGGATCGTAGTTGATGGCACCGCTGGGCGCTGTTGGCGTGTTGTCCTGCAACAGTTTTGTTCGCAACGTCCGTAGCTGAAAGACAGTAACAATTAAGTATATCTCATATTCCTTTCGCATTGTTCTTCTTGCTCACCAGAAAGAAGCCAAAGGAGAAGCTGGTATATGCCAACGCTATATAGTAACCAGATCGAAAGAAGAGCGTGCTCATCAACAGGCAGACGACAATATTTACATATTTATAGCCCGTAAATGCCAGCAAGTCCAAAGTCTTAAGACTCGTCTTCACATTCATCACGTAAAGCGATATGGAGTAGATGACCAATTCAAAAATGCTATATGCCATCGCACTAGATGCCTGTATGCCTAGTTGCTCGGGCGAGAACCGATTCTGCATGCCCAGCAATAAGCCGGCAACAATTACATATGTTATGTAGCCCATCGTTGGCAGATAAAGATCTGGCGCGTTTATGTCATAACGTGGCTGCACAGGATGCTCCTGATCGTATTTCAGTGACCAATCCTATAAGGATAAGAATAGTTATACAGCTTAGCCTTTTTTGCCGGGTTGGTAATCGTCTAAAGTTTAAAATTTTTTCAGCCAACTTACCTTGTGTATATAAGGAAAGAACAGCAATCGTAGCTTTCGTCCCACATAGGCATTGTCTACAGCAAAGTAGTACTTCAATTTGGCGACCGGCACCCATTTCTCAAACTGATTCTCTACAAGTTGTTTGCCTTGATCGGCCAACCGCTGACCATACTGCATCGCCATGTCCTGTACGATGGGCTGCTGGAACATGGAAAACTGTGGATATTGACCACCAGGTGCAGAGCCGGCAGCAGCTCCAAATGCTGGTGGCTGCGGTCCACTCATGCCAAAAGCAGGCTGTCCAGATGGTGCATTTGCCATTGTCTGTTGGCCCGGCGTATATCCATAGTTTTGCTGCTGTGACTGTTGTGGCGACGCCGCTGACGTTGGGGCCGCATTGTAGCCATAGCTATTAGCTTGTTGTGGAGCCGGACCGCCATACATGTTGGGATCGAACATGGTGGGTGCTACCGTTGGAGTCATGAAAGCTGAACCACTGGGCATCGGAGCCGTCGGGCCCATGGCATTCAAATCGCTCACCCGTTTAATGGGACGAACGCGTCCGCCACCTTGAGCTATTTTTGGAATACAGAACAGCCGTTAAATTCTGTTGATTCAACATCCCAATTGGATTGTGATAGATTCGCAAGTGTTAGGAAGGAAACGGGAAAATCAAGCTACAGACGCAGTAAACAAACTAAAAACGCAACAATTATTAGTGCAAGCTATAGAAATAACCTTTGAACGATTCAATAATCAACTACGAGAGGCAACTAAAATAACCGCCAGCTGCAGCTTTTTGTATTTGCGGCAGTCGCCGCCGCCGCCGCCGCGGCAACAACAACAATAGCTGCCTTCGTGGTATATACTTGCGTAGCTATAGCTTGTTCCTTACAGTTCTCCCACTTACGATTCCGCATACCCGCATTTGGATTGTAGTTCATATTGTTTGTGTGGCTCCCTGTCCCTTGCTGTGTTGTTTTGTTGCCTAATTAGCTCTGTTTTTATTTGAAATATCACCAAAACTTTGGTTATTACACATCACCACTCGGATGAATCTCGATAGGTACACGATGGTTTGTTGTGAAAACATCGATAAATTACGGTGCATATGTATCGAATATAATATTTTAGTGAACACAATCATTTTACTGTGCACTTTTAATATGATAGCTCATTTAACAATTGATATCAATTAATTATTCAATTTTATAGTTTAACGACATACTCAATAATAGTTTTGTTAAAATAAAATGGTATTCACTGTCACTTATTCTTAATTTTCCATGCTCTAAAATTGAACGTGTCACACCATCATGACTTCTATAACTTTCAGAACTGGCAACTCTAGTCACGAGCTGCATACAATTGTTATCGTCTATCGGCCATCTAATCGTGGCTTTGTCGGACTTGTGCCTAGTTTTGTTTTTATTTAATAAATATATAATTTTGAAGTATTTTGTGAATAATTTATGATCAATTGGTTAGTGTTAATAAAAAGTGATAATCAACAGAACTTTTAAATGAATATTATGCATGAAATAGTGGTTTAAATACCCTATAAATGAGTGGCTCTAAATTTAAGGTGTGGTTGGGTCTGAGCTGTTTGACTAAGCGTAGCTTTGGTCAAATTGGGCGGAGGCGATGCCCAATTTATGTAGACTGAACTTATCAACTATAATTATAGATAAATACTAATTCTAATTAGCTAAAAATATTTAAACAAAAACAAAAAACTCATCCGATTCATTAATTCTTTTAGAATTAAGCACGTAAACAAGCTCAAGACCACGCCTAATGTAAGACACACACACACACACACACACACACGCAAACAAGCATACGCCTATGATCATGTACAGTGGAGACTCAATTAGCAGTGGAATAACTTTAATTCATAAATATTTCCAATTCAGAGCTTGAACCTTACCATTTTGCATATTTCATATATGTTCTTAATTGCGATAAAAAAATTAAAAGCCATATTTGGCCATTCAAAAGAGATTCTATTGTACGTGTAGGTGTGTATGTGTGCACTTACTAATACAACCTCTATTCGTATGAGTAATAAGATTGATCTTTTGATTTGTTTACATTCACAGTTCGTAAATTGAAAATCGCAAATAAACATTTTCTATTGTTCTGTATTTATAGACTCCGAGTTTCCAACTAGAAAATGTGCCTTTAGTCTCCCACAAAAAGCCAGCTGGATAAGTTCTCACGTCGAGCTGTAACTGAAAGTAAACCAAGTCACTATGTCAACAAGGAGCAGGCTATTAGCCTGCTGGCTAGTGCAATTGTTGCTGTTGGCAACGAGCAGGGGGCAACTGCCCAGCGATTTGCAACCGCAACAACAGCCACAGCTGGGCCTGCCGCCTCCACAACAAGGGCAACAGCCCCAGACATATCAACCCACTTATAATAAGGACTACTCGCCCCGCTATAATCCTTCGTACACGGGCCAGCAACAAAATCCGGACAGTACAGCGTATGATAATCCGTTGCTGGACTTTGGCAATCAGCCAAACAATCCGAATTTCGGGGGCACTGGTCTGAATCCGAATAGCTACAATGGTTACAACAACTACGACAGCAACCGACCGATGCTGGGCGTTGGCGGCGGTGGCAACATTGTGGGGCCGGGCGCCATTTCGAATACGGGCCCCCAATATGATCCCTTCAACCGCAACAGCGTGACTAATACGATCAATTCGGGCCTGGGCTATAGGGACATGTTCACCGATGAGGATAACTTTTGTCCCGAGCATTGGGTATCGTTCCGACAGACATGCTATCGCTTTATACGCTCACCCAAGCGCAACTGGGCAGAGGCTAAGAAGATTTGCAAAGCCTACACAGCGGACTTAGTGAATGTGGACAATGTGGAGAAGCATGCGTTTATTTTAAAGCAGCTAATCATACAAAATCAACGGCAGAATAGATTCTTTATATCAGCCCGGCAAACAGGGCCACAGAACTGGGTAAACGATGACAACACGCAGTTAATACAGATTGAGGATTCCTTTGCGTTCGACGAGATGCAGGCGCTGGAGAACCAGGATCTGAATGACAATCGCTTCCTAGTGCAAAATGATCTTAACAATCGCAATTTCAATAATCCCAATCAGTACTACAATGCGCTGACCGGACAAACGAATACTTTGAATCAACGCAATCAAAACAATTTACGGGGCTTCTTTGGTAAGTAAAATGTTGATAGTTAAAAGTCAAAAACGTTGTAAAACCAATCATGCTTTGCAGGTCCCAATCAGCCCTATGGAGACACTGGTTATGTGCGCGATCGCGTGGTCTACGCCTATTCGAAAAAACGCGATCGTTGGATGTTTATGCCTGCCTACGAAATCGAACTGAATCTTTTTATTTGCGAATCCAAAGCGCTGTACAGCCCGGATAATGTCAACATAAAACTGGATGATAAGCGTCCCTATACCTATGGCTTAGATATTCGCGATCTGGAGCGCATTCCACGAGGCCCGTACTTTGTGAAGCAACCGAATGACACAACCTTCGATGTGAACAAGAATCGTTTGATTAACGATGTTTCGCTGAGCTGCTTGGCCGGCGGCTATCCAACTCCTTCCTACGAGTGGTATCGTGAGGTCTATGTGAATGACACGCTAGAGTACAAACGTATCGATCCCCTGGTGGAGGATCGCTACACCATATCAGGCGGCAACCTGATTATATATGATCCCAAGCAAGCGCTAGATCAGGGCGCTTATCATTGCGTTGCGCGAAATAAGTTTGGCAGCGTTCGCTCAGAGAGTGCGCATCTCAATTTCGGTTTCATCATGGAGTTCAATCTGAAACGTTCAGCGGAGTCCAGCGAGATGAACTGGGGCAAAGCCATCTTCTGTGATCCGCCCCAACATTATCCAGCCATTCGATACTACTGGGCACGTGACTATTTCCCCAACTTTGTGGAGGAGGATCAACGCGTGTTTGTCTCCCATGATGGTGCACTGTACTTTTCGTTTATAGAGACCGTGGATCGGGCTAATTATTCGTGTACTGTGCAAACGCTTGTCTCCGATACGGGCCGTAATGGACCCTTCTTTCCGCTGCGAGTAACACCCAACAGCAACTATCAGACGCTGATCTTTGCCAACACCTTTCCCAAAGTCTTCCCGGAGGCTCCCATCGCTGGAGAAGAGATTCGCTTAGAGTGCATGGCATTTGGTTATCCTATACCTTCGTACAACTGGACGCGCCAAGGACAGCCGCTGCAGCGCAATGCATATACAACGAGCTATGGTCGCGTGCTAATCATTAGGAATGCGACCACCAATGATAATGGTCAGTACACCTGCAGCATTACCAATCCGCGCAAGACGCTGGAGAAGTCCATTTATATCAACATACAAATGCGCCCTGAGTTTACCATACCGCTTAAGGACATGATCAAGGACTACAACAGTGATGTAACCTTTATTTGTGAGGCCTTTGCCATACCCGATGCCAACTACACTTGGTACAAGAATGCTGAACGTCTCGACCCTTTGACCATAAATCGGGATCGGTATATAATACAAGATAATGTGCTAACCATTAAGTTCCTGGAGAAGGAAAAGGATGAGGGCATGTACCAATGCGGCGCACAGAATCAGCTGAAGACATCCTTTAGTTCGGCTCAATTGCGTGTACTATCCATGAAGCCATCTTTCAAGAAGCATCCACTCGAATCTGAGATCTATGCTGTATACAATGGCAATACAACTATTGTGTGTAATCCGGAGGCTGCACCACGTCCGAAATTCCAGTGGAAAAAAGATGGCCAACTGCTTGGCTCCGGTGGTCATCGCCGAATACTTCCCAGCGGCACCCTCATCATATCGCCCACATCTCGTGATGATGAGGGAATGTACACGTGCATTGCTTCCAATCAGGCGGGCACGGATGAGTCACATGCTCGAGTTATTGTGCTGCGTGAGTTAAATTTTTATTAAGTTTTTAATTAACAGAATTAATTTGTTTATTCTTATAGAGGAAATTCGCTTTGTGCAGACGCCCCCGCAGCGAATTGTTTCTCGCGAACATGATCTTATTTACCTGCACTGTGAGGCTGCCTTCGATGAGCTGCTGGACATTGCCTACGTTTGGAAACGCAATGGAGAGATACTTCGAAACGATCACGATGGCACTCAGCGCATTGTATGCTATATCTATTCTTGATTTTCAAAATGTATTAACTCTGTCTAAATGTTCTTGCAGATCGTCGATTGGAATAGCTTGACGGTGCACAACACAACGATGCGCGACTCTGGCGATTACGAGTGTGTCGTCCAGTCAGCGGTCAATGAGATTAGCACCAAGACAAATGTCATAATTGAAGGAGCTCCTGGTGCTCCTGGTGGCGTGCAGGTGATTGAGATCGGCAAGACCAAGGCCATCATTGAGTGGGTGGATGGCGTCAACAATGGCCGGCCCATACGGTACTACAACATACTAGGACGCACGAACTGGAATCGCACGTGGGTCAATGTTTCCATGCACGTGCAGGCGCGTGAGGTGGATCGTTATACATCTCGTCAGCAGGCTGAGGTAACCAATCTAACGCCCTGGTCCTCATATGAATTCAGCGTGGCAGCCGTTAATGATTTGGGCATCGGCACACCATCAGCACCGTCGCCCATTTACAGCACTTACGACGATGTGCCATATATAGCGCCACGGAATGTGGGTGGAGGCGGTGGCAAGATTGGCGATCTGACCATTACCTGGCAGCCATTATTGCCCCAGGAGCAGCACAGTCACGGCATTCATTACAAGGTGTTCTGGAAACTAAAGGGTGCCTTAGAATGGGCCTCGGACATTAGAAAGAACCAAGAAAATACGGGCGTGGCCGTGGTGAACATTCCGCTCAACAACTACTACACTGAATACGAGGTGAAGGTGCAGGCAATAAACAGCATCGGCAAAGGACCTGAAAGCGAAACGGTTGTCATCTACTCTGCCGAGGATATGCCACAAGTGGCGCCACAGAAACCATTTGCGCTAGCCTACAACTCTACTTGCTTCAACGTGTCCTGGAGCCCCATTGACATGTCTCGTGAGAACATACGAGGCAAACTCATAGGACATAGGGTAAGTCTTAGTATTCAAATAATATTACTGCAATTGATTTACTCATTCCATTTAAAAATTTAGCTTAAATACTGGAAGACCGAGCATCAAGAAGAGGATGCCGTCTACTACTTATCACGCACCACTCGGCCATGGGCACTAATTGTGGGTCTGCAGCCGGATACGTATTACTTCGTTAAGGTTATGGCCTACAATGCAGCTGGCGAGGGTCCCGAAAGCGAACGTTTCGAAGGTAACGGCTATACATTAAGTGTGTATATCTTAACACATATTTACTATAAATATTTCTGCTCACATTAGAACGCACATATCGCAAGGCACCACAGAAGCCGCCGTCCTCAGTGCATGTATATGGCATTAATCCGTCCACGGTGCGTGTTGTGTGGCGCTATGTATCGCCGGCTCAAGATGAAGAGCCACTGGCTGGCTATAAGGTATGGATTCTGCTGTTAATTTGAGAAAGGCAGGCAATATAAAATATTTTGTTAATTTTCACAGGTTCGCATTTGGGAGACCGATCAGAATATGATCACTGCCAACAATACTATTGTGCCTATAGGAAACAAACTCGAGGCCTATATTAACACGCTGACGCCCGGTAAGAGCTACAATTTGCGAGTGCTAGCCTTCAGCAACGGCGGCGATGGACGCATGTCTAGTCCCACACTGCGCTTCCAAATGGGAAAGACTACACGCAATGCAGCGAATACGAGACATGGTCACAACATTAATACCGCTCTGGTTATGAGTGTGTTATTGTTTGTTACCACATTTTTTTACACCAACGTCAATAATTAGTAGTTAGGCAATAAGAATAATACCGTCCAATGTTTTTTTGGCAAAGCGCACAGCTTTACAAAAATACACAGAAACTCAAGAGTCTCGTTTAGATTTAAATCAGCAAACATTCCGTCTTTACTAGCGAAACCTCAGCGAATTGAACATATGCGAAACAAATAAGAAAGTGACCTTAAATATATACAAAATAAGTAGAGCATATACATTTAAAGCGAAGTAAGAAGCACACAAATTTTATATATATATATTATTGTACATATATATGTATGTGCATATATATTGCTTGGAAGAAACCAACGAAACGAAAACGGATAATTAGCATAAGCACAAAGCAGTTTATATCCACTTTTACAACCTTATCAGTTTATGTTCGTCCTTGTTTATATGTATTTTTTTAAACATACAATTGTACAATGTATTAAATGTAATTGTATCCATTATACAAATCTTTTGCAGCTATTTAAAAATTAAAATACAAATTTATTATAGTATATACAATTTTTCAATTTTAAAAAGACAGTGCGGCGCTATAATAGGGAAATTACTGCTATCGATAGTCATATCGATAAGGCAACACTGAAAGCTTAAACAGCTGTTAGCTTCGGCTATTCCACATTCGCACATATATGTATGTATATGTGTGTGCGGAGAAACCATTGATGATGGCTCATAGGAAAATTCAGTAAAAACAAAAGAGCTGCAAACGCAAGTAATTATAAAATGTTATTATAGCAGCGTGCGTGACAATCAAACAATAGCCGCAATCATATCAAAGACGCGCGGTAGCGATAAAGCTGAAGGCTTCGAAGAAACCTAAACAAAATGGAAATGGCAAAAACAAAAGCAAACGGCTGGGCGACTGTTTGTAGCAGCACAAGTTCCGCTCCCAAATATTCAAAATATACGCGCTACACGGAATTGCGGCGCGTCGATGACAACGACATATATAAGTTGGCCACAATACTGGATGTGAATGGCTGCTGGCGCAAGCTAATGTCCATTATACCGAAACGTCTGGATGCGCAGGCCTGCAGCGCACCAGGAGCACTCAAGTATCAGGAAATCGCTGCCAAGGTGGGGCTTAAGTATAACGCGCAACAAATAAGTCTGATTGATGGGACCGCTGAGCGCCTGACGCCCGGCCAAAGCATATCACAGGTAATGATCGATGAGTGGAAAACTTCTGGCAAACTGAACGAACGCCCCACTGTGGGTGTGCTGCTGCAGTTGCTTGTACAGGCCGAGATCTACAGTGCAGCCGATTTTGTGGCCTTGCATTTTTTGAATGGTTCGTAGATATAGTGGACGCAATGTATTCTATGTTAAAACTAAACGTTTTGTTGTTTTAGAGCCTAAACCTGATCGCCCCACCGATGGACCAGCAGCGCACATCAGCTTAGATTTGTGCAGTGAGGATCTGAGCGAGGAAATGGATGTGGATGACGGTGCCAGTTACCAGCCCAATACATCCGCATTGAATGCAGCCGCTGCACAGGCGCGTGGCACTGGAATGAATTTGGATTACTTCGACAAGCATATGGTTAGACGTGATAAGAGTGTGCCCCAACAGATCGAGAATGGCGCATCCATATCCAGCTCCAGCCCAGCGCCAGTCGCACCACCACGATCTTCACGCTTATCCCGTCATCTGAAGGCAACAGCTAGCAATGGGCCACCCATAACAACAGATGTAGCCTCATCCTCAGCGCACTCAAACACGGTCAACATGCCCAATCTATCCATTCTCAATGCAAGTAGTGAAAAGCTGGTGTCAGGAAGTGATCAAAATCAAACACAGCCCCCACAAAATATACCTCACCTATCTATACTCAATGGCTGCTCCGAGGCAGTATCAATAGCAACAACATCTACGACGCCACTGGATGCTGGCAATTCGGACACCGCCAGCACTGGCAGCTATAATAGTACAAGCACTTCGACAGCAACCGTACCCAATGTGCCTTTGATAACGCTTTTAATTGAAAATTCCAGCTGCGAGATAAGTGGCGCATCTGATGCGACGCCGACAGAAACAGCCACAGCCACATCAAAATCGACAACAACGAAAACAGTTCCCGATATGAGCCATAATAATTTGCCAGCGATAAGCGCATTAAATTTGAATACCGTGCAAACCGATGGAAGCGAAGCCAAAGCTCGCAGCGATAACGGGGGTAACAATAGCAGCGGCACAAACAGCCTTAGTGTTGACGACGATGAAGACGACGACGACGACGAGGAAGATGACGACGAAGACGATGATGTGGATGACGAAGAGGCGGATGTGTCATTGCATAATCTGAGCAATTCTGAGCATCACAACTCTAATAACGACTCAAGTCTAACGACAGTAACCGGCACCAGCGGCGATAATAGCTTTGAGTTGACCAACGACTCAAGTTCGACATCCAACGATGATTACACCAACAATATTCCGAACCTGAGTGAACTTCAGCAGTAAAGTAACCGTCCATTAATACGCACTAGTTTACTTTCTGCAAGCCACGCACACACACATTCCATAAAGCACACAAAAATATCTATCTGTTAATGTATGTGGTCTGTCATACCTATTTTATATTGTTTATGTATCAAAAGTTATGTACATAATGTCCGCATAAAGTCTAACGCAAGTTGTTTACTGCCTAGTTAAACATATCTCCCTAACTTAAATATAGCTTCCATGACTCCCAATGAAAATATGATTTCATTAGGCAAAAGACATTTAATACTTAAATTTATTTGCATCATCAGACAATAGCACAATTCAAAAGAAAGTTTTGTATTGAGAATCTTTTTACAAAAATATATACATACTTATATTTAATACACTAAAGAAGAAAAGGAATTTTATGATATATGCTACCTATTTTCTGTCTTTTTTCTAAGAATGATTGGACAGCCTCAGCTCATAATTATAATATTTAAAATAATAATAAAGTAAAGAAAATGACGATTTCAACCAAATTTGAATATAGCGACGAGTTCAAAAATAAACTATCGAGTCCGATAGCTCGAAGGCAACTCTGCATTGCGACACATCAACAATAATTGCGCATCTCTAATTTAGACCCTGGACTTGTATATTTCATTACTGGTTTTTGTTGAATTTTTCAAAATTTTTCGTAACATGGATGAGTCGGAACTGCTCTTTAATTTGTTCTACTTCCTATTGTGCATGTGCGTCATTTATCCGCCCGAGGAGTTTCAACGCTTGGGCTTTACTATCGAGCAGGTGTTCTCTTCCTTCCTGGGAGAAGAATATCAAGATTTTGTTGGCTACCATCTGCGCCGCACATCTCTGAATCTCTTTGTGCATAGCTGTCTGCCAGTCACATATTTTCTAATACACAGACTGAAGTTTTCAGTATTCGCTACACAACAACCGCTTGAAGACAATGAGCTTGACCCAGATTTTCCTATGCCACAGGAGGCTGTGGCGTTCAAAACGCTCACCTGGAAAATGGCGCAACGTTTCAGTGTACTGGCTATGCTAGCTGTCCCAGCATTGATATTTAAATGGCATCAGCAAAACTGGCGTCGACATCCGATAAACAAAACCCTGGCAAAATACTCAAATACCCCGGGCAATTACAGCGCAGTTGCAAGCGACATTAGCACCGAGTTTCGACGTCAAGACATCTACAAAAAGAAACTTAACTCTATTAGCACGGTGATTGCCACAGAAAACTGGATTATAAAAACAACCATGTACAACGTTAACTTTGCGCACCAAGCCAACACTTCTCTCAGCGTTGCCAAGGCAAGTTAGCTCCCAGCTGCATATGGTGACATGTTGTAAACAATGAATAATATCAATATATTTAAATTTTAGGCGGAGACTTATAATATATCGCACCACGATCAGAACGACACCTTGCAAATGATAAGCATAGTTGTTAAACCGATGCGTCAAGGTGTTTCTGATTTTAACATTCGCATAAATGCCTTAGAGTTTCGTAGCTTGGAGGATCGTCTTCGACGTCCAATTACAATACCATCCAACATACAGTTTCACCGCAGCGTCATCGATCGATTTGTGGACGTGTTCAAAGCGCAGGTAGCTCTCAATCCTATATTCAGCTCGGAGCCCATTACAGACAAGTGCTTTGCATGCATGCTGGCGGAGCCGAATATTAAGATAAACAAGCAATGCTCCGATTTGAATCGGGCTGGCGCTCCTCTAACAGATGAGGCGCGCTGCTCCAATTGCTATTGTCGTCCCATGTGGTGTGTGGAGTGCTTGGCGCGCTGGTTTGCCGCCCGACAAAGCGATATCGATCGTGAAGTGTGGCTGGAGCAGAAGTGCACCTGTCCCATGTGTCGGGCCAAGTTTTGTGTGCTCGATGTCAGCTATATTCGACCGACGGCGACAGCCACTGCTGACGAAGATGCCTCATGATTTCGCTTGTAAGAGTAAACGGCTAAACAATAATCTTATGCTTATCGATACGTTTTAAGCACTGAATTTTTATTAAAGTTAAGACGAATATACATATGTGTATATATATGAAATATTGTAATGTGTATAGTTAAAGATATGCATATACGATTTAGTGCAGTTATCACGATTTAATACTTGTATAATCTAAGCAAGAAAGAGATAATAATGTTCATACATTTACTTATTATTTAAAAACATATATATATGTATGTATATATTTAAGTACAATGATCTACTTCGACATATGTATAATTAGAGAGTGCCTAAGTTAGCCCCTAATCTGTTCTATACTCTACTACAACTAAATAGCTGGAAAATTCTAAACACACAAGAAAGCTTTGTTAGTCTTCCTTAGTATTGTTTTTCTTCAACTGTTTCCTTCTCATTGTGAATTTTGCACACTTTATTTAGTTCACATGTTGTGCAATAAACTCTTCGGTTGATCCAATAAAGCGTAATACAAATATATAGTGCATATAGCTGTATATACATATTTGTATGTATATGTATATAGTATATGCATATGTATGTCAACGTATATATATATATATAACCCTGACATTATCTATAAATTGGTTTCGTAAAAACTTTTATAGCTCTCCGTTTTGTCACGTTGACTTCGCACCGACGGCGCCGCTGCATTATTACCGCCCGTTGTTGAATTTGTTGTATTTGAATTATAGGAGGACGATTTGGACATGGTGCTGGTTGTATTGCGCGCTGAGATCTGCAATAAATAAATCGAAATAAAATATTAAACAAACAATAACTCTTGAAAATCATTATCAGCAAACAAATTTGAAGACTATTTAGATTAAGTTTTCACTTGGCTTTCCAGCAATCAGAGACACTGACTTCTCGAAAAGTAATCAAAAGACATGTTCAAAGTCATATTTTTGATTTAGCACCTGATTTTAATCAAGCACATGCTATCGACATGCACCCAATACAAACATACATTCATAAATAGAGTATATACATACATAAATATAATTCTCGGCTTTTTTTTTTTTTTTTTTTTTTGACAACTGGCGGCAACAGAACAGCCAAGCGTGCACAACCACTTACCTATATGCTATAAATGTTTGTATGTATGTATGTTTATAGGTGCTTTTCCCTATATATATAGAGAAACCAAAACAGAAAAAGGTTTGCCTTTGTTTTTGCAATCTCTACTGTTAGTTGCTGATAAGGTTTTTGCCCTGTTAAAGCACAATGAAGAAAATTTTGCAATACCTGATATAGGTACAAACAATATTGTTTGAGTGCTTTCGTTGGTAAAACCTTGGCCATAATTCATGCTTTACTATTATCATTGTTGTACACATACATACATATGTATATATACACCTATGCGAGATATGTATATAATCTAGAGGCTTTTTGATTTTTCGCATGTTATAAACCAAGAAGACGTCACGAGACGTCAAGAGACTGCTAAAAACTAATTTAAGTGTATATAAAATCAAATACTATGATCTGAAATACTAAATGAAGGTCTAAAGATTGGTTAAATATAACTGATACGCCGTGTTGCTCTACTTATTTTAAAGAAAGTTTCATTATAAAATAACAGACTTACAGAAATGGTTGGTTTGATTATTTGTCAAGGTAGAAACGTTCTTGAAATCCTCTTTTAAATTCAAATTCATTAAATACTTGCAATATGCATATGGCTGATCAAATTTTAGTTAAACATGAAAGCTAGAATTCTTTTATGTTACTCATACGCCATGAGGTCTAAGCTGAAGTGAATTATGAGTTAGAGATACATATGTATCTATTTACAGTTCTCTTATGTCAAAAAGATATTGAAAACTTATCTCCTTAGCTTAATTTATAGCTAGCTTATAAAATGAAAGCAAACACAGCTCGACACTTTGTTCAGCACTTAAACATGTCCTATCTGGAATAGGTTAAAAAGGTGTAATAAAGCACCTAGCGATATTTGTTATACTTTTTGTTGTTGTTTATTTTCTGCTTTTCATAAAGTGAACCAAGTTCAATGCACAGACGGCAATGACGCAGCAAGCACGTTTGCCGCTGACAATCAATCGATCGACCGATCGTTCGCTCATTGCATTTGTTGCGTAAGTAAAACAAAAAAAAAAGGCAGGTGGAACACCCTCAGGTTGAGGCTTTACCCCCCACTGACCGACCGGCTGGCCGGTTCACTTGCCAAATTTAACCAGAGACGCGTGCCGATGACAGAAACAAATTTTGTTTTCATTTATACTTGTTTCTTCTTCTTATGGCTGCTCTGCAATGTATCTGGTTTCGCATCCATGCATGTGTATGCATATATGTACATATATGTGTGTATGTATATAAATATATCTTCCTTTTTTTTTGTAACGAAATTTGAATATGTATTATATGACATTTTGTTGAATTCGCTTGCCTTACTCATCTTACAACGGCGCCAAACGAAATAAAGTTTCCAGAAAGGTGTGTTTGTCGGTCGCTATACATACACATATGTGTGCATATATGTATGTATATACATATATATATAGATATTTATTGATCTTACTTTATTTGACTTGCACCCGACTGAGTTCTGTTCTTGCGTTTTTACTTTCTTTATATTTTATTTTCGTTTTTTATCACTTGCAAGAAAATAATGTATTTTTAACTGCGTTTTACACCAATTTTGTTCTTTTATTAGTCTATATTTTATACAGCCCTTTTATGGGGGCATAAAGAACATTTACGAAAGATATTTTGCTAGGCTCTAAGGCAGCACACTCCGAAAGATCTGCGACGTAGATATATGTACATCATATATAAAATGGAGAATTGCAGTGAAGGCCAAAATATTGATAGCAGAAAAAGTACCGTCAATAATCTTATCTGGTCTATAGGAAGCCAAACTTGAAGCAAGAGCGATTTGCACTAGTTATGGCATATCTTAAAGTGACTTCATTTTCTGCCCTATTAGTATAAAGACTAAAGGCGCCTTCTGTTTGTATATGATTTATAATTTTAAGCTTGGCAACCTTTTCAATTATTTTTTTGCTCGTGTTGATCATAAACAAGTTTAAAGTTTTTTTGCCACTTTTTCCCTGAACACGCCGCCTCCTAATTGCTTTAATTACGAATGAGTAATATAAAGTAAATATATGCATATATATATATAATTATATATAATTGTACGTATCTCTACTTTTGGCATCGAGAATGCACTTATTTTTATACAGCCAGCTCGAGAAATGGTAAGCATTTGTCATCAGCAATATTCATACGCCTTGCAGTGATAGGATATATCGTATATCTCTTTACATATACATATGTATTTATTTATATGTATATAGGATAGTCAGCAGTTTTTATAAATAACGTCATAGAGCTGATTGCATACACAGTCTTATCATAATAAACCAACTTCCGTTTTTTATTAATGAGCATTTCCGTTTTTTATGCCATTTGTTGTTGTTGTTGTTGTCGTTGCTGTTTCTTCGATTCACATGAAAAACACAGCAAAAACTTGTAAACTGATATTTGGACTTTTAAGGCAAAGAGAAAAAAGCCCCAAAACCCGTTGCTAACAGATACATACATACATACATATATGTACGTATGTATGTATGTACATATATTATATTCACATATAAATCACGTTAACACTTATCATATCAATATAATATATCGTCGTTATATTCTATTTTTGGAGTGTCTGCTGATAAGTAAGACAAATACAAATACATATACAAATTTAAGTACATATACAAATACAATAGAAATGGAAATGGAAATGAAATTGAAAATGAAAATTGGGTTAAGGGGCAGGTGCAACACACTCACCTTATCATTTTCCTTGCCATCGAAGAGCTTGCCATCGACCACATCTCGTTTCTTGTTCTTCGATCTGAAGCGACCCGAACGCGATATTGTGAAATTGCGCCATTGATGTGAATATTGATCGCCGCAGCGTTTCTCCTCCTCATTCAAAATGCTATCCAGATAGTGGATCGGCTCGTGGGCAGCGGTCATTGTGTTGCTCATCTTTGAAGGTGATCTGGGACGATCGTAGGATCTGCTTGGCTCAGGATCGGCTATATGATGACAGTGCTTATCGTGTGTGGCCCGTTGCAGTTGTGACAACAACTCGATTCGCTTTCAAAACATTTCGTTTGTTTTATTCGATGTCGAGGAACCACCGAACAACAATGCCGACAACTCGCATATACTACGTGCTATATAGTATGTGTACAATCGTATATTCTAAATACATATGTTTTTTTATTTTTAGTTAATATTTATTGTAGTCTTTGTTGGCTTGTATTTAATTATTTTATTTTTTTGTTTGTTATCAACGCGAGGCGTCGCTGGCGATGCGTATTGGTAGCCGGTGCCCGTCTGACTGCGGAGTTGCCGACACAGCGCTGTTATTAACCGTAGTCGCTGTCGTCGCACACAAATGACAACGACGACAGCAACAGCAACAGCTCAGCTACAGCAACAACAATACAGAGTCGACAAGCAACACGACTGACTCCCAAGCTTCAGCGATTCGTTACGTTATGTGTACGCCCGCCTTTGGCCCCCAACGGACGTTCGTTCAGTCACAAAGAACAAACGCAACCCGTTGGAGTTGTAGTTGTTGCTGCTGCTGCTGTTGCTGTGCTTATTGTTGTTGTTGTTTCTGCTGTCGCTGTTGTTGTTGGTGTGACGACAGCGAAAGAAAGCAGTAAGAAATCTTTCAACTGCTGTGAACGCAAGACCGTGTGATTGCTCCTGAAAAGCCAAACAGGTGGGCTACACACACACACACACACACACACACACAGCTGCAAACACCTTGGCAGAGGCATATATAAATCATCCGTGTATGTGTGTGCGAATTTTACCTCTGTTCGGCTGTGCTTCACTTGATGTTAAACAGTTGCAGCTAGGCAGACTAACCTAATGCGCTACAAGCTGAACATATCAAAACTAAAGAACTCCCCAAGATACATACATTACAATATTATAAGTCTTATCATCGTCATTAACCATCTCAATTGCCGTAGATTGCAGCGCAGTGCAAAAGTCGGCATGGCCCGTTAGAAGTTCTGTGTGTTTGCTATACATATGTATGTATGTATTTTCTATATGTACACACAGATATCATCTAGCAGCAGCAGCGGCAGCAGCAGCAGCAGCAACAGCTCGTGTGTTGTCGATGATAAGCGCAAATAGACAAAACAAACACTCGAGTCGCTAACAATTATAAATGATTAGATCGCTTTTTGGAGCATTCACTTTGTCCGGGTCTTTAACTGTAACTTTTGTGTGTACAGACATTCATATATGTATGTACATACATATACATATATGATAGATGCGATGATGTTGCGGCTTCTCTTGTGCAGCACCTTAAAGCCATGCTTAACAGTTCGCTACGCACATACATATAACTATATACATATATGTACATACATATAAACAATTGTTACAGAGCGGGTTCATTATCTTGATGACTCAGGGCGAGTGGCTTGCAGGCAAAGTGCTTCAAAATAAAGAAATTATTCACACTTTCTTGCTGCGACGACTGCTGTGCGAAGCTTATCTAATCTGGTCAAGTTGAAATAGCCTCTACAGGTTTCTCAATTCGGGTCTTAGATCTGAAGTACAGACATTGGCATCATTATAAACCCACCCACAGCCAAGGGTCTCGGTTTTATTTACATAGGCAATTTTGTAGTATTTGTTGTTTACAAAATGTTAACATTAATTCAATCGTGTGGAAGCATAAAGCGTAATATAGGTGTTATATATAATATATATATCTATACATATAGTTAGTTATATGTATTTAATATCTAAATGGACTGTGCAATTTAATTTTTCTTCTGTTTTATTAACATGAAATTTAATCAACCAATATTCGGCTGAGTTATTAGTAGATTCCTGAAATGGTTAATCTCGCAATGAATTTGGCTTACAAGCACGCATGTGCATACATCTGTTTGTTTTCTTTTTCCATTTTTGTTTATCAAAGTTTTTTTCTTTGCCTTAAGAGTCCAAGTTGTTAACAAAATGAAGTTAAATCAAAACTGAACTAGTTGAACAATAAGTAGTTATCCAATATATTATCAATTGATCAATCAATTGAGGGTCCATTCATATTTAAACAACGCTGTCAACGCTGTTGGGTTCATGATCTCGTTCTCGACCAGCACGATCTCGAGATGCTGCCGCAGCACCAATCAAACGAGGCATCGCAGCTGCTGGCTGTTGCTGCGCGTGCTGTTGCTGTTGCAGGACATGACGAGCTCCACCGATACCAGCGGCGCCTGCATTGTTATTGTTGCGGTGCATAAAGTTTCGTATATTCTCTTCCGTATAGTCGACAATACGGCGTTTCTTGCGACGCGCATATTGCTTCTGTTTTAAATAGATTTTCAACATGCCCTTTACTGTAATGAAGGTTATTCCCCCAAGCAGTGTGCGATGCAACGTGTTCTCAACTGAATCGAATAATATGCGACCCACAATGCATGATATTGTAGGCAACAGCAAAGCTCCGCAAAATATTCGCGTTGCGGAAACTGGATCAGAAAGTGCGGGCGTAGCCGGATTAGAAGAAGTAGGCAACTCCTCTTCCTGTTGATTGCTACAAGGTTAAAGTCGATTAAGATAACCTTTGAACTTTGGAAAATATAAAGTACTCACAGGTTCGGATATATAAAATTCACAAAGGGAAACTTGCGCATGACGGTGCCACGATTCCGTATCAAACGTAGTAGGGCATCTTCCCAGCGGATTAATCGGCCCAGTACCAGGCCAACTGGTATTGCGGGCAGACCAATGAGTAGTATGAGCGGATCTCCAGCTTCCATTATAGACATGCCATTTTCGTGACCAACGATCTGCGTGCACCAATATTGTTGTGATAATAGTAGTTATTACTATTCATAGACTCACCTGGAGGAACGTTACAGCTCCATAAGTCACTGCCGTCCAATATAGCGAGCCGACAAAGAAACCGGCTGCTAGAAAAGGGCTCAAACGCTTCACCAGAGTGTCCATGGCTTCCAAGGCAACACCCAGCTTACCCATTTGTGGGAACACAATAATATACTCGGTTTGGCATTGCGGGCAGGATACAGAGCGCAGCGCACTGCCCTTTTGTGTCTTTTCATCGATCCAGCGATACAGGCAGCTCTGGTGTACCCACTTTGTTGTGCCGCGACACTGGCAGGGCTGCACCCACGCAGCCAATCGATTATCCTCATCCGTCGCAAAGCAAATCCAACAACAACGTTCCGTATCGACGTTTAAGGCTTCTCGAGCTGTTGCTGCTGCTGCGGCTGCCGCCACTGAAACAGCTCCCACCGTATAGCGCTCGGTATTATCCAATTCGGTAATTGTTGACTTTGATGTGCTCGGCGCTGGTTCCATTATGACTGTTGTGTGATCGACTGTTGAAAGTTCATTGCCGGCCTCTGTTTCGGTAGCAGCGTCGGCAGTGGGCGCTGCTGCTTTATCATCCATATCGCTGCAAGTTTTTCGACATTTATAGAAATGTGTTGGTTTGCTTTCGCAAATTGGCAGGTTGATATGATTTAACTCACATAGAAAATTTTAAAAACTCACTCGTTCAGAGTCTGCTTTTCTTACAAACCAGTATTAAAATTAATTTTCAACTTTTCCTCCTAACTCTTTCTGAAACTAAAATATATGTGAACTAGAGATGAAACCGTGCTAATATTTGTTTACTTTATTTATACTCACGTGTACTAAAATTCACTTTGTTAGTTTTAATATCAGAGCAATGATCAGTATATGTATATGTATTATTATGACACTTTATGAAAATACAATCTAAACATGGACTATATGTTTTAGCGTCCCAAAAAATCGTTAGAATAAAGCAACAAGTACTTAGTTTTGGTATTGCAATTTACAACAATCAGACTAAAAATACTGAACGCAATAGAGATGAGTAACAATCGATAAGTGAACCATCGATTTCATGATATCTGGGCACCAAGGCCATTTCGAGTAATTCCCTTCTACCATTTGCACAAACAGTGCCATTTGGTAACTAATATGCCTCCATCAATTTCGATTATATGTATAAACTTTATATGCTTATTACTTCAGCTTCCAGCAAAATTTTAATTAGCAAATATATAATAATATTACAAAGAAAGCCCCGGTGTATATATCAATTTATCAATTAATCCCGATGGCTTTACCGGACTACCAATCCGGCGACGGCATCTGCTGCTAGTCCAGTTCGCTGTTAGCGTTTTGACGTCGCGTCGGTCTGCTTTGCACATCATCATCGTCATCAAACCCTTGCATCAGTTGATTGAAGATATCGCCAAACATGCCACCAAGTCCAGAGGGTCCAGCATGCACCTGCTCTGGTTGCTCATCAAAGTACGTCACCCCAATTTTCGTCAGATATTTCGTGAAAGACGTGTCGCGTTTTAAAGACGGCTCATACAGTTTACGCAAGGCACGAAAACCAACCACGCTCTTCGTGTCGATGAGTCGGAAGAGAAAATAAAGAAAATTGACCAGAGGCTCATTGTAGGGAAACTCGTGCCTCAATAGCTTCGGATGGTATCGTGTATACTCGGTGAACGTATCTTCAGCCGTTTTGCGATCCTTCAATGACAGCTGCTGCAGCACAGCTTGCACCAAAAACAAATCCACTTCTCTGTGAAAGCCCTTGCTCTGACTTATTTCAATCAGCACACGTCCACAGAGACTGCCGTCCTGACAGAGCAAGTAATGATGACGGGCCGATTCAATGTTGCCCTCTGTCCAGAACACATGTGCTATTAGCTTGTGCAACACCGGATGTCCGAACTGACCATGCACAGAGGTGCTCCATTTGATAACCCGGTGCTAAATATATTGAAATGTAAATAAGAACAATTGCAAATGGTTTAATTTTGTAGTATTGACATACGATCAGAGTCTCGCGTTCTACTGTAGTTGCGCTTAAGCCGCGAATCAATCCACCGAGTCGAGGTACCCATTCGAAATTGTCCGCGGCCTCTGGTTGTGGGCCACGCTTCTCCAGCGTATCTACCAGCAATAAACACAAGTCCGCAGCACTACTCTCCTGCTCCTTCTCGATTAGTTTCTGTGCACCGTCATATAGCAAATCTAAGCAGTCCTGGTAACGTTTCTGGGCCGTGTAACGAAAATATAACGTTCGATACATCATATGGGCTTCATAGAACTCTCCCTCCGCCAACGAATGAGACAACTTTGCAAGTACGCGACTGACACCCCGTTGATTGGCACTCGAGCTGCTGCTGCTGCTACTGGCGCTGCCAATAGGTCTTTCGGCTTCGGCCGTTGTCATATTAACAGTTAAAATTACGAGTTCAGTACTGCTTTAAAATATATGAGTATATGTTGACGGAGGATGATTCTAAATTTTCTTCAATAATATAAGATTATTTATGGATGGACAATTTATCGTCAGACAAACGATTAGTATCGATAGCGCGGAAAAAGTGTGCTGCCACACCAATGAATCGATTCCCGTTCGCCCAAGAGAAAAAATCGGAGTTGCTGAAATTGCAGCAACAAAAACCACAACAAAACAATTGCAAAAATTCAACCCAATGGAAAGCGATGGAGCGGAAAAAAATACAAATGATGTTGCAGCTTGTGGCGAGAAGCCCGACCCCCATACTTTTCCATCGAATAAATGGGTGAAATTAAATGTGGGTGGAAAAATTTATACAACAACAATTGATACACTCGTCGGTCGAGAACCTGACTCTATGCTCGCAAGAATGTTTCTACAGGATGGTGGCATGATGCCCAGCGAAAAGGACGAGCAGGGCGCATACTTGATCGATCGGAGTGCTCGGTATTTCGAGCCAATTATAAACTATTTACGCCATGGTGAATTTGTGTGCGATAAACACATCAGCTTAAGAGGCGTTCTAGAGGAGGCACGTTTCTTCGGAATTTACTCGCTGGTCACACACTTGGAGGAAAAGCTAGAACAGGAAGAACCTCTCGACGATAGACCACTGACACGTATCGATGTGATAAAAGCCATTATACAGACATCAGCAATTACGGAACTGCGCTTTCAGGGTGTCAATCTAGCAGGCGCTGATTTACGCAAACTAGATTTTCGGAATATTAATTTTAAGGTAAGGAATAGCCGTGCGATATATGTATATATAACTATGAAATAGTAAAGTATTATGTCTTTGGTTATTAGTATGCCAACATGTCGCGTTGCAATTTATCACATACAAATCTGAACTACTGCTGCCTGGAGCGTGCGGATCTTCAGTATGCGAACCTGGAATGCGCTCAATTGGTTTCAGTGCGAGGTCTTTGTGCCAACATGGTAAGAATCGTTCTTTTGTGCATACTGCTCGGACTTCTAGTCGTTTCCAAGAATACACAAATTGAATTTATTTAATTATTGATATATTTAATGATACATTTCAGGAGGGCGCCAATTTACGTGGCTGCAACTTTGAGGATCCTACGGGTGTGCGAACCAACCTAGAGGGCGTTAATTTAAAGGGTGCTTGCTTAGAGAGCAGTAATATGGCTGGTGTTAATTTACGCGTA
This sequence comes from Drosophila navojoa, assembly GCF_054131105.1. Classification (NCBI taxonomy): domain Eukaryota; kingdom Metazoa; phylum Arthropoda; class Insecta; order Diptera; family Drosophilidae; genus Drosophila; species Drosophila navojoa. Next base: position 8,470,206 of record NC_142890.1, on the reverse strand, counting down.
GCAAACCTCAAAAATGCAAATATGAAGAATTGTAATTTACGTGGCGCTTTGCTGGCTGGCGCCGACCTGGAACGCTGCAATTTATCAGGTAGCGATTTACAGGAGGCGAACTTACGTGGTGCTAACTTAAAGGACGCTGAGTTGACGCTTATGGTAACGCCTCTACATATGTCGCAGGCCATACGTTGATCTGAGGTGCCTTTACAAGCTTAAGGAACATCACCATGTGCAATTATTATCAATATATATTCGGTCCTAGTATGTGATGCTTGGTCTTAGTTTAGTTTTTTGTACATACCTTATTTTGACACTATATACATACATATATTAAATAAAACAGTATTAAATACATCATCAATATCACGTTTTATATTTGCCGCATTTTGTTTGAATTCCCTATCCTTGTCGCACTTAAGTATTCAATTTGAATTTATCGATATGGATGTAAATTCATGAAAGGTGGCAGCACCACACAATAAAATTATATAAAAATTACAAACTGTTCAATTAGAACAGTGCCAAGTAACTAGTTCATTTGTTCCGCTGAATCAGTAACTCTTTTTTTGTACTCCCAACTCAACACTAAAAGTCCGATTGGAAGATTTGCTCTGATTTGCAGAAGAATTATAATGAAAACGTGTCACTTAATTGTGGCATTGGCCACTATAGGTCTATTAATCGCAACGCAAAGTGTCAACGCCGACAAAAGGCAGAGCAAAAAATACAGTAAAGAGGCAAACAGCCCGCATTTTAAGCAGGTCATCGACGAAAAGTATGAGCCGGAAATTCGGAATCTTCAGCGACCTTTTCGTATAGCCAAACTAAATTTGATCTGGTCAAAGGCGCAAAGCGTAAGTCATAAGTGGTTTATAATGTCTCAAATATATTTAAATTCCCTTTATTTTTGTCAGCGATTAACGGAAACTAAAATAAAGTCTTTGTACATGGAGCTAAAAATCCATGATAAAGAGGAGATCGCGTGGAAACAGCTAAACTCGCAGCACAAAGACAAAGATGGACTGAAAGAGAATGAGCTACGTCAAAAGCTAATTGGAATAATGAGCACCTACGATTTGCTGGAACATTTTGAGGACACTCAGGATGTGGAAAAAACAAAGCCCTTTAAGGTATGTTTGATGTCTTACGGCAACAGGTTGTAATAATAATTCCGCTTTGTAGAAATTCCATGATCCAGAGGAAAGACATAAAAATAAAAGTCTTTTTAAGGACAAGAAACTAAATCGTCTATGGGAGAAAGCAGAAATTTCAGGGTTTACAGCTGAAGAGATGAAATCCCTCAAGCAAGAGTTTGATCATCACCAGGACAAAGTGGATATGTATTATAGTTTGCTTGAGAATATTGGCACTTTGGATATGGACAACCATGAAAGTAAGCTTAAGTCCACTGTAAAAACAAACCAGTTATTAACTCCTTTTTATGAAATAGATGCTATAAACACCGAAGATCTGGATACGTATAATCTCATTTCAAATGATCCCAATGAAAATGAGATTAAGACGCATGAACAGAACGTGAAAAAGTTTGAAAGTGATATGAATACTCTACGTGGACATCATGTTGGCATCAAAGATCACTATGATCGTCTTGAGCGATTAGTATCTACCGGCCCCCATAGCCAAGAGTTTATCGAGCCCAAGGTACAGGGATTGTGGCGTGTGGCTCAGGCCAGCAATTTCACTGACAAAGAACTAATGTCCCTTAAAACCGAGCTGCATCATTTTGAGAGTCGTCTCCTAAAGCTGCGCCATCTACATGCCGAGCATGCTCTGCACAAGGAGAAGTACAAGGTATAAGACAAAAGTACAATTCAAATTATACATAATTATAAGACTGGTTTCTTTTATTAGGATGAAAAGCACAGAGACAAAAGCAATCGGTTTGAAGATATAGAGGAGCAGCTAAAGAAACAAACGCGCAAAGTTGAAAAACTTCAGGAAAATATTGAAAATACTATTTTCAAGCATACTGAACTTTAAGTAATTTTTCGACAATGATGATCGTGCCAAATGAGCAAATTATTTGTAGACAAATATTTGTAATTTTCGAAGCAATTGCTTAGCTTAGAATTAGATTTACTAACCTTTTTGTACCAAAACTATTGCAGCTGAGAACGCACCTATTGTATAAAGAAATGAATTAAAAATCTCATGAAGTGGACATTTTTCTCTGTGTATTACTGGCGTTGCCACACTAAAAGCATTTGGTGTTGCCTGCGTGTGCATATTTCGGGTGAATGGCAAATGGAAAAATCGTAAATAACATTGCAACTGCATCAGCTCTAGCGAAAACTATGTGAAAAATCAGTTGTAATTGTTTAATTGTAAAAGTGCAATGCATTTAGTGACGTCCCATGGGGCAATAAAATCGTGTTATTGTTATCTCTAAGCATACATAGCACATATGTATATACATAAATGTAGGCATGGTTGAGTCTAAAAAATTTGGCAATTTGGAGGCCTACACATATCTCCTTGTGACGCTAAATTTAACGCTAGCACTAGTTGTAATGTTTTTCAATTGTCTCTGCTGCAAAAGAAGGATACCAAAGTAAGTAAATTGGACCACACGCTGTGATTGTAACCCAACTGCCAACACACTCGGACAGCGCTGCACTGCACGGGTGAAAGTTGCGTCCCAGTTCCAGTTGGATGCACGCGCGCCAAAAACATGAATGTACTAATTATATCCAATGTATATGCATTTCTACAGAAATGATATGCTCGGCCTGGAGGGCATGGTGAAGCTGAAGAACCCCGATGAAATAATTGTGGTCAATAGCAACAATGCAAATTCAATTGCGATTGCGGCAGCAACAAGCAACAGCCTGGTAAACAATAGTGAGTCACAAGCAGAGCTGAATGCCTCTACAGTCTCAAATGCTGACTCAGAAAAGAGGTGGGTTCTCAGCTGGTGTTTTTCTGCCGTTCCTATGCAAATGACATTCAATTGCATTAATTGTGTTTATTCCATTCCAATGGCAGATCTAGCACAGCGGCGCATCGCAGCTTGCCCGACATACCCGTGGCGGAGAGCAACGACAATGGCTCGGAATTGTATGAAACGGTTGCCGACAAGCAGCTGGCCAATGCGCATAATCAAAGTCGTACGTATATATCTCCCCTTTGCAAATGTGTACTAATCCCACATCATTATTATGCTCTGAGCAGCACAGCCCAGTTTGAAAAAGCAAACGAGCGTGTCGCAGCACAGCTCCATTAGCCAGGCGGATGACGTGAGCTCGCCGTATTCGCGTGTTAAGGGCTTGCCGCATGATTACGCCAAAGTGCGTGCCACCGAGCATCCATATGCCCAACTCAATGCACCGTCCACCTCTAGCTCAGCTGTAGCAGCAACAACCGCAAAAGCTTCCAGCAGCAAAGCTGCCTGTTCACAGCATGGAACCGACTCACTGCAGCGTGGCTCACAGCTCAACGGCGACTCAACACAGCACCTGAACGATGAGTCGACGTCCCAGGTAGAAATACCAGCAGCATCAGCTATCGCGGGCATGATTTCGGCCAGTCAGGATCTTCCTTATATGACGCCGCCCATTGCAAATCAACATTTTAGTGGCGACTCGCAAGACTCTTCCAGTGAGTGCACTTACATAGACTTTCTTATGGGCGTAGCTTATTATTTAGTGTTTTTATTATTCGCAGAGGGCTACACGAGCATAAGCGTGCGCGAGCCGTTGGCCAATATTCTGGCACAGCAGCCGCCAACGAAGCAGACGGCTAGAAAAACAACGCTTACGCGCGACGTTAATGACTCGCACTATGCAACTGTCTCCGACGATTCAGGTTGGTCATAAAGTGGATTCTCTTAAAATAACTCTGATCTAATCCCTATACATTTGTAGATGAAACCTATGCAGCTATCGAAGATCCCAATAACCGTCATATCCCAAATGCCACCGATATTTATACAAGCGGCTCAGAGACCTATGCACAAATACAGCCGATGCAGGCTAATCCCATCGTAGTGGCCGTTGAGATCAACAGCAGCAGTAGCTTGGCGGCAACAACTGCTGCGGTATCTAACAGCGGGCCATTGAATCACAGCTCTGGCTCTGGGTCGGCACACCGAGTCAGCAGCAACAGCATGGATCACGCAGTGCCCGTTCCTCCGCATATGGACAGTCTGCGCGCCCAAATGCATTCACGGCAAGCATCTTCCTCGTCCTCTGTGTGCAATTTAGGCTCGCCCAAGCCAGAGAAAAGACAGGCGAATTCACCGTTGCCCCCGACACCGAAGGCAAGTCTGAGTCAGTCGCAGGGCTTACATCATCTACATTCAGCGGCGAGCAGTAGCAATCTTACGTCCGGGCGCAGCTCTGTTATCTCTGTAATAGAAGCCGGAGGCGAGGGCAACAGCGATGCGAATGACGTGAGCAATACATCTCCACAGCGCAAGCACAGCAAGAGTCTAAGTCCATCCAAAGATGTTGAGGGCAACAGAAACATCGAGGGCATGTACGCTAAGGTAGGAACTAGACTGGCAGAGGCAGTCAGCTATATTATAAAGATTCCACCATTGTTTTGCAGGTCATGAAAAAGCACAAGTTCTCGTCGCACCAGCCCGAGATGCTTGGGGTGAGTCCCTTGGATAGTGCGGCAGCGGCGCTTCTAATGGAGTCACAAGCTGCAGGCGCTGACAAGAGTCGCTTACGCAGCAACAGTTATACGGCTAAGGATCATGGGTACGAGACGATACCCGCGGATGGCCAAAAGCAGACGCAAACCCAGCTTCCTCATGAGAATCGCAAGTCGGACTGCTACGCGGCTAGCATGCTGCAAAAGGAGCGCCAACAGGAAGCAGGTAATGGACTGCAGTCACTCGCAAACATCAATGTTTCCCAAATACTCTGTCTAACTACCTAATATGCCCAATTTGTCTCCTCTCTTATCTCTTTCCTTGTATCTGGTTTATTTGTTATTTCTTATTCCTTAACCCATGCCACAATTCAGTTGTTTTGCCAAAATGAGAAATTCGCGCGTTTCGACACTTTCGTCAGTTCTTGTTTGGAACTGGCTGTGGTTAGTATGAATAGAATAGATTAGGATTACGCTTCTTAGGCATATGGCTTGAGCTCTTTTATACTTTCGCCAAGGCATATATCATGCGATCTACTAACAATTGCCTTCCTTGTATCGGTTGTAGCAGCTGGGAGTCAGACGCATCACAACAATAGCAGTAGCATCAGCGTTCAGGTTAAACCTAGTTCGCCCAGCACCAGCACAAAGCACTATGAGACTATAAACTGCCCACCGTGTCCGAAACCAAACAGCAACGATCCTGGCTACGAGCAGCTCCAGACGGCGCCCAACGATGATGATGCAAAGAAGTCGGACTATGATCCCAACTATGAGGTGCTGAAGAGTCGCGCCCACTCCGATGACGGCTATGCCAAAGTGCTGGAGAAGAAGCCACCGCCCGACGACGTTGTGGATAGCAGCGTTGTCTATAGCACCATACCTGGCGCCGATGCAAATCACAACTATGCCAGCATCTTGGAGACCAAAGCGCATCTGGTAGCGGTGCCAAATGAGACGGATCACTATGCACGCATTGCTGAGACCGTGACGCTCGCGTCGCCGCTTACGCCCAATTCATCATCCATGGCGACCAGCTTGTCCATGATCACCGTGACCACCAGCACCAGCATGAGCTCACAGCAGACGGTCAGCTCCTCGCAGTATGAATCGCTGACAGGCACGGGCAGCGAGACAGATCCCAACTACGAGTCGGTTTGCTATCTAAATGCCACAACAACAACAACAACCACAGCGACGGCATCAACAACAACCAACAACAGCAGCAACAACAGCAACAGCAACAGCAGCAGCAGCAACCTGGATCACGGCTATGAGCGCCTCGAGTCGGACAACAATACGCAGGCGAACAGCCCGTTGAGTACGCCCAGTGAGCAGCAGTTGGTGGTGGATGATTACTTTCAAGTGTAGCAATAACAACCGTGGGGCTGCAAGCCGTAGTGAGCTGGATCTCGTTGAACTATATTCACAAAGCACACACACACAGACAGACACAGACACAAAGAGACGCACACACACCCTAGCATTTTGTTTTGCCTAGCAATAGTTTTTATTTTTCTTAACGCACATATCACATTGGATGCACAGCAGCAAAGATGGAGACAAAGAATAAATCTTGGATAGGCGTGTGTTGCGTGCATTTTATGCAGCTTCATATCGGCTCGCACTTTAGACCTAGTCTAGCACTAAGTTATATAAATAGCATGAACTTTATGTACAAAGTATTTGTATGTTAAGCTCGATAATACGTGCAAGCGGCATATGACCCCATATGCTTTCATGTCTTATATCTACGTATATATGTGACTATACATATGTATGTATATGTATGTATGTACGACTACATACTATATAATATAAATACCAGTGCGTCCTATTTTATTTAAATTGAATGCAGAACAAAGGCGAGGCGATTTCAATTGATTAGAGCCGCATAGATAAAGCAGAAAGAGATATTAAATAAAGCAAAGAAAACAAAGTGAGCAAATCGAGGGAAGATAACTATATTATAGATTGTATATTTTTTATATGTTGGCATTTTATTTGCTGCTTTTTTACTTTATTGATATCGCCTGTATGTGCAGCCCATTAAATATGATTATATATGTATACAAACATAATAATGTAATACTGGCAGACGAGCCACGACAATGTTAAGAGTTTAATAAACCCACACAAAAACAATTGCAAGTATTCAAGCCACAAAAATCATTAAGCTAAAAGAATAAATTATTGATTACTGTCAGCTGAAATGTTTTAATCTTTACAAATGGAGCTCTGAAAATGCCGAAAAATAACCCTGAATGGGTTTAACTCCGTCATGGTCAATTGAAACAATTTGTTAATATGATATTGATATAGTAGTTTGTATTTATTATATAATCGCATTTACGTTTTACAGTAGCACGAGGAACACACTCAAGACTACACGTGCAACAAGACTGTGTGTACATAGATTCATATAACATATTACGAGCATCAATTGCAATTGCAACCACATCGAGCACAATAGTTACGCATATATATATATATATATATATATATATATGTGTGTGTGTTTTTGTATGTGTATGTGTATGTGTATATGTATATACCTCTGTCAACATATGAGAGATTATTTGATTTAGCTAAATGCCGGATGCAGTCAGTTGGGGCCGGCAGCACCGGAATCCACTGCCGTCACCATATCTGTGCGCGCCGAGTCCGAATGCTTCATGGTATTGGCAATGCGAGATCGCACCAGCCACACGTAGTAGATGAACGCGCACAGTACAAACTGTAGGAATATGTATTGATAGTCAATGATCAAGTTACACCTATGAAATCTTAACGATGAAACGCGCCCGACAAGCGCCGAAACAGCCGCTTCCACGTTTCATTCATTCATGCCGTCGGCTGGCTGAGCCATTGCCGCTGCGTCCATGTCGACACCAGCGGCCGCTGGCAGCTGTTGCTGCAGCGGCATCATCAGCATTGCCTGTGGCGGCGCTGGCAATGGTTGCTGCTGCGCCTGAGCCAGGAATGAGGACGGCGGCAGCGGCGGCGGTTGGCTGGCTATTGTTTGCTGCTGCTGCTGCTGCTGCTGCTGGCTCTGGTCTCGATTCAGCAGCGCAATGTTACTAGCCTTCATGCGGGCTATAGAGGTGGCCAGGCCGCCTCCCATAGCCGATAGACACGGTGACATACAAGGTGTTGAGCATGATGAATTGCTGATTTCACACTGGTCAAGTAGGCGGAGAAGCTCGTTTGTGTCGGGTCCGCCCGAAGTTTTCTGCTGCGGCTCATCCTTTAAATGCAGCGCCAGTGCTGTAGTTAGGTCCCACATTTGTATCGCGCCATTGCAATGGCCGGTGAGTATGAAGCATGACCCCATACGTGAGGACACCTCACACTCGTGCACACAGAATGCCGATATGGTCGAACCATCCACGGAGCGTATGACACACACCCGATCTCCATTCGAGGCCTGACGCACATACAGCTGATTCGTCTCGGGCACCACCTTTTGCACGAATATCATGTCATCGTAATCGCCGTAAGGGCCGAAATCATTGCCCGCCGCATAGCTGTAGTTGCTATCGATGGCCTCCAGTGAGACAATTTTGAAGGAAGCCTCCGGTGTGGAGCCCGGCTGAGTGGAGAGCATGCCACGAAAGCGCGTCAGGCTCCAGGTGCGTACATGGTGATATTCGCTGCACACCGATACTAAATAACGCTCGGACAGCATGACCTATGGGAAGATCGAATGATTAATGTTGAGACTCCCTTGAGCATATTCAATCAAGTCTTGCCTTTGTAATGGGGCTCTGATGCACAAAGAATGTCTCGAACAGATGTGGACCATGCCCGGCCGTTTCGGGATGCTGGACAATGATGCGCACTGCGCCCGATTTGGTGCCGTAGGCGATCTCTATCCAGTTGCCGCTGAAATTCGACGTCTTTGGCGTTAGATAAACGGATATGGCTGTGATGGGGTCCATGTTGACATCTTTATACAGTTCGGTAACCAGCAAATCGTTGTCCTTCATCCGCAGCGGAAACTTTTGCATATCTTCAGAAAAGATCACTTGTTAAGAGAGGCGGCTCGCTTGGGCTTTATCTACTTACCTATATAGTATATGGAGCCGTTGTTGCATCCGAGCAGCAAGAACGAGCCTGCTGAGTCGAAGGAGAGCACTGGCACCAGGTCTTGTATCTGCCAGTGCTGTGTCATGGCATGCCAGACGCCAATTTTGCCAGAGGAGGAGAGCGCCACCAGCTGGCTGCCAATGAAGAACAGATACTCCACACGCACATTGAGATTGAAGGTGCCAATGTCGGACTTGTGGCCACCCTCTTGTATGCTCCACAAGCGTATCTGGCTGCCATAGGAAATGGCAATCATTTTACTTGGCATCGGCTCGGCCGTAGATGTGTTCACCTTGGAGTTAATGGCGATGCGCTCGATGGCGGCATCGATGTGTGGCGAAGTGAAAACCTGCTGCCAGCCATTGGAGTCCTTGACCCGATAGCAGGTGACAAAATGCGCATAGGCCACCGCAATCCAGTTCTGGTGTGCCTTGATGATTTGCACGCGCAGCGGGGGCGTCCAATTCGAGCTCTGGGTGGGGCTAAATACTAGACCCACTTCGTTCCGTATCACCTTGTTCAAGTCAGCCGACGAGTTGCGTGAGTGGCGCATAAAGTCTAGCGAAGCGTTGCGCGAGTGCCCACCCACTGGATTCCACGCGGCTGGCGGAGCAACAGGTGCTGCATTGGAGCTAGAGGCGCTGTTCGACGCGCGTCCACAGCGCAAATCCCACGATGAGTTGCGTGAATGTGACGACGAGTGTCGCGAAGAGGATGACGACGTCTCTGGCACACGCACCATGGAACCAGGTCGTGCTGCGCCTGATGAAGTGGGAAGGGGTTCCATGGGACTGCTTGTTGAGGCAGTTTCCACAGTGGCCTGCAACGCGTCGTTGGGCGGCATGGCGGGTGCCGCGAGATATCCATAGAAGAGTACATCTCCGCACGAGGAGTGATTCAAATCCTCGCACAAGGCCAGACGCTTGGTCAGTGGTGTAATCCCATAATACTCTGCCTCATGACGCAGAGCACGAATCTCACAGTTCTTAATATCAATGTCTTTGGTCCGCAAGTAGTTCAAAATGATGGAGAACAGCGTCGGATCGCGATCAATGAAGATGGCGTTGTGCTCATCTCTCAAGCTCGAGATGCGGCCACTCAGAAGTGCCGTAAAGAAGGTGTCCGGTATCCATGTTAGCGTTTGCCGTGACGTGGAGAAGCTGCAGTTCCATGGAAGGGGAAAGAGATAGTGATATAGAGAGGGGTAGGGGGGGTTTTCCCACAGATTTTTGTTTTGCATGCGTCATCAAAGCTAACGTTTCAATTGTTTCACTCACCGTTGACCGCCCACATTTAGATTAACCAAATCACTGCTTGCACTGTGCATAAAGTAGGACATGCCAATAACTATTTAACAGCTGACGCCGCGGCGGCAGCAGCGTCCCCAACACAATTCAATAATCTCTTTATGTGGCTTCGATTTGTTGCCGCCGTTCGGGGCCTGCTGACTGCTGACCCGTTGGCGACTGCAGCTGCAGTGACAACGACTGTTGCTGTTGGCTTCCGTCAAGCGCTGCGCAGCGGGCAGAACTTATAATTCGTTTAAAATGAGACGACGGCCACTTTATTTTTGGAACTACGTTTTCTTTTATTTGCTGCACCACTATACATAAATTTTATACATACACTTCTTCACCCACATACGCACATACATATGTACGTACATACATATGTGCAAATGCTTGTAAATGCTTTGGAGTGAGTGTTTTTGTTGACGTTGTTGCTTATCGCTGCGAATGGTACACAACATTGTTGCGGACATCTGGCAACGCCGCGTGGCGCTTACTGCATTTCAAAGAACCCAGCAGGAAATTTGAGCCTGAACTAAGCTGAATTTTGAATGTTTATGCTAGTGCAGAAACTAGGTGAAAATATTAAAAAAAAAACTTGGTTGCCTTGATTTTAATTAGAATAGTAGTAGATAATATATAATGAGTTTACCTCAACAGAAACCTTCTAGTGTAAGGTGTGTAGAAACTGCCCTTCCTTCATGTTTTAGGGCTGTCACGAAAAAGGCTAATTCAGCAGATTTTTATGGTCTATGTGCATTTTACACGGACAAGCAGCGCATAAACCGCAAGAGGCGTGGCATACCATCTTTGTGGGTGGCTCGCACATATGGCGGGAATGAACCGACAAATGATAACGACACTCGCGCAAACAACAATAAAGGAAAATCGAGTAAATGAAAGAAATAACGGTGGCAAAATGTGTAACAAGTAACAAAACGCACGCACAAGCACACACACACGCACACCCACTGCCTGCTATACCCCGCCTACCACCTTTCGGCCCTACCCCTTGCGACTCATCGGTTTGTTTGGATAAGAAGCTTCAAGCGCTAACCAAATGCGAACAAATGTTTAGCTGTGCGTGCTTAGATGTGCTTGTGTGTGTGTTGTTCGTGTGTGTGTGTGTGCACAGCATATTAAAGTGAGCCAATTTTGGCGCGTTTTCTGCTAATACGTTTTGCTTATGTGCCCTGTGCTCCGAAGTTGAACGAGTTTTTGCATTAATCATAAATAATATACATGGAGCACCAGATGAACTAAAAACGTTGTGGTGAAAACACATTGCCATATTACACATTCGATATTAATAATAAATATTGCAAGATAAATTTCTGAAATAAAGTTCTTTTATTGTTAGCTCAATGAGCTAATACACTACATAAAAGCTTCTTACTATATATTTAAGTTGGTTCTATATTTTCTAAGCTTTACTAACTAAAGAGTATCTGTCTGTCGATCTCGCAAACCCCTTTGTGATTTGACTTGTCGCTTACCTTGATTGCCACGCAATTTTCAACAAAAGCCAAAAAAGAAAAATTGCAATTTGCTTGGATATATACACAGATGTCCATTCATAATTTCATTTTTATTTTCACGCATGTATGTATGTACATATTTTCGTATATGTAAATATATCTCTGTTGGCCACATACGTCACCTTAATGCTCCGGGTGTTAATTGTTAATCCTTGTTGAGACCCTTTTTTTTTGCTGTGCTTTCCAGTTTGTTTTTTGTTGGCTGGCTGGCGCCAGGCTTAATTTCTTGAATGGCAAACGCTCTTATCTGGCCTCTTGTGCGCTGCGTAATTAATTGAATGTGTATATGTATGTACGTACATATACATATATATGTATATCTATATGTATACAAATATATACATTTGCCAGAGCATTTTGACTGCTGTAGCCATTGTCAAAGGCCGCTCCGCACGTGCTGCAGTCGCTGTGGAGCAGCCTAATGATTAATTACAATTTAATTTGTTTGCCATTTGGTTGGGCTCTCGATGTACCGTGGTTCGCAAATGAATGAAATGAGCGTTGTCTAAAGTGTAATGCAAGTATTGAGTGTGTTTTTATAGGTCCCACAGCACAGTGTGCGCATGGGTTCAGAGCGAGTTAATTGTTTTTTCATTTTGTTTTCATTCTGTTTCAGCATTACCTTTACCATTGTTTGCTTCCTCAGTCAAAATATACTAATTTGCTGGTGCCTTTTTGGCTTATAAGGCCGCGCAGTGCATCGCTTTCTTTTTATCTTCTCTTCAATAGGAATACTTAAAAATTTAAAGCCGCAATTCAATTATATTCCTCTAATAGCTCATCATTTACCGTCTTTTGAAAAAAGGGAAGTAAAAAAAAAATAACAGTTGAGAAATGAGTTGTACTTTGTGTTTGGTCTAACATGAAATTAACTCATTCGTTGCGGCCTACGCTAACAAAAGGCGCAAAGCATACACACAAAAGACACACACATAGAAAGACAGGCGCTCTGAGCCTGAGGTCAAGCGACGCCATTTTTCAGACAGCCAAACAAAAACTTTGCTTCAAGTGCTTCTTGCAATGCCATTATTAAATGTGTGTATGGGGCTGTGTGTGCCTGTGTTGGTGTAGCACATGCTATTCCCGCAAAGAAAACATAAACAAACGCCCACACACAGCACACAGCGTGGCGTAAAAGCTTCCAAACGTGCCAACAAAACTATGTCACGAAAGCTTTTACGCGTAACTTAATGAGCATTGTCTAAATGCGATGACGAGCATAGAGGCGCAACAGTTTTGAGGGTGTGCGCAGCACGGCAACACTGGCCGCTCTCACAGCAGGGCGCTCTCTCGCTCGCTCGCTCGCTCTGTCTGTCGCTCTCTCTATGTTGGAGCAACAGTTAAAGGCGCTGTTGCTCTCACCCTTCGCGCGGCCCAGACAAAGCCTTGCCGCTATGCTGCTCTACCTGAAATCATTACCCATACAGAAACTTCTATCTGTGTGTCAGTCAGTCAGTGCAGCAGCAGCGCTGCCAGCGTCGACGCGTCGTCTCTGTGTGTCTGCTTGTTTGTGGGTGCGTGTGAGTGTGTGTGAGTGTTTGTGTTTGTATCGCTGCTTGGGCATCCAGGACCTACTGCGCTTTGTAGGCCGTTGGCGTTTCAGTGCCTGGATTCCTGTTGCCCAGTTCACATCGTGCCAAGCGGAGTGCGCGTTGTGTGGAGCAGTGTTGTAAAAGTCGCGAAGTTAAGTACCGTTTAATTTTTGTATATTTATTAAATGGCTCAGCGCGTATTCGTATGTGTCAGCTACTCTTTGTAGCTACAGCCACGTGCGCTTATTACAAAAAATACAAAAGAATAAAAAATGTTTCTAAGTCCGAAGAGATGAGATTTTTGCGTTAAGTGCGTGTATCATAAAAAATACAGCAAAATAAAAAGCAAATACAACAACATCAACAACAACAACAAGAACTGGAGCACGTTTATGGGGCAATAAACTTTGTGTAATACATTCAGGAATTGGTATGTCCTAGAGAACGTACACTCAGCCACCGCCACGTATTCATAATTAGATGTAAACTAACATAATCACAAGAGAAAAATAAAGGCAAAAAAAAAAAGACAATAAAAAAGAAAACTTGAGCATCGATATTCAATTATGCGTGCCCTTGCACATTTTTCCCATTTTCCACGCCATCGCACAATGTAGTAGTCGCATGGCACCTCGGCTTGCCCGCTCCCCTCCATCGTCCACGGCCGGAGTCGAGTTTTTGGTCCACTGTGAGATGTCTGCTCCAGCGTACATCCTTTTAGGTGTTTTAGGTTTGTGTGTCTGCTATGTGCTCTATCTGGTTTGCTTTCATCTTCAATTTCCGTTGCGCACTCGCGCTTCTGCCATTCCCATGACCGTTGTCGCTGGCGACGGCGTCTTTTGCACATAAAATGCCAAAGAAAATTACAACTTATTGAGTTGCAAAGCGCGCACACACAAGCAACAGGAGCGCACACACACACACACACACATGCATACGTAAACGTACACAGAGACATAGTGCCCCCTCGGGTGCGTGCCGCAGTTTGTGAGTTTGTCTTTAGCATCGCCAGCGTCTCCATTTGCATGCCTTGACGAAAGCCGTCTGCACCTATCTATGTGTATGTGTGTGTGTGTGTGCGTGTGTGTGATACATATGCTTAAACTTATGTGACGACTGCCCAGGCTCAGTGATAGTAGACAGACGCTGCTGGTTAACCTGCAACCGCACTCCTGACCACCACGTTGGGTGGCTGCGGTCGTTGACTTGACAAGGAGTCTAAATATGAGAGCTTAAATTATTAAATATTTCAAGCTTAAAAATTGAATCCTCATATTTAATGATTCAAACCAAGCATCAATTTATATATTATATGTAGCATAAATATATCCTGGCGTATCCACTTTTATATCTATGTAGATATGGTGCTTAGCTTGCTTAAGCGAAATCAAAAATGCTTTGCTTAGTAATCTAATCCCAATGTCAACTATCTGGCAACTCTGTTTGCTCAAGTCATTAGTGCAATAGCTACTACTATTTCGATGCTGTCTACTACAATTTGCGTATGAAAACTACCTTTTCGTGCAGCTGGCGCAGTTGATGCCGCTGCTATTACCGTGTTTGTGCCTTTTGCAACACGTTGCCATTAATACGTACTTCCCTTGACACTTGTGAGCCAATAAACTTGAAAAAAGAGCAACAGTTGCGGCACACTGACTTACGGCACACACACGTGCACAAGCGCCTCACACACACGCACACACACACACACACAGGCATACACACGCATTAGCCGAACGCAGACTTCGTTATTTGTACGAGCTGCTGGCTCGCGACTCGCCTCGCATTGGCAACATCCAAACTTTGTTGAGCCGCACATAACGCAGATGTCCTTTGCCGTGGCCGCCTCGCTTAGTCGTTCAGTCGCTTAGTCGCTCAGCTTGTTCGCCAGTCGCGCCGGCTTTTCACGTAGCTAACGAGACGTACGTAAATTGTTTGTGGGGTTGAGAAACGCTTCAGTTGTCGATGGCACGCATGCTGTGATATGTTAATTTTCGTCTTTGGCAACACTTAGAAAACAATTAGTGCCGTTAGTTTGGGCGTGTTACGCCCCCGTGCGCTACATGAACGTGCTGTTCCTGCTTTTCCCGCTGCAGCCAAATGGCAAGTGAAAAGTTTTAATTGTCTGCGTATTCTCATTGAGAAACTTTCACCTGTGTGTGCTCCGGCGTGTCTATCTGTGTGTGCGCGTGTGTGTGTGTGGTTGTTGCTTTTGTATATATTACTTAATATTCATGCTCATCTCGGCAGTTTTTACAGAAAGTTGTGGCGCTCAACTGCTGCCATTCAGCCGCGATATTGTTATAATAAGCAAAACGAAACTTGTTTGCCTTTTGTATTTCTGCATTTATGATGATTATTTTCTTTTTTTTTATAGCTGCTATGTTTTGTTTTTGCTCTGTTATTGTTTACTTTGCCCATCATTTCTGCTTTTCTTATTAAAATTATTTGACGGTTGCATTAGTTCCATTCTCTCGAATTGCTCTTTTCGTCCAAGGACAGCACTTTTATTTATTTAAATTTTATTGTATTTCCGACAATGAACATTTTTCATTTACCTTTCGCATCTTTCTTTTATTTTTATTTTTTTTGCGAGAAAAACACGTATTTTGCATTTTTTATGAACTACTTCTGTAAGATTTTGGTCTGTCTTGTGTCCATAAATATACTCGGCCAAGTACACACACACACACACAGCTACAAGGATATTTTATTGTTATTTTAGCATTTTATTGTTTTCTCTCCAGCACGAATTGCCATCAACTCCGATTGTAAAATGCTTTAAAAGCTGCTTTAAAAGATCGTTGGCCATGTCGCAGGGTAAAATCAGAGAGGAGAGGAAGGGCCAAAACTGTTGCCTACTTTTTGGGGCAGCATTGTGTGCCAATTACTTGAATGGAGTATACAAAAGGTTTTGTGTGAAATTATGAGGAATTTATTTAACATCTATTTGCATGCTTACTTGTCGAACAAATTTATATTTTCCTATTTTCTGCTCATCTGATTTAATTTACAAAATTTGTGAGCATCAAATTTGTTTGCAATAATTTCTAAAATGTTTGCACGTGCACAATGCTTTTAATTAAGTTTATATTCTCGTGTTTCTCTTATTCATCATTCTATACACACATGATACACTATAATTGAATTCATTCGCCACAGAGCTGCACCGAAACAAATATTTTGCAAAAAAAATTATGTTGAAATTGAAAGTTTTTTACTAAAACTTTTTGCAATTTCTGCAGAAATTTAATTTCAACTGCCAACAGATTTTTTCTTGAATGACTACCGAAGTTGAAATGAAAATTCTAAAAATAAATATCAAAAAGTTTAAATTTAATATTTTTGGAGAGATAGTTACAAAATTCTCGCAGAGGTAATAAAAGATTAACCACATTTTACGCGAAAGCCGCACTCACTTCTCATTAGGGGCTGCTAGCAAAAGTCGTGTTAAATTTTTGGGTTAATTTCAATAGTTTATGACTTCTCTGTGTTGGTATTGTCTTAGTGCGTGTGTGTGCGTGTGTCACGTATAACTGTCACTTAAATGAGCCGAGTTGTAAACTTAATTTGCAACTGGAAGAGTGCTGCACGTTAGCTGGAAAGCAAGCCGAAAAGTTAAATGCGATAGCACATTTAGTCGAAAGCCAAAAAACTTTTGCGCTTCTTCGGAAATTTATATGGCTTACGGCTTTAAATTTGAAATTCGGGTCATGTTCTGAACAGTCGTTTGGCTTAATTTAATGTTTCGCCTTAAGGCACTGGGCGAGGCACAAGCTTTTCAATTAATTATGTTATATGTGTTTACACACATCTTAATCAACAGAAATTTAACAACTTTTAAGCTGGCAAACAGTGCAGAAATTTATATATTTCACGTCATTGTGGCAACGAATAGAATTGAGACTCAATGGGGTGCTGTGCGTGTAATTAGGACTTAATTAATGTGAAAATCGATTATATGGCAGCTGGAACTTTGCACTTGTCCCTAATGACACACACACACACACACACATACATCCTTATAATTCATTAGATTTCGTCTGCTCGAATTTTGGAACAATAGAATTGGCAAACAATTTCGAGGCGTGTCGCATGGGCGTGGCACATACTGTTAATTAATCATTAGTAAGCACACATACGAATCGAATGGGGAAGAAACGACGATTTATGTGCAAAGCATCGGCAGTCGATATAATATTCCATTACATTTAATCTTCTTTTACTGAATGAGTAAATTGTATGAAATTTCTTTTCAAAATTCTCACTTATTGTTGTAATTACTGTGCTCCCAATGTATTTTCCTTGTATGCTAAATTCCAGCGAAATTCTGATGGGTTCTGCAATATCAAAAACTTTCTCATTTTTGTGTTCACTAACTATAATAGAAAACAATCTGTTGTGTTGTTGCCAATGAAAATCGCTAACAGAGTGGAAAAGTTTCTTCATTGTAATACGAATTCATTAAACAAACTCTAACAAACTCAGGTAAATTTGCGATGCGTCAAGAACTCAGCCATGAAATTATTTTTAATGAGCATTACAATGGAATTTGATTTATGTATGTACATCAAGGCTTGATTACCACCCAAACAGGCTTCAACATATGTTTTTTTTTTCCAATGAATTTTCCAGTGTTGTTGAAATACCGAATGCTCTAAGGATAGCAGCATGACGCTGGCATTTGATTGTTGTAGTCATTAAATAATTAGTCTGTCCACAATGGCTGCGTTTGTCTGTTTATCAATCATTATGGCAGTTTATCAATAAGTATGCCTTTAATGCTTTCAATCAGTTCCGAAATCAAAAATCAATTAATCAGCATGAGTTTGTTTGACAATCCATCAGGCAGGCAGTCAGTCAATCAGTCGGAACAAATAGTTAAGTTATGATTGTGTTTAATATCACAAATTAATTGATACTATTATTTAGTTCATATTATTAATATCGTATTTATTCATTTTTTTATTGTTTTTATATAAATATTTAAAGTTTTATATTAAGTAGAAAATATCTATATGCTTGACTTTGCGATATCATTAGGAATTATTTATATAATTTATATTTATATAATAAATCTGGATTAATTCTTTCTAATTCTAACGATTTTTACTATTTATACACTAAACCCAATAAAAAAGAAAAGTCTCTTATAGTCTTCACGGATCAAGTCTGCTTTGATCATAAAAGCTGCCATATGAAATAATAAAAAGTAATATTCAAACTTTAGATATTTCTAACATATTTCTCAACATATTTCACAGATTTTACTCCCAATATCTGCGCATATTGCCGAGTCTAGCTAGAATGCTTAAAGCAACAGCTCAGCTAAAGCGCAGCTATGGTAGCAGGATATCTCCTAGCCAAGTATATCTGCAAGCTGCTTAGAGAGCTCTTACTATTTTTAATTACTTCTGACCCAGTTTCGTGTGCATTATAAACTGCTGGCTGTCAGAGTCACAACTAGTTGCGTGACAGCTTTGATCTGATGCAGCAGCATCCACTTACTAAAGTTGCGCATACGCCGCGTGAGCCGCACAAAAATATGCGACGGAGCAGAAATGTCGCGCTTTCGACTTTCTGCCCGCAAAGCAAATTTTTAGTCATTTTAGTCATTTGCAAAATAAGAAAAAAATGTTTCATTGTTTGCCTTCGCCTCTCGCCCATGTCGCCTGCTTTGTTGATTTGATATAAAAAGCATAAAGGAAAAAGAAAAAAAAAAAAAAAGAAACGAAGAGATGCTTGCCATTTTGACATGAAATAATCAAATTGTCACAATGTTCGCGGCTTGCCGTAAATTTTATTTGATACCCACAAAAGCGGCAACAGCTCTCTGGAGGAGGCCTGGATGGGGGCAAATATGTGAAAAGGATTTCAAGCAGCGACCTTCAAAGTTTTCACAATTTCCATATTTTCGGCTGGGAGCCACAGAGCGTATGCGTAATGCATGATGCGTTGCCTGCTTGGGGCTGGCTACGCTGGGGCCAATTGATTTGTGGTGCTTAACGCTTTGCATATTTCATGGCTGAGCATAAATATGCGCACTGTTTATTTGGCTGATTAAGCGTCCAATGGCGAATTTGTGTCGGCTGTAAAATTGACAAACAAATTTGAGATGCCTAATAAATGGCGGCACATCTCCAAGATTGACAGCCACTGGCCGACATCGACATCGACCTCGGCCACAGACAAATGGCCAGCTAGCGGGGCAAGCACAGCCACCAGCATCCAGCCGACAGGCAGACGAAACAATATGAGCTAGATGCCCAGATACAGATACAAACACGTACACAGATACACACACACACACACACATTGATACAGATATCGATTTAATCATTAGTGCTACAGCTGACAGGCTTTGGCTTTAGCTTTGGCTTTAGCATTGGCTCTGCGCTCCACCCCAACAGAGTTGGAGTGCTAACGGAATGAATTTACATTTTTATTGCACGCCCCAAAGCACTCGTGGCTGCCTCCTCCGTATATCGCGCCCTCCCCCCTACCCTGGCGGCACGCAGAGTTTACAGCAGCGCATTGCGTGCCTCGCCGGCCAGTCCACAAAATGTGTTAATGCCATTAGTGATGTTGCGCCATCAATAATTATTATTATTATTTTTCGCCCGGCATTGCCCAATATGCAATTACAAATTAATTAAAACAATATATGCACGCTAAAGCATGTAAATAATATGCAACATGAATTATTCATGTTCCCATTATAGTTTTATGTTTTAATTATTTCTGTTCGCAATTTCCCCTGGATTAGGCTCAGTTCGTACTTTGGCTATGCTTAATGTTTGAGCATCCCATCTCTGTCTCTCTCTCTCTCTCTCTCTCTCTCTCTCTCTCTCTCTCTCTCTCTCTCTCTCTCTCTCTCTCTCTCTCTCTCTCTCGTGTTATGCCGTAAGCGTTCTTTTGTTGTTCAAATCTCTTCTTTGTTGGCTTCTCGTTTTGCCTGTTCAGCTGAATTATATTTTCTGAATTTCTATTTTGCTTTGCTATGGCTTTTGGCAACGCTTTTGGCTTTCATTTTTTGTGTTTTGTGTTTTGTTTCTGATTCGGTTTTTAATTGAATTCCTTCTTTGTGCTTGCCCTACAACACTTTTCATAGCTTAATCTTTGCTTATTTCCGTATCTGTTTCGGTTCATTGTTTGCTTCTCCCTTTAACTTAATTATGGAAAATCAATTGTGCTTCTCAATTCATCTCTGTTTGTTTACAAAAATTACAAAGACTAATAAACTATAACATTTTTGTTATTTAAACTCACTTTTTTACACCTTCAACTGCTTTCGCATTCTCTTTGTTGTTCAACCAAGATTAGAGCTCATCTTTTGAGCTTTCCTTTGTTTGCTTCTCTCTTAAATTCACTGACAATTTTCTTTCTTTAATTCTTACATTTTTACTTGTCGCTTTATATTCCAGCTTCTCATTGCAGTCTCCTGTTGATTCTAAGCTTGTTCTACCTATTCCATTACTCACATGTTTTATTATCCTGTTTTGAGCCTGACATTGACCTTGAAATTGCGTTTGCTTTTCATAAATTTGGTTGATTTTCTTCTGTTTGCATTGCGTTATTTGATTTGCTTCGCGTCCCACATCTTTTCATTTGCTGGATTCCATTGATAAAAAAGCTTTTCAATAATTTTGCGACATGCGTCAAATTTGCAGTGCATTAAAGTCGCTTGAAGGCTAAACGACTTTTTAAGGAGCTGTCGCGCATTTCCTTTCAAGCTGACGTGAATTTATGATATGGATTCCAATCTTGGTCGCAACTAAACTCAGTTCAGCCCACACTTTATGCAACTCTCCGCCACCCTATATATGTGTATGTGTGTCTGTATTGTCAGAGACATTTAAAGATTGATGCCTTTATATATCCGTTAGTAATCTGCCAAGTTGTGTGCGTACCCGTACCCGTATTTGTTTGACAGCCATTCGGCCAAGGAGTCAACCAAGCCAGCCAGCAATTGCTCTCTCACGCTCTCTCTTCTCTCCCACTCCCTCTCTCCCTTTCCTTTCGCAGAGTGTGTTTGCGTGTATGCACTTTGTGGTTGGCTTTTAAGTTCCCTTTATGCTTGTTTAATCACTCGAAATGGCATTGCATGCGTTGAGCCCTCGCTTCAATGTGCAAAAATTGCTTTTAAACCTATTGCTTTAATTGATAATACCCTCACTCATCCTTGCCTCACTCAGCTGGCTGGGCATACTTGCCCACATTTTTCTGTTCGCATATATGTATATGTATTTATATATACTTTTGCTGGGCTTTGTTTGCGCAGACATTTTGATTTATGAGTTTACGATGGGGCCCGGCACCAAAATTGAAATTTCACAAAAGTATATGAAAAAGAAAATACAGAAAATGAAAACGAAAATGAAAATGGAAAAAACCTGTTGGATAAAGAACAGCTCACAAACAACAGGCTCAGCCCTAATGACAAAGACAAGGCTGCCAGGCATAAAAACTTGTATATGCGTATACTTGATACACACACACACACACACACACATAAATACACATAAATCTATATGCGTACTCGCCTGTATGGCCATCTAGCTTTGAGCTTTTAATATGAAAATATATGCGCTTCTATTATGCCTTGCGGATAATTTTAGCATACGCTCTGCGCACTAAGGCCGAGGGGGAAAATCACTAATGAGTCTAAGGGAGCGTCGGCTCCATCAGGGCTGAGTGCGAGCCCCTGTCTATGCGGCTCACAATTATGTAACGTTCATAGTTGTAAAGAATTTCCGGAAAACACCTCAAACAATTTGCCAAATTAAAAGCTTCAAATTGTCTTGATGAATCGCTATGCATGATTGATGCGTGCGCCCTACGAGCTGTCAAGCGCTGAAATACGTTTTAGCTAGATGAGAAACTGAGAATGGAGTTCAAGTTTATTAAAAAACAGAACAAATTATGTTAATGCCCAGCCCTAACAGTTAAAGTTATGTAACGAAATCGAGATTTGACACGACTTGCTGACGGCAAAATGAAAAAAATGAAAAAAAAAACAATTTTTTCCTAGAAATATATTTCATATTTTAGTTATTTTTGGTCAAATATATGTTCCGTATGCTGGTTAAATTGCAGTCAGTTGATAGTTTGACATATTAAAATAAATGAAATAAATCATTGTTATTTAAGCCTTGAATCGGTTGGTTTTAAAATCCGTCCTGGCCGTCTGGTGTCTAAGCACTATAAATTTATTTGGCTCACTTTCGATACATTTTATACATTTATTTATTCCCATTTTAACTCTCAATGGGCTTTGGGTACATAAACTCAACTGCTTAAACAGTTTTACCTGCTTAGGCAAAAATCATAGCATACTTTCGAGCGCAGACACTAAACGCATTCTGTGGGCAAATGGCTGAACCATTTTGCAGCAGTGGGCCAAAAGCAATAAACAGCTTATTGACTGCCATTTTTAGAAAATGTTTTACAAAAATGAACACAAAAGCCAATTGGCCAATGGACCAGCAGCAGCAACAGCTAGCTGGGTGTCTCTCTCTCTGTGTATGTGTGTGTGTGTGTGTGTGTGTGTTGACTGCCGCCAATCGATGGCAACATAACCAAATCGCATTAATTACGCTTCGACAATTGTTGCGCCACAAAGCTTAAATGGTGTTTAGAGAAAACTCTAACGTTCCGTCCGTGTGGCTGGTGGGTGTTGGGTGGGTTTTGGGTGGTTTTTGGGGTCTCTGGGTCGGCTGCTGGCTGGCGAGCCGGGTTGATTCACTCACCATTGCAATTTCCGGCAGTGCAGCTGAATGTTTACTTTAGCAGACTTTGCCATGTGCTCGCTGAGTCTGTTAGTTACTTAAGCTGCAATACACACACACACACACACACACACAGCATACAGCATGTTTCTCTGTGTAGCTCAAGTAACCGCATAAACGCAAACACAAACACCAACACAAGCACACTTATTCATGACTATATTGAGCAGTTCAGTTGCCCGGTTTGGCACTACATTAGCATCGTTATGAAAGCAGCCACAAGGAAAATTACGAGTCCGTTGAACAGCTGCCGCTGCCGCTGCCGCTGCTTCTGCTTCTGCTGCTGGCCATAATCTGGTTGGTATTTAATTAACGAGTTCAATGTTATGCAAAATTTGGCACAGCTGCATGATGGCTAGACCAACCGCGCACAGAGCCAGGGCGTGGCCTGGCGCCGCCCCCTTCCCCGCTCAATTGCCTGTTTCTAGCTATTCCCTCGGCGCATGTATGAGTGTGTGTGGGCTGCCTGTCAAGCGCGTCATTAACGTTCGCAAATATTTACCCTTACTGTGTGTGTGTGTGTGTGTGCGTGTGTGTATTCTTTGCATTAGTGTGAAATCTGCTGAAGCATAGCAGGTTGCCATTTTTGGGCCCATTTGTGTGCACAAAGGTCAGAGGTCAGCCCCAGATGCTGTCTGTCACCTTATTTCAAGCGTCTCAGTTCTTTTGTCACAGAAAAATGTGCTGAAAAAGCAGCAGAGATTGCCAACTGTTATGAATGCAGAGCAAACACTGCATGAATAGATGGCTTTCACACATACATATTTACTTCCGTTGCCTTGCACATGTTCTTCACGCATGTCAAGTGGAGGCATACCATTCAAGTCCATTCATTAATCAAACATATCGTTTGTGGAACGCTTAATTATCTGTTTGCTTCACAAATGTAAATAAACCAGACATTAATAGCGTGAGAGAGAGAGAGAGAGAGAGAGAGGGAGAGAGTGGGTCTTTGTTGAATTTAATCACTTGTCAACTAGGCGATTCAATGAAACTTTATTGCTTTCAGCAGCAAACAATGAAAATTAAATTCAATTTTGATTAAAAATAGATAAAATGCTGACCTGCTTGTCAATCACAAATACTACTCTGAGCAGTAGAGTCCTTAATGTCAGAGCTCGAGGCACAGCAATGTAGCCAATTTATATAACATTTAATATTAACAAATATTGTGTCAATACGCACTTCAAAAGAAGACAAAATGCTCTGAATTGGTTGTCAAATTTGACCTTTTGTTAAAGTTATACTTATATAATAAATATGTCTTTCTATTTGATTCGAAGAATAAAAGGCAATTTCAAGGATTTATTAAAAATATTAGAAAGTCCTGGGTGAATTCATATCACAGTTAATATAAGCAATTTTGTCAAGTTTATTGTTATAACAATAACAGAATGTTGGCTTTATTAAAAATAAGAGAAAGCCCTTAACACCTAGGTAAATTCATATCACATTTAATATATGTATAAGGAATTTTTTAAAGTTCTTTGATATTAATAACTGAATGTTAACCTCCTCAAACCAAACTAAATCTTAAAGATCCTAAAGACTTACTGAATATTCAGCCTCGTAACGTCGTACAATGACGTTCCGTATCCCAGCAGCATCTCAATAAAAACATTCCGCATGCTTAACACAATTTGGCATTGCCTTAAGTTCATTATTTATTGAGCGAGCGCTTCAATTTGTATTGGCAATTAGTATTTCAGCGGCTCTCAAACAACAATTTAATTGCTGTTCTCTTTCAAGTGAACACTTTTGATTCTCCATTAACCGCAAATTGATTTCAAAATTAATTAATCCGCTTTTCCTATGAATTTTTGCACACAAAAAAAAAAAAGAAGTAAAACAAAACCAGAAAACAGGAAAAATATGACCAACAGCTTAATACATGCCACGCCACTTGCCTCTTCTATTGCGCCACACACCCCCACTCTTTTTTTATGCACTTTGACCTACATTTAGTGCTGGGCTAGGGGCGAACGGGTTGATGATGCTCAGATGGGCCCAGCTTGCTTTGTTATCTGAATAAATCATACGACGTGTGTGCCATAAGACCGCTGAATAAACATGCTAACAAACACAAACACTCACACACACACACACCTAGCCACACGCGAGCAAACGCGCACAGACAATGTCAACCAACGGGTGTGTGTGCGTGTGTGCGTGTGTAAAGTAGCCAGCTGGCAGGAGACGGCTTCTTATCCTGCGCATCACTTTGTAGTGTGCAGTGGCCTGCTCAACGCTTAATGCGTAAAAATAAAACAAAATATTGCCACATTTATAATGTTGTACATGCTTTGTTGTCTAGGGCATGTTTCTATATTTGTCATCTTAATGCTAAATTATATTTTTATATCACGGATTTACTTTCCCATTCGCAGCTTGCTCTAGCTCTTAACTTATTAGCTCAATTGTACATAAAATACAAGAGATATTTTATAATATTTTTTTTTTTCTAAATTAGTACTTTAATTTTAATATATTTCTATATATATTAAATTTATTTTTAATTTTAAAATTTGTAATTTTAAATTCATATCTTAAATTTTCACTTATTAACTTATTATCTCAAATATGTATACTGAAGGAGATAATATTTTTTTTTTTTTAAATTTATTTTGTATATGTTAAATATATTTGCATATATATCTTATTTTTATTTTTTAAATTTCAAATTTTTAATTAATTAAATTTCATTTTAAATTTTTCCTTGATTTCAGATTATTTATTTTTACCACTTGAGGCTATTGTAATTATATAATTAATATAAGCTATATATACATATGTATATCCTTATAGTTATATATCACTTTCATATATCAAGAATTTGATCCCAGCTGCATTTACTTTATATAATTTATTTTAATTTAAAAATGTTTATTTCAAGTAAGTTCACCTTGCTTAAAGTGTCACTCAATCATTTAAGAATCACACACACACATAGGTACATTGCCCTTGCTCCACTGTGCGTGTTGCAGTTTTAATGTCATTTTCTCTCATTTTTCCCTCTTAACTCACAACGTTTTGTCTTTGTATTTCTCTTGTTTTCAGTGCTGAACTCAACGCTGATGAATTTTATACCAGTTAAGTGGCTTGGGTCCACCTTTGCGGTGGCTGTTGATGCTGTTGCTGCCCCGCCCACAGCCACTGTGGGTAAACATTTGTGATTCAGCACCGTTGCGGCTTCTGCTTCACTTAACCTTTTACTCTTGTGTGTGTGTGTGTGAGTGTGTGTGTGTGTGTATGACAGCTGGCAGCTGGCCGTAGGCAGGAGACTGAAAACAGAAGCCAGCCGGCAGTCCGCCAACGGTAGTTGCTAGTTGAGCCACTTCGTTTGGCTCATTACCGAGCCGGCCAGGCTCATAATATTGGCCAATATGTTGGCCGGGCATGGCAACTACTATTTTCAAATATTAATGCTAGTCATTTGTATGCCTTCGATTTGTTGTCGCTTCCGGGTTGCCTCTGAAGACCCATCGGACTCGACTCGACTGTTCTATTTTGGAAAGTGGTTCAATTATTCAACTGCTCATGCGAATGCATATTTAAGTATTCCTCGAAGCAACTCCTCGTCTCTGTCTCTCTCTCTCTCTCTCTCTCTCTCTCTCTCTCTATCCATCTGCCGGTCTTGAGAGGCGAATCACGTGCAAGTACAGTTACAAATTCATTTGGGCAGCTCTGTGCCCAATGCCCCAATATGCAATGCCCCATTGATTGTGGGGCTTTCAGCTACCGATTAGAATTACATTAGAATGACATAAAATCGATATAAACCAAATTAAACTCCCTTCATAGGACGGCACTCAAAGGCCTAACCTGTCCAACACGTATTAAATTTGGCTAAGGAATTATCTAATTAAAGTGCAACTAGCCTGATTAGATTTCCCTTAAAATTATATAAGTAATTTGTTTATTATTTTTCTGTATACTATTTCTCTATATACTATGCATAAAGAGACTCCCACTTAATTTATTCCACTGCTCCTGCAATGAGAGATAAGTTCACAGTAAATTGCAATTGTATATTTAGCAAAGTTAAGTTCAACCTCTTCTATTTCCTGTAAACGATTGAAGGCTCTGTTGTTGTTGTTGTTGCTCATCCACTTGTTGGCAAACAACGTAAACAAAACTTTAAACTTGAAACTTTTTGGGCGCAAATTTATTGAGCCACTTCAAATCTGATTAGGCTACTTCGGATACTTCGCTGTTCGCTTCAAAATATTTTGGGTTAAATTTGCAGCTTAAACACGATTAAAATGTGATTTAGTTGAAATTAACCCGCGCTTAGTTTAATACATTTATACCTTTTATAAATGATTTATGCAACATCAAATGACTCTACATGGCAACATGCTGTATGAAAAAAACAATGAAAAATTTCAATATCAATGTATCCACATTTCATTTAGAAGCAGATCAAATATTAACGAGTGACCTTTGGTTGTAAAATTTATAAGCTAAAATTACTATGAAATTACACATGCAAAAAGGAATTTTCTAACAAAAAATCACATATTTACAATAGGTATTATTATTATTTTTTTTTTTTATTAATTTAAACAAATATCTTCATAAATCATACGCATCTCATATTACCTATTTATATGCATATTAAGGATTTCAAGTCTCTGACTGCTCTCATATACAAACTCCAAATCACTTATCTAATCAGATATCAATTGTGGCACATATAATTAGCGCTGCTTTAACGCTGTTAGAGACAGAGAAGAAAAGCATGTACACAATTTACACACAAATAAGCAATTTGATTAGAATAAAACATTACTGCTTGAATTTAATGGCCGCACGGCCTATGCGTATTTCAGATTCTATCTGCAGCTCATGCCATAAATTCGAGCGCCTCACATGTCTTCATTTGACGCGGCTGTCGCGGCGCCTCCACACGCCCCCCGCACGCCCACAGGCCGAGTCGTGTAGCTGGAACTTAAAGTAGACCAGGCCGCGTCAGCGACAAGCTTGTCGACAAGCACTTGACACCAGCAACTTATCCATAGATACTTATGAATGAGACCGGTAAAGAGCAGCCTGTCTGTCTGTCTCTGTGTGTGTGTGTGGGGGGGGTGGAGGGAGTGTGGCAGTGTGTGCGTGCATTTGTAGCAATGCCTAACGTTTATTTTATAGTATGTAATATATGCGCCATTTGAGCAGAGTTTAAGGATTTGTGTGAGGAGGGGCACACGAGGGCAGAGAAGCGCAACAGAACTGCACACACACACATACACATACACACACACACACACACACTGACAATATGCTATTACACACATTGTTGAGCAAAGTGAGTCTATATTTGTCAGAGTTTTTGCTAAACGACTTGACATTGATTATAGCTTTGTGGTGTTCCTGTACTTAATACTCTTCTAGCCATGGCGAGTGAGTTCTTCGCTTTCGACTTGTTTGCCTGGAATTGTTGAGTGTGCAGTTGCCAAGCCAAGTCAAGTTCTTAAGCCACTGGTATTCGGAGTGTTTGGCATGTGGGTCTTAAGGGTCGACTTTTCAAGGCATTAAATACTTATTTATTTATATTTGTTAGTAAAGTATTCCCGGCAATATTTTTAACAGACTTTGACCTAAATTGTTTAACAATTTTCAAGTGAAATTCTTGAGTAAAATATGTAGGCATTTTTGATAAAACAAATATATAAAAATGTGCTCACGAAACATCATCCCAGAGTGGCTAACAGCTAATTAGCTAAAAGCCAACTATTTTTAAATGGCTCTGTCAACTATGACCTTCTTCCATAAGTGGCCTGTGCCTTGGGTAGGCCGAGTTCTCGTAGTTTCAGACAGCCATGACTGCATAAATAAATTATTTATGTATTATATGTATTCGTTTTTAAATATTTTTATACTGAATGTCATTTATTGTAAAAGAAATAAATATATATAGTCTGTGCTCTCCTCTGTCACAATTCAATTGATATCAGCTTTGTAGCATGTTTACTTGCCTTCTGGGCGGCTTTTCTCATTTCTTTTTCCCCCGTTTAGGAACACAACAACACTCACTTTGGCATTGTTGTCGACATTGTCAACATTACTTCCGATGCTTTAGCATTGACCCAGTCGTATTTGCACAGATTCTACAATGCTGATGCTCGCCTGCATACATATGTGACAGTGACACTGAAATGTTGCCTCTATTTCTATACGATTGTTTATTCATGATGTCCGCTGTCGCTGCTGCCGTTGCTGCTGCTGCTGCCATTGATGTTACTGTTGCTGTAGCTGCGTTTCAGGGTTTTTACCTTTTTCGCCTGTACAACATGACGTATGAGCAATGTGCATTTAAATTTCAAAGCGGAAACTTTTAACCTGCCTGCTGCTGCCTGCTGCCTTCCTGCTAACTGAAATTGATTTGTGTGTTCGAGTTCAATTCAATTACGAGCAACTAGCTCATCTGCCACTGAATTGGCCTAAAAATAGCCAAGTTGGCCCAAGAGCCTGGGACTTGTGTCCTGTGACTGACATGAAATGCTGTGCATGGCAACGCATTCGTTAAATGGATATTTTTGTACAGCTATGTGCTTAATTTGCTTGTCTGGCTTGTTGCGCATTACGTGAGGTGAGTTCCATTTAAAATGCAGCAAGTGTGAAGCGAAATGGATGGATGCCATTATCCCGGCCATCAGAGCCAACAATAACAATAATGGCATTGTGCTCAGTTTATTGCATGCGTGTGCATCTTTCATATTTTCAATAAGACAAGCTGAACGATGAGCCCGGATGGCGCACGCTGTCTTCGGGCTGGCGGCGTGCAAATGCTTAATTACATTTGCCCCACACGCAGTCACGGCACGAGGGTGTCCGCTCGGATCTGGGATCTGTTGCTCATGCGTTGCTGCCTGCGCATCCATCATCGAGGCGTCAGGATAATAGGCAGCCAGCTTCGTCGTATACTCTCCTCTTCTGTCCTGTTCTTGCTCAGCGTATTCAGGATGCATGCTGCCTAAGCATCCAGTGTCGAGTGTGGCGCGTTTTGCTGCCTTTCAATTGATATTGCATGTCTTTGCCGTCAGTCAGACGCACACACGCAGACGTCGCACTCCCCCGCTCGCGCTCATCTGTAAGGCATTTTCAATTTTCAACTTTGTTCATCCACGTTTCCAGTGGGCGCTGTGCTAGGTAACGTTACAGCGACGACGGCAACAGCATTTCCGCTTTAATCACAAGTCTCTGTGTGTGCGTGTGTGTGTGTGCGTGTGTGAGAGTCGATAGAACAGTTGGACTTTGCATGCTAGCGCTCTGGTGTATTCCATTTCCGTTCCGCCCCCCTGGCCATGGCTCCCGATTGTTGTTTGAGGTCCCTTTTTGTGCCTTGGCTGGTGGCACAGTTAAACTGTCATTGTCATTTAAATGTCTCTTGACTGTTGCTGCTGTCATTGTTCTTTCAGTTACTGTAACTTTGTATGGCACAAACACACACACACACACACACAATCTCACAATCGTATAGCTGTAACAGGCACTCACTCGCATATGCCCACACATTCATCACATTAAATTGATTTTTTTCCCTCGTTTGTTTCAACTAACTGGTTCTCGTTAAGGCTT
Source organism: Drosophila navojoa (assembly GCF_054131105.1). NCBI lineage: Eukaryota > Metazoa > Arthropoda > Insecta > Diptera > Drosophilidae > Drosophila > Drosophila navojoa. The sequence continues at coordinate 8,439,778 of NC_142890.1, read as the reverse complement.
AGGGCTAACCGTACGGCTATATGTAGGGATGCTTGACTGTGTGTGTGTGTGGGCAGTGCATTCCTAGCTAGTTTTCAGTTTATTTATAGCGTTTTAATTAATTTTGCAAAGCTTTGCAGGTAACTATGAAGTGGTGGCATTTTTATTAAGGCCCACACAGTTGTGTAAAGCCTTCGGATATAGCATGATTTTTCCCTTAGCAAGATTTTCAATAAAAAAAAAAAAAAAAACGAAACAAATTTTTATAAAAATGAGGAGAACTGAGGACAAGTTCAAATTTGTATTCCATTTTTCTTGAAATTTGTTTCTTCAGCCATTTGTTTAGGCTACGCTTTTAAAACACAGTAAAGCCTTGCTTCTTGGTATTTTGGCAGAAAGGAAAACTTTCACAAACATTCTAGGAAACTCAGAAAGATCCCTAAGATACCCATTGTTTATATTTAATACTTCCGATGTTTCTTTTTTATTTTTTAATTTTTAAAATTTCCTTTAACTGCATGCATGTTCTTTTCATTATTATGATTATTAATTATTTTTTTTTTTTATTTAGTTGAACATATTTTTTAAATTTAATTTGATTCAATTATTAATATGAAAAAAGAAGCTTACACTTAAGCGTTTAATAAATACAAGTTAATACTTTTTCCATGTATATTAAAATATATTTATGCAATAAATACAAGTTAAATCTCCTTTTTTTTATATTTAAATACATTTTGTTCAATTTATTGGCGCAATAATTGCCAGCTATGGCAAATTGAGGCAATATTTGCCGTAATTTATGAACAATGCATTAAGAGGGCTTTTATTTGTATTTAAATATGCTTGACGTTAATTAAACAGTTGTTTCAGTTTTATTGCAATTTATCATTTGTTTTTTCTTTTCCGTTCCTATTTATGTTTGACATTGTAATTCGCTTTTAATGGAAGCCCAAGCACATGCGTGTGTGTTATCAGACGTTAGATACAAACATACACACACGCACACACATAACCACGAGAGCTTACTAACTAACGTTCAAGTTTGTTGTGGCTGCCACAACGAACCGTCAATCTATGCCACATGAAATTTTTTTCGACTGCCTCATGCTGTGCCTCTCTCTCTCTCTCTCTCTCTCTCTCTGTCTCTCTCTCTCTGCGTGTGCTGTGCATTGCCGTTTTGAATTGATTTTGGCTATTTTTATTTTTATTTTTATTTTTGTCAGCACACTGATATGCTCAATATTATAACTGAATTTTCCTTTCGAAATGTCAAACGTTTTGCTGTTCCTCCCAGTTGCACTTCGGGCTCCGCTGTGCTTCATATTTTAGCACTTAAGAGCGCACTTCGGGGAATTTAAAGAAAACTGTTCTGGTTGCCCCAAAGCAACTTGCAGAGAAAGAGAAACGTAGGTAATCTAATAGAAATGAATACAGGTCTGTAAATGAACCAGAAGTTGCACATTGCCAAGATTCTGGATGCTCCCTTAAATGGTGCTAAAAGTGCGCCCAGAGGTATGCAACATTTTTGGCTAACGACTTTAAGAGCAAGCAACGATGCAAACTTGAAATTGTAGAGTTGGTAAGCAACATTATATTGTCACTAAAGATAAAAACTTGTTTATATTTACAACTAAAGTTTTTTGAAATAAAAATATACTATTATAAGAGAGTCAAGAGTAAAAGGAAAACCCAATGAAAAAGAAAAGCGAAACTCTGCAGATATATATTTCACTCATTCGATTTTAACTAGAAATTTCGTCGCTTTGAAAATATTTTATGATAAATAATTGTCTGCCTTTTACGTATTTTACAGGTCTTAAATTGATAGCCGAGAAGGCAGCAACTGTTATGCGATCCTTTAAGCACTGCGGTACTAATTCGTAGAAGCAAAAAAAAAGTAAGCCACAGCCTCAACCACAACAACACCCACAACAACAAAAACAATTACCAAGCTGTACCGACAAAGGCGGCAACCGAATCGGCTTATTGGAGTGTGTTTGGGGATCTTGCAGTTGACAGCGGCGCAAAGAACAACAAAGGCAAGCCCACGCACACTCCCAAAGAGAGAAAAACACACAGATACACGCACACACACACGCACACGCACACAGACACACGGACAGCTAGATAAAACGAAACTCAAAGGACAGCAAATAGGGAAAACTCCGTGAACCTGTATAGTATGTCAAGTGGACGCAGTGCACGCCTACCGCCCACGCCCACGCCCACGTCCACGCAGAACGCCAACAACAAGCACCGCGTGGCAGCTGCAACATCCGCCGTAGCAGCAACGGCAGTCGGTGAGCCCAACAGCAACAACATGCTGCAATACAGCAGCGGCAATGCAACAGCCAACGGCAGTGCTGGCACGGCGTCGGGCTTAGGCGTAAGCGGCCTCCAGATGGCCTCCATGAACATGGGCATGGGCAGCATGTCGAGCGGCATGCTGCCAAGCGGCTTTGGCCTTGGCCAAATGTCCGGCGGCGTCAGCACTGCGACGAGCGACGTGGGAACCGACAGCATACCCGGCGAGACCATCGATGCCCTGGGCCCCGAGCTGGCAGTGGCCACCTCGCAGGTGCTCGAAAATTTGTCGGAAAACGAGCGGAAGATGATCATTGAAGTGCTCAATCGGGATGAGTCGGTGCGGCAGCGCGATGCGACCAGGATAATGTGAGTACCAGCAACTAGCCCTAATTGAAAACGTCCTGGCCCAATGCTGCCTTAAAGCCTCTGTGTACAAATCTATCCCGAAGAGGACGCTTGAAAAGCACTCGAAGCTGAATTATCATTTAATTTGTTTACTTTTAAGTTGAATTGCCACTTGCAACTAGGATTAGGATTGGGTTCGGCAGAGTACAGCTCTTAACGAATGTATGACAGATGAAATGGTCTGTGTAAATGGCTTCTCTATCATCTGGGTTTCCGGGCGCCCCTCACACATTGACATAAACAGCTGCTCATGGCAGTGGCGCTGCTGTTCCAGCCAATTAACCTGACCATTCGGTCTGCCCTTAACGGCTCAACTATCCACCTCCCTCGGGCTTTATAGCTGCCCGAGTGAGTATTTCCGTGCAGTCATATTATTTTGGCTATTGGCACTTGTCGCAGCAAGGTGAACCAGCTATATTGGCTATCAAAGCCAGCCAATTCCCTCTGACTTCACTGGCTTCAGCGCTTGGCCTGTTTGGTGGTTCGCCTGTGGCAAACACTTTTTGGCCACTGCGACGAGCTTCGATCGGGCTTAATTGCTTTTCGTGGCAGCTTTAAATTGAAAATAGAGCAATGCTGCATCATGTAGGTGAACTGAAAGCGCTAACTCTCAGGAAATACGAAACATTCTTAACTGTTTGAACTATTAATTATTGAGTATTGTTTTCATTCTCTGTTGAAGAGAGAGAGAGAGAGAGAGAGAGAGAAGTCAAAAGATAAACAATTTCCAAGGCAATTTCACTGAAATTTTTATAATTTATTGGAATTCTGCCGCATCGATTGGTTAATTTAATAATTGAAATATTTAAAGATGCTTTAATCAGTGCTATCTGCTCTGGGCACTCACTTTTCGCCTTTGTTCTGCGCATCTTTTAATGTTAACTTAATTAAAAGCCACGAAATGCCTGAGCCATTAAACCATAATTATATACAATATGCAGAGTTTGCTTTTGGCTTTGAGTGCGTGTATGCTCGCATGTGTGTGTGTGTGTGTGCTCGTATGATTTTTTAATTAAATGTCGACAGAGCTGTTTGGCAGCTGCAACACGAAATGCCAGACTGCAGCACACGCATATAAAAATCTGACGTTAATGCATTTAGTGATGGCCAAGTGGCTGCGCTGTGAGTTTCTTAAATTTGCCAAGCTGCAAGCGCCACAAATGTGTCGCACCTTGCGTAAGGCCACAATTTACTACCTTATTCACGTGTGTGTGTGTGTGTGAAGCTGCGGCTTCTGTGCGACAAATAACGCGCATGCCTCTGGCGCAACCCCCTCCCTCCGAATAAACTCGTGCTGAAGCCCAATGGCAGTTTTCGGCTCAAGGCAGAGCTTAGCTCCTTTTGCCGCCTGTGACATTCAATTGATATGCGCGAAAAATTGTTTTCGCTTCGTTTAAGCGGCTTTTGTTCAATCGGATCCCCTATGTCACTTGCGATGCGAACGTTTCTATTCACTGGAAACCATTGTTCTCCAGCCCGAACCTAAATCAAACGCATCTGACATTTTACGCTCCATTCGTGTGAGGTTTATATTGTTTGTTGGCCATTTTCCAAAACCTAGACCAACAGCAAATTCGCATTTTATGTGCTCTAGAGCCATTGAAAGCGTGTAATTGTTGAAAGGCATTAAGGAACACATTCTTAGAAACTCTATTTTACTTTCTCACTCTCAGTGCTTTCTCTCGGTCTCTTTCAGTTTCCATTTGTTGTCAACAATTCTTTTCTAGTTTTCCTGAAATTATTTTTTATAAATTTGTAGATCATCAGACGGCTTAGACTATCTATTTCTTAAGTTCTCTCTCTCTCTCTCTCTCTCTTGCACTCAGCTTTGCTTTCATTTGGTTGATTTTCTGCAGAGTTGGGCTCAATTTGTATGTGATGTATGTATGTATTTTAGTTGCGTGTCGACATGTTTTTGCTTTTAGCCAGCTCTCGATACACAGTTTGAGTATTGGGTTAGCACTCTAATGGCGACTTATGGCGACATGTAGGTAATCAATTGAAAAAATATTAAATAACTATATACAACAGAAGACCAGCTGCCCAAAGAGTGCCTGACTATATCTTATATATTGATGGGGTTTAGTATGGCATACCAAGTTTTACATTTTACACCATCTAGTTCAACCCTTTACTTGATTGGGTTTCACACTGTTTATGCCAATATCAAAATGATTGACTAGCTGATGCCCTGTCACTGGGAATAAGCTGCCATAATTTAAGAATAAATTAGTTAGAATGATAAACATCTTTCTTCGAGCGGAATCCCTAATAGAAATACGAAATATTATGGGTATATAAATTTTCAATTTATTTCGAATTTCACATTTATCAAACTTGAGCCAGGGCCAACATAAATTTGACAGCAAATAGAGCAAACGCGTCTTGTATATTTGACTTCAATTAAAGAGCCGTCAGCAGGGGCTCTATGTATTGCGACATGGTATACAAGTAGCTTACAATCTAAACACTTAATGCGACTTAATGCCTCGTGTGGCACAAAGTTATTTGTTTTTTTTTTTTCCCCCTCTGCTGTTCTCTATTTTATTTTATTTTAGTGCCAACTCATAAAGATTTCTATTACACAGCCAGTTCGAATAATGTGCACATAAATCCAGGGCATTGCTTTCCGTTCGGGCGTTGATTTAGTTAAAATGTGGCCGCCTTTTAGGCGCTCCTGATTGCTTAATCATGTTGTGTGCATGTGTGCGTGTGTGTGTGTGTGTGTGCGACGGAAATGGCTAAATTGAAAAACGCCACTGGAGCTGATGACCAGCAGTGAGCGGTGCGAGCTGAAAATAGCCGGCAATAGGTCAGATGATGCCATGACAACAAAGCCTGCTGCTGCCACGTTTGTTGTCCCTGGCTCAGCTGTGCCAACAAATAATGCTTTCATAATACCCCCGACGAGTGGGCGTGGGCGTGGACCTGGGCGTGGGTGGAACTTCTCTTGAGTAAGGCGCCAATAATGACGCCCGCCCACAAATGGAAGATGATGAATGAACAATATTGCTGGCTTCGGCTGCTGAGCTCACGCTTCTTCAATTGTCGAGCAACGTCTGCCAGCTGGAACTGGAGTTGGAGTTGGAGCAGCATTTAAATGTTTGCCATTTCATTATCGTATTAATCAGTAGCCGTGTTGTCATTAACATAAAGCTGTCATTAACTAAAAGTAATTAATTTTCCGACTGCTCGCCTTTACATTTCGCGACAACTCCTGCGAATTGTAGCTTGGGCACTTAAAGTTTACAACCTGGGTCCATTACGAGTTCAAGTTTTATGAGTCATAAGATATCGAATTTGCATAGGAAAAACTTTGCCCAGCTCTGACAGTGGACGACAAATGTGACTTGGTTAAGCATGTTAAATGGAGATGAACAGGGAATTAGTTCATATATTAAAGCATTTTTGATAAAGACTAGAAACCTTGCCTTGAGTTGAAGTCAATGAAATCAATACAGTGTATCTGGGCAATGAATCATAATAAATGAAGCTTAGCTCGAGGGCAACGGGACACGCGCGACACTTCATCAAGTGGCCAAGTAGCCAGGCAACGCAATTAACGCGCTAATTTGTAGCATGTGGCATATATACATAATGGATGTGTGTATGATTGACCTGTCCACAACGGACGGCTGGGCCAAGATAACAGTAATAGATACCAATTTCACATAGACACCATCCTCTCTCTCTCTCTCTCTCTCTCTCCCTCTCGCTATTTCAAACTGTCCATCAATCTTGGTCAGCCCTGAAGTGTAGCTCCCCATGATTCGGCTGAAATTCCTTTGTTGCAACTAGCGAAATGTTGTTGCCTTTTGCTGCAGGCCTTTGGCGTCTGCATCTGTTGCCGCGTAATGAGCTCCTCGAAAACTTATCTTATTTCCGTGCCCAGATTCAGGCGCGCCTTTGAGTGTGTATCTAAAGATACCTGTGTTTGTCATTTCTTTTAACTAAATTAAAATTAGCTGTTGCTCTAGAACTTTATTAACTGAGCCGCGGCCCGTCTGCCCCTCGGCCCCTCGGCCCAGCTGCCTGTCTGCCCGTCTGCCTCTCCGTCCCATCCATCCCTGCGCACTTCCACTTCATTCCTTCATTATCATCTGCTGGCATTTGATTATGTGCCACTTTGTGTGCCTCGAGACGACTCCAGCCGAGTCGAGAGCGGAGCGTGACACGAACGCAGCTAAACGTGACTCGAACAGCTCAAGTTCAGATTTCAGCGTTGACTCTGCCTGTCACTGAAGAGGAAATAGGAGCAGAGCGCACCTGAGCAGAAATATGTGTGAAGTCGTTGCTTAAGCAAATACATATATAAGGCAATTTTACACCTTGGGAACAACTTTGCTCTGCTTAAAGCGATATCGATAGTTGTAGTTTGCTTAAGCGAATAATTATGCAGTGCATTGTAATGATGATGAGATATTGAAAAGGGAATATCTATTGTTGTTAAATAACAAAAAGAGTAGGAGTGAGAAGAAGACAGAGAGGGTGAGAGTGAGTGAGAGAGAGAGAGAGAAACTTGTAATTTTTGCCAATATAGTCCCCAGACACTCCAAGTGAGCTATTCTTTTGAAGTTCTCAATATGAATATATTTTTTTACTTTTTTGGCAATCATTATTATTATATAAAATATTCAATATAATTTTAAATAAATTTTAAACTTACTCTAGTATATGTATCTCTGATTATCTCTAGACTTAATACCTGCTACGTCCCCATATAAAATTGTATTTTAATGGGTAGTTAACTTTTATTCTCATTTAGTTTTTGCTCCTTCAGCTGCCTCGTGACACGCTTCCATCTTAGGAGACCCAGAAACTCCAGCACATTGTCGTGAGGGGTCCATTTGCTCTTGCCCCTTGGTTAGTTATTTTTCTCTGCTGGTGAATGTGGCCTGGGCTGCGCTGCTTTGCAAATTTCACTTGCTAATGCTTTTGATTACTTTTAATTACAATTTGGCTGCTAGGCGACGCTGACCAACGTTCGGGGTGCCCCAAAAACTTTGCTTATGTTTATCAAACTTTTGTGCAGTCAGCTGTTACACGAGCTGCGTCTTTAAAACGCCTCGCAATAACTGTTTTTATTCAGTTATTCCGTTTTTTTTTTTATTTGGCTTTTCAGCTTGCCGTCTTTGCTGTTGGCTCTCCATAAGTTTGGCCATCGAGCGACTTAATTGGCGCTTAATGCATAAGCCCGCCCCATTTTCCCCAATCCAATGCGCCCACCTTATTAACTCGCGCCGTGTCCTTCAGTGCGGCTTACAGGCGGCCGGCTTTATCCCTGCCTGAATGCATGCAACATACGATATGCAAAATGGCTGCGACTCTGTGAAAGACAACGGCTGCCGCCAATTAGTGCCGAATATGCCGCACTCGGCGCATGGCCATATGGCGCATGCTTTTCGGCTGTCACCTTAACAATTATAATATATCGAGCAACGGCAACGGCAACCATTGCCGCCGGGCTCAGCGAGCCACGTTGCCGCATTATGTTGCTTTGGGCCACCGCATGTGGCTAACCAATTAAACTACACTGTTTAAATGTTATTAAACAATTATGATGCCTTTAAGCGCTGTCGTGACATGTTTTCTGTACAAACAGCCGCAACTTCAGCTTTGTGGAAACTCACATGCCAGCGAATGAATGTGGCTGAGTGCCAAGATAAGAGCCCATTAAGCTCATTGAATACACTACGCTAAAGCTCATTGTCAAATATGTGAATACAATTGTATTTAAGTGAATATATTGATTGGCAATGAACACACAGTTAGTGCTCATATTATTTATCTTTGCATTAAAGTTAAAGAGAGAGGATAGAATTATGAATTATATATTATTTTATTATTATTTTTATTTTTATTAATTTATGTATAATTTAATAAAATATACAACATTTCATAGTTGACAAAATTTCTATTTTCGTTTGTTTATATTATATTTATAATTTATTTTGATTTTATATTTTAATCAAATCAAAAAATATACAATTTAAAATTTCTCCCCTTTCACTTCTTTTCACATTTATTCCAAAAAAATTATTCACGTAACCAATAATCGTTTAATTTCTGTGCCATTCAAGTTTAAATTCATATAAATGCTAATCAAGCTCTTAATTAATTTTATGATATTTATTAACACTTTCGGCAAACGCAGTCAATGTTGAGAAACGCCTCGTTTGTGGCAGTGTATGAAAATATGCTGCAGAAATCACTTTGGGAACTTTTTCGCGTTTCCCGTGAACAGACTTTTACACTGGCCAGCTAGGCACGAAAATGGCAACAACAACAACAATAATAATAATAATAATAGCAACAGCAGCAGCAGCAACAACATTAAGAATGCGACTCGTCTTTCTCATGAGTGCATAATTAAAATGATAGCGACGGGCGACGTCGCGTTCTGTGGAGTTCGCGTTCTGTTTAATGATAATGCGAGAAGGGCGCCTCAGGTAGCCGCTAGGCACTGCAACGAGAGAGAGAGGGAGAGAGAGAGGCAGAGCGAGAGCGAGACTGAGCCAGGTACTGATCGCATCGCTCTCTTTCAATGTTCAACCTGTTGCTTTCAATCGGGCGTTTCAATCGAGCGAGCGTCGTTAAATCTCGGCGAACAACTCGCAGCTCAGTCAACGAACGCGTCTCGAGCTGAGCGGACGTCGTCACACGATCGCTCTGTGTAACGGTGCGTGTGTGTGTGTGTGTGTGCCTCAAGATAAAGTTATATAGAGTGTGAAAGAGAGAGAGAGAGAGAGGGCGAGTGAATGCGTGCCTCTGCGTTGCCGGTTTAAGATTTTTGTATATTTCTACCTGCGCCCGCAGAAATCGTATCTCTTATTGATATGATCCCCGATTCGACTGATATAAGCCACAAAAGTATCTAACAGATACTGCACGCCGCCCAAACGAATGCATGCCAAGCGAGCAGCAGCGACAGACGCGACATTAACCTCTAAGCAACGAACACAAGCAAAACAAAACAAAAACCAACAAAAAAGAAAAGAAACGAATTGAAGTTTTAAGATAAACGAAAGAATTTCTGTGTGCCAAGCAGAAGATAACGAAATTGGCAAAATAAATATTTAAGTTTGCCGAAAATATTATTAACCCCACGAGGCGAGAGCCATTAATCGCCCAGCGAATCCACGAACTGCCGCAGCCACAAGACACACAACAAAAAGTATCTCAATAACAAAAGGTAAAATGGAACAGCTAGAGCAACGATTGCTCTACGTGCACAATTGCGCAATTATTATAGTTCTTTTTTTTCGTTCGTTTGTTTGCAGTTGTTATTTTCCTATTATTTTCTTTTTTACTCCCGCTTTTCGTTACCTTTGCCTTTGCTTTGGTTGTATTTTCTCTACCTCATTTGCTGCACATACTCGTACTACCGAGAGTGTTGGCATCCAGAAATGCGCCATTCGGTTATGTTAACGGTCCGCGTGTAAATTTAATTAAAGCCCCAATGCGAACTTCCAGATACAAATACAAATCCAGTTGCAAACAAAGGCGCAGCCGTGCATTTGTATCTTTTAACTCTATGGCTATGTAATCTGTGTATCTGTGCGTATTTTTTGTCTTTGGCTGCTTAGCTCTTTGGCTTGCTGAAGCCGCATTACACACGCAGCTCACGCATTTCACGAATGCACCCACTCCAGTGGAGCCCAGCGGAGTCCGTTCGCATTTCTTTACGCTGTATACCTTGTGTATAATATTGTGTGTATCTGCTTTGGGCGATTGTTGTTGTTGTTGTTGTTGTTGCTTTCAACTTGACTGTGTTTGCCTTCGGCTTGTCGAACTTGGCATACCATAAATTCAGCTTAATTCTTATGCCGCACATCGACGCACGTCTCAAATGCTTTTTGTTTGTGTTTTAGCCGCCGACGCGACGCGGCTTCAAAACTTCTCGCTACCCAGTGCCAAATTGCAGTCGTTAGCCGCATATGCAAACCACATTTGATGGGTCCATCAACTTGAATGAATTTGCAATTTGGCGATTCAGATTTGAAATGTTGTTGTTGTTGCTGTTGCTTTTACTCCTGCGCTTCACACAGTAGACAGAATAGCAACAACAACAACAACGACTAGCAAGACATGACTAATGGAGCGCTGCGTCAACAGCAACAGCAAAACTGAACAACAACAAATGTATCTGTTAAGTAAAGTATCTTGTGGGTGTGAGTGGCGTTTGAGCCAACAAAGCGTTCACATTTTTCATTTTTTCATTCGTTGCTTTCTGTCTAAATAGCTCACAGATTGCCCCCATACATACCTAACGGCTGTTTATACGTATATGTACCTACTTTTATATATGTACGTATATATTTGTCGTAACTGCGCTGCGTCTCATATTGTGCGGCTCAAATTTAATTAGCATATCGCTGCACATTCGTAACTTTAGACCTTGGCTCGCAGCAGGGCGAGAGCAGAGGCAGCTGCCGCCGAAGGTAGCTCCGCTTGCTTGAAGATCAATGACATGGGCTGAAAATGAGAGCACCAAATGTAATTTGGCGGGTGGCCAGAAAGCTCTCGGAATTAATATTGAATATGCCTATGAGAATATATATTTTATTAGAATAAATTACAGATTGTATCTCTCTTACTCTTAATAGGTTTAACTTCACGTTAAGGTGGGAAATATTTGACAGACTGTTTGCTAGATTACTTCAATTATCTTTCCTCATATTAATGCTGCTCACACCTCACTTCAAATTCAATGGCCACCTGAGGCAAGTGTCATTATTTCTAGGGCTCTTTGCGGCTGGTTAGTCAAATGCCTGGCGTAGATAAGGCCGTAACGTAGCTTATCAGATGAGCACAGTTTGTGTACGATATTTATGGGCACCAGATCCGAATTGTTGGGCATTATGTCATGAGTGGGCCGGGTAAGCGCCTAGATAAGTGAGCTAGTAAAACGTATATATGCGAGTGCATTGACCATTGGCATCACGTACCATTTGAGTGTGCCAGGGGCCACAGGAGGGGTTCGCTTTAAAACTGAGCGGAAGATCACGAAAAATTGAACAGCCAGTGGATGAGTTCATTAATCATTTATGCATATTCATGTAGCTGGACGTTTGCTGTTGTGGCTGGTGCCTGTGGCCACGCCCAGGGGGTTAGAGAAACGCCTTGTTGTTTTTGCTCGGCTAACACATTTATCATTATCATTTTCAGCAGCTTTCCTTTATTCTGAGTTATTTGCGCTTGCCCTGATGCTTTTCTATTTCCGTTAAATAAATAACTCGAGCTGGGCTCGCTTTCGTTTACTTTTCGCCAGCCAAATGTGCGTATGCGTAATTTATTATAATTAAAGCATGAAGTACTGACAGTTATTAACTTTAATAACGTTATTTTCCCCCCATTTTTTGGCTCGACCCATGATATTTGCATTTTAATCAGCTGAAGCCAAGCAGCTGCCACAGAAACAGCCCAAAGTCCAAGGTATTGCCAAAAAGAGACTTCTAGCTAACTGGGACTGGGAGGGGCCAGAAATTGGACAGTTGGCGAAATCTCTAATCAAGCCAAATGCAAATTGGGTTAACTGTTATTTAACGACGGCACGAGAGAAGTCGAGAGCCACATCAAAAAGTCAACTGAGAACTCTGCGCAGAGATAAACGAGATGAGATACCACAATAAAACTCAGCCCGATGAAAGCTCAGCGAATGCGAAAGGCAATAAAGCAGCAACTCAGGCCACTAATGAAGTTGCTGTGAGCACTAAACGACATCTCTGTCGGACAGTGTAGGAAGTGTTAATGATAATGATGGGCACGTCTCAACATTGTCGCCTCTTCGTACATTAGCGCGTGTCATCGTGTGTGGGTGGCTGGCATCCACTTGTTGTTGCCCCCATTGGGGGCAGTTGGCAGTTGGCATTTGGCATTAGTATGCATTAGCATAATTTGCAGGGTTTGCTTAATGCTCATTACTGGCAGAAATTATGGCCAATACACTTGATTAATTGACAAATTATGAAATTGTACAAAAAAAATTGTTAATTACTTCTTGGTATCGTTGTTTCTTTTGAACCAGAAGTGAAGACTTTTCCTGCGATGTGATTGGCAGGGCGGAAAGTAAATGATGAAATGATTACTTTGCAATTTTCCCAGCAATTTCCTAAATCGATTTGATGAAAAATAAATTTTTTATAAAATATTCAACATTTTTAATTCCATGCGATATCGTATAGAAATATATTTTGTACAAATATATAAAAACGTTTTGCTTAATGCAAGCTAATTAAATAATTAAATAGCAGTTCTCATGCATATTACGAGCTCTTTGAATGTGCACTCGTTCGAGTTATTCACTCTGCATTCACACGTGTTAAGCAGCTTAAATGGGTTGACTAAAATTTCATTGACTGCCTTGATTTCTATGCAAGAACTTTGACATGTTGGCCGAACTGTTGGCATTCGCATATCAAAGCGAATCGCTTCTAAAGAACACAAATAGAACAAAATTATAGCTCTTTAAAAATCACATCCGTTCTGGCCATAGATCGTGAGTCCAAGCACATGCAAACTGCAATTAAACTCAAATTATCGCGCTGCCTTTAAAAAAAAAAAAATAAAATAAAATAAAACAAAACAAAACCCGATTTGGTTAAATCGTATTAAAAAGCGCAAGCAATTGAAATAATACACAAACGTGGCCTAAAGCGGTGGCGGCTGCTGCCAATAGCCGTCATTAGATGCCAATATTGTTTTTGTTCTCTGACAAATTCAAAAGCGCCAAATACGCTGGGAAACTCAACTCGAGAATGTGACGGAAAAAAAAAGATCTGTAAATAAGCAGCGAAAAAACGAGGCTGATTTTAATCAGTCGATGATTTTTGTCTCTCTCTCCCTCTACCTCTTTGCTGTCACAAGCGGAATGAAGAGTGAGGGGGGCGAGGCTTGGGGGCTGAGAGTTGACAACGATGAATCAGAAGGCGGTCAGCGGAAACGCAGCTGTAGCCGCTTTTTCAATTGAGAACCGAGAATCGAGAATTCCGAATAATGTTTGGATTGTTTCTTGCTTTATTATTTTTATTTATTTTCGCACAGGCTGCGTAAAATTGTTACAGTTTTTCACTGAAACTCATATATGTTGTATTTGTTGGCATTTCTCATTGTTGTTGTTGTTGTTGTTGTTACTGTTCATGTTAAGCGTGGCATCAGCTGTGCTCAAGTGCTCGTTCGCTAAAGACTTTGCTGCTGTCAGCTTGAATAGATGCCCGCCTAACAAGCCATTCAATTTATTATTGTCCGCCTAGCCTAATGGACCTTTAAAATGACAACAATCAATGTGCTTGGTACCATAAATCAATATCACTTGTAGCAAATGCAGCTGGTAGACCTAAAACAGAGTTCTTACACACACACACACACACACACATATGTAACACTTCAACCAACATTATAGTTAAAGAGACGGCATACCTCTACTTATAAGGTTAGTCATAACTGGTCGCTAGTCTCAGAACTTTGCTCTTTAATAATTAAAAATATATATCGTGTAACACGCCTCAGTCTCAGCTATTTATATAGAACTTGACATTCATTGACTTAACAGTCAATGAATTTCTAGCATTAAGAATTGATTGACGGAAAACTGAACTTAACTACTTTAATATTCTCTGTATCTGTTTTTATTTTTATAACATTTAAAATGTTAATTTTATATCGATTGAAATGAACTGCATGCAAAATATGTTGAACTCTTAAAGTTCTTAATCGCTGCAAAAGTTTTTCACTTAACATTTTATGGAGATATTTATATACTGAATGACCCTGAAAATGGATTAGCATGGGCTTATGCAAATACAGTTCACAGCCAGCGAGTGGCATCTCCGACTTTTTAATGTGATTTGATAATCCTACTGAGAATCTTACAATATGCGGATTTGCTACTTGTACGAACAGCTAATCTATTGTGTTATGTATGAGTATATGAGTTTGTATATATATATGCATATGCTTTCTCCACTTATACTCTGTTTTATGTAAAATAAATATATATTATTATTTCTATAGAATATATTTGTATTGCATTAAAAATTATTGCTTAAGCTTTAGCTCGCATTTCAGCTTGCCGCAAGAATTGTCAAAATATTATTGTAATATTTCCATTTCACATATTGCAGTGTATCTGTGACTCATTATGCCGTCTTGGCTGTTCTCTTTACATTCTTAATTTTATTTATACCCATTGTCAAACTGGTTTTTGCCAACGACAACGAACAAGCGGCAACAGCTCCACTGAGACAAAGTGAGAGGGGGCAGAGAGGGAGAGTAAGAGAGAGAGAGAGAGAGAGAGAAAGAGACAGTAAAATTGGTGTTCAGTAGCTGCAGCCTGCATTTTGCCTCTTTGACTGTTCAACTGCTCAACTGTTCAACTGCTCAATTGTTCGACTGTTCGACTCTTCGACTGTTGGCGGCTGATTTCATCTTTTGATAATTGCACGCAATTTTCACGCGGCGCCCACACTCGGAGCAAAAACTGGAAGCACTCAAATTACAATTGAGTCGCGTTCGGGCATTGAGGGCGGCCTTTATATGGCGGTCTAGCTGCACTCGAGTGTGGGTTGGCCAAACAAAAGGCAGCACAATTTGTTGGTCGCTTTTGGCTCTGGCTTCAGTGGCAGCCACTTTAAACTTTGAAGCCAAGAAAGTAATTTTTATGTACATTGATTTCCTCTATGGCCGCATTGAGTTTCGTCTATGCGATTGCATTTGTATGCATTGTGATGGCATTTTCCGTGTCAAGCATATGCGGACGGGGCATTTCCTTTTCCATTTCCCAGGCGTTTGCCCATTTCTCAGTGACAACAACAACCTACTTCTCTAGCCTTTTATGGTTTGGTTCTCTCTCTCTCTCTCTCACACACACACACTCTCTCTTTGCCTTTACTTGTCTCTTACTCTGCTGACGCATTGTTGCTGCATGTTGGCCTTTTTTGGTCTGACGTTGCTTTTGGCCCATAGTTGGGCTTGGCCAAGTCTCGGTTAGGGCCAGCCAGTTTGATGCTCTAATGATTGCGGAGACACGTTTCCCCCAGTCCCAGTCCACGGCAATTGTTTCTGTTTCCTAAGCTGACCAGCGAACTGCAGTTAAATTGGCCCAATCACACAGCCTGGTAGCTTCATTTGCAATCGGGCACAGTTCATGCTCTGAAGATGGCAAAAATCTTATAAATGCTAAAAACTTTGCCAAAGGTGCAGTCACAGAGAGAGAGAGAGAGAGAGGGAAGAGCCACTTGTAGCCCTGGCTAGCAATAAACTTGAAACAATAAAGTTAGCTAAGCCATGCCAAGAAGTCGAACTCAGCTCGGGGTGCTGAGTGCGAAAAGTTGCTCTGCTTTTATTTCATACTCTAAGTTATGCGCAGAGAAAGTTTATCAGGCCATCAAAAGCATAGTTGCCAAAAAACTCAACCAGAAGCTGGGCAAAACCCCATTTGGCTCTTTTCACAGAGACAACAACATTCTCGTGGCGAAATGCGTGCAAGGGCATGCGGGCCCGTTGCCTTTAGCAGCTGACCAAACTTCCAAGTGAGATGAGGAGATCGAGAGGGTTGAGCTCGATAGGGCACTCGCTCTAGCTGAAAGTAAAAGTCCACACACACACACATACGCACAGAGAGAGACAAAGACACGTGCAGTTCAGGTACTTGGACTGCACTTAAATTTCAGCTGGGCCCCAACAAATAGTATTATTATAAATACATTTAGCAGCTGCTGGGAACCGGTTCGCCTCGTCGTGGAACTTAACACGATGCTAAAAACAAAATACAACAGAGGGAAATACTGAAAAAGAAAACTGAAATAAACCTGACCTGCTGCATTAACTGCAGCCAGCCAGAGTAAAAGTAAAGTAAACTTCATTTATGCATGCGGCCAGAGTAAGCCACAGCTGGGCAAACCAATCAAAGTGCGTCAACATGCGGCTGCTGTTGCATTAATACCACTGCCACTGCCACGCCCAGTTGCAACGGCAACGGCAAAGGCAAAACTTCAACTAAGGCAACTGTGCATCGCAGGACATTGAGATCACAGTAGATTAGCATATTTAACCAGCTGATGGGCAGCTCCTGATGGACTTGCTCCTTTCCACTTCAAATGCAAATGCAATCCATCTGTTGCGTATGCATGTGTGTGTGTGTGTGTGTGTGTGTGACTGCATAACGGACAAAACTCTTTATGACTTCAAATAAGCTCCAGCTGACTTTCATCTAACCTGCCTCTCATTCAGCATCTGAGCATGCCATTAGCTTTCATGGAGCGCAGAACTTGAGGAATTTCTATTGATTCAGCAGCGGATGTCACTGCGTCTGCCTCAGAGCCTGATACCTTTGAAAATGATTGGAATAACTGAACTGACCAACACACTCAACGGCCGCATACAAAGGAAAGCATTGAACTCAAATCGATTTTAATTGAAGTTCCTGCTAAACGAAATGAAATTAAACGACAAAAAAAAATCACTTTTTGACGACAAAGAAATTCATTTGCTGCCTTCTCTAATATGATTGATATAATGACATCCCCGACTGATTTGCATTTTAATTAAATTCTAAACACGATATTTCCTTTAAGTACTTTTTATGCATAAAAAAATATCATTTGGCTTTGCTATAAATACTTTTATTGATCTCGATCTGCGAATAGTTTTGCCAGATAAATTGATGTCAAATGCTGTTGCAGACTCAAGAACGCTTTTATGGCCATCGTTTATATTTAGTTCCGTCTGATGGCTAACGGCTTGTTAAGTGCTGCCCTGTCATCGGCAACATTATCAACATTATTATCTTGGCCATCGCTTCGATGACTGTTGCAGCGATGCTTTTACGGCTGCTCGCTGGCCAGCCAGACCATTAGTCAATGTCTCCGTGGAGACGTCCGTCCGGCCCACAGGAGGGCACAGGAGCCACTGCCCCTAGCTGCAAGGGGGCGTGCCAGATGCTGGCTACTATTGGCTGTTGCTCCGGTGTTAAAGATAACCTTTCCATTTTACAACTGTCAGCGGGTCCGCAATGAATAGGATTCGCTGTCATGAGTCGTGACTCTTTCTGTTTCAGCTTCAATTGGCGCGCGTAGTTTGTAGTTTTGTAATTACGCATTTTGTTTTGTGGCTGTAATTTTCAAAAAGTGTCAACGCACATCAAGCCACAAAAGTTGCAAATGAAAAAAATGTTAATTTGTTGCCATTGCAATTGCGATTGCAGTTGCAGTTGCAGTTGTTGCTGCATGTGGCATGTCGCTGTTGGCATTCACTTTTTTCTTTTTTTTTTTTTGTTGACTATTTGCTGTTCCGCTGGCAATGCACAGCGGCAGCTGTGCCCCAGCGAATTGGATGCGTCTGGCATTACATGATACTCATTATCGTGGAGTTTGTTGAGCATTTGACGAGCAAATAGAGAGAAGGAAAGTTGTTGTCTGTCCCTAGCATGAGACAGCATAAAAAACGCATTCGAACTACATAAAGCCCCTTGTTGATTTCATTAATTGTTGTGCGATCCGGCTACTCACTGCCACGCCAGCTCAACATTAATCAATTAGCCAAGTCATGGCAACTAATGCCCAAAACTGTTCAAAATGCTCTGCTCGACTACAGCGCACGTTCAAAATTCGCCGCTCAGCCTAAGATTTGGTTTTATAGATTAATTACAGTGCAAAGATAAATGGCAAATTAAGAGTTAAAGCAGCTAATATTATATAACGGAAGTTTAGTATATATATTCACTATAATATGTCATACTTATAATAAACAATACAAGTCCAATTTATTTAAATAATTCCTTAAATCAGATTTCACCCACGATTTCCATTTTCTAGCATTTTCTAATGGCAACTAAAGAATTTAATTTTCTCAGAGGTCAAAGTCAAAGCAATTCACATTTCGTGCCCCAAGCGAGTCGAATATTCCATTATGCTAGATGGACGGCAGCTGTGGTCATAAATCTCAGCTTTTTAGTATAAATAAATAGTACTCCGTATTTATTCAGATTTCAATAAGCAATTTGCCGCAACCTCTGCAGATTATGTTTCCAGGAGCAACATGTTGGGCCTTGGGCCGGCGGCAGGTTTAGGAATCGATATTTGATAAATATGAGAAAAGAAACTTAAAAATAACGAAGCAAACACTTTGACAACATGGAAAAGTTTTAGCTGCGTGTGACATTCGAAACGAAACGAAACGAAACGAAACGGCAAAGTGCAAGGTCTTATTGCAGTTTTTGTCTAAAAACATTGTCTGAAAAGTCAAGGTCAGCGTTTAGGAATTTAAAATATTTGATCAACTACGTATACAACATTATTGTTTATTTTGTATTAATATTGGAATATTTTGATTGGGCTGCTTGGGACACAGGCGCAGCTGACGCATGAATTTAATTAAATCGCGTTTATAAATAGCGCAGGGGGGTGGGGAGGGGGGCGCACTCTGCCATCCAAATTGAATTATATAATTAGCTATTGACCTTAAGCAGCCAGGCCAGCAATGGGCTCAGCTCGATGTCTCAAAAGCTCTAGATTGAAATCGTGCTATATTTACAATATAGGTATAAACATATATATTTATATATATATATGCATATACATATTTATTCTTGTGGTATCAGGGCGCTTACACGCTTAATCGAATTTGGCGAGAGTTTCCTTCGCTTTCCATTAGCCGCTGGTAATGGATGATTTTCCAATTACCGGCCTGCCAGTTTTTCGTCAAGCCAACGGGGCGTATGCGTGTTGTCGACCCAATCGCACGCACATTCGTCATACGCAGCGTTGTACGCGGTGTGCGTAGAGTGTGTGTGTGTGTGTGTGTGTGTGTGTGTGTACGGCACACAAAATGCAAATTGACGATGATTGCCTGGGATTTTCTTGTGGTTTTGTGGTTTTGACAAATTGCCCGCTTTCTCCGTTTGTCATTGTTGAAGATGCTGCTAAACATTTCGTTCGGGCATTCCCAATGGTTACACTTGCGTTTTTATTGAATGTGTGTGCGTGGGCGTGCTTATGTATTCGTTTAGCATGTCTGCCTCTTGTTGTTTTCGAGCTGGCGTCGTTATGCATGCTCGCCGGCAGCATCAATTCGAAACGACCAAATGCCGCAAATATGAAAAACTGCTGCGCTGCCACAAACTCTGCGCATTGTATCTAGCCGTAGGGCCACTTGTGGCCAACTGTGCTGAGTATTGCCTGCGGCAGTCAGCAGAGCGTTTCGTATACACTGAGCTATAACAGTTTGTTGACGAGTACACCAGCGATTTGCCTCCTCGCCGCCCCTAGGCAGCCGTATGCCATGTGGGCCATAAGAAACTGAGCTTCGATTCATATGAAACGAAGCACAGCCCGTTTTCAAACCAATCAACTGTTGACCGTTCGACTAGTTGGAAACAGCTAAGTTATTCTACCTTGCTGGGGAATATTAACAATGCTCGGGCGAAGAGTGCAATACTTGGAAAAAGTTGTAGCATATTGATAGAGTTCTGCTCTGTGATTCGTATGAATTTAAGTGAGATTAAGAGGTTTACGTTTAATTATATAAGTATGTGTGTGTGTGTGTGTGTGTGTGTATGCATGCAAATATGTATATATTCCATAAAATTATGTGTAGCATTCAGGCATGAGAATGCATGTATATATGTATTTATGCACATATGAATGCATGCAATTATGTATATATACATGTGTGTATGTATGAAAACCTATATACATAGTACGTTTATGTAGGTATGTGTTTATATGTCTCATTATGCATAACATTGATTTATATGTTCAAAAAAAAAGAAAAAGAAAAGCTACACATAAATTGAAACAGATTGACAAATTAATAAGATATTAATAAGCTCGAGCATTATTATACATGATATTAAATTAATAATTTATATGTTGATGTCAAAACATTTCCATTTAATAACAAACATATTTTGTGTTTCTCAAAAAATAATCAAATTTATTGATTGTTTTCACATGCAAATAGTTTCTACATAAGAAAAACAAGCAATTATTGTAAAAGCCACGAATATGAATGCAATTAGGCCGTAATAAAATTGTTTAAAATATGTGCTCTGCGTTTCGGTGCACATAATTTTGCACTTAAATGCAGCTGCTGATTGACACATGGCTCGAATTGAATTAAGTTTGCGCTATAAAGTTTATGGCCCAGCCAAACTGGAGACATAAAACAAAAATGGCAAACGCCTCGCTACGACTCGGCTAACGGTAGACCTCGATATATATGACTGTACACACACACAGACATACATATGCATACATATTTGTGAGTAGCTGCGCCCACCCACGCACGCATCCATCGATGCTGCTGCCTTTTAACTGAGATGGAATTTCGAATGGGCCAAGACGCTTTTGGCCCAGTTTTTCAATCCGTCAAAGAGCTGCTCAGCGCCTCGCCGGCGCATTAGGCTAATGTTTTCATCAGAAATTGATGGCTTTGGCTGATTGGTGATTTAATTAGTGGTACCTCATTAGCTGTTTACTTTCTAGATTAGTCTAATGAGTACTTTCACGACTGCCAATGGGTCGTCCACAGAGCAGTTTTATCAATTTGTGGAGCATTTTCGGCTGGCGTGAAAAGCGTGAAAATGTTAACGCAATCGCTCAAAGTAGACTGGGCCATAAATTTTCGGGACATTACATAATTAAATGGCCTTTTGTAGGTGGGGGGCCGGCGCACCACCGTGCGAGCCGAGTTGGCGTGTGCGCCGCCTTCAATTACTTAAAATTCTGAAGTGCAGCTGTAATTGAACATTGTCACGCTTGCCGCAGGAAGTGGCAACGGGAATGCTAACTGGCCAACAAGCAACGGCACTCGTTGGCCTGGCCTAGCGTGGCCAAAAAATAAAATAATTATAAATAATAGTTTTGCTGTTGTTGTTGCTGCTGTTGTTGTTGCTGTTGTTGGTATATGCTGAACAGTTATTGCTATGGCGCGCGCGACAGTGCCGGCAATAAGTCAACAACCTTTTTGGCCAACTCGCCAATTTACGCACGTACAATTTGTCGCTGGCGTCGTCTACCTCCTCCCCGCCCTTCGCCCTCCTTCGGGCCACATTCGTCAGTGCTGCTTTGCTGGCTTGATTTGTGGGCCGTCTACACTTGGGTCAAGCAATACGAAATGAAAACTTTTAGGTGCGATTTTTTTCCGTTTTCGTTTTTCTTTTTTCTTTTTTGCTGGCCCCCTCCTTGACACCTCTCGCGCTCTCACGCTCTTCTCTCTTGTATTTTTTTTTCCAGTTAGTCAAGCAGCCACGCCTTAGCGATTCTGCTGCACACGCCACCCATTAATTTATATTGTAATAATTTTGCTCCTCAGTGCAGTGAGCGAGTCAAATTTTCCGATGCTTTCGTCTGGAAAATGCGAGAGGGTCCAGTGGTCCAGCTCAACGAAAAGTTACTGACTTCACGCCGAGTATAAATTGTAATTTTGTTACGATTTTGGCTTTTGACTTTTTCTCCAACTTTTATTTTAATATATATAGATATACATATATATTTTTTTCTTTGTATATTTTTGTGTCAGGTTTCTTTATGCTCTTTGGCATCTATTTGGGCTAAGCCCTTCTAATGTAACCATAACTTTTGCCAAAAAAAGAGCACAAATTTACGTGACTTTCATCTCAATGACAATCGCTTAGCGTGGACCGGCATCCACGCTCCAGTCCGAGTCGGCGTCCTTTTTTGTTGCTCCCGACAGCTATTTGATTTCCACGCCCCTTCAATTTGAATATTAACACACAGCGAGAGATATTGTTAAAGTGTTGCCTCCGAGGGCTTTGCTCCGATATCAGATAGAGACATTGAAGTGAACAAATTTTCAAAGTTTAGTTTATTTATTTCCCAGCTTTTTCGTTTACGGCCCCAGGGAACTTTGACCAGCACGTGTGCGTTCTATATATACATACATATATATCTTTGAAAACTCCAATATATGTATATATTTCTATATGTATTATGTACATTTATATCATTTTGGTTTTTATTTCTTTTGAAATATTCAGAGGCATACGCACACGCATACGCGTTGTTACCTGATATTGATTTTGTTTAGTTTGCATGCGGGATTTATGAAATATTCATATCAGAATATGGCTGTGTGTGTTTTTGTGTGTTTTTTTCTAACACATGCGCACACCCTCACTCACCCACCCCTGTACGTGTACTATCACGTATGTATGCTAACGGGGGGTGGCATAGAATTCTATAGCAGGCATTCCCATAGGGCTGGCCGGGTCACTGACTGTCGTTGTGGCTGGTGATTTAATGTGGTGCAGTGGTACAGTGGCCATTGAATGTAAATTACCCTAAAACGTCAAATTGATATTTCAATTCAATAGAAATATGGCAATTTGCATGGCTTGACATTCGACGTCTTTACTTTTGGGGCGGGCCATGCTGCTGATTAATAGGCAATGGCCCGGAAAGGCTAAACAATTTCCGTGATTGATGGCCTCCTTCGATTTGACCTAAATGCCGCTGCTTGTAAAACTGTCTACAAAAGTATGTACTACACTCATTTCTAGGCCCGAAACTGTCAACTTTCTGGTGTCCAATGGCTCGGGGCGACACATAAAGCTGGCTCAAATTGAAGGCAGCGCCAAATTAGAATGTAGAACAATGGAAATGTCGTTAGCACTTTGCTCCTAAACTTGCAAGAATTTCGCTATGGCAACAAATGTCTGTCCATGACTTGAAGTCAACCGTGTTTGTTGGCCAATTAAAACTGCAAAATCATAATAAAAACAAACAAAAAAATGCCAAGTGCGATAGATCGCACTTTAAATACTCTTGTATTAGCATAGAATTTGGGAAAATCAATTTAAAAATAAAAATATTATAAAATAAATAAAAATATTTTATTAAAATTTGTACATAACTAAATAGAAAAATTAAACTAAAAAATTAATTATGTTCTTTATTCATTATATTATATCAATGGGGAAAATCAATTTTAAAAAAAGTATATTTAATATAAATACAAAATATTTTATTAAAATTGTTAGATAATTAAATGAGAGCTAGAAATAATAAAGTAAATAAATTATGGTCCCTAATAATTATTATTTATTATATTATTGACATGAGATAGTAGCTCCCATAGCTAAATCAAATTTATAGTGCGACAGACCGAACTCTAAATACACTTGCATTAGCACAGAATTTGGTTAAATCAATTTTTAAAAATTTGTAAAAATAAATTTACCCAAATTTGAGCATATGATAATATTTTATTAAAATTGTTAAGGCTTTAAATGAGAACTAGAAACATAAAAATAAATAAATTATATTCTTTAATTATTATTATTTATTATTATTTATTATATTATTGAATGGTATACTAGCTCTCATAGCAAAATAAATAAGTTTCAATGGGGATGCCATCTAATGGGCTAGTTTATATCGCACTCGACGGATATATCCTTGTCCACTTGACTGCTGATAGTGTTTGCGAAAGCGAAGAGACCCTTTATGAAAGCGTTTGGCTCACTCTACAGAAAGGGCGCGCGCATAAAGCCAAGCAAATAAATAAACAAGCCAATGAGCGGACGGTTGGATAAATGGACGAATGGACAAACTGTTGAGACTGCCAAGCTAAACAAAGCACAAGAACAACAACAACAACAACAACAGTGACAACAAAAACAACAACAGCAACGTCGATTGTGGCAATCATGGCTTCAATGACAACCCTGACAAGCAGTGCAATGTCGATTAACTGTTATTTAGCCAGCGCTTAAAATGGCTGCCAAGCCATTTCCGCTGCGCGCTCGCCAACTGCCAATGAAGTTAGCCCTGCCCGACCCCTCCGCCCCTGCTGTTCCAGTGGCTCATGTTGTTGTTGCTGTTCACCGTTGAGCGCACAGCAAAGTACATGAAAGTACAAATTGACGATTTGTTTGATTTTGGCGCCAAAGGTGGAAGAAATCTGTGCGGCGCGCGGGGCGGGCGGCGTCTTGTTGGGCTATAATTTAACGCACGAATGGCTCAGCTAAGAGCTGTAAAAAAAAGACATAACTGAAACACTTTTGAGCCCCAAATAAATGGCAACCCTTAAAAGCCCTTAACACAAACTTGTCTTCTGCTCTTTGTTGTTGTTGCCTTTGCTGTTGTTATTGTTGCCGAAGCTGCGCCTTATTCAATTTGCTCTGCTAGCCGTTGTCCCTTTGGGGGTTAGCCACGGCTCGACTTGGCCGCACGGTCCAACGTTTATTAAGTAATAAATGCTTTGCAATTCCTAAGGCTTAGCTCAGTGGATTTATTTTCGTGTCCCAGGCCAGCAGAACAGTTCGGTCCCAACTTTGTGAAGATGGGAAGAGTAACAGGTGCTGCGGCCGAGGCTGCTGCTGCTCCTGCTGCTGCTGCTCCTTCTCCTGCTGCTGCTGCTGCTGCTGCTGCTGCTGCTGCTGCTGC
Source organism: Drosophila navojoa (assembly GCF_054131105.1). Taxonomy (NCBI): domain Eukaryota; kingdom Metazoa; phylum Arthropoda; class Insecta; order Diptera; family Drosophilidae; genus Drosophila; species Drosophila navojoa. The sequence continues at coordinate 8,414,678 of NC_142890.1, read as the reverse complement.
TGCTGCTGCTTCTGCTGCTACTCCTGCTGCTGCTGCTGCTGCTGCTACTACTCCTGCCGCTCCTGCTGCTACTACTCCTGCTGCTGCTGCTGACCTGTTTGGTTAACAGCAACAAATGACACAATTTTCTAGCTGTCGTTTTAGTTAGCGACGCTTTGGCAAAGTGTCAGAAGTGTGAGAAATGAAACAACCTTGTGGCAAACAGCAAACATAAGGCACCAAGCACTGGGCACCGACCACCGACCACTGTGCACTGGGCACTGGGCACTGGCCACCCCAGTGGTGGGACATTTCTTTTGTGGTGCAGAGCATTGGGGCAGCTGTCCCAGTTACTTTATTATCTGTGTACGGCGGTCGTATTTCATTGCCATCTCGCTCAGCTGCGGGCACGTGAAACAGTGTGCAAATGACAATCTTTGCCATTTCACGTTGCGCCCACAAAAATATTTATGCCCACCGGTTGAGAGTCAATTTGAATTTTATGCGCGCGAGTTATTGTTTTTCGAATGCCTGACAAATTGTGGCCAAATTATGCATGGATCTGTGCAACAGTCAGCCGATTGCTATGCATCTGACTGTGCCGCACCTGGCGTATACGTAATAGAGCGCATGCATATTACGCATACGCCGCCGTTGTCGCACTGCAATGGACAAACAAGAGATCCACTGAAGCGAAATTGAATTCGATTACGTTCGTTGCGGGCTAAATAAAAGTTAAATAGAATTTGCAATCATTGCGGGCAAACGAGTGACAGGAAATGGCCGGATATGGCTCAATTATGGATATACTAATAGTATCCACGGTCGAGATTTCAATGATGCCACACATTCGTACGCCTTGCATTAATTATGGACAATTATCGTTTGCCTTGGCTTTATGTGTTACACAAGCCTGTCAGGCTACACATGCCGCATGCCGCATGCCGCATGCCACATGCCACATGCCGCATGACACATTGGCAACAATTAGGCAAGGCTTACATAAGCTGAGCTAATAGCTGCCGGACGGCCGCAACTAAATACCAACGATATTCATTTGCGGCAAACGGGAAAGTTAATGGGAAGCTTTGCATATGTGGAGCCTGAAGGACATCGCCAATCCCTTGTGGCGGGCAGAGCCAGCGAATGGTGGGTCGCGCAGCTGCTTATAATTATGCAAATGTCCGACGAGCAGCCGCAACGCAACCCTTGTCAAGTCGCTCGCAGCGCTTATCATTGTCGAATCGAAGTTTGATTGTGGCAACACACAAACACACCCGCACACACACACACATACACACATATGCGCGCTTAGGCCGTTTATTGTTGCTCTTGACATACAGTTTATATTTCATTTAATTTAGCTCACGCTCCCTGAACATGCACCGGAAGCACATTCTCGTTTTTGTCGCCAAACTGCACGGCGAGCGGGCTGCCAAAAGGACGCTTTGCCCTGGCCGCATGCAAATTGAAAATTAATTAAAACTAAGAATGTATTTGATGTGTGTTAACTGTGTGCTTCCGCTGTGCGCGCCACCAACTGTGGCTGACTTTAAATTAAAGAGCCAGAGCCGAAGCAATGGAGCGCCTGCCATGGCAACGGGACGCGTTCGCGCCGCAGCCTTTGTAAAAGTTTTTATCTGAGACGGAAAGAAACGGGAGACCCTTGAAACCAATGCGCTGTCACAGGGGCTGTTAGAATGGTGACATGCCAGCGAAACAGATAAGAGAATAGCAACTCGTCGAGCAACTAAACCGACTAACGGATGCCCTGCGAAAAGTATCGATTCGATGTATAGTGCTTAGGCAATATATTAAATCAGCCCAGCCGGTCTATAAATGGACTAACCTATATATTATTTATTGCATATTTAATCCGCTCTTGCGTGAAATTAATGTATTGCGCCTCTTTCCAACTCGCTCATCATTTATGCAGGGTGTCTAATTCAACTCGTATTCCAGTTTAGTCGCAAATTATTCGCAAATATTCTAAGCTTTGTCCTTGCCACAGCTTCCGGGCCGTGTGCCACGGACGGCCCTCGACAAATCATATTTAGCATGGTAATTATTTATCTGTGTACGCTGTGCCCCTGTGCGTCGGGCACATTTCAACACTAGAGCGTAGCTCCTCCGGCTAACAGCTCTGCTTGGCATCATTAAAATCATAAATCTAATGGACAAGCAGCTGGCAACTGCAGCTGTATATATATTGCTTGAATTATGGTCGTTCTTATTCTTGCTGGTTTTCATTTCTTCTTTTTCTTCCTCATTTTTTTTTTCTTTGTTTGTCCTTCAAGATTTTCTTCTTCTATTAAATTTTTGGTGACTGTTGACAGGCTGTCTGCTGGCAGGAAATATTTTAAATATTAACGTAATTCTGTTTATCCGTTTGGCCTGCCAGGAATGTCTGAGCATAGGTCAGCTCAGACACGCTTGTATATATTTCATCGAGTTGTCCGTACGAAAAGACGCATATTAATTGAATTTAAGTAGCTTACTTCAATCAAGTTGGGCTCTTCATTCCACTCGAAGAGTTCTATATACTCATTAGCCTGCTGTTCATTTGTTTGTTTGCTCAAAAGTTGCCAACTACAAATGACATCTATGGCATCTAAGCTGCTGGGCAAAGCGGATTTAATAGAGCTGGGTTAACTTTTCTATAGCAAATCCTTCAATTTCTTTTGATTATATTTAATGAATGCGCACGCTTCAGATTTAACTCGGTTCTGCCTGCAATGCCAATCAAATTCCATTGGGCTCACAATTTTCAACTCTAATTAGCTTGAGCTGGAAACGCACAACATCAAAGCGTGCAACAATTCGTTGCCTGCTACTGCTGCTGCTGGCTCTGCTGTTGCTTGTGGTTGTGGTTGGTGCACAGGTGTTCAATGGGGTCCAACAGTTGCAGAGTTAAGGCCAGCTGATAAGCATCGGCTTAATTAGTTGGCCTATTTGCATAGCCGAGGGCGTACAATCAAAAACATGCGTACAGCTATTTATTTAGGCCCAACTCAAGAGCCGGCAACACCCACACACACACACACACACACAATTAGTGATTAAAAAATGAGTAAAATGTAATAAACGCGTGACCGAACGAGTCGTCCACCCATCAAGCTGGGTGAAAATTTATGACTATTAAGCTTGGCCATTGTTTGATGTTTGTTGGCTAAAAGGAGCCGGCTTAATGGCTTATTATGATTATTAATTCATAGCGGGACGGCAATTACAGCGATACTCAACTATTGCAGGCGACAAGCCAGCCTAAATTTCAACATTGCCAGCAACACCAACAGCAGCGGCAGCAGCAGCGGCAGCTGTGGCTGTGGCTGTGTGGCATACAACATGACGTCGTCTCCACCAATAAAACATACCAAAAGAGCCGCAGAATGTAGGCGCCAACTGTGCGTATGTGTGTGAGTCTGTGGGGGCGTCTGTTTGTGCATGTGTGCGTGTGTCTGTGGTTTGAGCAGGTGTGCGCACTATGATTGCCCCTAGAAGCATGCAACATGCTTTAACTCAGCAAAAGCCACTCGCCACTCGACTGGGATTTGCGGTGGAGCGCGCCTGTGAGCTTATACATACATATATATGCATATACATACGCACACACATGCGTGTGTATACTTTTGTGGCTCTGGCTGACGGCTTGACGTTTGTTGATTTTGTAGTACTAATAAAATACACGCGCTCAGCGTCAGCGTCAACGCTCGAATGCAGATAAAAAATATAATTAAAAATTGTTGCTGCTGATGTGTGTTGCTGTTGCTGCTGTGTGTGTTGCTGCATAATTTGCACATGGGCAGAGAAAGCGCTGTTTGGCTTTTTATGCCCACTGCGTGACTGCTACGCTGCTACATGTATTAACAATATACCACATATGCTGTGGCTCTTCTCCCACTTCCACGCCCACTCGCCTTTCTCCTTTCGTGGGTGTGCTTTACGACTTGGCTATAAAGTTAATACACAATTTTGGTTTGGTTTTGCATGTCGAGAACGTCCTTCGCCTTGCGCTGCCTATAACTACGTACTCAAGATGGGACTCAGGCCAAAAACTAGCTGCAGCTGGCATTTGGCCAGTGGATTAAGCAACTTGTGCTTTCATATACTTTTTTTTTTTTTTTGTATTTTTAATGACCCACAGGGACATTGCTAGCCTGTAAAACTTTATTGTTTGGCTTTGCTATGGAGCTAAAGTTTTATTTTAAATCAAATTAAACAGTTCTATTTACTTTAGCAGGGATTAGGCAATAGTTTAATGTTTTGAGTAGAGTTAAGAGACAGCTGGATAGCTTGAAATGATGATGATGATATTAATAGAGCTGAACATCATAGCTTAGTAATCTATGCAATGCATTTTGGGCTGTGAAGTGGATTAAAATTAATTCTTTGTATGACTAAAACATTTAAAGACTTTACAAACTCACAATTGTGACTCTACTGAGAGATCTATGAGACAGATATAATGAATCCATGATTTTATTTAATGCGCCGTTCACTGCAAGACCCTGACTCAGTACTCGATGCTCATTCAGCTCAGCTGCACTTGATTTAATTGAGAAGATTATTTAATTGTCACTTGCATTTCGCTTCATCGATTGGCATCTGGTTCAGTTTTAACACACTTTCAATTGCCTGACTAAACCAGCACAGCACAACAATAAACCATTTGCTAAATTGCATAGTTTGTCTTAACCAATTTGTCAACTGTGTCTAACTACTAATTACTAATCGTATTCATCTCTTCTTTTTTTGCTCTGTTTTATGCTTTTCTTTTGTTGCATTGGAAAACCAAAAACGTTTTTAGAAATCCATGACAAAATTAAATAAAAAACTTTAACATTTTGATCGACTAATAACAAACTATTTGTGTGTTCTTTTTTCTTTGTCTCTTTTCATCAATAACCACTTTTGTGCTGTTGTTTTCATGCTCACACACAACAACAACATACGCCCACTCACGCACACACACACACACACACATATATACACCATATGTGCTGTCAACTTTTTGCTATTGCTCTATCGCTCGTTCTATTTAACTAATAACAACACCACGAACACCACCAACACCACCACCACCACCACAACAACCACCACAACCACTTGTGACAAAATGTTATTTAACCCATTTTGTAATGTGTTTTTAATTGTCCAACTAACTTTTAACTAACAATTTAACTAAACTACGTATGTGCGTAATTCTGTTATGTCCCGTTCCGTGGCCCGCAAACTAAACCACAATTACAACAACAACAAACATTACCATTAACAACAACAACACCATCATTATGTATACCAACACCAACACCACTTCCAACAACAACTACAATAACAACAACAACAACAACTACAGGCTCTTGCGCGCTGAATTGTATGCGCTGAGATGCAAGGTCGTTGGTGGAGCAGGAGCGCAGTCACAGCCAATGCCACTCGATGCCACACAACAACAACAACAACAACAAGAACAACAACAACAACAAGACCCTAACCAACAACAGCAAACAATGCTAGAACAACAACAACAACAACAACAACAGCTTGAACACAACAACCACAAAAATCTACACAACGACTTGAGTCGCCACTGTGCCCGCTGCACCACCGAACTGGGCCGCATCACCAACCGCGGCGCTCCCTGTCGCGTCTGCAAGCTGCGCGTGTGCAAAGCCTGTCGAGTCCATCACGCATTGGACTGGGTGTGCGTTGTGTGCCACAAGCAACTGTAAGTCTCTCTCTCTCTCTCTCACTCACTCTCTGTCTCTCTCTCTATCACTCTCGCTGTCTCTTTCTCTCTCTCTCTCTGTCTTTCTCTGCTTCTTTCTTTCTCTCCATGTCTCTATCTATGTGTCACACTCATCTAAACAAAATACTCTTAACTCTACGCTCCACACACGCATACTAACTAACAATATTTCATATATGTATATGGTATTTGTGTGTGTGTATGTTTATGTATTTTTATATACGTATGTGTATCTGTCTGATGCTCTTAGCGGTCTATCTCTTGATCTAGATAGTTTGAGATTTTTATATAATAATTTACATATAACTGTCTCAGTATTATATAGTGAATGCCCTGAAAGCTGTGCTGTATAAAACTAACTGCACATAAACTTAAAATGTTTGTTTATTAGTTATGTTAGTAAATGCCAAACAAGCATTAAACAATCCATGTACCATAAATACAATAATTATAGATTTTTATTATTATTAGAATGTCAAGAATCGTCCTGAGTCTACGCTATCTTTAGGTATTCCAACTGGTTCGTTATCTATTGTTCTCCTTTGCAAATAAGTGAAGCTCACTGTGAAGTTTCATTGTTGCAATCGAATTGTGTGTGCGTCTATAACCAAACTGTTCAGAGATAAAATTCCATAAAATGGCTTTGCATGCGGACGCCCGAGCTGCCAAACGGTTCACCGATTGCCCCACTCAGAGACTGTGGGATAGCTGATGCGATGCATAATTTATGAGGCGACATTTCCCGACATTTCACTTGTATTTTTGGCTGCTCCTGTTGCAATCAAAAACTCCTGCTGGCTGCGCGTGTGTGTGTGGCGCTCTCTCTGCATATTGCTTTCGTTCGCTTTCATTTCATGCGTTTCGATTGCACGGCATTTTTGATCACTTTGTAATCGAATGCGACATTTAGAATGCCTTTGTCCCACGCAGGACTCACAACAAAATTTGATATTCAATTTTCCTGGGATGCGATGCAAAAACTACATCAATGTTGCAACTCTTATTTGTTGCAACAAAACGACTCGCCTTTGATGCGTCAATGTCAATTCTCAATTTGTAAGCCCTGCCTTGACAGGCCTGTAAGCAAGCAGGAGTACTTAAGCTCTTCGGCTAGCATTAAAAAATAATTAAGAAATATGCTGCAAAGGAATTCAAGGTCGATGTTCATGAAGAGAGAAGAGAACGAATTTAAAGTTTTATTAAAGAAGTTGAGGTTTTGAAATGTTATCAAGGAGTTGGCTCTGATTGTTAAATGAAACAATGTATTTAATATATATTAAATAGTTACTTATGATATATAATTATAGAAAGCTTATCCCATTCAGAAAAAATGTCAGAATTCATTTGCCTTGCAAAATTAAAACATATTAAATTCTAACTACAATTTATTTTTTGATTGAAATTTAATACAGCGTTAATTAAATGAAAACAAATAACATTTCACCTGCCAGCCAAGTTAGTTGTAAATAAAATGATTCAATTAGTAGGTGCTATTTTTGCTTATGCTTTTTTATGAATTTTAATAAGTTATGCAAACTGTTGATAATTTCTGAAAAAAAAAATATATATTTCTAAACTATAGTGTCTAGCTGATATTCTTAATTAATTATATTCAAGGTCAGCACTAAATTAAAATACTGAAACTTGTTGATTTGTGGGTGACATTAGATGATTCGCTTCGAGCTTTAATAAAGTTTTGCTAAACAAAATGAAAATAGTACGAAATATTACACATACGCCCTGTTGCGCAGAGTTCAACACTTGTTAACTAAGCAAAACAATTGTAATGTAGCAACGAGTGTTGAAGTCTGTGCGAGCTGCCGATGATGCTGGCAGGCGACCCACACGCTCCCCGAGTTCAGTGTTAATTGCCAAGCCCCGAAAAAAGTCGTTAAAACAACAGCAACATAAACAAGGCCAGACGCAAGACTCTGAACTAATTAAATGTTGGCCAACGCAGTAAGAGCAGCAGCAGCAGCAGCATCAGCAGCAACAGCAGCTGCAGGGCAACTAGTATGGAAATTTTTGGAGCTCGGCTCCGTGCTGAGAATTCGCCAAGATGCTGGCAACGCCCACAGGTGTCAGCCAGATTGACGCCTCCCAAATGGCAGCCAGCTGTCAACGCAGCCCGCAATTGCAGCTGCTGTGTGCCGAGATGTGCACCACGCCCCCGTTCGCTTTGTCGAAGGCGTCGCATGCTTTACTATATACGTGCTTATATAATATATGTGTATGTATATGTGTATACATATTGATAGCTCTGGCTATGTCAGTGGCTGCGTCTTTGATTGGAATTTGTTCATAAAGTCTGACAAGAAAAAAACGCCTGACAGTCTCGAAGTGGCTGCGCCCTCAGCGGAGACGCCTCCAGAGCAGCCACCCGCCTAGTGTAATCATTACGGTGTTGCGTCATGTTGTTGTCTTGTTCAATGCTATACCCTGTACTTGGCTACTAAGGGCTATATCGACTGCTTAGAGCAGCAGGAAGTGTTGTAGATATTGCAAAATTCATAGCATTTATTTCTAGTTCAAGTCGAGTCGGTCTTGATTAAATTTTATTCTTTTCGCATAAGTATAGTAAGCTTCAGCTAGGGTATTTCCAAGTCAGGCACTCTGCTTTGCTGCACAGTTGCTTTATTTTAGCAACTTTTGTTGTTGCTCTTGCCAGACAATCAGTCAGTTTGTTGGCTGTGGCTGACACAGACAGACGTGCGATGTTAACGGATGTATTTTGGTTTTTTAAATGGAATTGGTCTTGTTGTTGCTCTTGCAGGGAGCTACAAGCAGCCAGCGGTGAGTGGCTGAAGGAAGCCTACGCATCCTGCGAGGCTGTCGATCACCTCAGCACCAGTGACGTGCTGCGGAAAAGCATACGTCGCTCTTGGACCATCTCAAGTGAGTTTGCGACATTCAGTTGAATCAACTCCTGCTGCTTAATAAACGCCCTGCTCTTTAACAGATCCCGAGGACGATCCGAATAATCCGAATGCCCAGCAGCCCGTCACCGATAACCTGTATCCACAGCAGCAGCACTTGATCGAGGCCCAATCGGCGGGCAGTTACCCCACATTGCACCAGCACACGCTGCATCAGCAGATGCAGCAGCAGCAGCAGCAACAGCTACAGCAGCAACTGCCACTGCAGCAGCAGCAGCAGCATCAGGCGCCCCCGCAGCCGCGCCAGACGCACATCATCAACTATAATAGCGGCACTGCCACGCCCATCACTGGCAGCAAGTGGCAGTTGGGGCGTCGCGTCCTACGCCAATCCACACTACCCAGCACACTCAACAACGATCCGAATCTGAGCGGCAGCGGTGCCAATCTGGCCAACTACAATTCGGCCAACTTGACCGCGCCCACCTCGCCCCACCAGATACAGAAGAGCCCGCTCTATCCGAGCGCCTACAACAGCGACGACATCATCCACATGAACATTGCGCCCGACTGCGACAACTACAGCCAGATCCAGATCCAGCAGCAGCAGCCGCAGCTGGAGGCAGCCGCGAGTCCTCCGACGCATAGCCATCGACTGCAGGTGCGCCGTCAGTCTACGCTGCCGGCGAATCCATGCCAGCCGCCGCCCAGCATATACATGTCCACCTCACCGAATCGCGTCTACAGCCGTTCGCCGGAACGGTCGCCCGGCGAGCAGCGCTATCCGCCCTTCACGCGCCAGACATCCTTCCCGGAGCCGCCGAGCAACAACTACCATCGCACCAAGCTGCTGCCCAACACCGCCAATCTAACAGCTCCGACCAACCAGTCCTCGCCAGTGGTCGCTGCGGCAGCGGCGCCGCCCCTGAGCTACGAGTCGCAGGCATCGAGCATGGCCAGCGATGAGATGGACTACAGCCAGGCATTCGGCAAGCCGCGCATGACGCGCCAGGCCACCTTGCCCAATCCCGAGCAGCATGTCAAGCTGCTGCCCACATCGCCGCCCAAGCGTCAGACGTCGCCGCAGTTCCGGCGTTCGCCGGAATTCACGCGCCAGCAGACGCTGCCCAATCCGGAAGCCTTCAACAGCGGCAACACGCTAACAGTGCACCAGACGCCACCGGGCAAATTCATGCCCATCTCGCCGCGAGCCAAGCAGAACTTCCTGTTCCCCAGCGTGCAGAATCCGCGCCAGTTTCTGTCGCAGCAGAACGTGCCCACTGTGGGCGGCGTCGACCTCGGCAGCGGCGGCAGCGTGGCGAGCGGCGCGGGCGAGCAGTACTCGAGCAGCCAGAGCGTCAACATACACCACTCGCGTGACCCGCACTCGAAGATGATCAAGGTGCGCAGCCACAGCAACGAGGAGTATTCGAACAGCACCAAGACGCACGTGGAGAGTCGGCGTCTGCTGCCGGAAATACCCACAACGCAGCGCTCGCAGAGCCGCTCGCCCAGCCGCCTGGTGCGGCAGGACTGCCTCAAGGAGCAGGAGCACGGCTCGCGCACCTTTGGCGAGGCCAAGCAACAGTTCTGCCAGTTTCCCGATGTCAGCGAGGAGCTGGAGACCCGGCCGGAGTACGTGGACTACTTTGGCAATAGCACCACCAGCTTCCTGGAGTCCGACGAGGTGCAGTACGAGAAGAACTACAACGCCGGCTTCAGCAGCGAACCGCGCATCATCTACAACGACGGCGCCGACGATGCCACCTACAAGCCCACGCTGCCGCGGCCCATGTACGGCTCCGAGAATGTGGTGACAGGCGGCGATGGTGGCTACGGTGCGGGCGCACCCATGCCCGGCTTCTACTCCGACATGCATGCGACGCACAGCGGCGCCGTGCTGCCGCGCACTCCGCTCATGCACAATCGCATGCGACGGCGCCAGTCGAGGGAGTTGCCTGCCCAGCCACAGGAGGAATACGCAGCGGGACAAAGCGAAGCAGCGCCAGCCGCAGCAGCTGGCTCGGCGTTGCCTGCCCCACCAGTGGCAAGCGCCACAGTGGGTGGCGCGGCACTCGCGGCGGACAGCAGCGCAGATCGGCGAAAGCCAGAGCAAATGCGTTCCGTGTCAGAGGACTCGGGTGCCAAAACGGCGCCGAAGCCCGTCACGCGGCGCTCCTTTTCGCATCCCGAGAAGGACTCAACGGTGGGGCACCTTGAAACTCGCCTTTGTGGTATTAGCGTGCTAATTAATTTCGACTTTTTGCAGCCACCAAAGAAAACGGAAACCTCGAAAATACCCAGTCCCCGACCCCTGGCCGATATACTGGACAAGACGCGCGGTGGCGCCACAAAGATACCGCTGGCCCGGCGTCGCAACAGCCGCGGAGAGGAGGGTAAGTGGAAGCTAGCGATTTCTAGTAGTTGCTTTGTGCACCAGCACAGCACAGCAGTAGAAACCTGTAGCTAGTTAGCTGTAGTTAGTTGCAATCACCCGATTTATTAAATTTGTGCACCCTCCTACCGCCCCCGCGCCCACGCCCACGCCCACCCATGCCGTTGACACATTAACCCGTATATAGGTAGAGTACCACAGCATCACTACTCCTTCCATGAACTGCTTAAGCACCAGAACTCTGACTTATCCAATCGCATGAAAAAAACGACAATTCCCGTTAACACAGTCCCAGCCAAGGAGGATGAGCAGGCCGCATCCGGAGCCGTAGCCAAGACGACTGACAAAGACCACGACGCGACCAACAATGAGGCCAATGACACAGCAGGTGCCGCAGCAGTAAGTGTGTCCCAGCGAGGCCATTTCCCCCTCCCACTCACATCTCAATACCCTTTCCAGCACACCAGCACACTGGGTGAACAGGAGCTCCAGAATGCAGTGGAGGCGGCTGCCGTTGTCTTCAAGAAGGTGGTGCTGCAGCGGCGCAAGGAGAAGGAGAAGGAGAAGGCCGCCGAGGAAGGTGAGTGCTAATGACCAGCTTCTCCAGTAACTATTATTAAATTATGTAGTTTGTGTGTAACTGTGTGTGTGTGTGTTTGTATTTGCTTGTCGCATAATTTGCTCGGTGATGGTGACCTGTGTCTAACCCAAGTTTTCACCGGGTTTCACTTTACGTCTAATTTTACGCACAAATTAATTACGTAGCGCGGTGGCCAGCTGTGGGAAAAGTCCTGCACTTGAGCTGGGTCATTATTGCCTTTATCACTCACTTTTACTTTTATCGCTCATTGGCCTGGTGCGTGCTCCTCCTAAGTAGTTGGGTGTAATTCCATATACAAATTTTCCAGGCTTTGCACACAAAAGTAATGCAGGAAATGTCTGCAACCAGCTGTAGGATGATAGAAAGTTTAAACGCTGAAATGCTGTGCTTGAACAGAGAAAATATTTATAAATAAATACAGAATATAAATACAGAGAAACTGAACCGAAGCAACGTTCGTTTCTGTGTAACAATTTCTACTGCTGCCTAAAAGTATGCTTTGTTTTTTTTTTGAATAGCTGAATAATATCTACATATTCGTTTTCGCAATGTATCCGTGAAGACTATGTTATTTTTTGGCAAAATATTTAGAGTATTTCTCTTCGATTTTTATTACAAATTCTTATATGATCCTTTTGGAAAAAAAAGAACTAACATTTTGGTAAATTGCTGCCTGAAGAAATGTAATAAATATTAAACACTAATATAGAAATAAAACAAATATGAAAAACAACTTGAATAAAAATGGTTTATAAATTTTATTGAATTGGAATATATTGAATAATTTTATTCAACTTAAATGTTTATCAAATACACATATGTATTATTTAAATATATATTATTTAAATTCTTGACAAATTTAAAGAAAATTCTGGCGTGTTGATAAAGCATCGTAGAGAATTACATATGTATGTATATAAATTAAACATTTGCCAAACTTTAGAGATATTATATGAAATTTTTTTAAGTGTAACACGAGAGGCCTGGGAATGGCAACGAATTCATAAATCACCCACAACTAAACACACAGGACATTCATATCCACATTTATACACACGTGCGCGTGGGTGTGTTTGTGCATGTATTTTTAAAGAATAGAATCGTTTTTTTGTCGCAGTGCTTTGACGTCCCTTGTTTTGTTTTAATTTGCTGTTTGTTTGCCATTCACGGGTCGGCACATCGTTGCCGAATTTACTCGAGAACTACAATCAGGATATTGTCGCTCACGCTTCGCCCATTCTTGGGGTTAGCTGTGAAAAGTATACCGTTAAACTTATTGCGCTCACCTGTGCGTGAGCCGATAGTGGGAGCGTGAAGGGAATAGGCAGAGCATCGCCGAGCGAGGGGAAACCACTTTTCAAAACGAGCCAAAGCGAACGCTGGCCAAATATTTGCTTTGCGCCTGCCACAGGCTTGTGCAACATGCATGCATTTCCCGGCGTATTGTTTGCGCAAACACAATAACGCCATCGCACGAGCTGGAGGAGGCGGCCTTAAAAGCATTCTGCCAAATCTACCGTAGACATTGCTCCGCTCGAGCATTAAAGATGGGAACGCAACACAAATACTTAGGGGCCCATTTCAGAAATACTTAAGGGCTGCAGCCACTCGAAGACAAACAAAAGCACTTGGCCAACTATGTGAAATGGCGAAAAGGAAAAGCCAAACATGTTTGGCATTTCCTTGAGATTATTATAAATATTGGCTTAGGTGCGAAATAGGAGCCATTAAATAACAGGGGTTGGCTTTCCTACAGTCAGCAATAGCCCATCCATCATCGCTACAGAGGTGTCTGGGTATGCTTTCTTAGTAATCTGATACTCTTTCCTTAAAGAGATCAATATACCTTAACATTTCTTAATAATTAAGCTACTATAATAAACTAACTATATATAAGTATTTATTGGTATTTAATGGTATTAGGCATTACGGATCTACATAATCCATGTGAATAATACATATGTAAAGTAAACCCAATACTATTTTAATGCTTGGCAGTAAAAGTAAATAACAACATATAGTCTAACTTAATAAAAAATATAGTCAGCCAAGCAATTAACCCACAACTAACATTAGTGGTGCAGGTGCTGGTGCTGGTGCTGGTGGTGGTGCATTTTTTAACCGTGCTAAACCCATTAAACATGCTAACAAAAAAAACCGTATTTCACCTGTATCAAACCAGTATTTTCCATTGTCATTCTGTGGTGTTGGTCAACGTCGAGCCCATTGCGTCGAAAGAAAAACAAGAACAACAAAAAAAAAACCCACCCTATTAATTCGCAGGCCTGCAGCTGGCAGCTGGCGCTTCCGGTGACATCAACGGCGATGCCATGGAAACCTCGTCGTCATCGGAGCTGGAGTTCAGGTGCAGCACAGCGGGCACGTCGGGTCAGTCGCAGTACAGTGTCGAAGCGGATGAGTTCAAGCTTGTGTTTCTAAACTCGGACTCGTCATCCTCATGCAAAGAGGAGGAGGAGGAGGAGGACGACAACGATACAGATACCGCCTCCAGTTCCTCCTGCACCTCCACACACCAATGCCACAGCATTGTGAGCAATGTGGAGGACTGTGATTGGGACTACTTTGAGCCATCGATGATTGCAGCCACCACAACCACAACCACAACAATGATTGCCTATGCCGGCTCCCTGGCGTCCACAACGCCCACGCCGCCGCCACGCCTACGTCGTCGCTCCAGCGACAGCGACTCGCCCTTGCTGCAGCGCCGGCAGCAGCTCCTGCGCAGCTACTGCTCCAAGATACGCGAGAGCGACACCGGCACCGACGAGGAGCTGCACATGCACGCCGAGAGCAGCTCCCAGACCAGCTCCGATCAGAATCAGACACCGCCGACGCCCTCACTGCCGCTCAGCATGAAGGCGCGCATTAAGACGCGTTTCCTCAAGAGCCACCATCACTACCAGCACCACCACCACAGCCACAACCACGCGCCCAGCAGGTGCACTGGCTGCAGTGGAGCCACAGCCGCCCAGCAGCCGCAATATGTGCCCATTCCCGTGCCGGTGCCCATACCCGTGCCCATGGCCGCCTACCACAACTGGCAGCTGGAGCATTCGGGCGCACCGCTGCTGGAGCAGGACGAGCACTTGGCCGCCTCGCTGCAGCAGCTGTGGCAGGCGGCGGCAGCCGCTTCGTCCACACCAAACTCGCCGCAGCAGCAACAGCAACAGCAGCAGCAGCAACAACAACAGCAGCAGCAGGCGGCAGCCGCAGCGGCTGCTGCAGCGGCTATGGTCGCTTACTCGCAGCAATTCGCCGCGGCCAGCAACATGTTTGATGCAACACCGCCGGCAACCACCAAGAGCTATCAGCAATTGCCAACAACAACACGTCAATTGGATGGCGGGTTCAAGTCCTCGGCGCCGGAGCTGAGCGCCTCGCTGGGCTCGCTGATGACGCAGTCGCTGTGCTCCACTGCGTCCACGTCTTCATCAACAACGTCCGGCTATGGCACAGCAGGTCGTAGCCTGGAAACATTAGCCGGCTGTCTGTGTCTGGCACAACAACAGCATTACCAACAGCAACAACAACAACAACAGCAGCAGCAGCAGCAGCAGCAACAACAACAACAACAACAACAACTGGCCAGCCAAATAGCTTTCAAGCCAGCTCCAACAAGTTTAGGTTTAGTATTGCCGCGCACGCCGTCGGGTGAACAGCAACAAACGCGACGCTCGCTCTGTGACGATGCTGATGCCGATGTTGACGTCGCCGCAACGCCCACAACAGCACTGAGATTGTGTAATGCGAATGATAAAAGAAGCAGCGATTGCGACTGCGACTGCGACTGTGACTGCGAGAACGACACGCGCAACAGCGTTAAATTTAGCGCACATGTTGATGTTGATAAAAGCGAGGCAATGCCAGCGGCAACATTGACAGTCGAGCTGCCAAATAAATGCCAAAATCTATGCGAAACTGTGCAAAACAACAGACAACTAGCGACAGCAGCAGTCCCAGCAGCAGCAGCAGCAGCTCAAGCACCAACAGTACCAACAGCAGCAACGGCAGCACCAGCACCAGACACACAAACACAAACAGCAACAGAAAACACAGAAACAGAAAGACAAACCTACCTGGCGAGTAACAACCACAACGCCGCCGACGACGATGACGACGGCGACGAAGGCGAAGCAGCGGAGGCAGCAGACGAAACAAATATACATAAAAATCAAGTACCAGCAACGGCAGCAACAACAACTACAACTACAGCAAGCGGAGCCACATTGAGTGCGGCAACTCCTGCGGTAATAACTCGTTTCAGCGACGGCCAAGTTGCAGTCGAAAATGTTGAGATTGTTGCCGCCGTTGCGCCTAGAGAGCAACAATTGCAGCAGCAGCAGCAACAGCAACAGCAGCCACTAGAGCCTCAACTAGCAAAGAATTCGCATAGGCTTATAAATACAAAATCCACAAATATGTCCGAGAACGAGCCAAGTGAGTCGGCGACATTTGGCCATTTGCGCAGCGAAAGCTACGCCGCCAACAGCAGCAGCAGCAGCAATAGCAACAGCAGCAGCAGCAGCAACAGTGAAGCTGAAGATGAGCGCAGCCCACGCAAATTGGTGGAGCGCAGCTACGATGTGGCTCTGGCCATGCAGGCAGAGGCAGCAGCGGAGGAGGAGCTGCAGCTGGAGCCACAGGCGGCAGCCGTGCCCATGCAAATGGTGCACCACAGCACCACCGAAGGCAGCAGTAGCAGCAGCAGCAGTGATTCCAGCAGCAACAGCAGTTCCAGCTCCGAGTCATGTGACTCGGATGACACCGGCACCGTGGCGGATCGCCGGCCCAAGCGAAGACGCTTTAACAAGGTGTTTGTGGTCAACCGGCAGGTGGGCCATGCGGCACGTGTGCGACGCAGCTCATCCACAGAAGGTGACTCGTTATCCTCCTCGGATGCGAATCTCGAAGATTCATCGGATAATGATACAGATACAGAGCGCACCGAGTGTGGCATTGTGCTCAACTATGTGAAGGCATTGGCCGAGGAGGAGGCGGGCCCAGAGGAGAAGCCATTGGCTGCTGCAGCACGTGATGCCAGCGACGATGATGATGATGATGAAAGTGAACGCCGCATTGCCAACTCAAGCGATGAGCTCGCCAATTGCATTGTTGTTGTTGGCGGCTGCACCGACGACGATGCCAATACCGGCGGCGTTGTCTTGCATGGGATGCGTGCTCTGCCAGACGTTGCAGAGGAGCAGGAGCCGCAGCAGCAGCAGCAGCAGGAGCAATTAGAGCACAACATTGAGCAGCCATTCGAAATAAGCGCCGTCCTGGCTGCCTGCGATGAGCTCCATAGCATTTCCAACGATGTGAATCGCTTGCTGGCGCTGCACAAGCAAAACTCCCAGTTGGAGCTGAAGCTGCAGCGACTGCGACGCGGCGTCGCCGAAATCAATGAGGATCATCTGCTGGCAGCGCACAGCACTGCTGCGGCTGCCGCCCCCACGGAACAGAAGCCAAGCGAGTGCAGCAGTCAAATGCTAAAAGGGTGTTCAGGTAATGCACACAAAGCGCAAAAGAAGGAGGAGGAGGAAGCGGCACAACCAACAGCAACGACAACCCTCGCGCTGACCATTTGCCGTTCTCAGAAAAGCGTAAATGTAAATTCTAATGACGAAAGCGAAGCAGCGAAACAAAGCGAACCAAGCAACGCCGAGGGTAAACATGTAAGCGAAGAAGCAGAGGCGCAAACACAAGAAGCAGAGACAACAGAGGCAGCGACTCTTGGGTTTTCATGCCAGCAGAGGCAGCAGGTAAAAGCAAACAGCGATAATAAAGTAGCAGCCAAGCAAACAGCAACAACAACAGCAAAGGCAACGACTAGCGTCGAGCGAACAGCTGTGCAAACCCAGGCAATGGGAGAGGGCGAGGCAGCGGGCGGCGGCATACGCAGCGAAGCATGCAAAATAAACGACGATTTGTTCGACTCGCTCAACTCTCACTCTCTCGCCATAACGAGTAAAGCACCTGAAGCACAACAGAAACAGCAACAGAAACACAAACAACAACAACAAGAGAAGCAACCACAGCAGCAGGTAGCTGAGAGAGCGACAGCTGCTGAGCGTAAAGAGAGCGCGCTACCTGTTGCTCAGTTAGCCGATTGCGCAGCCGAAGTGAAGTCGCAGTCGGCATTGGAAACGGCAGAGGCAGCGGCAGCGGAGTCAGTCGAAAATGAAATGTTAAACGTTGCGGTTGAAGAGCCAAACGCGCGCCTAACGCTGTACACTAACAAAAACAACAACATTGGCAGCAGCAGCAACAACAATAAT